>NC_051327.1:8995683-9723142 GCF_015220235.1 Choloepus didactylus | reverse complement strand
TGGAGGGACTGCAGAGATTAGTGGCACTCTTAAGGACTTGAAGGATGCAGAGATGGTGGTTGTGAACACATCCCCATTCAACTCTCCTAGTTGGCCTGTGCAGAAACAGATGGGTCTTGGAAGATGACAGTGGATTCTTGTAAGCTTAACCAGGTGGTGACTCCAATAGCAGCTGCTGTTCCAGATGTGGTATCACTGCTTGAGCAAATCAACACATCCCCTGGTACTGTTATGCAGCTATTGATCTGGCTAATGCTTTTTTTTTATCAATAGCCTTTAGTAAGGACCACCAGAAACAACTGCATTAAGCTCAAGGCAAGGAGTATACCTTCACTGTGCTACTCAGGGATATCAATTCTCGAGCCCTGTATCATAATATCATCTGCAGGAATCTTGATCATTTCTCCATCCCACAAGACATCACAGTGATCAGTTATATTGATGATATCATGTTGATTGGACCTAGTGAGCAAGAAGTAGCAACTACTCTAGATTTGTTGGTAAGGTATTTGCTTGACAGAGGATGGGAAATGAATCCAACAAAAATACGGGTTCTTCCACTTCAGTAAAAGTGACCAAAAAAGCTTCTAATTTTGAGTGGGGACCAGAACAAGATGAGGCTTTGCAACAGGTCCAGGCTGCTGCCCAGAGTACTCTGCCACTTGGACCATATTATCCAGCTGATCCAATGGTGCTGGAAGTGTCAGTGGCAACTAGAAATGCTGTCTGGAGCCTTTGACAGGCTCCTATAGGAGAATCACAATGCAGGCCCTTAGGATTTTGAAGTAAAGCCTTACCATCCTCTGCAGATAACCCCTCTCCATTTGAGAAACAGCTGTCAGCCTGCTACTGGGCCTTTGTAGAGACAGAACACTTAACCATGGGCCACCAAGTTACCATGAGACCTGAGTTATCTATCATGAGCTGGGTGCTGTCCCACCCACAAAGCCATAAAGTTGGGCATGCAGACCAGCACTCCAAAATTGAAATAGTATTTATGAGATAGGACTCGAGTGGGTCCTGAAGGCAAAAGTAAGTTACATGAGGAAGTGACCCATATGCCCATGGCCCCACTCCTTCCAGCTTACTTTCTCTTTCCCAGCCCACAGCTATGGCATCTTGGGGAGGTCCTTACAATCATTTGCCTAAGAACACAAAACTAGGGCCTGGTTTACAGTTGGTTCTGCACAATATGCAGGCACCACCTGAAAGTGGACAGCTGCAGCACTGAAGCCCCATTCTGGGATGTCCCTGAAGGACAGTGGTGAGGGGAAATCCTCCCAGTGGGCAGAACTTCCAGCAGTGCAACTGGTTGTTCATTTTGCTTGGAAGGAGAACTCGCCAGATGCACGTTTGTACACTGATTCATGGGTTTTGCTAACAGTTTGGCTGGATGGTCAAGGACTTTGAAGGAAAATGATTGGAAAACTGGTGACAATTAAGTCTGGGGAAATGGTATGTGGATAGACCTTTCTGAGTAGGCAAAGATGATGAAGATATTTGTGTCCCATGTGCATACTCACCAGAGGGTGACTTCAGCAAAGGGAGATTTTAATAATCAGGTGGATAAGATGACCTGTTCAGTAGATACCAGTCAGCCTCTTTCTCCAGCCACCCCTGTCATTGCCCAATGGGCTCATGAACAAAGTGGTCATGGCGGTAGGGATGGAGGTTATGCATGAGCTCAGCAACATGGATTTCCACTCATCAAGCCAACCTGGCCATAGCCACTGCTGGGTGCCCAATCTTCAGCAGCAGAGACCCACACTCAGTCCCTAATATGGCAGCATATCCCAAGGTGATCAGCCTGATACCTGGTGGCAAGCTCATTACATTGGACCACTTCCATCATGGAAGGGGCAGTGATATTTTTCTCATTGGATAGATACATACTCCTTTCCTCTGTCTCATGTGTTCTCTTTTTCTTTCCACCAGTATTATATATTGCAGTGGTATCTAACGAAATACTGATTTCTACCTTTCTTGATAATGCACCATTAGAAGACATTAGTTTTGGAGAATGATCATTTGGACCTCATTCACTTACCTCTCTCCACACCTGGGAAGTGTATAGTGCATTGTAAAAGATATTTTGCCAGATATACTAATGTAAGAAGCTTTCAGTATTACTGATGCCCCTGTCAGTATAGGTCACACAAACATTCTTAACTTGGTAGTTGGTTTCTCGTTCCCTTCTGCATTCTCCTGAGGGCTCAGTCTCTAAGGGCTGCCCTGTCTCTCCCTGCAGACCCCCTAGCATGGAGCCCACTCGCCCTCCTGTATCCCACCTTCCCTTCCTGCCTGGCCTTGGAGAGCCTTGTGTACACTGCTGTGAATTATATTGACAGTCTATTGGTGATATGCCCTATACTGGCTGAATTCAAACTTGGAATTTGTAGGCCACCTAGCTACCTTAGGTGTACTCAGGGAGGCTAAAGAAAGGTTAGATTTTGTATTCAAGTTTTATTGTGTGTGTTCTGGGGGTTTAAAAAAATTGTTTTTGAAGGGATGCTCAACCCTTGTTCTGTTTCAGTGCCACATTTTAGGAAGAATTAAAACAAAAAGGTAACTGGAAATAAAACATTAATTTAATCATATAAAATTATTTTTTCTTTCTTATAACAGGGCAGTGCCGGAATCCCTGATTAGTGACACCCCTGGCTGGCTGAGCTGCAAAAAGTGCTTCCAGACAGCAGGTACCTTCTTTCTTGAAACTTTGTCAGCCAAAACATGTGTCTCACATTGTGACTGTGCTGCTGGGGTCTATACAATCAGTCTAAAGGGAAAAAATCATGATGGTACACTTGAATCTCTTTTCATTGGCCAGGTATGCACAGGGTAACATTCACTTCCACACCTATTTATTGGGCAAGGATTCATTCACAGGGAGACACCTACTACCAAAATGTGGAGGAAAAGAGTTGCATTAGGTAGGTAGTGGTAAGAGGAGAGGAAGTCAATGACTAAGTGCATTCTCCATTTTTATACTATATATAAAAATGATGTTTTGTAAAAACATCCATTTTTTGCTTGTATATATTGTACTTTAAAGAGATCTGACCAAATTTGTGATTCCTAGAATGAAATCCAGGGCAAGTACTTGTCGGAAGAGGGCATGGATGTCATTGATGAACATTCACAAATTGACCCTTTGAAATGGAGATTCACATTGCTCCCAAAAGAATAGACTGAGGCTGGAAATTGACCGAGAATATGCAGACAAGTCTTGGAACACATTGTAAAGTTCAACTTATTTCCCTATTGTCTTAGGGAGACAAAGAAAATATGATCAGGTACTTGAGGATTACTGAGATGCCCAAAGATAAGTGGAGAGTTAAGTCCTCTAGGAATATCTAGGCCTTTGTTTCTAATGCCAACATAGTAAATATTTCAAATAAATGAAGAACGTATGCTGTAATAAAACATTATTTTTATAAATACTCTGCACAATCTTCACTTTTAACTCTCCTTGTAGAGCCACAGAAAACTTACCATGTGTTTTTGTGTCAATTACCTCTTATCTCCAACCACCTGTATGTAGTAACAGTATTATTCTTTGTATTATTATTACTACTCTATGAATATTAATTGAGTCCCTGCAATGGGAGACACGAGTTAGACATGAAGTAAAGATATTTCAAAAGATATTTTCTCTGCCTAGATTACAGACTCCCAGAAGCTACTCTAAAGAGAAAATAGAACAAGTCAACAAAGGCGATAACTCTGGTTTATAGGAGCTATGTCTGGTTTATAAAGTTCAGTGAGCAATAAGGACAAAAATCATTGGACCAGTTTCCAACCACATGATTTCATCCTCATGAACAGTTCACAATATTAAATGTCATAATTTTGGATGGAGAAATCAAGAAATAAACAAAGTCAAATGTCAGTTGCTATCCTATTATCATCAATGAACAATTATAATGTCTTTGTATTTTGAATCATATAGAAATTTATTTACTAAACTCATGTGGGCAGCAGCAAACATAGTTTTAAAATTTTTACAAAATGCTTACTAAAACAATTTTTTCTGCATATGGCTATCAAGAAAGACTATAAGATTGAAGTAGTCTTTTAAAAACATGTATTTTAAGGCTTACTTTATACTATATACCAGTGATTCTTAAAGTATGGTCCCTGGAACAACATTAGTGATAACATGTGAATACTTACAATTTATAATTGTAGCAATAGTTTGTCAATTCTCATAATTAGATAGAGAAGTTACTAAGGGGCCTGATGACATGATCAATATTATATAAATCACAAGTGGCATGTGTCTTTGTTGTCCTTGCAACAAATTTGTAAATGTGTTGAGTAAGAAAATGTGATTATTTAAGTAGTCCCTGACATTCAATAAGAATCAGAGAGACTTATCAAAGAACAACTGGGGATGGGAAAGATGAAGATGACGTGGTTGGACCAAGACTATCCAGGGCATGTGGGTGAGAGAGGGTAACACCCTACCCACCCACTGAAACCAATCATGTTCCCTTTCAAAATGAGGGAACCCCCTACCCATCTATGGTAGAATTTTCAGTTACACATCAACCACACTGCCTTCCTCTAATTTTCTCTCCTAAGGGGAGACAGAGCACTAATCAGGCAAAGCTAAGAGAAGTGAGGGGACCATCATGTCCAAATTTCTCAGACACATCAGTCAAAAATCTCCCATATACCCCTGGCTAACCCACATTCTTGTTCAGAGTGCTCTGAGTGCAAGACTTGAAGCATTTTGCTCTACCATGAGAAAATAAAGATCAACAGATTAATATCTCCATTTTAATTTTTTTAAATTAGAGTTTTTGGTTTACAGAAAAAATCTGCATAAAATACAGACTTGCCATAAACCACTTGTTCTAGTTTGCTAATTCTACATAATGCAAAACACCAGAAATGGATTGGCTTTTATAAGGGGCTTATTTGGTTACAAAGTTATTGTCACAAGCAATTGGGTACCTTCAATGGAGGATGGCCAATGGTGTCTGGAAAACCTCTGTTAGCTGGGAAGGCACGTGGCTGGCATCAGCTCCAAAGTTCTGGTTTCAAACTGGCTTTCTCTGACATTCTTCTCTAGGCTGCAGTTCCTCAAAATGTCACTCGTATTTGCTCTTGGGGTGTTTGTCCTCTCTTAGCTTCTCTGGAGCAAAAGTCTGCTTTCAAAAGCTGTCTTCAAACTGTCTCTCATCTGCAGCTCCAGTGCTTTCTTCAAAGTGTCCCTCTTGGCTGTAGCGAGCTCACTCCTTCTCTCCAAGCTTTTATAGGGCTCCAGTAAACTAATCAAGGTCCATGAAGAATGAGTTTGGGACACACCTCCATGGAAATTATCCAGTCCCAGTTATCACCCACAGTTGGGTGGGTTGAGTCTCCATGGAAACTCAATCAAAGAATTACAATCTAATCCACACTAATATGTCTGCCTACACAAGATTACATCAAAGAAAATGTGTTTTGGGGGACATAATACATCCAAATTGGAACACCACTAAGCTTGAATTAGTGTGATATGTTCATCACAATAGATGAAAGAACACTTTTAAAATTGTGCTACTAAACTATAATCCATTGTTTGCAGTAGAGTTCACTTTTCTATTGTACAGTCCTAACTATTCTTAAATTTTTTTATTCTAACATATATACAACCTAAAATTTCCCCCTTTCACCACACTCCAATATATAACTCAGTGCTCTTAATTAAATTAACAATGTTGTGCTAACATCATCACCATCCATTACAAAAATTTAAAATCAACACAATTAGAAACTGTACAATTAAATATTAACTCCCATTCCCTAGTCCCCAACCTCACCCTTCATTAACTATATTCAGGATACAGATGCTATGAGTTTATTTTAATTATTTCATATCATACAGTAGTTGTCTTTTGCTTCTGGCTTATTTTGTTCAACATGATGTCTTCAATTTTCATCCATATGTTGCATGTATCAGAACATCAATCCTTTTTAGTGCTGTTTTATATTCCATTGTACACAACATTTTATTACTGCATTCATCAGTTGATGGCCAGCTGGGTTGCTTCCACCTTTTAGCAGTTATGAATAATTCTGCCATGAACATTGGTGTGCAACTTCTTTTTGAGTCTCTGCTATCAATTTTTTTTGGATATATCTATAAATGGTATTGGTGGGTCATACATATTTTCCAAAGAGGATTGGTTCCCACCAAGCAACTAATCTATGAAGTATATTTAGTAGACATCCAGGAATAGAGCTAAAATTTTAATTGCTTCAGATCTTCCTCAAATGAGGCATTTCAGAACTTTCTGTGTTTGTTATTCCAAAGACAGAAATGTTAATAGTGTAGCATACTAAGAGCTCCCAAGGAACACACTGGAGACTCTGTAAAAGGTTATATCCATAGGAGACATCCATCATCTCTATCATTTGAATGTTCATTTTCCTGGTAGGGAACTTGACACAACTAAACACAAGAACAGAAGTGCTCTATATTCATTTGGTTCCTAAATTTATATTTTCTTCATTATAGAGCTTTCCCCAAAACTCAAAACTTATTTCATCATGTTCAAATAGTCAAAGATAAAAAACTAGGCAGAAAAGAATATTTAAGGGTAGTAGAGTTTTAAGCTGAGATGTAATTTACATACCAGAAAAAGTCCTTCCCAGAAAATGTCCCATTTGGTGGTTTTTTTATATTGACAAATTCATTCAAATCTCACCAACATCTAATAGCATAATATTTTCATTCTCCTCAAATGAAATCCCAAACTCATTAACAGACAGTTCCACTTCTCCAAAAAACCCTCCTTGGCAGTCTCTGGAAACTACTAATCTACTTCTCTGGATTTGCCTATTCTGGACATTTCATATTAATAGGTTCATGAAAATTGTGGCCTTTTATGTTTGGCTTCTTTCACTTGACACAATTCGTGTTGTAACATATATTGGTACTTAGTTTTTCAATTGTCAAGTAACATTTTATTGTATGATGGTAAAACATTTTGTTTATTCGTTGGTTGCTAGGCATTTTGGATGTTTCTATTTTTTTGGCTATTATGAATTTGGCTGCTACAAATATTAATAGATAAGTTTTTGTGTAGAAATAAATTTTCATTTTTCTGATATATGACTGGGGGTGGAATTTCTGGATTCAAATGGTAATGTTAGGTTTAATCTCTGAGGAACTGCCATGATGATTTTCAAAGTAGTTGCCTCATTTTATATTATCAGGAAGGTTTAATTTTTCCAGTATCTAATTCTTTGACAACACTGTTTATTTTCTACTTGTTTATTTATAGTCATACTAGTGTATATGAACTGGTATCTTTTTCTTGGTATTTTACTTAATGCTTCAATTTATATATATAATTCACATGTAATTCACTTAAGAGAGAGAAGAGTTCAATGAAGATGAGAAGTCAACATTTTATATTGAGCCCAGTGCTCTACCATCCCCTAAAGCACAGCTTGTCTGGACACACTCATATACACTGCCAAATCCAGATGGGACTCCACAACACCAGTACATAAATCAGATTCAACAAGTTCAAAAGAGCAATTATGTACTTAATGAAAGGCAAACAGAATCTGGCTCCCTGAGATTAATCTTCCTGCCAATTATCAATATCCTATTCCGCTTACGCCTGTAGTTTTGCACTCAGATCTCATTTAGATAAGTAAGTGATTCATTTGTGAAATTTAGTAAGTCAAAGCTGAGGAAAGGAACAACACAGTATCAGATATAGCCTGTCAATTTTAATTGAACAAATTTCAAACTATATTCATGAGAATAAGATTATATCAATATAATAATCTTTTGTAAGTCACAACTCATTTCAATTTCTTCTGAATTATCTAGGATTAGATTTGTTCAGGAGCTCAGCTTGCCTCCTTCTCCAGCTGTCACATTAAATTGCAAATAGGAAGCAAAAGGGGAAAAAAAACTGATTTAAATAAGTGTGAATTTTATGCAAGAAAATTTGGGTGTGCCTTTTGACGTGTAATTCTAGAGTCCAGGAAATGCCTTCATGAAATGGAGCAGGCCATTATTGGGATACACTTGGAAGATATGAGAGCAGGAGCATGAAAGGACATTGGCCACACTGCTGTTTATGGCAGCAGTATTCACAATTTGTAATGGATGGATGTGGCCTGAGGGTCCATCAACTGATGAGTGGAATGGTGAACTGTGGTATATGCACAAAATGGAATATTGAGCAGCTGCAAGAAGAAATAAAGTTGTGAGGTATGAAACCAAGCAAATGGACCTTTAGGACAGTATGCTGAGTAAAATAGCCACAAACAAAAAGACAAATATCATAAGCTTTGTTAGTACCGACTAACTATAATGTGCAAACTCTGAGAATTGCATCTGAGAGCATAGTTTATCAGGGGAAGCTTATGTAAAGGTTCTTAGGTTATAATCTCCTACAGCAGGCACATCTATTCCTAGTTGTAAGGGCTATTTCTAAATTCTGAGAGGCTGTGCTCTTTGTGAATAACCTGGTCATTCCCTGGAACTTTGGGCATTTGTGTGACACCTAAGGCTCAGAGACAGAGTGTGGCAGCTATGAATGTCAGCATTACCTCATATAGCAAATGTTAAAGAAGCTGAAAAAGAAAAATGACTCCCAGAGGTGTAACTCTCCCTAGCAATGTGGAATATGACTCCCATGGATGAACCTGGGTCCAGCGTAACGGGATTGAGAAAGACTTCTTGACCAAAAGTGGGAAAAAAATTGAAACAAAATAAAGTTTCAGTGGCTGAGAGATTTCAAATAGAGTCGAGAGGTCATTGCGGAGTTTATTCTTAAGCATTATGTAGGTATCCCTTTTTAGATTTGGGTTTATTGGAATAGCTAGAAGGAAATACCTGAAACTGTTGAACTGCAGTCCAGTCGCCTGGATTCTTGAAGATGACTGTATAACTAAATAGCTTATAAGGTGTGACATGTGATTGTTGAAAACCTTGTGGCTCATACTCCCTTTAACCAGAGTATGGACTGATGAGTAGAAAAATGGCAATAAAAATTGAATGAACAATGGGGGCTTGGGGTAGCAGATGTTTAGGCTATTCTTTTTTACTTTTATTTTTATTCTCATTTTTTTGGAGAATTGATAATTTTCAAATATTGATTTTGATTATGAATGCAGAATTAAATGATTATACTGTGTACCATGGATTTTAGACTTCAGATGATTCTATGGAACATGAACATATCTCAATAAAACCATGTAAAAGCAGGGAAACCTGATTTAAATGGGTTTGGAGTTTTACATGAGAGAATTTGGGCATACTCTGTGACTTGTCATTCTAGAGTCAAGCACTTGTCTTGGTAAGAATGTGCAAAAGGCCTCAAGCAGGAAACAGGACAAAAGTCAGCGTTTGGAGGCAGAGAAATAGCGTTCAAGGAAGGAATTCCAAGTGAATAGTTTATAAACATACTTATGAAAAACCTTTTGTGACCAATAAACAATGGGTTTGTGAGAAACACAATTCACATGGTTCACTTCCACTGTGAGTGGAAGACTTGTCTCCCTGTCTTCCTATAATCTCTTGCCAGCTCGAGAGTTCCATGTGATACAAGTCACCTGTCGTAGAAGCCCTAACTGCTCAAGGAGGGAATCAGATACCCGATTCTTCCTCTAATATCCTGTCACCATGCCTTGGAACAAACATAATATATTAAATGAGGTTGTGTGATAGACAAGGAATAAATTTTCTTCAATGTTCACAAGAGATTGTGAAGAAGGATGAGAAATAACAAAGAGTTTAGCTACAGGTCAGTTCCCCTAAACTGGAGAAACAATTCAAACTTAGAACAGAATCAGAATCACATCTCCTGACTTGGAAAATATTGAGAAATGACATTCAATAAGTAAGGGTTTTCCATTTCTCTAGTTTATATACACAATGTTCATAACTTCTTTTACTGGTTCCTTTCTTGAACTCAAGCTGAGCACTTTCCTTCATTATCTCCTTATATTTAGATTTCACTTTCACTTCACCTTCATGAGTTTCATTTAGGGCATTTTTAACCCTCAGCAAAACAATCCCAGTATGGAATCAAGTCCTAATTACAAATATTTAAATGATTCCAAACTACATATCATGGAACTTTAATTTTCCAAGACACAAAAATTTGTTATTCAACAAAGCTAAGGTATATGATGAAATTCTATAGCAGGATTAGACACTCTTAACTGTGACTTTTCAGTGGTATTCATAAAAATAGTTATCAGATTTTTTTGGTAAATTTCTATTTTTCCAATATTTTCATGTAAGCTAGAAACAAAACATATACTAGTATTTCAACAGGAACACTAGGATGTATGCTAAAAAAATAAGAAATGTAAAAAACTTTTAAAACAACTGCAAATTTCATGTAAAAGAGAATGATGCACATTGAGCCTAAGAGAAATATCATATACATAAAGATATAAGGAATGAAAAATATTGAAGGTTGCAAACATCTCTTACAGGTATTTTGTGTATCCTGGATGGCAGTGCCAAATGATGAAAAAATTGCAATTAAGAACAAAGACATGTTTCTTAGTCCTTTAAATACAAATGAAATTCTGGAACTAATACTTAAAATTCAACATTATATTCAGAAGAAAGTTCAGTTTCCCAGACACCCAGTCTTCCTGTTGATGAATGCACTGATCTCATCCTAATTTGTGCAACTAAAGCTCTGCACATTGAAGATTCTCATCATGAGTTCTCTCTCATATAATCCATGTGTGTGTTTGTATGTGGTGTTTTCTAGAACAATCTGCCCCATCTGAAAATGACCTGTGGCACAGAGATAAAGGAAGGACTTTCTCGGAGTGTGGCTATAGTGTAAGGTAAGGCTACAGAGGAGCTGTACCAGGAGAGACGGTGGGATCTGAATTATGAGTTGCCCCCCCTCTTTAGTTGACTGTATTTTTAATCTCTGTTATTGTGCTTTTGATCCCCATAAATTCTATTGTTTCTCTTTAAACCTTCTAATTATTCTCTTTGCTCACACATTTTTTTCATAATACCATTCAGTTCTATGTCCACAATTAGCTTATTTCTATCCATATCTTACATTCAGATCTTGAATTGATATATATTTGTTTTGAAATTAGTTGACTAGTTGTTGCAAAGTTGTCTTCTCTGATGTTTTTATTTTGTTTCACTTGACTAAGCCATATATTTCTAGTTCTCATGCCTTATAATTTTTTGATAATATCTTGTCATCTGATTACTTTGATGTACTAAATCTGCAGGTCACTTTCTCCCTCTTGCCTAGGGTTTTATGTAGATAGGCTTCAGGTTAAAATTCTTGTTTGACACTTGATCCAACTTATACTGAACCTTTAGAGTACCTCAAGTTTAAGTTTTCAAGTTTTCTCAGATCTTGTGCCCTTGTTTCATGCCCTGGATATGTGTTACAACACTTTCAGCTTGCTCTCTTATGTGCAATTCTTTCACATTTCAGGGGAGAGTTTTCTTTCATCTGTTCCTTCTCTAGGAATACTGAGCTGTTTTGATTATTTGGTGTTTGGGGATTTGAGCACAGACATCAATCTTTGATCCAGTTGCTTCAGATTGTTGGGGGGCTGGCTCTGAGCATGGTCATTGTTCCAATTCCCTTTCATGGAATGATGGTGGAGAAGAAATATTACAGACAGCAAGCTTTCTGAAAGTATGGAAAATAGTTAGAAGGCTGCATTAACTGGCCAAGTGCTGAATCAAGTTAACGCAGCTGACAAAGCCATAGAGGGATCTCCTGGTCTCCTACTGGCCCCTCCATACCACAACCCACAGTGTAGGCTGGAGTCAGCAGGGACTCTCATTGTGGGAACATGGCCATTCCCAAGGGCAGTGGGGTGCCCCTGTGTGAGTAATGGGATGCATGCATGTCGCTCCAGTCTGTCAGGTTGAAGATTGAGAGACTGAGCCAGGGAATGGGTCTCAGCTTGCCCTCCCTGAATTTGCCCTGCCCTCCCTGAATTTGCCCTGAAGGACATAGACAGATTTTTGAAGATAGTTCAAAAATTGGGAGAAGAAACAGTAAGTTGAGGTGGCCTGGGGCAAATGACTACCTGTATTATGTCCCTGAAATGAGCACTCTCGAGGGGAAGGAAGTCTATTTCAAAGGGGTAGAGGAAGCCCACACTGGAACTCCTATAAACTGTAAAATTATAAAGGGGAATTCTTAAGGCCCCTAGCAAGCAAAGGGTCTTGTAAAGAAGCTGGCTCTGGGTCTATGTCTCCACTCAGACACAGATGAGACAAAGAGGACCCTGCTCTTCCTTTTGCTTCATGTGGATCTTCTTGATGGTAGAGCTAAGCTCTGAAGAAGCCCACCAGCCCAGCAGATCCAATATGCAAAGAGAGTAAAAGGTGCTTTTTGCTTTGAATTTTTTTGTTTTGATTAGCTCCTGGCATTAAGCAATCTATCATATCTGTAGCTGGATAGAAATTTAAGGAACTGAGAGATCAGGGACCAGGTATTCAAGCTAAAACTTTAAAATAGTAAAATGTACAGTTTGCAACAAAAGCTTACCAGAGAATCAAAAAATAAGAAATGATGAGCTATCCATAGGAATAAGATAAAGGTCCAGAAAACATCAGTTAAAGGTACAGACTTTGGACTTACAAGACAGAATCTTTTAAAAAATAATTGCACGTTCAGTGACTTAAAGGAAAACACAGAAAAAGGATTGCAGAATGTGAGGGTAACAAAGAATGAACAAAGTGGGAATCGCTTTAGAAAAATACTGGAGTTGAAGAATACAATAACTGAAATGAAAAATGCCCTAGACATTTTGATCAACAGATCATAAATGGCAGAAAAATCAATTTCTTGAAGACAAGACAACTTGATCCAGGCTGAGGAGCAGGAAAAACAAAGGAATAAAAAACAATGAAGACTGACAAGCCTAAGACATTGTGGGACATCATTAAGAATCCAAATACAGGCATTGAGGGAGTCACGGAAGGAGAACAAATTGAGTAGGTAGCAGAAGGAATATTTAAATAAATAATGGCAGAAAAATTCCCGTATTTACTGAAAAACATGTCTATGAACATTCAGGATGCCCAGCGAATCCCCAAAAAGGATAAAATCAAAGAGAATCATGCCCAGATACATTCTAACCAGACCCCTAGATGCCAAGGACAAGGAAAGATTTGTAATGCTGAAATAGAAAAAGATCAAGTTGTTGAAAAGGGATAACAATAAGACAAAGAGCCAATTCAAATCAGAAACCCCAAAGAGACAGGAAAGGCTGTGGTACCAAATATTTGAAGTGTGGAAAGAAAACAAACGCAAACCAAGAATATTATGCCTGCATAACATTACTTACCAAAATGAGTGGGAGATTAATATTATTCAGATAAGCCAAAGCTGTGGGTGCTAATTAGAACTAGACATTTCTCCCAGCCATGTTAAAGGAAGTTATTCAGGAATGAAAAGAAAGGTCACTACATTAATAGGAGGAGATTTCAGTGCACCACCTTCAATAGTGGATAGAACATCTACAGAGAATACCACCAGAATATCACTAAGTAAATAGAAGACTAGAATGATACTCTAAGCAAGATAGAACTAAGACACATATATAGGACATTTTAACAAACAGCAGCTGCATGCACAATTTTTTCCAGTGCACTTAAATAATTCTCCAGGAGAGATGATATGTTAGGTCACAAAACACTGGAACAAGTAAATTCAAAGTTATTAACATTCTGCAATGTATTTTATCTGACCTCAATGGAATGCAGTAGAAATCTATGAGAGGGAGAAATGGGAAATGCACAAATATGTGGAAATTAAACAACATAATCTTAAACAGTCTGTGGATCAAAGAAGAAATCAGAAGGGAAATTAGTAAATATCTCCAGTTGAATGAAAATGAAAACAGAACATCCCCCAATTTATGGGAAGCAGAAAAGTCAGTGCTGAGAGGGAAATTTAGAGATTTAAATGCTACCATTAAAAAAGAAGCTGTCTGTGCCCTTACTCTTCAGGTAAAGAACTGAAGAATCTTAGTAATGGTAGCTGAAAAGAAACAGAGAGAGGAAAAAAATAGATCTCACAATAAAAAACAAACAAAAAACCAAAGGATAAGATGACAGATTCAAGAACTGCCTCTCTGCAATAACAGTGCATGTGAATGAATTAAAACTCCCAACTTAAAAGATACAAATTGGCAGAATGGATTAAAAAATACAAACCATCAATATGTTGGTTCTTCTTAATCCTAAGAGATTCAATATGTAGGTTCTCTAATCCTAGAGAGACAAAGAAATTGAAAGTGAAAGGGTGGAAAAAAAAATATTCCATGCAAGCTACAGCCAAAAGAAAACAGGGCAAGGGTAGCAATACTAATTTCAGATAAAACAGACTTTAAGTCCAAGGATATTATGAGACAAAGAAGGACACTGTATACTAATAAAATGGACAATTCATCCAAGGAGAGATAACAATCATAAACATTTACATCCACCAATCAAGGTGCTCCAAATTACATGAGACAAACATTGGCAAAACTGAAGGAAGCAACAGATGTTTCCGAAATAATTGTGGGAGACTTCAATACAAAACTCTCTCCTTTAGATAGAGCATCCAGACAGAAGACCAATAAGGAAATTGAGAACCTAGAGAATGTGATGAAAGACTTAGATTTAACAGACATATATAGAACATTACATTGCTAATTACCAGGATATACATTCTTCTCTAGCGTTCATGGACTTTCTCCAAGATAGATCATATGCCGGGGCTTAAAACAAGCCTCAACATTGAAAAATACTGAAATTATTGAAAATACATTCTCTGACCACGATGGAATGCAACTGGAAGTTAATAACTATCAAAGATCCAGAACATTCACAAATAACTGAAGGTTAAACAACACATTCCTTAACAATCAGTGGGTGAAAGAAGAAATTGCAACAGAAATTGCTAAATATCTAGAGATGAATGAAAATGAGAATACAACATATCAAAAGTTATGGGATACAGCAAAGGTGGTTTTGAGGTGGAAATTTATACCTCTAAATACATGAAAAAGGAACAGTTGAAACCAAGAACTAATGGATAACAGGAAGTTAGAGAGAGAGGGGCCACATCTGAGCAACAAAGAGGGTACTCGGGGAGCTCGTAGGCACAATTATATGCAAGTTTAACCTCTCCTTTGCAGTAACGAGCTTCATAATTGTTATTTATTCTTCTGAACTGTCCATTTATTAATATGTAGTGTCTTTCCTGTCTCTTGAGATATCACTTGCATTTCAAGTCCATTTTGTCTGATATTACCACAGATATAGATTCCCCAGTTTTTTTTTCTTAGAGCTGCAGGGAATATCTTTTTGCAACATTTCACTTTAAAATTATTTGTATCCTTGTGTATATGATGAGTCTCTTGTAAACATAATAAGATAGATAATATTTTAAAAATCATTCTGCTATTCTCCATCTTTTAAAATGGAAGTTTGGTCTGCTTGACATTCAAAGTTATTACTGTCAAGGAAGTTCTTGAATCTAACATCTTATCCTTTGTTTTTTTATTTGTCTTTTCTATTTTTTTCTGCCCTCCCCCCCTTTAAGTTACCCTTCCTAATACTCTTCAATTCTGAGCCCTCCTCTAGACTTCTCTCCCTTGACTTATTTTATCAGCTGACAGGACTCCTGTTAATATTTCTTGCAGGGCTAGTCTATTGTTAACAAATTATCTCTGTACTTGTTCATCTAGGAAATTTTAATCTCTCCTTCACTTTTTTTAAATTTAATTTTATTGAGATTGTTCACATACCATACAATTGTCCAAAGATCCAAAGTGCACCATCAGTTGCCCATGGTACAGTTGTGAATCAATCACCAAAATTAAGTTTTTTAATTTGTAGAAGATTTTCATTACTCCAGAAAAGAAAAATCAAATCCTCCCATAATCCTAACCACCCCCTTCCCTCCATTATTGACCCACAGTATTGGTATAATACATTAGTTACAGCTGATGAAAGAATGTTAAAATACTACTAACTTTAGTATAGTTTGAAATAGGTATATTTCCCCCTATATAACCCTCTATTATTAACTTTGATTTACAGTGTCATAAATTTGTTCTAGTTCATGAAAGAGATTTCTAATATTTGTACAGTTAATCACAGACATTGTTCACCAGAAGATTCACTGTTGTGTACATTCCCATCTTGTAACCTCCAGCTTTCCTTCTGTTGACATACATGACCCTAAGCTTCCCCTTTCCACCACAGACACACACCATTCAGCACTGTTAGTTATTCTCACAATAATGAGCTACCATAACCTCGGTCTATTTCCAAACACTTAAGTTCAACCTAGTTGAACATTCTGCTCATATATGTGACTGCTCCCCATTCTTTACCTGTTGTTATGTCCTGGGAGGCTATATTTCATATCTATGCATTTACATATTATAATTAGTTCCTATCAGTGAGACCACACAGTACTTGTCCTTATATATCTGACTTATTTCACTCAATATAGTGCCCTCAAGGTTTCTTCATCAACCTGTTTTTTTTTTAAGATGGTTTTGTTCACCCGCCATACTTTCCATCCTAAGTAAACAATTGATAGTTTCCTGTTTAGTTACATATTTATGTATTCACCACCATCACCACTATCTATATAAGGACATCTCTAATTCTTCCACAAAGAAGGAGCAAGAGTCAAAGGAGGTAGAGAGACAAAAGAAAAAGAAAAGGAAGAAAAAAATAAACCAAGCCTGTAAGGACCTGTACACAGAAAACTAGAAAACATAGCTAAAGAAATCAAGAAAGACCTAAATAAATGGAAACACATACCTTGTGTCCACATTTTCTTAGATTGGAAGACTAAATGAAGCCAAGATATCAGTTGTACCCAAAATGATCTATAGATTCAACACAATACCAATCAAAGTCCAACAACATACTTTGCAGATACAGAAAAACCAAAAATCAAATTTGTCTGGAGGGGCAGGTGCCACGAATGATTGAGTAGTTGGTGGTGCCACCAGTGAAGACAGTAGAACAGGAGGAGGAACAGACCATGGAAGTTTGAGAAGTAGATGAGTTTCATTGCTTTTATAAACTAGTTGATTTCATGATAATGAAGTTTGCAAGTGGTAATTTGACATGACCTGTTTGTGGGAGCAATGTAAACATGAATAAGACACTGTCTGTGTCTATCAAAAACCTTAAGGCTCAGAGAAGAGTCCAACATTGTTAGGCAAAATGCATGTGACAATAGATGTTTTAACCAGATGTTATAATGTTCAAGAGAAGAGGGCCATTAATTCAGTGGAGTATAAGTATAAATACACATCATGCAAAATGAGGATAATGAATTATGGACATGTTTCATAGATTGTGATGATTGTGTTTTCTGTGTGTTGAAATCAGGATGCCTGCACGGCAAAAATCAGGCCCTAACATGCTGCTGTTTACTACAGGGATGGCATCATTGTGGTGATGAGAAAGATGAACTGAGGCAGTAGAGCCCCCAAGGTGTCTAAATAGAAGAGAAGTTTGCTCTTGAGATCAGATGAGAGAATGAAATGCCAGTCAAAGGAGTGTGGAGTCTTGGACCCTTCTCTAGGCATGTACAATGTTATTAACCCATAAGGTACATGCTTCATGCTTCTTGTTTACCTGCTTGGTGGCTGGTAACCATCACATGTTGGAGATAATCTTCTGTTAGAGATATTTGACCATAGTCTTCTAGGACTACTTGGTAAAGCCAAGGTTCAAATGAGTTGTGTTTCATTCTAAAACCAGGGCCCTCTGGACCACCCCACCCTGGTTTTCCTGAAATGGAATCTGCTGGACATTAGAAAGATATTAGGGGCCTGTAGGCTAATCAAATTAATCAAATGATGTTTTAGAAGGTACTCTCTAGGGAATGGTACTGTGTGTTTCCAAGTAGGGAGATCATGCAAGCAATGTGATTACCTTTTGGCTTTTTTTTTTTTTTTTTTTTTTAGGGATTGCAGTAATACAATTATTTTTCCTGATAATTAGAGGGCCGAGAAGTAGAGAGGTTGCTCAATGTTTCTCCCTGTTTCTTACCTGGCAACGGTATAACTTTTTGAAGTGTCCAATCTTAAGAAAGATTAACGGGGCTGAGGGAAAAGAAAGATAGGAAATTAAGACATTTTATTGCATTTCTCCTTATTTGAAAAAAATAATTAGGAATCTCATTGAAGTAACATTTTTATTTTCATACATTTAAAGGTAATTACAAATAGATGATACATGTGATACTGTATTAATGTTGGAAAATCAGTAAGAATTCATGTTGACGTTAGATTGTTCTAAGTGAAAATATTTTTATTTTATGTCTTGCTGAACAATAACATCAAACTCTTGAAGGGACTAATGAAGTCCTGAATGATATCATTCAAAATACATGTGCTACAGTGTGATCTGAAGGAGACCAAGAGGTCAAAAATCTGGCCTTGGTGGATTTTTGCTGTATGTTTTTGATAGTTTGGTTTTGAGCCTTTCTGTGGATTGGATGGATGGAGCCCTACATTCCCCGTGCTCTCAGCCATTGTAAGACTGGGCATGTGGGAAGCCGAACCTTCTTTTGCAGAGTGATCTGTAATTTCAAGTACTAATATGGCAATAGACTTTGAATTTAGGGGAATAAGAATATATATTATTGCAACCCTGTGCCTTGTTCAGATAACTCTGTACTGTCTGCCATGATAAATAGAAGAACTGAGAAACCGTAGGACAAACTCTAGATTTCTAGCCTAGTTGAACAGACTATACTTCTCTTAATGCTAAATAGGGAACGTTCAAGGTGGCCAATTTTTTTCTGCTGTCAAGAAATGCCATTCCTCTGAGGTATTTAACTTGAGAGATCTTTGACCATCTTTGCATTCCCCTTGTAGTCCTGCCATGTATCCCATTCTATTATATACAGGAATGTTGTGGATGTGATGCAATATTTATGCCTTGAGAATTTTTCATTCCTTATTCCTTTTCTCCTAGCCACAAACTGGAGCAATTGATTTTACATGAAATATAAGGGCTACTTTTGGGATAGGTTTTATTACTTTGCATCACAGTGAACCTGCAGCAGAACTCACCCCTAAAAATGAAATACAGGGAGATTCAGCTGGGTCCACCCCAAATTTCTCTACAGTGCAGCCTAATGAGGTGCTGAGGACAGAAGCACTGAATACCAGGGAGATCAATCATTGAGGGTCTGTGTGGGGAACTGACTTACAGAGAGCTGCTGCTATATGATGGCAGACAGCAAGATGGCAAGAAGTTCACTCGAGTATGTCTGCACCTATGTCAGCCACTCTTTAGATTACATGGAGCTTGGAGACAAAGGTGGCTGAGTGACAGAGGCTTGCATAGCAGTCTTGGGAGAACATCTGGGTGGATATTCTTTAGTCAAAGAAGGATTCACTTGTGATGGGCAGTGTACAAGTTTGTGGAACCTATACTGCAGAGGCAATGATAGAGGCTAAAGTTGGAAAGGTCCAAAACATTGGGTATAAGACGTGGAGCACGTTTCAAAGTTCAATTTGTTTCCCTGCTGACTGAGGGGAGAAAGAAATCTGACCAGGTAGCTTGTTGCAGATACTCAACTGTAGTTAATAAGACTTAGAAAAGTGAAGGATGGGTCCTCCAATTAGAAACAGGACCATGTTTCTCATCCTAACAGACAAAAGTATTTCAAATACAAAGTTGGGGAACATATGCTTGTAATCAAGTGATTTTTTAAATTAATAGGCTTTATTTTTAAAGCAGTTTTAGGTTCACAGAAAAATCAGGCAGAAAGTATAGGTTCTCATGTACTCGCCCTTTCTCTCTCCCCACATAGATTCCACTGTTATTAACAACTTGCTTAGTGTGGTGATTTTTCCCCAAATTTGAAATTATATGCATATAATATTAACCAAAGTCCACAGTTTACACTATGGCTCAAACTTTCTATTGTACCTTTCCATTGATTTTGACAAAAGAATAAAGTCAAGTATTTCTAACCATTATAATGTCCAAGGGAGTTGTTTCACAGCCCTAAAAACCCCTGTGCTCCACCTGGTGGGAAACATATACCATCTCCTGCCTGTCTGAGGATTGACCTCAATCCTACCCTCCACCTCAGACATCCCTCCCATAAAACCCTGGGAGCATGCTGCGCCTTGGCTGCCTGAACCTTGAGTGCAGCCCACCCTGGGCACATTTTGTTTTGAGAAAAGAGACCAGGCTAAAATATTTTCCCAATACCTGAACACAGGGCCCTGGCACTTACCTGCCTTCATTCCTTAACCACATGCATCCTGTGGAGCATGTGAAATAGACATGGTTATACCTGACTGAATGTCTTGCCCACTCACTCCCCATCAGGAGGCGGCTACAGCTTTCTGTACATAAGATCCCCTAATAAATATTTTGGACTGACTACCCTGGCATTAATGCCTTTTTCTTCAAAATCTCAACTGGCTATTATAGGGCAGTTTAGGGCGGAATGGCTACGTGTTTCCCTATTTCTTCTTTCATAATAAGTCCTGCTGCTGCTGCTTCAGTGGGATGTAGACATATACACCAATTTTCTTGATCTTTCCAAGGAACTCCCATCTGGTTTTATTAAATTTCTCTATTTTAATTTCCTGTCTTCAATTTAATTGATTCCTGTGCTAATTTTCATTACTACTTTCCTTCTGATTACTTTAAATGTAACATGCTCTTCTTTTCTTGTTTCCTAAGGTGGCAGTTAAGATCACTGATTTTCAATCTTTCCTTTTTTTTATACACTTTTATTGAAATATATTCACACTCCCTACAGCCATCCACAGTGTACAATCAGCTATTCACAGTACCATCATATAGTTGTGTATTCATCACCAGAATCAACTTTTGAACATTTTTAATCCCCCCACAAAAGATAAAAATAAAAGTAAAAAAGAATACCCAAACATTCCATACACCATCAGAACTTACTTCTCATTTTATTTGTGTCTGCATTTTTCTACTCCTCTGTCTATACACTGCACAAGGCGTGTGAGCCACGAGGTTTTCACAATCACACTGTTGCACCATGTAAGTTACATAGTTTTGCAATTGTCTTCAAGAATCAGGGCTACTGGGTTGCAGTTTGACAGTTCCAAGTATTTCCCTCTAGCTATTCCAAATATACTAAAAACTAAAAAGAGATATCTACATAGTGGATAAGAATGCCTTCCAGAGTGACCTCTTGATTCCACTTGAAATCTCTCAGCCACTGAAACTTTGTTTTGTTTCATTTCACTTCCCCCTTTTGGTGAAGAAGATTTTCTCAATCCCATGATGCCGGCTCCAGGCTCATCCCTGGGAGTCATGTCCCACGTTGCCAGGAGATTTCTACATGGGGGATATGGGTGGGGCAGTGAGTTCACCTGCCACGTGGTTTAGAGAGAGGGGGAGAGAGGGCCATATCTGAGCAACAAAGATTTCAACAAATGGAAAACACAATCATCACAATCTATGAAACATGTCCATAATTCATTGTCCTCATTTTGCATGATGTTTATTTATACTCATACTCCACTGAATTAATGGCCCTCTTCTCTCAAACATTATAACATCTGGTTAAAACATCTATTGTCACATACATTTTGCCTGACAATGTTGGACTCTTCTCTGAGCCTTAAGGTTTGATAGACACAGACAGTGTCTTATTCATCTTTACATTGCTCCCACAAACAGGTCATGCCAAATTACCACTTGCAAACTTCATTATCATAAAATCAACAAGTTTATAAACAGTTATAAAAGCAATGAACTCATCCGCTTCTCAAACTTCCATGGTCTGTTCCTCCTCCTGTTCTACTGTCTCACTGGTGGCACCGCCAACTACTCAATCATTCGTGGCACCTGCCCCTCCAGTTAAATTTGATTTTTGGTTTTTCTGTATCTGCAAAGTATGTTGTTGGGGCTTTGATTGGTATTGTGTTGAATCTATAAATCATTTTGGGTAGAACTGATATCTTGACTTCATTTAGTCTTCCATTCTAAGAAAATGTGGACACAAGGTATGTCCTTCCATTTATTTAGGTCTTTCTTGATTCCTTTAGCCATGTTTTCTAGTTTTCTGTGTGCAGGTCCTTACAGGCTTGGTTTATTTTTTTTTTTTTTCCTTTTCTTTTTCTTTTGTCTCTCTACCTCCTTTGACTCTTTTTTTTTCCTTTTTAATTTTTATTGGGATTGTTCAGATACCATACAATCATCCAAAGATGCAAAGTACACAGTCAGTTCCCCCGGCACCCTCACACAGCTGTGCATCCATCACCACACTTAAATTTTGTTCAATTTTTAGAAACTTTTCATTACTCCAGACAAGAAATAAAGTGAAAGATGAAAAAAGAAAAGAAAAGGAAACTCAAATCCTCCCATATCCCTAACCAACCCCCCTCAATTGTTGACTCGTAGCATTGGTAAAGTACATTTGTTACTGTTTATGAAAGAATGTTGAAATATTACTACTGTAGTATATAGTTTGCAATAGGTATATATTTCTTCCCTATATGCCCCTCTATTATTAACTTCTAATTGTATTGTCATACATTTGTTCTGGTTTATGGAAGAGATTTCTAAAATTTGTACAGTTGATCATGGACATTGCCCACCATAGGATTCAGTTTTATACATTCCCAACTTTTGACCTCCAACTTTCCTTCTGGTGACATATAGGACTCTGAGTTTCCCCTTTCCACCTCATTCATGCACCATTCAGCACTGTTCATTATTCTCACATCTTGCTACCAACACCTCTGTTCATTTCCAAACATTTAAGTTCATCCTAGTTGAACATTCTGCTCATACTAAGCAACCGCTCCCCATTCTTAAGCCTCATCCTATATCTTCGTACCTTATATTTGATGTCTATGAGCTTACCTATGAGCTTATTATAATTAGTTCCTGTCAGTCAGACCCTGTAGTATTTGTCCTTATGTGTCTGGCTTATTTTCACTCAGTATATTGTCCTCGAGGTTTTGTCATCAACCCTTTTTTTTTTTTAGGATGGTTTTGTTCACACACCATACATTCCACCCTAAGTAAACAATCGATGGTTCTCTGTATGGTCACATATTTACGTGTTCACCACCTTCACCACTATCTGTATAAGGGCATCTACATTTCTTCCACAAGGCGGGAGGGAGAGTCAAAGAAGGTAGAGAGGCAAAAGAAAGGAAAAAAAATGACAGCTAGGAAGCAGCAAAAGGAAAAATAACCTTAAATAAAAGTAAAGAGTCAGACAACACCACCAATGTCAAGTGTCTAACATGTCTCCCCTATCCCCCCCTCTTATCTGCATTTACCTTGGTATATCACCTTTGTTACATTAAAGGAAGCATAATACAATGATTCTGTTAGTTACAGCCTCTAGTTTACGTTGATTACATCCCTCCCCCAATGCCTCCCGATTTTTAACACCTTGCAAGGTTGACATTTGCTTGTTCTCCCTTGTAAAAGAACATATTTGTACATTTTATCACAATTGTTGAACACTCTAGATTTCACCAAGTTACACAGTCCCATTCTTTACCTTTCCTCCTTTCTTCTGGTGTCTCACATGCTCCCAACCTTCCTCTCTCAACCGTATTCATAGTTATCTTTGTTCAGTGTACTTACATTGCCGTGCTACCATCTCCCAAAATTGTATTCCAAACCACGCACTCCTCTCTTCTCCTATCACTCTGTAGTGCTCCCTTTAGTATTTCCTGTAGGGTGGGTATCTTGTTCACAAAGTCTCTCATTATCTGTTTGTCAGAAAATATTTTGAGCTCTCCCTCATATTTGAAGGACAGCTTTGCTGGATATAGGATTCTTGGTTGGTGGTTTTACTCTTTCAGGATCTTAAATATATCATACCACTTCCTTCTTGCCCCCATGGTTTCAGCTGAGAGATCCACACATAGTCTTATTAAGCTTCCTTTGTATGTGATGGATTGCTTTTCTTTTGCTGCTTTCAGGATTTTCTCTCTGTCTTTGACATTTGATAATCTGATTATTAAGTGTCTTGGCATAGGCCTATTCAGATCTATTCTGTTTGGAGTACGCTGCACTTCTTGGATCTGTAATTTTATGTCTTTTATAAGAGATGGGAAATTTTCATTGATTATTTCCTCTATTATTGCTTCTGCCTCTTTTCCCTTCTCTTCTCCTTCTGGGACATCAATGATATGTACATTCTTGTAGTTTGTTTCATCCTTAAGTTCCCAGAGATGTTGCTCATATTTTTTCTATTTTTTCTCCATCTGCTCCTTTGTGTGTAGGCTTTCAGGTGTTTTGTTCTCCAGTTTCTGAGTGTTTTCTTCTGCCTCTTGAGATCTGCTGTTGTATGTTTCCATTGTGTCTTTTGTCTCTTGTGTTGCGCCCTTCATTTCCATAGATTCTACTAGGTGTTTTTTTGAACTTTTGATTTCTGCCTTATGTATGCCCAGTGTTTTCTATACAGCCTCTGTCTGTTTTGCAAAATCTTATCTAAACTTTTTGAATTAATTTAGCATTTGTTGTTTAAATTCCTGTATCTCGGGGGCAGGGCAAGATGGCAGACTGGTGAGCTGTATGTTTTAGTTACTCCTCCAGGAAAGTAGGTAGAAAGCCAGGAACTGCGTGGACTGGACACCACAGAGCAATCTGACTTTGGGCATACTTCATACAACACTCATGAAAACATGGAACTGCTGAGACCAGCGAAATCTGTAAGTTTTTGCGGCCAGGGGACCCGCGCCTCTCCCTGCCAGGCTCAGTCCCGTGGGAGGAGGGGCTGTCAGCTCCGGGAAGGAGAAGGGAGAACTGCAGTGGCAGCCCTTATCAGAAACTCATTCTGCTGATCCAAACTCCAACCATAGATAGACGGAGACCAGACACCAGAGAATCTAAGAGCAGCCAGCCCAGCAGAGAGGAGACAGGCATAGAAAAAAAACAAGATGAAAAACTCCAAAATAAAAGCAGAGGATTTTTGGAGTTCTGGTGAACATAGAAAGGGGAAGGGCAGAGCTCAGGCCCGAGCTCAGGCCCTGAGGCGCATATGCAAATCCCGAAGAAAAGCTGATCTCTGTGCCCTGTGGACCTTTCCTTAATGGCCCTGGTTGCTTTGTCTCTTAGCATTTCAATAACCCATTAGATCTCTGAGGAGGGCCCTTTTTTTTTTTTTTTTTCCTAATCCTTTTTTCTTTTTCTAAAACAATTACTCTAAGAAGCCCAATACAGAAAGCTTCAAAGACTTGCAATTTGGGCAGTTCAAGTCAAGAGCAGAACTAGGAGAGCTCTGAGACAAAACGCAATAATCCAGTGGCTGAGAAAATTCACTAAACACCACAACTTCCCAAGAAAAGGGGGGTGTCTGCTCACAGCCATCATCCTGGTGGACTGGAAACACTCCTGCCCATCGCCAGCCCCATAGCCCAGAACTGCCCCAGACAACCCAGTGTGACGGAAGTGCTTCAAATAACAGGCACACACCACAAAACTGGGCGTGGACATTAGCCTTCCCTGCAACCTCAGCTGATTGTCCCAGAGTTGGGAAGGTAGAGCAGTGTGAATTAACAAAGCCCCATTCAGCCATCATTTCAGCAGACTGGGAGCCTCCCTACACAGCCCAGCAGCCCAGAACTGCCCTGGGGGGACAGCACTCACCTGTGACATAGCACAGTCATCCCTCAACAGAGGACCAGGGGGTGCACAGCCTGGAAGAGGGGCCCACTTGCAAGTCTCAGGAGCCATACGCCAATACCAAGGACTTGTGGGTCAGTGGCAGAGACAAACTGTGGCAGGACTGAACTGAAGGATTAGACTATTGCAGCAGCTTTAAAACTCTAGGATCACCAGGGAGATTTGATTGTTAGAGCCACCCCCCCCTCCCTGACTGCCCAGAAACACGCCCCATATACAGGGCAGGCAACACCAACTACACACGCAAGCTTGGTACACCAATTGGACCCCACAAGACTCACTCCCCCACTCACCAAAAAGGCTGAGCAGGGGAGAACTGGCTTGTGGAGAACAGGTGGCTCGTGGACGCCACCTGCTGGTTAGTTAGAGAAAGTGTACTCCACGAAGCTGTAGATCTGAGAAATTAGAGATAAGGACTTCAATTGGTCTACAAATCCTAAAAGAACCCTATCAAGGTCAGCAAATGCCACGAGGCCAAAAACAACAGAAAATTATAAAGCATATGAAAAAACCAGACGATATGGATAACCCAAGCCCAAGCACCCAAATCAAAAGACCAGAAGAGACACAGCACCTAGAGCAGCTACTCAAAGCACTAAAGATGAACAATGAGACCATAGTACGGGAGACAAAGGAAATCAAGAAGACCTTAGAAGAGCATAAAGAAGACATTGCAAGACTAAATAAAAAAATGGACGATCTTATGGAAATTAAAGAAACTGTTGACCAAATTAAAAAGATTCTGGACACTCATAGTACAAGACTAGAGGAAGTTGAACAACGAATCAGTGACCTCGAAGATGACAGAATGGAAAATGAAAGCATAAAAGAAAGAATGGGGAAAAAAATTGAAAAAATCGAAATGGACCTCAGGGATATGATAGATAATATGAAACGTCCGAATATAAGACTCATTGGTGTCCCAGAAGGGGAAGAAAAGGGTAAAGGTCTAGGAAGAGTATTCAAAGAAATTGTTGGGGAAAACTTCCCGAATCTTCTAAACAACATAAATACACAAATCATAAATGCTCAGCGAACCCCAAATAGAATAAATCCAAATAAACCCACTCTGAGACATATACTGATCCCACTGTCAAACACAGAAGAGAAGGAGCAAGTTCTGAAAGCAGCAAGAGAAAAGCAATTCACCACATACAAAGGAAACAGCATAAGACTAAGTAGTGACTACTCAGCAGCCACCATGGAGGCGAGAAAGCAGTGGCACGATATATTTAAAATTCTGAGTGAGAAAAATTTCCAGCCAAGAATACTTTATCCAGCAAAGCTCTCCTTCAAATTTGAGGGAGAGCTTAAATTTTTCACAGATAAACAAATGCTGAGAGAATTTGCTAACAAGAGACCTGCCCTGCTGGAGATATTAAAGGGAGCCCTACAGACAGAGAAACAAAGAAAGGACAGAGAGACTTGGAGAAAGGTTCAGTACTAAAGAGATTCGGTATGGGTACAATAAAGGATATTAATAGACAGAGGGGAAAAATATGACAAACATAAATCAAAGGATAAGATGGCTGATTCAAGAAATGCCTTCATGGTTATAACGTAGAATCTAAATGGATTAAACTCCCCAATTAAAAGATATAGATTCGCAGAATGGATCAAAAAAAATGAACCATCAATATGTTGCATACAAGAGACTCATCTTAGACACAGGGACACAAAGAAACTGAAAGTGAAAGGATGGAAAAAAATATTTCATGCAAGCTACAGCCAAAAGAAAGCAGGTGTAGCAATATTAATCTCAGATAAAATAGACTTCAAATGCAGGGATGTTTTGAGAGACAAAGGCGGCCACTACATACTAATAAAAGGGGCAATTCAGCAAGAAGAAATAACAATCGTAAATGTCTATGCACCCAATCAAGGTGCCACAAAATACATGAGAGAAACACTGGCAAAACTAAAGGAAGCAATTGATGTTTCCACAATAATTGTGGGAGACTTCAACTCATCACTCTCTCCTATAGATAGATCAACCAGACAGAAGACCAATAAGGAAATTGAAAACCTAAACAATCTGATAAATGAATTGGATTTAACAGACATCTACAGGACATTACATCCCAAATCACCAGGATACACATACTTTTCTAGTGCTCATGGAACTTTCTGCATAATAGATCATATGCTGGGACATAAAACAAGCCTCAATAAATTTAAAAAGATTGAAATTATTCAAAGCACATTCTCTGACCACAAGGGAATACAATTAGAAGTCAATAACCATCAGAGACTTAGAAAATTCACAAATACCTGGAGGTTAAACAACACACTCCTAAACAATCAGTGGGTTAAAGAAGAAATAGCAAGAGAAATTGCTAAATATATAGAGACGAATGAAAATGAGAACACAACATACCAAAACCTATGGGATGCAGCAAAAGCAGTGCTAAGGGGGAAATTTATAGCACTAAACGCATATATTAAAAAGGAAGAAAGAGCCAAAATCAAAGAACTAATGGATCAACTGAAGAAGCTAGAAAATGAACAGCAAACCAATCCTAAACCAAGTAGAAGAAAAGAAATAACAAGGATTAAAGCAGAAATAAATGACATAGAGAACAAAAAAACAATAGAGAGGATAAATATCACCAAAAGTTGGTTCTTTAAGATGATCAACAAGATTGACAAGCCCCTAGCTAGACTGACAAAATCAAAAAGAGAGAAGACCCATATAAACAAAACAATGAATGAAAAAGGTGACATAACTGCAGATCCTGAAGAAATTAAAAAAATTATAAGAGGATACTATGAACAACTGTATGGCAACAAACTGGATAATGTAGAGGAAATGGACAATTTCCTGGAAACATATGAACAACCTAGACTGACCAGAGAAGAAATAGAAGACCTCAACCAACCCATCACAAGCAAAGAGATCCAATCAGTCATCAAAAATCTTCCCACAAATAAATGCCCAGGGCCAGATGGCTTCACAGGGGAATTCTACCAAACTTTCCAGAAAGAACTGACACCAATCTTACTCAAACTCTTTCAAAACATTGAAGAAAATGGAACACTACCTAACTCATTTAATGAAGCTAACATCAATCTAATACCAAAACCAGGCAAAGATGCTACAAAAAAGGAAAACTACCGGCCAATCTCCCTAATGAATATAGATGCAAAAATCCTCAACAAAATACTTGCAAATCGAATCCAAAGACACATTAAAAAAATCATACACCATGACCAAGTGGGGTTTATTCCAGGCATGCAAGGATGGTTCAACATAAGAAAATCAATCAATGTATTACAACACATTAACAAGTCAAAAGGGAAAAATCAATTGATCATCTCAATAGATGCTGAAAAAGCTTTTGACAAAATCCAACATCCCTTTTTGATAAAAACACTTCAAAAGGTAGGAATTGAAGGAAACTTCCTCAACATGATAAAGAGCATATATGAAAAACTCACAGCCAGCATAGTACTCAATGGTGAGAGACTGAAAGCCTTCCCTCTAAGATCAGGAACAAGACAAGGATGCCCGCTATCACCACTGTCATTCAACATTGTGCTGGAAGTGCTAGCCAGGGCAATCCGGCAAGACAAAGAAATAAAAGGCATCCAAATTGGAAAAGAAGAAGTAAAACTGTCATTGTTTGCAGATGATATGATCTTACATCTAGAAAACCCTGAGAAATCGACGATACAGCTACTAGAGCTAATAAACAAATTTAGCAAAGTAGCGGGATACAAGGTTAATGCACATAAGTCAGTAATGTTTCTATATGCTAGAAGTGAACAAACTGAAGAGACACTCAGGAAAAAGATACTATTTTCAATAGCAACTAAAAAAATCAAGTACCTAGGAATAAACTTAACCAAAGATGTAAAAGACCTATACAAAGAAAACTACATAACTCTACTAAAAGAAATAGAAGGGGACCTTAAAAGATGGAAAAATATTCCATGTTCATGTATAGGAAGACTAAATGTCATTAAGATGTCAATTCTACCCAAACTCATCTACAGATTCAATGCAATCCCAATCAAAATTCCAACATCCTACTTTGCAGACTTGGAAAAGCTAGTTATCAAATTTATTTGGAAAGGGAAGATGCCTCGAATTGCTAAAGACACTCTAAAAAAGAAAAACAAAGTGGGAGGACTTACACTCCCTGACTTTGAAGCTTATTATAAAGCCACAGTTGCCAAAACAGCATGGTACTGGCACAAAGATAGACATATAGATCAATGGAATCGAATTGAGAATTCGGAGATAGACCCTCAGATCTATGGCCGACTGATCTTTGATAAGGCCCCCAAAATCACTGAACTGAGTCATAATGGTCTTTTCAACAAATGGGGCTGGGAGAGTTGGATATCCATATCCAAAAGAATGAAAGAGGACCCCTACCTCACCCCCTACATAAAAATTAACTCAAAATGGACCAAAGATCTCAATATAAAAGAAAGTACCATAAAACTCCTAGAAGATAATGTAGGAAAACATCTTCAAGACCTTGTAGTAGGCAGCCACTTCCTAGACTTTACACCCAAAGCACAAGCAAGAAAAGAGAAAATAGATAAATGGGAACTCCTCAAGCTTAGAAGTTTCTGCACCTCAAAGGAATTTCTCAAAAAGGTAAAGAGGCAGCCAACTCAATGGGAAAAAATTTTTGGAAACCATGTATCTGACAAAAGACTGATATCTTGCATATATATCCTACAACTCAATGACAATAGTACAGTCGGCCCAATTATAAAATGGGCAAAAGATATGAAAAGACAGTTCTCTGAAGAGGAAATACAAATGGCCAAGAAACACATGAAAAAATGTTCAGCTTCACTAGCTATTAGAGAGATGCAAATTAAGACCACGATGAGATACCATCTAACACCGATTAGAATGGCTGTCATTAAACAAACAGGAAACTGCAAATACTGGAGGGGATGTGGAGAAATTGGAACTCTTATTCATTGTTGGTGGGACTGTATAATGGTTCAGCCACTCTGGAAGTCAGTCTGGCAGTTCCTTAGAAAACTAGATATAGAGTTACCATTCGATCCAGCAATTGCACTTCTCGGTATATACCCAGAAGATCGGAAAGCAGTGACACGAACAGATATCTGCACGCCAATGTTCATAGCAGCATTATTCACAATTGCCAAGAGATGGAAACAACCCAAATGTCCTTCAACAGATGAGTGGATAAATAAAATGTGGTATATACACACGATGGAATACTACGCGGCAGTAAGAAGGAACGATCTCGTGAAACATATGACAACATGGATGAACCTTGAAGACATAATGCTGAGCGAAATAAGCCAGGCACAAAAAGAGAAATTTTATATGCTATCACTAATGTGAACTTTGAAAAATGTAAAACAAATGGCTTATAATGTAGAATGTAGGGGAACTAGCAATAGAGAGCAATTAAGGAAGGGGGAACAATAATCCAAGAAGAACAGATAAGCTATTTAACGTTCTGGGGATGCCCAGGAATGACTATGGTCTGTTAATTTCTGATGGATATAGTAGGAGCAAGTTCACAGAAATGTTGCTACATTAGGTAACTTTCTTGGGGTAAAGTAGGAACATGTTGGAAGTTAAGCAGTTATCTTAGGTTAGTTGTCTTTTTCTTACTCCCTTGTTATGGTCTCTTTGAAATTCTCTTTTATTGTATGTTTGTTTTCTTTTTAACTTTTTTTTCATACAGTTGATTTAAAAAAGAAGGGAAAGTTAAAAAAAAAAAAAAAAAAAAGAAAAACAAGGAAAAAAAAAAAAGATGTAGTGCCCCCTTGAGGAGCCTGTGGAGAATGCAGGGGTATTCGCCTACCCCACCTCCATGGTTGCTAACATGACCACAGACATAGGGGACTGGTGGTTTGATGGGTTGAGCCCTCTACCACAGGTTTTACCCTTGGGAAGACGGTTGCTGCAGAGGAGAGGCTAGGCCTCCCTATGGTTGTGCCTAAGAGCCTCCTCCCGAATGCCTCTTTGTTGCTCAGATGTGGCCCTGTCTCTCTATTAAGCCAACTTGAAAGGTGAAATCACTGCCCTCCCCCCTACGTGGGATCACACACCCAGGGGAGTGAATCTCCCTGGCAACATGGAATATGACTCCCAGGGAGGAATGTAGACCTGGCATCGTGGGACAGAGAACATCTTCTTGACCAAAAGGGGGATGTGAAAGGAAATGAAATAAGCTTCAGTGGCAGAGAGATTCCAAAAGGAGCCGAGAGGTCAGTCTGGTGGGCACTCTTATGTACACTTTAGACAACCCTTTTTAGGTTCTAAAGAATTGGGGTAGCTGGTGGTGGATACCTGAAACTATCAAACTACAACCCAGAACCCATGAATCTCAAAGACAGTTGTATAAAAATGTAGCTTATGAGGGGTGACAATGGGATTGGGAAAGCCATAAGGACCACACTCCACTTTGTCTAGTTTATGGATGGATGAGTAGAAAAATAGGGGAAGGAAACAAACAGACAAAGGTACCCAGTGTTCTTTTTTACTTCAATTGCTCTTTTTCACTCTAATTATTATTCTTGTTATTTTTGTGTGTGTGCTAATGAAGGTGTCAGGGATTGATTTGGGTGATGAATGTACCACTATGTAATGGTACTGTAAACAATCGAAAGTACGATTTGTTTTGTATGACTGCGTGGTATGTGAATATATCTCAATAAAATGAAGATTTAAAAAAAAAAAAAAATTCCTGTATCTCAGTTGAAGTGTATGTTTGTTCCTTTGACTGGTTCATAACTTCGTTTTTCTTAGTGCAGGTTGTAGTTTTCTGTTGTCTAGGCATCTGACCTCCTAGGCCATCCCAAATGGGTTTTCTCAGATGAGAACAGACTCAGGTCACAGAAGGAGGAAATATTCAGTATCCAGTTTCCCTGATGGTTTTTCTTAGAGGACTGACACACCTGTGCTTTTCTGCCTGGCAGGTGCACCTGTCAGCCTGTCACCGGTTGATGTAAGGGGGTGTGGCCTGTGGCTCTTCTCCCCCAAGCTTTGGGGTCTGGTTCTGGTAATGCAGGCAGTAGAGCTGGGCCCCTCCCTTTCCTCTTGGGAAGCTATGCCCCCTCCAGAGAGGTCTTCTGCATATCAATAAGTTCTTAGTTTCTCTGACTCTGCTGATCAAAGTGTTTTGATTTTAAAATGGCTGAGGCTTTCTTTACTGCAAAGCTCTGTGTGCTGAAAATGGCTGAGGTTTTCTCCACAGAGAGAGAAAGGGAGAGAAAGCCCCCAGATTCACCCATCAGCCAGAGACAGCACCCGATCCTCTGGGCTCCCTGTCCTGAGACAGATATATGCCCTCACTCTCTCAAGGTCAGTTGTCACCAAGAGCCTCTGTGTGCTTGTTGGGGAGTCGCTGTCTGTACTGAGCAGTTAATATTTAAACCCCAGTTGGAGCTGGGCTAGAGAGTGCTGCTCTCTAACACCACAAGGCTTCCATGAGGGAGGGGCTCTCAGCTCTCAGCGCGGGTCTGCAGTTTTTACTTATAGATTTTATGCTGCGATCTTGGGCATTCCTCCCAATTCAGGTTGATGGATGATGAGTGGACAGTCACGTTTTTCTCCCTGCAGTTATTCCGGGTTATTTACTAGTTTTTTGGTCATTTATGAATTGTTCCAGGGGAGGACTAACAGTCTTACACTCCTCTCTATGCCACCATTTTAGCTCCTCTCCACCTCCTTTGACTCTTGCTCTTTATTTGTGGAAGAATTAGAGATGTACTTATATAGATAGTGGTGATGATGGTGAATACATAAATATGTAACTATACAGTAAACCATCAATTGTTTACTTATGAAGGAAAGCATGGCAGGTGAACAAAACCATCTTTAAAAAAACGGGTTGATGAAGAAACCTTGAGGGCACTATATTGAGTGAAATAAGTCAGACATATAAGGACAAATACTGCATGGTCTCACTGATAGGAGCCAATTATAATATGTAAACTCATAGATATGAAATGTAGGTTCCCAGGATATACAACAGGCTCAAGAATGAGGAGCAGTCGCTTATTATGAGCAGAATGTTCAAATAGGTTGAACTTAAGTGTTTGGAAATGGACCGAGGTTATGGTAGCACATTATTGTGAGAATAACTAACAGTGCTGAATGGTGTATGTCTGTGGTGGAAAGGGGAAGCTTAGGGTCATGTATGTCAACAGAAGGAAAGTTGGAGGTTACAAGATGGGAATGTACACAACAGTGAATCTTATGGTGGACAATGTCTGTGATTAACTGTACAAATATTAGAAATCTCTTTCATGAACTAGAACAAATTTATGACACTATACCTCAAAGTTAATAATAGAGGGGTATATAGGGGGAAAGACACCTATTTCAAACTATACTACAGTTAGTAGTATTTTAACATTCTTTCATCAACTGTAACTAATGTACTATACCAATACTATGGGTCAATAATGGAGGGAAGGGGGTGCTTAGGGGCTTGGGAGGATTTGATTTTTCTTTTTTTGTCTTTATTTCTTTTCTGTAGTAATGAAAATCTTCTACAAATAAAAAAAGTAATTTTGGTGATTGATTCACAACTGTACCATGGGCAACTGATGGTGCATTTTGGATCTTTGGACAATTGTATGGTATGTGAACAATCTCAATAAAATTAAATTTAAAAAAAGTGAAGGAGAGATTAAGATTTCCCAGATGAACAAGTACAGAGATAATTTGTTAACAACAGACCTGCCCTGCAAGAAATATTAACAGGAGTCCCGTCAGCTGAAAAAATAAGTCAAGGGATAGAGGTGTAGAGGAGGGCTCAGAATTGAAGAGTATTAGTATGGGTAACTTAAAGAGAGAGAGGGGGGGCAGAAAAACATAGATCTGACAAATAAAAAACAAAGGATAAGATGTTAGATTCAAGAACTTCCTTTACAGTAGTAACTTCGAATGTTAACAGACCAAACTTCCCATTTAAAAGATGGAGAATAGCAGAATGATTTTTAAAATATTATCTTATTTTGTTTATGAGAGACTCATTTATACACAGAGATACAAATAATTTTAAAGTGAAAGGCTGCAAAAAGATATTCCCTGCAGCTGTAAGAAAAAAAAAAGCTGGGGAATCCACAACTATGTTAATATCAGACAAAATGGATTTTAAATGCAAAGATATCACAAGAGACATGAAAGACACTACATGATAATGAATGGAACAGTTCACAAGAATAAATAACAATCATAAATGTTGATGCACCCAACCAAGGAGCTCCAAAGTACATGAGTGAAACATTGGCAAAACTGAAGGGAACAATACACACTTCTACCATAATACTGGGGGACCTCAATACAACACTCTCTTCTATAGATAGAGCAACCAGACAGAGGATCAATAATGAAATAGAGAACCTAAACCATGGATAAAGGGATTAGACTTAATAGACATATATAGATAGTTACACCCTAAAACCACCAGGATATACATTCTTCTTTAGGGCTCATGCAATGTTCTCCAATATAAATCATATGCTGGAGCAAAGAAACAGGCCTCAATAAGTTTTTGTCTGCTTTTTATTGTTTAATAACTTCTATTAATAACAAAAAAGACAACTTATCCACTTGCCTGAAAAAAAATTCCAAGACATAAAAAAGAATACAAAAGGCAATGAAGCAGTACTTGACATTGCAGAAGAGCTCTAGTTAAAGGCTTCTACCTCTGGATTTGATATTTTTGGAACAATCTCCAAATTATAGACACAGTAAGAAAGTTTAGTTCGGCTTTTCCACAGCTCAGAAATGGTGAGGTTTTCTATGGTACCATCTACCCAAGAGAAGTGTTTACTTTCATCAGTGTGTGTTGGGCTTTATTTTCCTACATGTTCAATATAGCTGAGGGATACATTCTGACAGAGTATTTATTGGGTACTGCTTTGTGCCAGTTATGGTTTGAGCCCTGCAGATAGAACAATGAGCAGAAGTGACAAAGTCCCAATCTTTAAGGATCTTACATTCCTGGTGGTGAGGAGACTGACAAATAAATAAGGCCTGGAAGTGATAAGTGTTAGGAAGAAATAAAATAAAGCAGGATAAAGGGAGCAAGAGTGGTGGGATAAGTATGCTCTTTCGGGCAGCCCTGTGATATGGACCTTTGGACCAGGGACCAAAATGTGCATCAAAGGAGTTCAAAGAAATCTAGGGGAAGTATTCCAGCCAGAGGAACAGTAAGTGCACAGGCCTGAATATTCAGTATATATTAAAAAATCCTACAACTCAACAAGAATAGGACAAACCAACCAATTATAAAATGGGCAAAAAGATATTAATAGACCATTTTTCTGAAGGGGAGATATGAATGGCTAAAAAGCACATGAAAAAATGTTCATCATCGTTAGTTATTAGGGAAATGCAATTCAAAACCCCAATGGGCTAAAATTTCACACTGAAGAGAATGGCTGCTATTAAAAAATCAGGAAACCACAACTATTGGAGAGGAAGTAGAGAAAATTGATCAGCTATTCACTGCTGGTGGGAATGTAATATGGTATAGCTGCTGTGAAAGACAGTTTGGTGTTTCCTCAGAAATTTGAATATTGAGTTTCCCTAAGACCTGGCAATTACACTACTAGGCATATACCCAGAAGATATGGAAGCAATGGCATGAACAGACATTTCCACATTGATATTCATGGTGGCATTCTTCTCAATTGCCAAGATAGGGAAACAATCCAAGTGTCCATCAACAGATGAGTGGATAGACAAAATGTGGTATACACATATGATGGAATATTATGCAGCAGTAAGAAGGAATGGTGTCCTGAAATATATGGCAGCATGGATAAACCTTGAAAATATAATGCTGAGTGAAATAAACCAGACACAAAAGGACAGATATGTTATAGTTTCACTAAAGTGAATCATCTAGAAAATGTAAACTCAGAGTCTTAAAATGTCGAATATAGGGGACATAGAGATAGACCGACGCCGGTGAAGGGGGAGTTGTTACTTAATATGTACAGACTTGTTAATGATATTAATCTTAAATGTTTTGGAATGGATAGGGGTGATGGTAATTCATTAGTGGGATTATAAGTAATAGCGCCTATTGAAGGTGAATATGATTGAAAGGTGTTGTCCAAAGTCATATATCTCATCAATTCATACTACAAATAAAAATAAGGTCTTGCGTGAACTACTTCAAAATGTATGACACTTGTACAAAAAGTTAAAAATAGAGTGGTATATGGGAAAAAATACCTATTGAATGCCATGGTCTATATTAATAGCAATACCTTACTAGTACTACACTAGTAGTAGAAGTAAATAATTGGGGAGATAAGGGATATGGGGTGATTTGGGTTTTCTTCTATGGGTGGCTATGTATATATGTTATTTTTATGTAGTGATGGAGCTAAGCCTACTTATAAACACACCTAAGAGTCACACTCAGAGAACACCCTTTGTTGCTCAGAGGTTGCTTCTCTCTAAGCCAAACTCTGCAAATAAACTCACTGCCCTCCCTTCTACGTGGGGCATGACTTTCAAGGATGTAAGTTACCCTGGCAATGTGGGACGTGAGTCCCAGGGATGAGCCTGGCTGTGTTATCATGGGATCGACAATGCCTTCTTGACCCAAAGAGGGAAAAGAAATGTAACAAAATAAGGTTTCATTGTGTAAGAGATTTCAAGTAGAGTCAAGAAGTCATTCGGGATGTTACTCTTATGCAAGCTTCAGTCAGATATTACAAATTGCAATGGTGTGTCATGCCCCATCCAACAGTATTCCAGAAAATCTTATAGAAAACCCAGGGCTCTATCTAAGACTTTGTAAAAGTTTTACATAGCAAGTTTATTTTCCAGAAACTTAAAACCTGCAAATTTTTCCTATGCCAGTTAAGCCCTGAACCTTGGAGGTACCAGTCTCTGTCAGAATATCAATACACTGCATTCACCTACACCATAATGTCGACACCCCTTTTCAATATGAAGAAGTTAGAATGGTCATTGTCCAAATATCCCTGAAGACTGAGAAAATGATCAAATGAGAGGGAGGATTTGTAACATAGAAGTTAGGATTTAACAAATAACTATGACTGCTGAATCATTATATAGATAATTCTTTTTAGTTTCTAGTGTCTTAGAACAGCCAGTAGGAAATACTTGAAACTGTGGAACTGTAACCCATACTATAGTTTGAAATTTGCTCTACAACAACATGTTAAATTGTATTTTGAAATTTATCATTTTTCTGTATATATGTTATATTTTGCAATAAAAAGTGTATAAAAATAAATACAAATATGAAAATTATATTAGCAAATGTCAATCTCCTTAACATATCTATTGAACATTTGAGAAGTGATTAACTGGTTTGATTTGGAGATGAAGAAAAGAAAAAAGTGCATTTGAGAGACTGAACTTCTAAAAGACACAATCAGTAAGTGTGAATACAGATTAACAGAAAGTATCCAAACAAAAACACAAGGAGAAGTCATGGAATATGATACACTTGGAAGTTCCAGGAATTGGTCCCTCTACCAAAACAACTTTTGAATTGACAAAATGTCCTGTCGGATTCAGTTATTTCATATCTCAGGAGGCTAGTCAAACATCATTTTACCAAAGACTGTTACACTTGAGTGCATATTGGCATTTTGCATAGCAATTACCACCACCATTGGCCATATCCCTAGACAGCAGTTATTGGGGGCACCAACCTCTTTAGGTATTGTGGCTTGCTGACATCAGGTGGACCATAAAAACCCTGTCCTCTGATATAGATCCTGTACATCTTGATGTGTCTGACAGATCCCTGTGGGGCTAGTGTTAAGGCTGGCCATTGATGCAGCCCTTTCATGTGTAGAACAGCTACCAGGGAAGCATTTATTAAGGGAATTTAAAGAGATAAAACACATTTTTCCTCATCTATGAAGAAAATTGTATACAAAATCACTCAACAAATGCATGACTGCAGCTCACAACAAACAAAACCACTAGGATATGTATTTGATTTTACAATCAGTACTAGTTTCCTAGAGCTGATAAAATGGATTAACAGAAAATATCAGTTAAAAAACAGAAAATTATCTGACAATAATTGAAAGTACAAGAATGAAATCAACATATTAGAAGGCTTTAGGGGAGGACCATTAAGTGCCTCTTCTTATCTTTTCTTCAGCAGGCAGAAGAAATATTCCATGAACCTGATATTAAGGCAAACAAAATTTCCCAGCCCAGAAGGAGGAAAAAAATGATGAAAAATGAACAGAACCTGAAGGATCTATAGGCCACCATAAAGCATACCATCACACACAATATGTAAATCACAAAAGGAGAAGAGAAAAAGAGAAAGCAGGCAGATAATTATTTTTAAATGTAATGGCCAAAAGTTTTCCAGCATTCAAGACACGAATATATACAACCATTACACTCATTGAACTTCAGGGAAGATAAACAGAAAGAGATGTTTATCAAGACAAATTATAATCCGAGTGTTGAATGACAAAAATAAAGATTTAAACAGTAGTTGAGAAGCAACTTGTCATATACAAGGAATCCTTAATATGTTGAACAGCTGATCTTTCACTAGAAACCGTGAAGGCCAGAAGACAATGTGGAGATACATTTAAAGATCTGAAAGAAAAATAAATCTATCAAAGAATTGTATATGTGACAAAAAATCCTTCAAAATTGGAGGAGAAACTAATACATTGAAGATTAAAAAAACTAAGAGAGCTCTAGGCTAGGACACCTGCTTGACCAAAAATGCTAAAGGAAGTCCTGCAGGTTGAAATGAAGGACACTGGGGAGTTACTCAGCACCACAGGAATAAATAAAGATCTCTGATAAAGTAGCTACATATGAAAATTAAAAAAAAAAAAAAAAACAGCACAGTAGGTGAGGGATGAGAAACTTGCATAGTGCCTTAGAAAAACATGGGATAAATCAGTTACAAGACACTGGAATTCTCAGTCTTCTTAACCATAAAATGAAGATGTCATATGCTATCATCAAAATGGCAATGTAAAGTATCCTGTAGGAATGTATCCCTAATAAAAGGACTTCCTTGGAAATCTGGAGGATGATAGAGACTAGGAAAGACTCCGCAAACCTTGAATAGAAGAAAAATTCAAAAAAAAAAAGAAAACATCAAAACTCTCCTGCCTGGAGGCCTCCTGCTATGAATACAGACCCCAGAGACACAGCTGTGAGTTAGATCCCCACCCATATCCAGGCCCAGGGACACAAGTCCACAGACATTAGAGATCCAGGACAGAACAAAAACTGATGATAAGAATGTGCATACAAAAGTCCCCCAGGAAATAAAAGTGGCAGGGACAGAACACTTGGCAAGAGGTTTACACTGCCATCCAGTCTCTTCTGCATCACATAAATAAAAAATAAACACTGACATTTTTGAACAGTGACCCCCATGTGTCTCCTGGGGTGAGATAACCTTGCAGTAAAGTAACCCATGGCAGGAGAGCCTGATGGGAAAAAAAAAAAAACAAAAAGAACTGCTGTAGGGCAGTATGGGTCCCAGGAATGAAAAGTGTAATGAAAAGGGGGCATTGAGTGAGGAAGAGAAGTTCAAAAAAATTATAGGAGCTGAGTAGAAATTATGCCCCCAAACAATCAAAAAAGATCAGTATTCCCAGAGAAAGAACAGAGGAAAGGACACTCTCTCCTAAAGGTGAAAGAATTGCACATAAGAGGGGAAGCTTAAATGTTCTACCGCATATCCAGGTCATGAAACAAAGGCAGAAGACCTGAGAAAATCTGAACAATTAAACATGAGCTACTCTAAAGATTCTGTATAAGTTGGACCAAGTGTCAAACAAGAGTCTTAACCTGAAGCCAATCTACGTAAAACCCTATGCAAGAGGGAGAAAGTGACCTTAAGTTCTAGTACATAAAAATAATCAGATGAAAAGACATTAGCAAAAAGTTACAAGCTATAAGAAATAGGAATATATTGCTCAGTCAATGGAACAACATAAAACTTCAGAGAAGACAGACTTTGAAACAGCTAATCAAATAATTTCAGAACAAATATAAATCAACTCAAGATTTGAAGGAAAAGATGGATAGAACTAAACTAATTGTGGACATAGAACTGAATGATATCAAGAAGACAATGTGTGAGCAAAAAGAATAATTAGAAGGTTTAAAAAGAAACATAGCAGAATCTATGGGGATCAAAAGCACAATAAAGGATATTAAAAATAAAAGTCAACTAAAGAGGGGCCACAACTCATCATTCAGATCCCACCGTCTCTCCTGGCACAGCTCCTCTGTAGCTTTACCTTATGTGATAGCTACACTCCTGGAAAGTCCTTCCTTTATCTCAGTTTCACTGGTCATTTTCAGATGGGGCACATTGTTCTAGAAAACACACATGCGAAAAGACACATGGATTATATGAGGGAAAACTCATGATGAAACTCTTCAATGGGCAGAGCTTTGTAGTTGCACAAGTTAGGATGAGACTATACGTTCATCACCAGGAATAGTGGGTGTTTGGGAAACTGAACATTCTTCTGAATATTAATGTAGAATTTTAAGTATTAGTACCAGAACTTCTTTTCATATTTAAATGACTAAGAAGCATGTCTTTGTTCATAATTGCAGTTTTTTCATAATTCAGCACTGCCATCCAGGATACAAAAAATACCTGTGAAATTGTTAGATGTTTACACCTTCAATGTTTTTCATTCCTTATATCTTTTTGCAGATGATATTTCTTTTAGGCTCACTGTACATCATTCTTTTTTACATGAAATTTATAGTTGTATCTTATAATACAGTTTTTTAGGTTTCTTATTTTTAGTATATGTACTAAAACTTATAATACAGTTTTATAGTTGTATCTTATAATACAGTTTTTTAGGTTTCTTATATTTAGTATATGTCTCAGTGTTTCTATTGAAATACTAGTATATGTTTTGTTTTTAGTTTACATGGAAATATTGGGAAAATAAATATTAACAAAAAATGTTGGTGTTATTTTTATGAATACCACTGAAAAGTTATGGATAAGAGTGTCTAATCCTGCTATAGAATTTTCATCATATACCATAGCTTTGTTGAAAAACAAACATTTTATGTCTTGGAAAATTAAAGTTACATGACATGTAGTTGGAATAAATTAAATATTTGTTATTAAGATTTGATTCAATACTGGGATTGTTTTGCTGAGGGTTAAAAATGCCCTAAATGAAACTCTTTAAGGTGAAATGAAAGTGAAATCTAAATATAAGGAGATAATGTAGGAAAATGCTCAGCTTAAGTTCAAGAAGGAACAAGTATAATAAGTTATGAACGTTGATAATATAAATTAGAGAAATAAAAAAACCTTACTTATTGAATGCCATTTCTCAACATTTTCCATATCAGGAGATACAAGTTCAGGGTTCTGTTCTCAGTTTGAAGTGTGTCTCCAGGTTTGGGTAATTGACATGTGGCTGAACTCTTTTATATTTCTCATCCTTACTATACAATTTCTTGTGGACATCGAGAAGTTTATCTAGAAGTCCATAAGAAATTGTGTAGGTTGATTAGAGAGAGTCAGGTCTCTGATACCCTCCTTGATCAGTTAAGGCTTCTGGGACTAGTTGAGTTATGTCATGTGGAGTTCTAGAGCTGGCAAAGAGATTATAGGAAGACAGTGAGACAAGTCATTCCACTCACAATGGAAGTGAACCATATGAATTATCCTCACAAACCATTGTTAATTGGTCACAAAAATTTTTTCAGAAGCATGTTATAGAAGTTCACTGGATCACCTTCCTCAGAAGCCTTTTGTCAGGCTCCAAACACCCAACTCTGGGCCCCTTTCCAGCCTCGAGGCCTGTGGCACATTCCCCACTCCATTTTACCAAGGCAATTGCTTGACTCTAGAATGACAGGTGAAAGAGTATGCCCAAATTCTCTTGTGTACAATTCCACACTTATTTAAATCAGTTTCTTTTCACTTTTGCTTCCTATTTGCAATAGTAGAGTGAAGGCTGGAGAAGAGACCAAGCTGAGCTCCTTGAACAAATCAAATCCTGGAAAAATCAGAAAGAAATTGGAATGAGCTGTGACTTACAAATATTTTAATATGGATATAATCTTATTGTCATGAATAAAGTTTGAAATCTGTTTAATTAAAATTGAGAGGCTATATCTGATACAGTCTTGTTCCTTTCCTTGGCTTTGACATACTAAATTTCACAATTGAATTTTTATCTGAATTGGAAAATGAGTAGTTTTACAGGCATAAGTGAAATAGGATATTGATTAATTGGCAGGAAGATTAATCTCAGAGAGGCCTGATCCCATTTGCCTGACATTAAGTACATAATTGCTTCTTTGGACTTGCTGCATCTACTTTATATACTGGTGTAGTGGAGTCCCATCCCTGGATTTGGGAATGCATATGTGTCTGTCCAGACAAGGTGTCCTTTGGGGAATGGTAGAGCACTGGGCCCAATATAAAATATTGAATTCTCATCTCCACTAACTGTACACTTTAAGTGAATTGTATGTGAATTATATATGAATTAAAGCATTAATTAAAATAGCCACAAAAAGGTACCAATTCATAAACACTGGTATGACTATAAATAAACAGGAAGACAATTAACCAGTGTTGTCAAAGAAGTAGATATTGGAAAAATTACACATTCCTGATGATGATATAAAATGAGGCAACTATTTGAATATCATCATGGTAGTTCCTCAAAGATTAAACCTAACATTACCAATTGATCCAGAAATTCCACCCCCAGTTATATATCAGAAAAATGTAAATTTATATCCACTCCAAAACTTCTCTATGAATGTTTATAGTAGCCTAATTCATGATAGCCAAAAATGGAAACATTGAAAATGCCTAGCCAGTGAATAAACAAAACATATTATCACCATACAATGAAATTTTATTTGGCAATTAAAAAACCAAGTACCAATATATGTTACAACATGGATAATCCTTGAATCGTGAAAGGATTGACAGAAGTGAGGATTCAAAGGAGTGAAAGAAGCCAAACATAAAAAGCCACAGTTTGCATGAAATGTCCAAAATAGGCAAATCCAGAAAAAAAAAAAAAAAAAAAAGTACATTAGTAGTTTCCAGAGGCTGCTGAGCAGGGTTTTTGGAGCAGTGGTAACTGACTGTTAATGAGTTTGGGATTTCATTTGAGAATAATGAAAATATTCTGCTATTAGATGTTGGTGGTATTTGAACAATATTGTCAATCTATTAAAAGTCATCAGATTGGACACTTTCTGAGAGTGAATTTTTCTGGCATGTAAATTATGTCTCAAATGAAAACTCTACTATCCTTACATATTGTTTTCTCCCTAGTTTTTTTTTTTATTTTGGCTATTTGAACATAATTAAATAAGTTTTTAGTTTTTGGGAAAGCTCTGTAATGAAGAAAATATAAATTTAGGAAGCAGATTATTATAGAGCAATTAAACTCTTGTGTTTTTAAGTTCCCTACCAGGAACAAGAGCATTCAAATGATAGAGATGATGGATGTCTCCCATGGATATATCATTTTACAGAATCTCCTATGTGATCCCTGGGAACTCTTAGTATGCTACACTATTAACAGTATTTCTGTCCTTGGACTAACAAACACAGAAGATTTCTGAAATACCTCATTTGATGATGATCTGAACAATTTCAATTTTAGATTTATTCCTGGATGGCTAATAAATGTACCCCATAGACATGTTGCTTGGTGGGAACGAATCCTCTTTGTGAAAATAGGTATACCTAGCAATCCCACTTTGAGTTATAGCTCAAAAAACTGATAGCAGAGACTTAAAAAGAAGTTTCACACCAATGTTCATGGCAGAATTATTCATAACTGCTAAAAGGTGGAAGTAATCCAACTGTCCATCAACTGATGAATGCATAAATTAAATATGATATATGTAAACAATGGAATATTATGTAGCACTAAAAAGGACTGATGTTCTGATACATGCAAAAATGCAACCTGTGGTTGAATATTGAAGACATCATGTTGAATTAAATAAGCCAGAAGCAAAAGGACAACTACTGTATGAGCTCACTGACATGAAATAATTTGAATAAACAAACTCATAGTGTCAGAATCTGGACTAGGGTTAACTGAGGGTTAGGTTGGGACTAGGGAATGGGAAATTAATGCTTAAATTGTACAGTTTCTAATTGTATAGATTGTAAAGTTATTGTAACCGATGGTAATATTAGAATAAAAAATTTAAAAATAGAACGGTACAATGAAAAAAGTGAACTCTTGCAAACAATGGACTATAGTTTAATAGTTCAATTATAAAAAGGTTCTTTCATGTATTGTGTAAATGTATTACACTGATGCAAGCTGTTTATACTAGGGTGGTATATGGCAAATCTGTATTTTATGCATATTTTTTCTGGAAACCAACAACTTCTCTAAAAATATTAAACAGAGATATCAGTCTATTGAATTTTATTTTCTCATGGGAATAGAAAACACTTCAACTGTTGCTCTCAGAGCACACTGAATGAGAATGTGCTTTGGCCCGGGGTATCTGGGAGACTTTTGACTGATGTATCTGGGAATCTGGAGATGGTGATGGCCTCCTCTCTCCTCTCAGCTTTGCCTGATTAGTGCTTTGCCTACCCTTAGGGGAGGAAATCAGAGGAAGGCTGGGTGGTTGATGAGAAACTGATAATTCTACCATAGATGGGTAGGTGGTTCTCCTCATTTTGAAATGGAAAATGATTGGTTTAAGGGGGTGGGTAGATTGCTGCCCTCTGTCACCCACATGCCCTGGGTAGTCTCAGTCCAAACCAGATCATCATCATCATTCTGATCCCCAGTCATTCTTTGATAAGCTCTCTGATTCTTATTGAAAGTTAGAGGCTTACTTATGCAACACATTTACGTATTTGTTGCAGGGACAACCAAGACACGTGCCACTTGTGATTCATTTAATATTGATCATGTCATCAGGCCCCTTAGTAACTTCTCTGTCTTATTAGAGAATTCTGACAAAATATTGCCACATAATTATTAATTGCAAGAGTTTACAAATTATTGCTGATGTTGTTTCAGGGACCATACTTTAAGAATCGCTGGTATATAGTATAAAGTAAGCCTTAAAGTACATGTTTTTCAATGAGTACTTCAATCTTATAGTCTTCCTTGACATGCCGTATGCAGAAAAAAAATGTTTTAACTAAGCATTGTGTAAAAATTTTAAAACCATGTTGCCTGCTGCCCACATGAATTCAGTAAATAAATTGCTATATGGCTTGGGGTCCCCGGAGGAGCCAAGGCGACAGGTGCGAGGGCGTGGATGGTAGCCCCGGCAGGCCGTTCCCAGGGGAGGCGTCCTTGGCAGTGACCGTGATGGGTCCCGTGGGCATTCGTTGTTTCCCTGAATGGCCGAGACCCGCCGGACCAGCTCTGCAGCTGGCAGGCAGGGGAATGACTTTTTCGGCTTAGCTGTTGAATGCGCTAGGTATTACAAACCGCCCCCCAGTTCTCTGTAGAAATGCTCCATCTTTCATCGGGTTTGTGTTGAGATTGCTTTGTTGTTCAAAGCTAAGGGTCTTGGCGGGCACAGTGGCCTCCATCCCGAGCCCAGGAGGAAATAGGCTCGCGCGCTGGCGGGCTGGCTTGCTCCCTGAAGTCCTGGAGAATCGCCAGGAAGCCAGAAAAAACAAAACAACAACAACAAAAAAACTGACTTTGAAGGCCCTAAAACGAGTTAATTTTCCCAACCTGGTCCCAACTTGTAATAAATTACTCCATCTGCCTGATTTCTGGAAATGAGGTGACAAAGCCTGTCACATCTTCGAACTTCCCTGCAAGTACCTTACTGGCTCCTACTGAGTGAAGGAAAAGGACCCACAATGTCCGGTGGACACATACCTTAGGGCACAAGCATGCACGAGGGAGCGAGACAGAGACGGAGTCACAGACAGACAGAGCTGAGACGGCCAAAGAGACCTTCTTAAAACAAATTCGATGGTTGATTCAAGGCGAAGAGTAGAAAAAGTCAAATAGGTGTGTAGGAGTATGTCTATTGTCATCTTAAGTATGCTAATTATTTTTGTAAATCTGCCAACTTTTATTTGTACAAAAATGTCCTGTAAGAAAAAACACTTTAGAGATTTTTTACTATGTCCTCTAACAGTTTAATTCTGACTGGCTGACTTTATTGATTATTGAATTGATAATGTTTTAATGGGCCTTTCTTCATTTTTAGATGATAGAAATATGAAAAGATTCATTTGTAAAATAGAAATTGCTCACTTGCACATCCCTCTCGATGAATGAAAGTTTAATGAACCCTTAGAAAAAATTTCTATATGATTCAAAATTAAAAGAAATTCCAGTTGTTCAATGCTGGTATATAGGAAAGCAATGGACATTTGACCCTGTTAATTGCTACTTGATATCTCCATCCAAAATTATGACATTTAATATTCTGAAGTGTTCATGAGGACGAAAACCATGAGGCTGGAATCTGTTTGGTCCAATGATTTTTGTCCTCATGTGCTCACTGTACTTTATATGCCTGGCATGGCTCCTAGAAACCAGTCATCGCCTTTGTTGACTTCTTCTATTTCTCGTTGGAATAGCTCTGGGAGTCTGTAAGATAAAATGTAGGTGGAGAAAATATCTTCCAAAATATCTGTAATTTGTGAATAGCTTGTATCTGCCATTTTAGGGACTTGATTAATATTCATCACATAATAATAATAATAATAGTACAAAGAATAATACCATTACTATATAGGTGGTTGGAGACAACAAGAGATAATTGACATGAAAACACAGGGTAACTTTTCTGTGGATCTGCAAGGGAAGTTCAAAATGAAGATTCTACAGAGTATTTATAAAAATAACATTTGATTACAGGGATGGGGGTGTGGAAGGAAGGGACCAGGCCAGAGCCACCAGCAGCTCTCTCTGGTTTATAGCTCTAAGGTACAGCACAGCTGGTTCCGAGATCCAGGTTGGAGGTTTGTCAAACAGAGGCAGGGCCCAGTCACCACCTTGTAGAAGGGTCATTGGAAGGGGGCATTGGGCACCAGAAGGGTCAAACAAACTGGGATCTGGGCCAAGGGCTTCTCTTACCATACTCACTTTCCTTCCACCTATGTGCCATTTAAGGCCACTCGTATCAAGTTCTAGGTCTTGCCATTCCAAGGTGTACCAGATGTGCTTTCTAGGCATCTGGTATCCTTGGTTACCCCTATCAGGTTTTCCCAGACCAGAATGTACTCAGGTCTTGGAAGGAAGAAAGAGAATCCTGTTTCCCTGAGGGTGTCTTAGAAGATTGGTCCATCCTGTGATGCCTCAAGTCACTGTGCTTTTCTGCCCAGCAGGTGGCACCGTGTCAGCCTGTAGCTCCAGACTGGTGTAAGGAGGTGTGGCCCATGGCTGTTTTCCCCCAGACTCTGGTGTCAGGTTCTGAATGGAAGGCCAGTAGTAGAACTGGGCTCCACCTCTTCCCTCTTACCTCTTAGGGAAGATATCCTCCCTAGGGAGAGGTCATTAACATTTGAATAGACTCCCTGCCTGTGCTATCTGCACCCTTGTCTGGGTCAGAGTGCTGGGAACAGAAAATGGCTGAGGCTTTCTCCACTGAGCCAAAAAAGGGACAGAAAACCCCCTTCAGGGCCAGCCCACAGCCACCCTCCATCTTTTTGGAGAGATGTCAGTTGTCACCAAAAGCCTCTGTCAACTTGTTGGGTATTTGTAGCTTTTATTGAGCAGTCCAGGCTTGTTAATTAAAACCCCAGTTAGAGCACAGCTGAGCTATATTCTCTTACTGGAAGAGAGCTGTTCTCTAGCACTTGGAGTCTTTGCAGTTTGGGCCATGGGGGTGGGGGCTCCTGGCTTGGATCTGCAGTTTTTACTTACAGACTTGATGCTGCTATCTTGGGCATTCCTCCCAATTCGGGTTGGTGTGTGATAAATGGACAGTCATGTTTGTCCCCCTGCAGTTTTTCCATATTATTTACTAATTGTTCTTGGTTATTCATTAGTTGTTCCAGGGGGACAAACTAGCTTTCACTCCTCTCTATTCCTCCATCTTCTTCCAACATAATATTTTAAGGAGACTTCAAATGTCTGTACTCTTTAATCAGTTATTCTGATTTTAAGAATCTGCTAAAGACATAATGAGAAACTTGAAGATTTTCAAGTAGTGTTATTTTATAATTGAAAGAAAAGAAGCAAGTTATATAAAAAAAATACAGTAACTCCTCACTTTGCATGGTACTCTGTTAATCAAAACATGTGCATACAAGAAATGGGTTACTCTTTGCACAGTTCTTGGTACAAGGACAAGACAACCTGCATGTAATAACTGGCAAGGGACAAGCTTGAACTGAATACATAGAAGTTAGCTCTAAATGACTAATAACCTCGTAAGGATGTGATGGCTGTATGGTTGTGATAATAAAGGACTATCTGAATATTGGGTGATGCATTTTTGGATTAAAATATCATTTATTAAATTATAGTACTGAAGTTCCCAGCCAAAGAAATGAAAACTAATTTTATATAGGATTTTATGAAGATAACATGTTACAAATATAAATATATATTATGGTCAACTTTGTAGGATAGTAGTATTAATGATAATACAACTTCTTTTGTATATCCATGTACACATTTTCCATAATGAACAATTACTGCTTTGATAAGCAACAAAATAAATGAACAAAAACCACACAAAAGTCCAGATTCTAGGATATATAATAAATGGATCTTACTGTAAGTATTGACTCCTTAATATGAGAGTAAGAAAAATTGGGGAGTTAAATACTGGTTCCATATTAGGTATTGAACTGGATGGTTACTTAGGTTCCTCGTGACTTAACTCCAATTATTTTCTCTTAATTTTATTTTGCTCCTTAATAGTTTGAAATTCTTCAAGGGGAAACATAGGATTATTTGTCTATTTGTGTGTAGGGGGTGAATCATTGTCAGTAATGCTATCTACAACCTCCTGGGTGGAATACCAAACCTTACTTTCATACAGAAGTATACTTCTCAGAAGAATGGTCCAGAAAATATCTTTTTCCTGAGGTTAAACATCACCATCATAGTAGTGTATCATGTTATTAGGAAGAAGAGAAAGCTGGATGAATGGCTTCTGCATTGGTTATATCTATTTAATTGATGCACACAAAAAGGAAAATGAAAAACCAATGTTTTGAGGATATACTGAAACTTGGGTACATATTTGCTGGTTGTGTAAAAAGGAATATAAATATGTAAGTAGAAGGCTGTGGAAATCTATTTTAGTACAATACCTGATACAGAAGCAATAGCTTATATTTACAAAGATTTTCCTACAGATAAAAAGTAAACAAAACTGTGTTAATGATGAATAAAATATGGCATATAAGCACTGAGTTATATTATTCCCTTAAGAATTAATTTCAAATTATGCTTACATTAAATATATTTATATTGTATATAAATATGAAACACTAAAACAAAATTTTCATGCCTACTAGAGAAGTCATTGGGTTAAAATTTTATGTGGTAGAGAAAAATTGAAAGATCGTATGTAAAATAAAATTTAAAAAAATAACAAGTAGTTGTTAAAGATATTATGGGAATAAAATATTATAAACCCCCAGAAGGAGAAAAAAAACTTAGAAATGGAATCTCCAGGTAGGAAATCTCTTTTGATTAAAGAAAAATATTAAAACAAACCATTTTGTCATAAATGCATATAAATGATTAGGTTTATTGTTGAAATAATAAAATAAGTACAGTTTTAAATTCACGATAAGTTGACATCAGAAATACACCAAAGGTGTAGTGAGGAAAAAATCAGCAATTATAAATATGAATTTCTTTTAAGAAGAAAATCTGCTTTCATCAAAGGAAGCTGTTATGTCATTAATTTTCTCATTCAGCAAAAATTTGCAAATCACTTCACTTTGTTGATAAAAGTAGAACATAGATGCTTAATGATGACAGCCAAGGGAGTAAAAATTAGGACTTATTTGTTAAAAACCAAATTGTTGAGAAAGACTGAAAATATGACCCTGCTTTATCATAGACAGATTTTTGCTATTGTGTTTCCTATCAATCCTCATTTCGCATTATTGCCATCTGCATTTCACTCTGTCCCAAGCTATACATATATGAAAGATTTATTATCACTATCACTATTCCAGGGAACAGCTTTAGGCAGATCCAAGGAGGCAGATACTTTTTGATTGTGTTTGAGACTTCTTTTTATTGGGAGACTATAGAAATTGGACTTTTCTCCATTTTACCAAGGTTTCTCATGAACACTTGTTCAAAATGTGTTTCACATCCTTATGCCTCAGATTGTAGATAAATGGATATTCAGCATGGAAGTCACAACAATGTGAACACTGCCACACATTTGCCTGTTCCACTGCTCCTTCACTAGACTCAAATAAATGCACATTAGGGACTCATAGAACACAGTGACAAGAGAAAGGCACAGATGGAGATGGATTTGCACTACCCCTCATTGGAACAGATCCTCATAATGATGGAAATGAAAATGTAGGTGATGATGATGAGCAGGGAACCAGCAAGGTCAATCCCTGCTGACACCAACAAGGCAATTGCTTTATGTAATTGTCAGAGGATATCAAGGTTAATGACACTGAAGAAATGTGGGGTTCTCTGCCTGATGCATAAAACAGCCAATCCATGACACCGGGGTTTCAAAGACAGGATGAGTTTATTGCTATGTGCAAAGCAGGAGATTAGTTGGCCTAGCAGTCCCAAACTCTGCCTCCCTGATTCTAAGGAGTTCAGGGATTTTATGGATTCAAACAAGGGGAGATGAAATATAACCATGACAATATCAAGTATAAACAGTCTAGCTGAGACTAGACTAGACTAGAATAACCATTACAATAATAAGTATGTACAAGGCTGAAATTAGGCTAGAGTAACCATTACAATAGTGCATATACACAGGATTGAAACCAGTTGACTTTCAGTAATTTCAGGTATTAACTTCTACCTATTCAATAATATAGAAAGAAAAATTATATAATGATTCAATAATCATAATCATTTGATAATTATTAATGTCTCAGTTACATTAAGAGGGGTGTGTTGGAAGGGAAGAAATGGTTAATGTTATTGGGTCCACAAAAGGACAGACTGGAGGTAAATATTACCTGCATTGAACCCACCATAGAACCCCACAGGTAGGGGAAGGTGAGCAGAGAGATGCAAACTGGCCTGGATGTTTGATCACTATACAGCAGGGGATTGCAGATGGCCATATAGTGGTCATAGAACATAGAACCTAGTGTGTAATAGTAAGGAGCAGGGTCACAAAAAGCAAAAACACTGTGCCAGACACCCAGTGTAGGAAATGGTTTTCTTCTCAGAGAATAAGTTAACAAGCATCCGAGGAGAGACATTAGTGGAATAAAACATATCCACACATGCTAAATAAGTGAGGAAAAATTATGTGCGGGTGTGCAGCCTGAGAGTGAATCTGATTAGCAAAATCATCCCAAAGTTTCTGTTCAGGGTGTGAGGTAAATCAGAAGAAACAACGCAAAAAGGATGGACTGCATTTCTGACTTTAATAAATTCGGTGCATTGCCTTTGGGAACTCCCTTCATCTTCAGATTCTCTAACAAGAAAAGAATTTTCCAGCTATTAAAAAATAAATTATATGCAGCCCAAGAATAGGCAAAATCAATGAGCATTAAAACACAATGATTTTGAAAAGAGAGAAAAAAAGAATTCCTTCTGACTTAGAAGAATTACAACAGATAACAACAAGGTTTTGAGGTTTGCAGATCACGGTGGGCAATGCATTTGAAAAAGAGATTTTGAGGGTCCATGAACATACTTTGCAGGTTTGTGTTGCAACTCCCAGGTTTAACTCTGTAGCACATATGAGATTTGACTTAGTCCATTTGTGTTCTTAATAAGCCATGGAGTACTGGGCTCCTGATTCACAAGCCAGTCGGATCGTGACAGAAATGCTGATGAATGGGGAAATTGGATGATTCTGAATCAACTGGCATCATTGCTATCAAAGGCAAACCTCTTCCTACGTGGGGAGAACACATACTTATTGAGAGCCATGACATCTCAGAAAGAGTCGTATGTCTCAGTTTTTTGTTATATATACATTCATGCTAACTCAGTCTCTTTCCCATTTCTCACCTTCTCTCCATCAGCAATGAATCTTTCCAGTCCCTATGTGTTACTGTCCATTCCAGCACCTTTCATACCAGATTAACAAATGACAAATCTGGGCTGCTTCTTCACTTAATTTCTAATCTTTTATCTCACATCTCTATCACCCAATTAGCCCCATTCATCTCAGTATCTTTCCTATAGACTTACATCAAAACCATTAGAAGGACTTGTCAGCTCTGCCTTCAAACATTTTATAATGAATCTGAAAACCACTCATCAACACTTCCTCTGCTCTAAAAATGAGGGTCTAAGATAAAATCATCTCTAACCTAAGCTAGTGCAACATTTCTCTTCTTCCACCCTTGAGATTCTTTATTTGCCCAAACATCAGGGAATGATTCTCTTATAACATAAAACGAGTGTGTTACTAACTAAAATAGTCAATGTATTTCCACCACTTGGGCTTGAACTAAAATCTAAGCTTTCTACTTTACCAGGTCTATCATACAGCCTGTGTTGATATCTTCCAATCTACCTTTCCAAACTGTTTTTCCACCACTTTCTCCTTTACTCCTTCTGTTCTAACACATTGATCTTCTAGCTGTTCCTAGAATGTTCAGTACATTCCCCCCTTCAAGGCCATGCACTTGATATTCCCTGCTACCTAGAATGCCCTTTCTCCAGAGCATGGAATGACTCCCTTCATCACTTCATTTCTATCTCTCTTCTAAGAACACCTCCTCTGAATCAGGTATGGGACCTTAAAATAAAATGCCTGTGTCCCAGCCTAGCTCAGGGGAACACACATTTGTGGTGGACCCATTCCACAAATTTAAGTTATAGGCATGCATAGAAATGGACTCTGTTTTGGACCAAATAAAAGTTTTCTTTCACATAGTTTTCCCCTCTGATAAACATATGGTTTTCCCCCTAAAGTGGATTTCTGAGATGTTCTCAAAAAGTACCCCTCCCCAATTATAGAACCTTGCCATCATCCATGTTCACAAAACTGTCGCCATCAGTTTATAAAGAAGAAAATGCTCCAACCTTTGACTTTAGCCCTTAAAGTTTTCTTGTTGTTTTGAGAATGGTTGAAAGAGGGTCTTTTCATGAGAGCTTCCATGAACCTATCTCAAGTCTTCTTCACTCAAGAAACAGGAAGAAAACAGAAGAAACTCTCTTTTCTATGGTCACACCATCCTATTCTCATACATAGCTGAAGGGTTTGATTCTGGAACATTCATAAAGAAACAATATAATTTGAAATTAGAATTTTTGTATAGTTACCTTTGAAGTAATGTGCTGGAGTGGAGAAGTAAGGTATTATCTTAGTTTACCAGGCTGCTATGACAAATATCACATGATGGTTGGCTTAAGCAATCGAGATTTATTGGCTCATGGGTTTGAGACTTGGAGAAGTCCAAGATCAAGGATTCATCTAGGTGATGCTTTCTCCCCAGTGCCTGTGACATTCTGGTGCTGGCTGCCTGAGATCTTTGGGGCTCCTTGGCTTGTATCCTTGCCTTCTGTCACATGGCAGTGTCCTCTCCTCCTCTTCCAAGTCCCCTTGCCTTCTGGCTTTGGCTCCTCCCTTTGGCTTGCTCTTTTTAAAGCCTCCAGCAATCTGGATTAAGACCCACCCTCATTCAGGTGGGCCAAACTGTGACTGAAAATAGCATCTTCAAAAGATCCTATTTACTGTGTTCACACCCACAGGAACTCAGACCAAGATTAAGAACATTGTGTTTTCTAGGATATAAATCCCATATACCACAGCAGAAGGCTCATGTGTTCTCATCCCCACTAAAGGGCTCTGGGTTTTTAAATGCCAGCCCAATTTTACTGTGCTAAGGAACTTTTCAATTGCAGTTACATGCTTTTACACCCAATGATGTAGTGTCTCCACAGATAGAAAAAATCCACATTTTGAGTCCTCTCCTTCATTCAGTGCTGCTCTCTCCTTCCACCAAGGTAGACCACTGAGAAAATGGAGGGAGTAGAGGACTTTTAATAGATGATGATTAATAATTAAGTGTTTAAATAATGCATTTTTATATTCACATATTAAATGTACAAACAATTCAGTTTAAATAACAGAATTGTTGAAAGGAACCCTAACATGTGAAGAATAGGGGAGGATTTAAAGCTCTAATACAAGGCAGGAAATAAATGAAAAGAAAACCTGAGCAGTAGAGAATCTATTTTTGAGAACTTCAGACAAAGATCAATAAAATCCCTAGCAATGTTTGAAAGGGACATCAACACACTAGAGAAAAAAGAGTATGCCCCTTGAAACAAAATAACAAGTTCATTTCTGATGGTACTGGAAAATGTTCAATTAAATTATAAAGGAAGTATCATTTATGAACTTTTTGAATTCCATGGAATGCTCAACATGTAAGTCTACTCTAAACCTTAGCTTATTTCTAACTATGAATCTGTGAAATGGGGAGAGAGTAGTGGCAGGTCCTGACTGAATTCTATATATTGTGCATAGCAAGTCACCTACTCTTTGTCAGAGCAAGTCCAAGGTCTGTCTGCCTGTGGTTTTGATACAATGTGGACATTCTCATAGTTACTACTGACTTCATTCTTTGTTTGAAAAGAGGAAATATGAATAAATTAAAAAATGTGATATGCCTTGTCTTTGGAGTTATTGATGGTCAGACTCATCAGTGAAGGTACAGTGATTTCTTAGTCTCCCAAAGATCTCAAAACTGGGAAAGCTCTATACTTGAATGACTAACCCTAAGACCATCATCCCTGAAGCATTAATCAAGAAATGACCCATGAGACATCATCATGCCTCCTTCTGGATGTGTTCACAAAAGTCACATTTTTAATACATAGACTCCTAATTTATGAGATAATCATCAGATGCACGCAGAAGCTTTTGGTAAATGCAAAAACATACTATGCCAATAATTATTTGGGGATAATTTTAGGGCAGTTATAAAGGTATTCCTTGTCTTCATAATCATAAAGCATTTTCCGTAAGTGTGCTTTTCATGATCTCAGCTGGCATAGTTTTCCCTCATATGGCAATTTTCTTTGCTTCCGTTATGGCCTTTGCCTTCTTCTCTAGCTTTTCATTTTCTTTTACTGGACTTCACATGACCTGACGACAGAATTAATTTCAGCTTCATCTAGGTATCTTCTTTAGAGATCTGCACAAAATTTTAGGTGCTGAATTAATATTTAGTGAAGACCAAGTGATAATTAAACAATGATAGTGGGTAGAGGTTGTAAACCTAATAGCTTTTCACATAAACAGTACTTTAACTAACAGTGGCCTAACTTCATTTCTCTTGCCTATAAATACAAGATGCAGGAATTCATTTTTAGATTCAGGGATCTACATTCAAGATTAGTTTAAATTGAATTGAATTAAATTAAATTAGTTTTAATTAAATTAGTTCAAGTGGATTTTAAATGACATTAGAGGGAAAGATGTTTGACAAAATTTTGGATTCCATTCCCTACATCCTTCTGCCCCTTCCTTGATAGGGTGAATACAGATTGGTGACATCATGGAAAGGGTCATAGCAGCTGCTATGCTTGAAACAAAATGTCCTCTTCTCCTCTAGGTGACCGAGGCTGTTCACGCTTCTGGAAAGGGAAGGATGGTGCAAGAGTTTATCTAGCTGCTCTGCTGTGTCTGAGTGATTTCAAGTCAAAGGAAAGGAGTAAAAAAATATGCCTAGGCCACATTCTCAAATTCAAGTTCATCTGCAATACCCTTCATAATTTTAGTATCTGATTCTTATGTGTAACCATCAATTAACTCAGGACCCCAGATGAGTTGTCAAGTAATGGGTCCTTTAAACTACAGCAATGGTGACCCAGAAATACGACAAACCTTCAATAAAAAAAAATAATTTTCATCATGATAGTCATTATTACTGCTGTAACTGCTGTCATTTTTATTGAATAACTACTATGTGCTGCTTTGACCTGGGTCAGGGAAACAGCATGAAACAAAATTCCTGTCAGATGACTTAGCTGAAAAGCATTTAATGGGAAGTGGAGAATGTGACAAAATTAAGGAAATCAACCAAAGAAGTTGAAGCACCTGAAGGTTAAATGCAGAGGGAAATTACCACCCATGGGATTGGAGGGGCAAAGGGAGGGGATACCTCACTAGTCCCTTACCAGCTTCATCCCCAACATACACTGAGCATGAGTTCTCCTTGGAGGGGTGCCTGTCCATTCTAGCAACTTCATAATGAATCTGGAAGAGAATGACAAAGACATTGAATTCCACCTCTTTCCTTCCCACTTTTGAAATTCTGTTGGTGCCTCCCATTGGCAAACTCAGTTGGAAACTAGTCACCAAATAGCCCTTTTGTTGTGGCTTATTGGGGTTAAACTGCAGGTGCACAAAGCAAGGGAGGGAAGGATAGACATTAGATCTCAGCTAGAATTAAGAGGGGAAAGGAGAGAATCACCAACACACTTACATATAATTACACCTATGGATAATTATTTCTATTAAAGGATACAGCACAAGGCTTGGAATCAGTAAATGGTTAGTCCAAGTTTACCAAACATTGATTGATTTTCCAATGACCATTCAGAATCCAGAATTTTCTCCTTATACTGTATGCTATTCTTAAATGTTATAAATCAAAGTACTTAATTTTTTCCAAAGTCAAAAAATATCAAGGTATTTAAGTGTAAATTAAAATAATTAATGAATCCTATTGCCACACCATTCTTAGAGATTTAATTCTCTGATGACAAAGTAGAGTGTGTAAAATAATATCCTCAATGCATTTGGGATTCTCAGAAGAATGTAAGTTATTGGGTGCTCATAGTGAGAATGACTCTCTGCTAGAAATAATTAACCTTAGGGTTTTGTTCCTTATGTGGCTCTATTAGGGAACATTGATATGATCACTTTGATCAGATCAGTTCCTAGCTGCAGAGTCCCATGTACTTTTTCTTGAGGTCATTTGTGGTTTTGTAGATGTATAGTTCTCATCCAATGTCACCCCCAAAATGCTGGAAAAACTATTTCTGAGACAAAAACCATTTCCTATGTGGGATGTTTGGTGCAATGTTACTTTTCATTGCCCCTTGTCCATGTGGAAGTCTACATCTTGGCAGTGATGGCCTTTGATTGCTACATGGCCATCTGCCACCCTTTGCTTTATGGCAGCAAAATGTCTAGGACTGTCTGTGTTTCAACTCATGTCTGTGCCTTATGTCTATGGATTCCTCTGTTAGCCTTATATGCACAATGTGGATGTAGGGCTTGTACTTCTGTGGGAATTTTGAATCAACCATTTCTATTGTGCAGACCCCCCCTCTCATCAAGATTGCCTGTGGAGGAGTCCACATCAAAGAAAATACAATGATTGTCATTGCTGGATTAACTTCACATATTCCCTTTCAGTGGTCCTCATCTCCTACAACCTCATTGTAGTAGCTGTGCTATGCATTGCGCTCTGCTGATGGGATGGAAGGAAAAGCCTCTCCACCTGTGAGTCCCACTTGACAGCTGTCACCATGTTTTACGGGACCCTCATATTCATGTATCTCAGGTGACCCACTGAGGAGTCTGTGGAGCAGGGGGGAAAAAGGGTGGCTGTGTTTTATACCATGGTGATTCCCATGCTGAAGCCCATGATCTACAGTCTGAGTAACAAGGATGTCAAAGAAGCAGCCAACAAAGCAATCATCAGGGCTAACTTGGGGCAGTGAAACTTCAGCAGATATTTTTTTGGGTATGTTGGTAAATATTTGTAAATGACAAGGTATAAAATTGTTCACAAAAGACTTTCTATAGGCAACTCTTGCTTACACTAATAGATCCACTCTAATTGCTGTGATGCCTTATACCTAGAATGGACTCTATAGACTTGGCATATTTTTTTCTATACATGCAATGATTTTATTAAAACTGACATTGTTTTAATAGTTTTAATGAAACTAGTGCCTTCATCTAATCATAAGATATTTCCTTCCTCAGTGTGCAGTATTTGATAGTAATCACATTTAGTTCTATTTCTGTCCCACCCAACTCTATTCATTTATGTGTGCTCTACTGATATTTCGATGTTAAAGGGGGTAGAAACATTCCCTGACAGAGGCTTTGCTATCCTCATATACCCAAAGATGAATGAATAATGAATTTTTCTGAATGTAAAGCCTGAAATTTGGCCATATGAAATGCTATCCCCATTAAACTCTGGTTAATAATTTGATTTGAAAATGTTTTATTCCAGCTACTTCTTAGTAATATAAGTTCAGAATCAACATTAGCAACTTAAACCAAGCTTTCATGTCTAGAATGAAGCAACCAAAAAGGAGCACAACTCAATTACATGCTCTTGGGCATGCATTTTACTTGATTCAATTGTGTTTCAAAGTGGTATTTCTTTGGGTTTGGCTAAAAAATCCATGACACTCACTGTTCAATTAATCTTGATTGGTGCATCGTAGTCTACTATTCTACATCCCATCTTGCTAAGGCAGAACATGAAATTATCTACCCTGTGTTATTCTTGCTAATTATCAGTGTAACAGCAAATGGAAGGTAAAAGTGATTCCTGATAGAGTAGTTTACTCTGGGTTGAGTACTAATGCAATTAAAATGAGTTTGCAGTTGAATATGTCAGGGGGATCCTGAGAAGTAGCATATAATGGTAATACTGCCACTGTTAACATAGCCTAGTCCAAAACACATAATTATATGCATGCTGGGTGTTTAGGGGGAAAAGCATTCCAACATCTGCAACTTACTTTGAGATGTATACAAAATGGATAGGGAGGGATGGGAAAACAAATATATATGTAATAAAGCAAGGATAAAAGTGTTCATTGTAGAAGCTAGGTTAAGAGATAGATGAGTGTTCATTGGCACAATTATTTCAACTCCTGTATGTTTAATAATTTTCAAAATAAAATGTTGGAAAACAACAAACAATATGAAAAAAAGTCATCAAAGAAAAAATACATAAATATTGTTACTTATATTAATATACTAACAGATTAGAACTTAGGAAAGGCAGATGGGGAGTATCCTTCACAACTCTCTAGATTCTGATAGTGGGAGGAAAGAGTACTATTGTTGGTTTTAGAAGTTATGATAACACCTTTTTTTGTGTTTTTGAAAATCCTGCATTTGCTTCAAAGAGTAGTTTCAATACTGTACATAAAGTAAACGTGCTCAAGCAACAGCTGCCTTCACAGAGACTGACATTATATTGTAAAGGTCCATATTGCTGTCTTCCTTCTGGCAGAGGAAGTTCCTCTATGTTCCTACTAGTCCAGTGTTCATTTTATAAACTAAAACCCAGCAACCCAGCTATAGGCCACATTTGCCATCTTCTATTGTGGCCCATTATAACCTTGTTACTAAATTTTTAATGAGCTATCAGCAGAATTTATATATAAATCTAAAGGGTCATCTCTTTAAAGTCCAGAAGCCATGATGAAACCTGGACTTTCTCTTCTCCCTTTCCCACTTGAAATTGGTTGTCAATTTCAATTTTTACCCGTAAGTCCAGAAATGGAAGCGGGCACATCTTATGAGCCTCTCTAAGTGCCTTATTGTAACCATTAGCTCACACTGTTGGATGAGAAAGGAATTCAATTATATTTTATGTCATTATATTTTGGAGCTCACTAGTTGTACATGTAGCCAACACCCTACTTCTCCTTTCAATTGTATTTATAAAATTCCCAGAACATGGTTCTTGGCACACCACATAAGCATGGTATTATCTCTTAAGGATGATTTAATTTTCTTCAGCTGTTTGCCAGTTTTCCTGGAATTGAGTGAGAGGCATCTGGTTCTCTCTCTCTTAACCATAAGAATTCAACCCTCTGGTTTGGGATATTAGGCTATCTTTCCTTGCCTTGCTGCTTGATGGGAACCTTGGATTATCATGGCTCCCAACTGACACATTAGTTGATTATGAATCTCCTTTGTTCTCACTTCCAGGTCACTTTCAGATACTTATGAACTTCTTTCCTGGGCTCCAGGAATTCTCAGCTTGTTTTCCCTGCATGGTCTTTTTTAAAGGATAGACTAGGAATGTGCCTCTCATCAAACTGTTAGCCTACAAACATCTTTAGCTGCTGTTATTCTTCTGTGTGTTTTAACACATTAGAACTTAAAATTTTTCTGTGAGACTTTCAGTCCCCCCCTGGCTACTCACTGGGAAGCTCAGCTATCATCCTGTCTGCTATGGATGCGTTTAAATTCATCAGGGCTTTCTTTGGATAGTTCTGTGGTTTTGTACCACATCACTGAATCCTGGATGCTACCCAGAAGAGGGACATAGGTTCCCTTTTACAAAGATTTGTTAACCTTTAAATTGCCAAAAATCAATTCTTGGGAGGTGAGGCAAAATTGTGGCATAGGGAGGTGGTGGGATTTAGTTCATCCTCTATGGTAGCTAGTAAATAGCAAGGACCTATATGGAAAAACTGTTTGGAGGACTCTATGATGGGGTACACACTGTATACCAACCCAGAATTAGTGGGATAACAGGAGATCACAGCACCAGAACTGTAAGTAAATCTTCCACATGTGGAAGTTGGTGTCTTTCCTCCACTGTACAGCAGACTGACTTGGAATCTTTCCCTGGTGGGGAAAGAAGCCCTATCTCCTATGAGTTTGGGAACAAGAAGAGCTCAACCAAGCTCCAATGCAGATTTGATTTAACAACTTCAGACTGCTGAATGCCTGCTCTGAGCACAGATAAATCTACAATGGAAACAATAAAGGAACTGGGAGATCCTATAGCAGCCCCACCCCCAGTAGCAAAAAGGCAGTGCTGATGGAAACAAACAAACAAACAAACAACAACAACAAGAACTTAGAGGTTTCCATAGTTGGCTTAGCTCAGAATACTGGAAACAGACTGTGCTCCAAGAGAAAAGGCAGATAGACCTGGGTACCAATGCCAGTTATTGATTGGTGAACCTGCAGACCTGGCTACTAGCTCAGAGGAGGATTTCTTTTCTTTTTCTTTTCTTTTCTTTTCTTTCTTCTATTTCTTTGTTTCATTTCTTTTTAGCAGCCCATTAAACAAAGGAGCAGTCATTCTTAGTTTTCAGCCCTGCCCAAAGCAAAGGTGGAATTAAGGAATGACTGAGAGACAAAGTAATTAATCAGGTGGAGGAAATAGTTCCCAAAAGGGCATATTTCCCCCAAGAACAGGAAACAGGGACCAGCTGTGGGTGATGACTCTGATGGGATATTCCCATGGAGGTGTTGCTCCACCCATTCAGGGTGGGTTTAAGTTGATCAGTGGAGCCATATAAATGAGCTGACATAACAGAAGGAATGGAGTGCAGCTGTGGGTGATGTTTTGAAGAGGAGCAAGCTTGCTAGAGAGGAATGTCCTGGGGGAAAGCCATTTTGAAACCAGAACTTTGGAGCAGATGCCAGCCACGTGCCTTCCCAGCTAACAGAGGTTTTCAGGATGCCATTGGCCATCCTCCAGTGAAGGTACCCGATTACTGATGTGTTACATTGGACACTTTATGGCCTTAAGACTGTAACTGTGTAGCCAAATAAACCCCCTTTTTATAAAAGCCAATCCATCTCTGGTGTTTTGCATTCCACAGCATTAGCAAACTAGAGCACCAGCTAACAGAGATTTCCCAGACACCATTGGCCATCCTTCAGTGAAGTTACCTAATTGCTGATGTGTTACCTTGGACACTGTATGGCCTTTAGACTGTAAATGTGTAACCAAATAAACCCCCTTTTATAAAAGCCAATCCATTTCTGGTGTTTGCATTCTGGCAGCATTAGCAAACTAGAACAGGACCTTACAGAAAAATTACCTCAAAATGTTTAAAAAACCTAAATATTAGAACTAAGACCATAAAACTTTCAAAGAAAATGTAGAGAAACATCTTAAAGATTTTGTGGTAGGAGGTGGTTTCCTAACCAATGCGCAAACAATGAAAGAAGAAATGGAAAAATGGAATCTCCTCAAAATTGAATATTTTGCATGTCAAAGGACTTTGTCAAGAAAATAAAAAGGCAGCCCTAATGGGAGACAATATTTGGAAAACACATATCAGATAAAGGTTTAATATCCAGAATATGTAAAGAGATTCAACAACTCAGCAACAAAAAGTCAAAAAACCCAATTAAGAAATGGACAAAGGACATGGATAGATACTTTTCCCAAAGAAGAATCACAAATGGCTCAAAGCATATGAAAAGATGCTAAACTTCACTAGCTGTTGGGAAATGCAAATCAAAACCACAATGAGATATCATCTCATAACTACTAGAATGGTCAGTTAAAAAAAAAAAACACACAAAACTTCAAGTGCTGGAGAGGCTGTGGAGAAATAAGTACACTTAATCACTGCTGGTAGGAATATAGAATGGTGCAGCTACTCTGGCAGGCTATCTGATGGTTTGCTCAGGAAGCTAAATATGGAATTGCCATATGATCCAGCAATCCCATTACAGGTATATACCCAGCAAGAACATTTGCACAGACATTTGCACAGTGGCATTATGCATGATTGCCAACAGATGGAAACAGCCCACATGTCTCTCAGTGGATGAGTGGATAAACAACTGTTATATGCATATGATGGAATACTACACAGCTGTAAGATGGGATAAAGTCATGATACATGCCACAACATATGAACCTTGAGGACATTATGTTGAGTGAAATAAGTCAGAAAGAAAAGGACAAATACTTAATGGTCTCACTAATATGAACTAACTATAATGAGCAAATCCTGAGAGTTAAAGTTGAGAACACTGGTTATCAGGAATTAGAAAGAGGGCAGAAATTGGGCATTTGATGCTGAAGGAGTACAGAATAATTAACAATACTGCAAAGATTCAGAAATGGATGGCACAATACCTGTGTGGTGGTGGCACAATATTATAAGTATAATTATCAAAGCTGCATGTGAGTATAGTTGAAAGAGCAGGGCTAGGGTCATGTATGACACCAGAAGGAAAGGTAGAGGATAAAACCTGAGACTGTATATCTTAGAGAAACCTAGAGTGGACAATAATGGTGGTTAAATATTCAAATATAAGAAAGTTTTCACATGAAAGAGAACAAACTAATGTCACCATTACAATATGTTAAAAATGAGATTACATAGGGAAGAAATACAACCAATGCAAACTAGGGTCTGTAGTTAACAGTAATATTGTTATATTATTTCATTAATTGAAACAAAGTCAATGTACCAAAGCTAAATGTCAATAAGATAGGGATATAAGGTATATAAGGGAGGTGTGTGGGATTTTTGTTGTTGCTGTTCTCCTTTCATCTTCTTTTTCTTTCTTTGTGGAAGAAATAGAAGTGCTCTCACATAGATTGTAGTGGTGAAATCATAACCATGTGATTATACCAGGAGCCATTTATCGTACACTTAGGATGATTGCATGGTGTGTGAGTAAAACTGTTAAAAAATAAACAGAGAGATACAAGTGTTGGAGAAGATGTGGAGAGAGGGATATACTCTCTGTTGGTAGGGAAGTAGAACAATGCATCCTCTCCAGATGGCAGTCTGGTACTTTCACAGGAGGCTAAGTATAGGGTTTCCCTATGACCCTACAACTCTATTATTAGGTATATACATAGAAGAATTGGAAGCAAGGACATGAATTTACATTTGCACACTGATGTTTATCATGGTGTACTGGTTTGAATCTATTATGTACTCCCAACAATTCCTATGTTCTTTTAATCCAATCTTGTGAGGGCAGACCTATTGCAGGTGGGGCCTTTTGATTAGGCTGTTTCCATGGAGATGTGACCTCACCCATTTCAGGTAGGTCTTAATGCCCTTGGTAGGGCCCTCTTTGGGAAGAAAAAGGCAGAGATATTTTGGAGAGAGATCCAATATGCTTAGAGAGAAATGCCCAGAGACATTTTGGAGAGAGAAAGCCATTCTGAAACCAGAACCCAGGAGAAGGACCAGCAGACATCACGGGGACTTCTCATGTGACAGAGAAACCCCAGACACCATTGGCCTTTCTTCAGAGAAGGTTATCTCCCTCTTGATGCCTTAATTATGACATTTTCATGGCTTTAGAACTGTAAATTCATAACCTAATAAATCCCCTTCATAATAGCCAATCCATTTCTGGTATATTGTATTATGGGAGCTTTAGCAAATAAAAACAGGCAGCATTATTCATGATTGCCAATGGGTGGAAGTGGCATAAGGATAAATCAACTGATGAATTAAAGGGCAAGCTGTCATGTATACATACAATGAAATATTGAATGGGTGCAGAATGAATGAAGTCATGAGCCATGCAACAAGATGAGTGAAACTTGAGGACATTATGTTGAGTAAAATATGCCAGAAACAAAAGGACAGATATCATATGGTCTTACTAATATAAACTAACTGTAATGAGCAAATTCTGAGAATTGAATTTGAGAACATAGGATTGGAAGTGGGCAGAGATTGAGCAATAGATGAATAACACATACATAATGTTCAATAAGGCTCGTTGTAAAGGTTCCTAGATTGTAAGCTCTAACAACATCCATACTGAGTCCTAAATCTCAATTGTTATTTCTACATTCTTAGATGGTGTGCTCTTTATGTATAACCTGGTAGTTCTCTGGAACTTTAATTGTCTGTTTGGCAGCTGAGACTCAGATTTAAAGTGCTACTGCTCTGAAAATCAGCATTACTCCATATAGCACCTGCTAAAAAACCTGAAAAAGAGATCAGATTTTAATTAGAGGAATGAATGAAGCAGATCTGGTTAGGGCTAAGGTAAATCAGAATACAGGGTAAAATATGATATTGTCTGTATTTTAAAACTTCAACTGCAGTGTGAGACCAATGGAAGACATATTTATTTTGTCCAAAATTTAAATTTTCTGTAGCACACTATCTAATTTAACCTGTTTGGTCAGATTATTTAAACAATCTAATTGCTTGAAAACTAGAATATGGAATGAGAGCTTGTTATTTTTTAAAGGTTAATGTAATATCCCAATATATTCTAGAATGCTTGGGGCAGAAAAAAAAAAAGAATTTGCAAAGTCCTCTTGAAGGACTTGCCAAGAAGTGTGGAACTATTAAACTTCCCCACCTGGGGAATTGCTGGTATTCTCTCAGGCATTAGGGACTTCCAATTTAATAAGCCAAGCCCTCGATCATGAAGTTTGCCCTTATGAAATATTTCTGCAATGGCCAAGATCAGCTTACTTATAATTATGCCAAAGGGTCACCCCCAAAGAACCTTTTTTGTTGCTCAGATATGGTTCCTCTCTCTAATCTAACTCTGAAAATAAACTCACTATCCTCCCCCCTACATGGGACATGAGTCCCTGGGGTATAAGTCTCCCTGGCAACATGGGACATGACTCCCAGGGATGAGCCTGGCCCTGGCATCATGGGATTGGGAATACCTTCATGGCAGGAAAAAAAAATGAAACAAAATAAAGTTTCAGTGGCTAAGAGATTTCAAATAGAGTTGAGAGATCATCCTGGAGGTTACTCTTATGCAAGCCAGAAATTGCAATTTGCTAGAGTATGCCAAACCTCAACCAACTGTATTCGTGAAAACCCTAGAATAACTTGGGCTCTATCAAAGTCTCTATAAAAGTTTTATTTACTAAGCATTTTTTTTTCAAAAACTTAAGGCCTCCAGATTGTTTCTGTGCCAAATAAGCCCTGAACCCCAGAAGTACAGATCTCTCTGAGTATATCAACCAGTTTCATTCCTCTACCCCATTAGGTCAATGTTCCTTTCCAGCATGAGGAAGTTAAAATGTTCATTGCCTAGATAGCCCTGAAGACTGAGAAAATGATCAAATGAGAGTGAGGAGGTATAATTGAGAAATTAGAATTTAACAAATTATTATGACTACTGACTCATTATATAGATATTTCTTATTAGTCTCCTGTGTATTAGAATATCCAGAAGGAAATACCTGAAATTATTGAACTATAATCCAGTAGACTTGATCTTCGGTAATGCTTGTATAATTACATAGCTTTTATTTTGTGACTGTGTGATTGTAAAAACCTTCTGACTGACACTTCCTTTATCCAATGTATGGGTAGCTGAGTAATGGAATAAAGACATGCATGAAAAAATAATAATAGCTAGGGAATATGGGGAAAAATACCCCCACATAAACTATGGACAATAGTTGTGGTACTATATTTAATAATCTTTCATCAATTGTAACAAATGTAAATATTTAAAAAAATATAATTACAAAAAAAGTGTTATCATCAATTGTAACAAATTTTCCACATCACTGCAAGTGTTGGTGGTGGAGTGGTATATAGGAATCCTGTGTTTTCTGCATGATTGCTCTGTAAACCCACAACTTCTCTAATAAAAAAATTAATTAAAATAACCAATTCTGGACTTAGTAAGGAATTTATTTAGAGAATTATTTTGGTATTTGGGTGGCCAGAGGCTAAAGAAATAAGGGCAGGAAGACAATTGTGATAGTGAGAATGCTTTGACTAAAAGATCTGAATGTTTATCAAGGGTAAGGCAAAAAACATTTTTATTTTATGCAGAAAGGAATAAATAAGGGTAGAAAGAATTACATAGGAGAGTAGGAAAATTGTATGAATGATAGCATTATATGATAATAGATCAGGGAATGTTTTACACTGAGGCTACACTATTTTGTGGAGGGAACCCTTAAAGAATAACCATATGCTGACTCAGGCTGAGCGCAGTTCAGAATTCAGTGGCTCAGGGAAAGGAGAGGATCTTAACCGCGGTTTGGTTAACAGGCATTTTATTCTGATTGATCAGTGGGGATAAACAATTGAGCTAATCATTGTTGAGATAAAGAATGGAAATTTGAAGGGTCTGTTTCTGGCCTAGTCACAGGTAAGCAAGGGAAGCATCCATGAGTCACATTTGAGTCATAGGAAAAATGATGGTCCTTTGCAATAAGCACATTTCTGGAACACAAGGGGAGGGAGCATTTATTCACTTTTCTTTTTTTTTTTTTTTTTTTTTTTTTTTTTTTTTTTTTTTTTTTAATCATCATTTTATTGAGATATATTCACATACCACGCAGTCATACAAAACAAATTGTTGTACTTTCGATTGTTTACAGTACCATTACATAGTTGTACATTCATCACCTAAATCAATCCCTGACACCTTCATTAGCACACACACAAAAATAACAAGAATAATAATTAGAGTGAAAAAAGAGCAATTGAAGTAAAAAAGAACACTAGGTACCTTTGTCTGTTTGTTTGCTTCCCCTACTTTTCTACACATCGATCCATAAACTAGACAAAGTGGAGTTTGGTCCTTATGGCATTCCCAATCCCACTGTCACCCCTCATAAGCCACATTTTTATACAACTGTCTTCGAGATTCATGGGTTCTGGGTTGTAGTTTAATAGTTTCAGGTATCCACCACCAGCTACCCCACCCCAATTCTTTAGAACCTAAAAAGGTTGTCTAAAGTGTGCGTAAGAGTGCCCACCAGAGTGATCTCTCGGCTCGTTTTGGAATCTCTCTGCCACTGAAGCTTATTTCATTCCTTTCACATCCCCCTTTTGGTCAAGAAGATGCTCTCCATCCCACGATGCCGGGTCTACATCCTCCCCGGGAGTCATATTCCACGTTGCCAGGGGATTCACTTCCCTGGGTGTCTGATCCCACGTAGGGGGGAGGGCAGTGATTTCACCTTTCATATTCACTTTTCTTTTTTTCCAGGAACAAAGGGACTCTGGTAAAGTTCAACATTGGCAATATCCTACAAACGTTCTCAATCTCAAGTTGAGCCCCCATTGCTTGTGGTCAGCAAAATGACTCATTTTATATTCTCTGTGGTTTGCTGTATAAGCTCTGAATTATTAGTTCTTTTAAATATTCAATGTTATTTGTGCAGAATTACAAAACTAACAAAAACATAGTAAGAACACAAAGCCAGAAATCTTTCTTGAGTATTCATCCCTAGCAATGGACAGTCTTGGCTTTCAAGATTAATACCTCTTCTATGGATGCACCACTTCACCCCACTCATTTTTTCTCTCCAGAATTTGTACTTTGAGAGCAATCCATTAAAAATGCGTAGACTCTATTGCTGCTTAATGGGTTGAGTGAGACAGGTGTAAAAACAATTGAAAATGCATATAATTTAATATGATGATTTTATTGTCTCCACATAAATCTAAAATCTATACTTAATCTTGAAATATATTCTAACATGGAAACACTTAAACTAAAGTGATTTTCATAGGCTTATGATTAACTCCAACTATTGTAATTTCTTTTGCCAGTATTTCACAAAATACAATACAGGGAGATGGTTTTATATAGTTCACAGACATTTTATTATTTAAAATGTTTGAATATTTATAATTTTTGTTGTTTTTCAATTCATGGAAATTGTTACACATGTCTCATTTGCACTAATTATATAAAGTTTAGCATTCAAATTTGTTTAAACAAAGTTGTGAATCAACTTAAACTAAGAAAATAATAGCCCATTTAATATGTCAATGTGGGAAAAATTATAAAGCATAAAAATAATTAAAGGTCAAAAAAGCACAGCTCTATGCCAGATTAGCACAATTATGCAGACACACATATACACCTACCAAGAAATCATATGCATATATACATAATTATGTGTATATATATATATATATACACACAAACAATATAATGTGTGTGAATTTAATATAGAATAAAATATATTATTTATATATTATATACTATAATTTAGTACTTCTCTGGGTGCTATTAGCTCATCAGACACTGATTCCCATGAAGTTTATATATCTTCTCTTTGAGTTTTTCAGAGTTCAAGAATTTCTGCACTGTCCTGACTATTAGGTGGTTGAGCTGAGACTTAAAATCCAGGAATTCTGTTGTCAAAATCTCAGTTTTCCAAAATAATACTGTGCCTCCTCAATACATTCTTATATTTTTAGTTAATTTTAATGACATAATTTTAATAAAGTAAACTCAGATAAAGAATAATCCCCAGAATATACCTCTCATTCTTTCTATGTTTGCATAATGGACTGCCTCTTGCTATTTCATACACACATGTAATATGTTGATTAGACTGACATACATACACATACACATATACTTTCCCACACATAATACTTATATAATATATGTATATATAAATCTAAATGTATACATATGTGTGTGTGTGTGTGTGTGTGTGTGTGTGTGTGTGTGTGTTAGGGTTCTCTAGGGAAACAGAACCAACAGGAGACATCTGTAAATATGAGATTTTATCAAAGTATCTCACACAACTGTGGGGGTGCATGAGTCCAATTATGTAAGGCAGGATGCACAAGTCCAAATTCCATAGGGCAGGATGCTCAAGTCCCAATTCTATAGTACAGGCAGTGAGCTGGTAACTCCAGTGAAAGTCTTTGATGACCTCCCCAGGATAAACTTCCTAGTTGAAGAAGAAGTGAAATCTCTCTCTCTTCTCACTTAAAAGTCTTCAAATGATTGGGTTAAATCCAGCTGATTGAATTATCTTATTGTGGAATATGCTCCTTCATTGACGTAATCAGCCACAGATGCAATCAATTGATGATTTAATAAACCAGCCTTCTGGTTTATTACCAGCCACATATGTCTTTGTAATAACAGTTAGGCCAGTGCTTCCTTGACTAGACGCTTGGGCACCATCACTTGGCCAAGTTGACACATGAACCTGACCATCACAGTCCACCCCTTGTCAACTTCACAGTTATATACATCACCTTAAACCACACTTAATCTCTAAATAGAATACAAAAACAGACATATGTTTCACCCAACCATACTCAGCTCTACTGCATACAACTAGAAATGCACTAAATCTCTCCAGAATATGGTGCAAGTCCTTGGGTAACTTTCACTCAAATTTGGTAACCCATGACTTAAATATTATGAAATGAACAATACAACTTATGTAATATGATAGGATAAGATAGAGAAGAAAACAAAGTTATTTGCTTTCTGTACAAATACAAACATACTCATAACAAAACAAGGAGGAAATATTATGCCATCACAATCCTCATTTCTGTAACCAGTCACATGGTCATAGATCATATTTATCATTACCTTCTTCCACTACCTGTTCCATGTTCCCTTTACTCACAGAAAGCATTTCAGGTGGCCTTGTTACTTTGCCTGGTGGGGTGACCCCAACCTTCATTCCTGAAGTTTCTGGACCACTGGTAGTCCTGCCTGGATTGGGTTGTTGCAGTTTTCCATTGTCCTTAATCACAGGGCATGGTAGTACTAAGAGATGCCCTAGAGGATCTCCTGTATTACAGGAAAACTCTTCTTTACCTGCATTGTGTAGTTGCAGTCCTATTTCTCCTTGATAGTCAGGATCAATCACCCCAGCCACTACAGGAATCCCCTACCATCCTTGTTGATTCAGGGGCATAAGCTCAAAGTGGCCAGGTGGCAGCCTTAACTTCAAGTTCAATGGAATAAATTTTGTGTCTCCTTGTGGGAGCACTCCTGTTTTTGGAACTAAGACTTGTAAACCACAGAGATTAAGATTGCAGGGACAGAAACCAAAAATTTTCTTAGGGGATCACTAGGCATGATAGTGAGTGGTGTCACAACAATTTCCAACCCTTGATTCCTTGAACCATGAATCCTGGCAATGAGAGAAACAGCACCATAGAGTGGATGCTGATTTAGAGCATACACAGCCTCCTGGAGAACACTGTTGCAGCCCTCAAGGTATTACCACCTAGTTGGTGCCATAATTGAGTCTTCAAAAGGCCATTCCACTGTTCTATCAACACAGCTGCCTCTGAATGACAGGGAGTATGGTAAGACCAGAGAATTCCATGAGAATGTGCAGAACTATCTATAAACCGCACCTGAGTTTTCTCTTCCTTAATCAACTGATTGTAAGGAACTCCCCATAAGGCCATAGCTATGGGCTAGGAAAGAGAATGTAATCTGGCAGGAGTGGGGGCCATGGACATTTGGGCCACTTCCTCATGTAGCTTACTTGTATCTTCCGGACCTGCTCAAGCCCTAACTCATATATACCATTTCCGTTTTATGATGGCATGCTTCTGTGCATGCCCAAATTTATGGCTTGGCATGTCAGACAACACCCAGCTCAGGTCTCACGGTAACTTGGTGGCCCAGTGTTAGGCCTTCTGTCTCTACTAAATCCCAATATAAGGCCAAAAGGTGTTTCTCAAAAGGAAATTAGTTATCTAAAAGGATGGTAAGGTTTTACTCCAAAATAGTAAGGACCTGCATTGTGATTCCCCTACAGGAGCCTGCCAAAGTCTCCAAATAGCACGTCTGTGACTGATACTTCCAATACCATTGTGTCATATGAATCATATGGTCCAAGTGGCAGAACAGATTTCACAGCAGCATGGATGTGTTCCACAGCCTCATCTTTTTACATCTCCCTCAAAACTAGAAACTTTTCTGGTCACTTGCTAAGTGGGCCAGAGTAGCAAACTGAAATAAAGAATATGATGTCTCCAAAATCCGAAAAGGCTAACTAGGTATTGTGCCTCTTTTTCGGTTGTAAGGAGGGGTCAGATACAACAGCTTATCCATTACATTAGAAGGGATTTCTCAACATGCCCCACACCACTGGACACCTAGAAATTTTATTGAGGTGGAAGGCCCCTGTATTTTTCTTGGATTTATCTCCCTCCCTCTGACATGCAAATGCCTTAAAAATAAGTCTAGAATAGTTGCTGCTTCTTCCTCACTAGATCCAATCAACATATCTCAATATAATGGACCAGTGTGATGTCTTCTGAGAGGATGAAATGATCAAGATCCCTGCTGACAATATTATGACATAGGGCTGAAAAGTTGATATATCCCTGAGGTAAGATACTGAAGGTATATTGCTGGACTTGCCATCTGAATGCAAACTGTTTCTGGTGGTCCTTCCTAGCAGCTATTAAGAAAAAACCCATTTGCCAGATCAATAGCTGGCACCAGGTACCAAGGGATATGTTGATTTGCTTAAGCAATGTTACCACATCTGGAATAGCAGCTGAAATTGGAGTTACAACCTGATTAAGTTTACAATAATCCACTGTCATCTTCCAAGATCCATATGTTTTCTGCACTGGTCAAATAGGAGAATTGAATGGGATGTGGTGGGAATCAACATCCCTGCACACTTCAAGTCCTTAAGAGTAGCATTAATCTCTGTAATCCCTCTAGGAATCCAGTATTTCTTCTGTTTTAATATTTTGCTAGACAGGGACAGTTCTAGTGGCTTCCACCTGGTCTTTCTTACCATAATATCCCTCAGTCCATGAGTCAGGGAACCAGTGTGCTGATTCTGCCAGTTGCTGTGTATGTCTATTCCAATTATGCATTTTGTAACTGGAGAAATGAACACAGAATGGGTCTGGGGACCAACTGGAACCACCATGAAATGGACCTGACCTAAAACTCCATCAATCACCTGACCTCCTTAAGCCCCTACTCTGACTGGTAGATAAGAGTGACATTTTATACCTTCTGGAATTTTTGTCACTTCTGAGCTAGTGTCTAATAATCCCCCAAATATCTGATCATCTCCTTTTCCCCAATGCAGTTACCCTGGTAAAATGCCTTAGTTTCCCTTGGGGAAAGCTTGGAGGAAGATTAATAATATAAATTTTTGGCAGTGTAACAGGGTCCTTCCCTTCATTTAAGGGGCTCTGGGTCTGCAGACTGTCTCAATTCTGGGAATTGATTAAGGGGCCATGACTCTCTATTTTTGTAATTCAAGGTAGATTTTTGTTCACTTGACCTAGAATTCTTCTGCTTACACAGATCAAAAATGTACTTGGTCTGCCCATCTATTTTACTTCTAGGCACTCCATGATCTACTGGCCAGTGCCATAGGTTTCTGTGTCTGAGACTATTTTGACTGTTGCTTTGAGTCTGCTTTCCATTATGGTAGCCATGCCTACCTCATCTTTGGTGATTAAATGCTGACATGTGGCATCTGCCAACTCAGAAACTGATTATCCCCATTGTGTTTAAGGATTCTAGCTCAGTGAGAACAGTACCCGCAGTAATATCTGACCTACAGAGAAGGATGAATACAGAGCTCTTAAGGGATGTTGAAGCTAGTTTCACAACCATATCCCTCGTAGTCCTAGTAAAAGGTGTGTCTTCTAGACATTCCTGTGGTATGTGAACATGTCTTCCATGAGAAATCCACTCTAACATTACAATCTCTCTAAGCCTTTGGATCCCCTCCTCTACATTACACCAGGACAGTTCTGGCATTTTGACCTCAGGAAATGTGGGCCACCTTTGGCCCATGTTACAGCCAACCACCCAAACAAACTGTTAATATCCTTTCTAACCCCTTAAACAACACTGAATGCAGAATCTCTGCTTACTCAGCCCATATCAATAAATTCAGCCTGATCCAACTTTATATTTCTTCCACCATTATCTCACACCTTTAATATTCATTCCCACACATATTTCCCTGATTTCTGTCTATATAAATTGGAAAATGTATGCAGTTCCTTACAAATGTGGTATACTTCCTAATGGGTCATACTTTGTACCTCACCTTTTGGGATCTCTTGGGACTTTAATCTAGTCACAGGTCTTGAAGAAAAGAGTGGTGGGAGTGGGTCATGAAAAGAATTAGAAGTAAATTACCTCAGGACATTCCATTGCACTTTCATCTGCTGAAAGAGGATTAATCTCTCTAGACAGAGGAGTGAGGGCTATTTCCTCAGGGGTGGTGATTAGAGGTTTGGCAGGCATGGAAGTGTTAATCTCCTTAGATGGAGGTTGGATAGTAGGCTCCTCAGGGCAGACTGGATGTCAGGAAGCTGTTTCCTCAAGGAAGGCTGGAAGTTGGGTAGCTATCTCCTCAGGTCAGACTGGAGGTGGGGTCTGTTTTCTCAGGGCAAGCTTGAGGTGTGTGGCCATTTCCTCAGGGCAGGCCATTACAGGTATACATAGGAAAGACTCAGCAGAATCCAGGGTTCCAATGTCCCCACTGCCATCATTATCGACCCATATGTCCCCATCTTAATTTTCAGGATTCTATTCTTTTTCACAGTCAATGTCTTTACTTTGACAGCAGACACTCTGCAAGGTTGAGATTTTAGTTGACAGCATCAATCTGCTGCTCACACAATGAGACTCGATCTGCTTTTCAGATATCTCAAGTCTGTGGCCAAAGGAAATAAGATTTTCTTTCAGAGAACATATAGAAATCTTTACAGTTGTCATACTGTTCTTAAGTTTCAAATTTGAAGCCTTCAGCTCATCCCTTTCTCTTATAACTGTATCCAGTGTACGCCAATATGCTTTCCTCCACAAGATTCCATCAAAGAACATGGTTTTTTTCTGGGGGACATAATACATGCAAACTGGTACATTCCACCCCCTGGACCCCAGAAAAACATAATATTTCCATATGCAAAATACATTCATCCCATCACAATATCACAGAAACTTAAATCATTTCTGTAACAGTAGTTAAGTACAAGATCTCATCAAAATCAATTACTGGCATGTTCAGTCCTAAAGCCTAATTCTTCTTTAGCTGTGGATCTGTGAAACTTAGAACAAGTTATGTGCTTCCAATATACAAAGGAGGGACAGTCATAGGATAGACATTCCCATTGCCAAAAGGAGAAACTGAAAGGAAAACAGAGTTTAAGGGAAAAAAACAATTCCTAAAACCCACCGGGCACACTCTATTAGATTTCAAAGTCAGAGTCATTTAGAGAATGGCATTTTATTCTTGGGGCTTGAGACAGCAGGAGTCTAACCCTTCCTAAGGGCTTTTGAAGCAGCCCTTTTTTCTCCAAACTCTGGGTTGACTGCTCCAACATATCCACACATTGGGGAGAACTTTTTTTGGCCCCACCCTCCTCAATCATCAGTGCAGCACCCAGATTCTCTTCCATCTCTGGGACACATGCTCAACCCCTTCAGAACAGTGGGGTGGTGGCCAGGCTTTCCTCAACCTCTGGGGCAAACTCACCCTTTCCATGTGCGTGGGCCATTCTGCTCTCCCAGCCTGAGACCTTTTGATTCCAGACCTCAACCTCCTTGGCTCTGTCTTTGAAGACATTTTTTCCTTCAGTTTGTTCCTCTGTCCCCTCTAGTCCAGACCAGTAGTGGCTCTGTCTATAAAGACCTCACAAAAATTCTGTTGGCTTTGCATGAAGCACACAGGGGTCAAAACCATCAAACAATAGGACTTTCCACAAATCCTGTCTAGATAACTCCATCTCTGATCCCACTTGTACTGAAATGGTGGTCAAGTTCCATGATTGGTTAAATCCTCGTGTGGGGCTGAAGCTTCTGGGGTTCCACCCCCAGAAGCCTGGAATTTTCCAAACCATCAGCTTCTGGTTTCTTTGAACCCAAGAGTTCAGTTCTAAGTTTATCTTTCTCAGCTCACATTTTAATATAAGCTGCAAGGAGAAGCCATGCTATATCTACAACTTTTAGCTTTGAAATCTCATCAGCCAAGTATCCCAGATCATCACTCAAATTCTTCCTTCCATCTGACAGCAGGACTCAATTTTGCCAAATTCTCTGCCACTTTAAAATAAGGATCACCTTTCTTCCAGTTAGCAACAATACATTCATCATTTATGCTCAAGTCCTCATCAGAAGTATCTTTAGCGTCCATATTTCTACAACCAGTCTTTTCAAAGGAGTTTAGGCCTTTTCTATCAATCTCCTCACAATTCTTCCAGAATCTTCCTCTTATCCATTTAAAAAGTTGTTCCAACATGTTTGGTATTTGCAAACTCAGCAGCACCAGCACCCCCACTTCTCTGGTACCAAAATCTGTTCCAGTTTGCCAATGCTGCCAGTACGCAAGGTACCAGAAATGGATTGGCTTTTATAAAGGGGGTTTATTTGGTTACATAGTTACAGTCTTAAGGCCACAAAACATCCAAGATAACACATCAACAATTGGGTACCTTCACTGGAGAAGGGCCAATGGTGTCCAGAAAACCTCTGTTAGATGGGAAGGCACATGGCTGGCATCTGCTCCAAGTACTGATTTCAAAATTGCTTTCTCCCAGGATGTTCCTCTCTAGGCCACAGCTCCTCTTCCAAATGTCAGCCTCAGTTGCTCTTGGGGCATTTGTCTTCTCTTAGCTTCTCTGGAGCAATTGTATGCTTTCAACAGCACTCTTCAAACTGTCTCTTATCTGCAGCTCCTCTCTCTCAGCTTCTGTGTATTCTTCAAAGTGTCCCTCTTGGCTGTAGCAAGCTTGCTTCTTTTGTCTGAGCTTTTATAGTGTTCTACTAAACTAATCAAGACCCATGCTGAATGGGTGGGGCCACACCTTCATGAAATTATCCAGAGTTATCATACAGTTGGGTGGGGCACATCTCCATGGAAACAACCCAATGCAAATGTTCCAACTTAATCAACACCAATATGTCTGCCCTCACAAGATTGCATCAAGCATGGCTTTTTCTGGGGGACATAATACATACAAACTGGTACAGGTTTGACTGGGTACAGTCAAAAACACTGTCACCCAGAAACTTGTCTCATACAATAGTATGATTAGGAGAGTCAAATGGTGATATTTTGCATATCTCCATTGCCAACTTATGCCATGGACTATCAGTGCCATCTTGATTTTTGGAAATATTCATTAGTGCCTTTGAATCTAATCAGAGTAGAAAACCAATTGTAAAAGCCCATTTTAGGATTGTTTCTCAAGAACCACTCCTGGTTCCAAAGAGTATTAGTCAGAGTTCTCTAGGGAAACAGAATCAACAGGAGATGTCTGTGAATATGAGATTTTCTAATAGTGCCCTAAGCAACTGTGGGGGAGTACAAGTCCAAATTCCATAAGGCAGGCAGCTAACCAGCAACTCTGAAGGCCTTCAATGAATTCCCCAGGAGAGACTTGATGGCTGAAGAAGAAGTGAAACTTCTCTCTCTTCTTGCTGAAAGTCCCTCAAATGATTGGGTTAAATCCAGCTGATTGAATTCTCACATTGCAGAAGATGTTCACTTCATTGATATGATTAGCCACAGATGCAATCAATTGACTGATGATTTTAGCAAACCAGCCTTTTGTTTGATTACCAGCCACAAATATCCTGCAATAATAGGCCAGTGCTTGCTTGACCAGGACACTTGGACACCATCACTTGGCCAAGTTGACACATGAACCTGACCATCACAGTCCAACCCTTGTCAACTTGGCAGTTATACACATCACCTTAAGCAATACTCAATCTCTAAATAGAACACAAAAACAGACATATGTTTCACCTAACCATACTCAGATGACCTGTGTACAGCCAGAAATGCACTAAGTCTCTCCAGAATAGAGTGCAAGTCCTTGGTTAACATTCACTCTTAAATTTGATGTCCTATATCTTAAATACTATGAAATGAACAATACAACTTATGTCATATGATAAGGGGATAAGATAGAGGAGAAAACAAAGATATATATGTATAAAAACATACTCATGACAAAACAAGGAGGAAATATTCGTACCATCACAGTGTATATATTTATCTTTCTGTAGTTATATTTATAGCACATATAGTTGTTTCCTCAGTCACACAACTATTACCCTCCCTCAAAACATATCAACATAAAAATTGTTTTGTTGTTCTTCTCAATTTATGCTCATGTACTCTTGGCCATCAGGGAGTCAGCATGCTAAGAAGGTGGAATTATGTTGTGAAAAATTTCTCCTTTAATTTTTGTGCTTTATGCTGGCTTGGTTATATTATGTGCTTCCCTTCTTCCCTCCTTTTCTCTCCCTCCATCCCTTCTCTCCCTTCTTCCTTCCTTCCTTCTTTCCTTCCTTGTTTACATTGAGGGGCTTCACAGATAATATTGAGCTAAATAGCTCCCTGTTTTTCCTCTTTCTAGCAATCTACCTTTTTTACTCTGACAGGAAATTTGGGACTGGTTTGCATTGGTCATTGGGGATTCCCAGCTCCACAACCCCATGTACTATTTTCTAAGTGTGCTGTCATTCATGGATGCCTGCTATTCTTCAATTGTCACTCCCAAAATGTTAGTCAATTTACCAGCAGAGAATAAAACCATTTCATTATTGGATGTGCAATACAGATGTTTCTGGTTGTTACTTTTGGGACCACAGAATGTTCTCTCTTGGCTGCAATGGCTTATGATCACTATGTAGCAATCTACAACCCACTGCTGTATTCAGTTAACATGTCACCCCAGGTCTATGTGCCACTTATCATTGCTCCCTATGTTGGTGGCATTTTGAATGCTACATTGCATACAGTGGCCACATTTAGCCTATCCTTCTGTGCACCCAATGAAATTAGACATGTGTTTTGTGACATCCCTCCACTTCTTGCAATTTCTTGTTCTGACACTTACATCAACCAGCTTCTACTCTTCTACTTTGTTGGCTCTATTGAGATAATTACTATATTAATAGTCTTGATCTCTTACGGTTTTATTTGGTTGGCCATTCTGAGGATGTGTACTGCTGAAGGGAGGCAAAAAGTCTTTTCCACCTGTGGATCTCACCTAACTGGAGTGTCACTTTATCATGGGACAATCCTCTTCATGTAAGTGAGGCCAAGTTCCAGCTATGCTTTGGACCATGATATGATAGTGTCTATATTTTACACTACTGTGATTACCATGGTGAATCCTGTCATCCACAGTTTAAGGAACAAAGATGTAAAAGAGGCAATGAAAAAAGTGTTTCAGAAAAATTGGTGTATCAATAAAGTATATTTTTGGCACTGAGTCAAATGAAAAGAATGCTGTGTGTCAGTCCATTTTTTTATGGTCAGAAACTAGATAAGAAGATGGCTTGTTTTTAGGTAATGTACCGTAGACTCTTTCCCAATAAACAATTAATTAACCCTCTTGTAAAACATGTTATAAATGTAGGTTAACTATGTCATCTATATGCCTATGGATATTTTCAAACATATGCATATTAAACATTCATTGATGTACATATATTGCCGTTCTTAGTCATTTTGTGACTTGATTTTGGAGTTGATGTTTTCAGGGTTTGATGGTTTCATATATTTTCACATTTTTAACATGAATCCCTCTGCACTTATTATGAAGTTAATTCCCCTTTTGAAATCCCTGGAAGGACTTCTCTGTGATTAATTCATTTGCTCCATGTGTCCTTCCCCATTCAATGCATATAGGCCTTTAGTTGCAACTTTTGCACTCTACGGCCCAACACCATATAATGTTATTCCATTATTAAATTCTTTCCATTCCACTTTCCAATTACACATATTGATTAAACCTATTCTGAAACTCCAAAATCTATACTGAAACTACATGATAATATGTTGATTTATTTTGAATATTTTGATAGAGTGTACGTGAGGATCAGGAAATACAATGAAATTATAGTTGTGAAGAAACTACAACTGACTACAGGATGTTAGATACTCCACAGTCTGAAAAGGTAGTCCATATTTGAGTGCCCTAGAATATTGGGCTCAACTCTATCTTCTACTTTACCCTCGCTGTATGAGGAATCCACTTGCATTTGTTACTGTTCCTCAAAGTTACTCCTATTGAGCAAGGCACATAATTGAAAGATTGTCATTTCAAGGCATCCCTGCTCTGCCTTTTGTATTCTGTTATATTTATTTTGGTTCCAAGTTTTGTTCATTAGGACTAGAAACTGCTCTTGGACTAGCACCAGATAGGAGTACTCAAAGGGGGATGTATTAACCTTTGAATTACAATTTAAGTACTTGATGTGACTAATTGCTGAAGACTGAGTGTGGACCAATTTGGGAGATTAAAAAATACCTACAGGACCAGCCTTAAGGGGACCCCCACACTTTCTTGGGTTTTACTTCCTGGATTCACGAAAGGCTCCCATGGGAAAAACCCTTTTTTTCTCTGCCAGTAGGAAAGGAAGAGTAGTCATTTAAAATATTCCCAAGGCATTCTTTTCTTAAGCAGCACCTGCACTTACAGGATACTATTTTACCAGAGTCTAACTATCCTGGATTTAATAACTTACCTGAGGGAAGAGACGTATCCAACTCCAGGTCCCTGTGGGCCTCCTTTATCACCTAGGGGGTGAAAAAGAGGTGATAAACATTTGTGAAGGTCACAGTCCAGGGACACAGAATCACTAAAAGACTGAGAACTTCCCATAGGATTATAGAATATTTGCCTCCCCCCACACCTTACCAATACATTAATAGGGTTATTGTATATAAGAAGGGGAGAAAACTGTTAAGAATTGAAAGGCTTAGACCCAATTTATAAAGGAATCCCTCATGAAACCCAAAGACAACAGAGGAGTCAAAACAAGACAACAAAAAATGTTAATCACTGAAGCTCACAGCTACAGGAAGCAATGAGCACAGCATAACTCCTAGCCAGATCAGTGTAAGACTTCACACTCAAAGTCTATTTACCTTAGTTTGCATTACAAATTATTGTCTGGCTTTCAACACTAAAACACAAAGCATGTTAAAGGAAAAACAAAACAAAACAAAACAAAACAAAACACTATCCAAAGATGAGGGCAACATCAGTACCAGACCCAAATTTGTCAGAGATGTTGGAATTATCAGAGGAATAATTTAAAAGACCTGAGATTTATGTGCTAATGGCTCTAAGGGAAAAAATGGACGACATGCAGAAACTGTGAGGTAGGAGGTGATGAGCAAGATTTTGGAGTAAGACATACCTGGTACACAAGCCCCTGAGAAACAATGAAAAATGGGCAGAATTTGTCAGAATTAACTTTCCCCAAAGTCTGGAAGACAATCAAGGCTAGACAATGACTCAACAAATAATTAATGTTATTTTTGAAGTCAGGAAAAAAAAGAAAAAAAAATGTGAGAAATTTAGGACAGTCCCAGGGAAAATTTATCATCTTTTTAAAGCTTGTTAATATTAAGAATAATATCAATTGATGTTGAATGGTAAACTATGTTTGTATTCCAGAAAGAAGCCCATCTTGCTCTTAAAGTATTATCAATTTCACATATAAGTAGAATGCATTTTCTAAAACATTATTTATTTTTTGTATCTATTTTCCTGAGGTTATTCTCTATTGTTTTATTTTCTTCTAAAATGTCTTCAAATAAATGAAATTGGGATTTATTCTCTCTTATTCTGTTTTGTGAAAGCTTTGTAAAATTGACATTATTTTCCTTATAGGTCTCAAATAATTTTATATTGTAATAACCTGTGCTTTGAGAGTATGTGTCAAAGATTTTAAATGCAAATTTCTACTTCTTTTATTAGGTATAGAACTGGCACAATTTGATGTGTCTTCTTGTGTGAGTTTTGATAGTATGTTTCTTTCAAGGGTATACTGATTTCATCTAAGGTGCTATATTTATTGGCATAAAGTTATTTATAATCTTAATATTCTTTTCATATTTGTAAAATGTATGGTATGGTTATTCTCTTTCATGATATCGGCGATTCTTTTTATCTGAACAATTTAGCTATGAGTTTATCAATTTTACTGATCTGTCAAAGATCTTTTGTTTGCATTGATTGTTTTTTTATGTCATTTTGATTATCTCTGATCATTCTTGCTTTCTTTCTCATTTTTAATTTGAGATTTATTTGATCTTTTTCTAGTGTATTTTAGGTGTAAGCAAAGAAATTGATTTCAGATGTTTGTTATTACAATACATGGCTTTCTGCCGTAAATTTTCCTTTTTTTACTGCTTTAATGACATACCACAACTTTTATATGCTATGTTTAATATTCACTCAGAAAAAGATAATTTCTAATTTCCCTATTGATTTTTTTTTTTTTTTTTTTGACACACTGGTTATTTTCAGCATGTTATTTGGTTCACAAATGTTTGGATGTTTTCCAGAAATCTTTGGTAACTGATTTTTAATTGAATTCCACTCAAGACAAAGAATAATATTTGTGTAACTTAAAACCTATTAAATTTACTTAGACTTGTTTTATGTACTAGAATTACTGAAATTTATTTTATAGGCCAGAATTTTGGATACCTTAATAAGTGTTCTGTGTGCACTTACAAACAGAATATGTTTTCTGCTGCTATTGAGTAGAATGTTCTATAAATGTCAATTAGGTCAAGTTGGTTTATAACACTGAGCAATTCTATTAAAATTTTTCTGAGTTATTGACTTTCTCTCTTTCAAGAGAGGGTTAAGATACTTGTTAAATCATACTTTGAAAGTTATCATTGTTATGTATATATGTTAAAGTTCACAATAAAAAAGTGCATTAAAAAAGAGAGGGTTATGGAATTTCTATTTGTAATTGTGGATGTCTTTTTATCCTTACATTTCTATCAGGTTTTTTATTCATGTTTTTGGAAGCTCTGTTATTAGAAACATGGGCATTTAGTATTATGTCTGCTTCATTAATATACCATTTTATTATCATAAATGTATTTTTTAATCCATAATAATATTCTTTCCTGAAATCAAAGTATATCCATTTCAGCTTTCTATTGACTAGCATTAGTATGTTATATATTCTCTACTCTTTTAAAAATGTATTGTGTCCATTTACTTAAATTATGTCTTGTAAGCAAAATACACTGGGTCTTACTTTTTTTAAATCTGATTTGACAATCTTTGCCATTTTCTGACTATGTGAACCATTTATATTTAATGTGGTTATTGATAAAATTAGGTTTAAGTCTATCATTGATGTTTGCTTTCCATTCCCCCCATGGGATTTTGATCCCTTTCACTCTTTTCTAATTTCTTTTGATAACTGATTATTTGTTTTGTGATTTCTATGGTTTCTTTATATTGTTGCTTTAAAAAAAACCATATTTTATTTGTTATTTTAGGTTTGCCTTAGGGTTCATTGTATAGGTGGTATAGATATTTTGGTCACAGTCTGATTGAAATGGTAATTATTCCTTTTCACATTAAATTTTTTAAATATTTTTTATTATTATGGAAGTAGTTAATTATCCTTAAAAGAGATATAATTAATTAAAATATCAATAATTTAGTTATCATTTTGCCTGTTCTTCATTATTTTGTCTCAATCAATATTTCTATCTAGTGTCAATTTACTTATACCTGAAGGGCAATCTTCAACGTATCTTATACTGCAGGTCTGCAAATGATGAAATCTTATGTCATTTTCTGTGGCTAAAATGCCATTATTTTTGCATTCTTTTTTGAAATGTATCTTCCCTGGGTACAGAATTCTAGAGTCACAGTTTGTTTATTTTCCAGTACTTCAATGCTGTTGCTCCACATTCTTCACAATTGTTTTGCTTCTGACAAGAAATCTCTTGATGTACTTTTCTTTGTTCCTTAGGCATACAAAGTGCCTTTAACTCTTTTTGCTGTCTAAGTTTTATTTTTTGTGTTTATTTTCTTCCCAATGACCTTGGACAATTTGATTAAGATATACCATTAAGTAGATTTTCTATGTGATTCATGTTTCTGGAGTTTGTTAATCTTGGGTATTTTTGTGGCATTTGGGAAACTTCCAGCTATTATTTCTTTAAATAATTTAAAACCTCTTCATTTAAGGACTTCATTTACATATACACGTGGCTGCACGAAATTGCCCCAAAGCTCATTATTGTTCTTTTCATGATTTTGATTCTTTTTTCTCTCTGTCTTTCATTTTGGATACTTTCTATTGCTATATCTACAAATTCAATAAATTTCTGGAAAGACTATTCAAACTCAGGGATTCTGTGCAGCTTCGAATATGTTCCTGCTTTTGCAGTTGTTGTCTGGAAAATATCTTAAGGCAGTAAGTTTGTTCAGTCATATAGCTCATCTCTTTTTTTCCATAAACCATGGAAACTTTCCTTCAGTTCTGATGTCTGTGTCATGGCATGAATATCAATTTTTCAAATATTTAGTCTTAGTTTTCTTACTTTTGTTTCAGGTGGGAGGTTAAATAGGGTTAACTAATGTTTCAGATTAATTGGAAGTGGGAATGAGGATTCAACATATCTCGAGATGAGTTCTGGATTTAGTAGTTCCATTATTTTCTAATGATTAATCTACTTTTAATAAACTCTTATATTCCATACTAATACAAAGAAATATTATTGATATTTTCTTTAAAGCAAGTATTATAATCTGACTGCTTCTGTTATTGCTTTAGTATCCATATACCCTTGAAAGTATAATAAAACTCTTCAGAATTTTCCATTTTCAAATCTTAGTCCCCTGCAACCTATTATTTACACCACAGCCTTGGCAGTCCTGTAACTGATGATGCATCATATCTCTCCTGAGCCCAAAATCCTCCAAAATTTGCATTTTTCAATCAGAGAAAATAGCAAATTTTACAAAGGCCTGTACAGTCCTCCATGATGAGGTCCTGCATTAAAATCTATCATCACCTATATTTACCCATCATGTCCTCAGCTCAAAACACCTTCAGTTCTGTTTCTCCTCAACATAACAGTGATACTATCACTTAAGAACCTCTGAACTGCTGTATTTCTCTTAGTGAATATCCATATGGCCCACTCATTTGTTTCCACTTTTAAGTGTTATTTTCACAGAGAGTGCTCCTGGCTACCTTAAATAAAAATTTAACTGAAATCTTTCTGAAAAAAAAAAAAAAAAACAAAAAACTATCCCCCATTCTGACTACTTGTTCTATTCCATTTTCATAAAACTCATTAGGTTCAATCATACCATATAATCCATTTCTCATTTTGCCTACATTCTACATCTTTCTAAGGGAATACAAGACCCATAAAGATAGAAATTTTGATTGTTTCATTAGCAATGCATATTTGTTGCCAGAAATGGATCAATTTTCATAATCTTTATCACAGACTATTTTGCAACTTTTTATGCATAGGAACTTCAGATTAAATAATGAATGGTCTATACAGAGTCCCTAGTTCCATTAAGTCTGTTGCTTAGTGAAAGATACATTAAAACAGATTGTATGTGGGAAAACTAAGAATGGAACCTAATCTGGACTTTAAACTACATATAAATTTGTATGTGAAGTGTGAGTATAAGTTAGTCATCTCAGTGGTGGATTTTGGTTTGAAAGCAAGGAAATAATTTCTTTATTTCTATACCTCTTAATGATGTATTCTTGCCCATCCCTATGGAGGCAAAGAGTACAAGGCTAAAGAAATGCCGGATACAGTATAAAATGGCTATAAAATAATTTATTGTTTATGAATCCTACAATCAAATTTAAATAGAAAATTTGCACATATTTTCCAGGTTTTCTTTAGGACTGTTTTCACCTCTTTGTTCCTCAAACTGTAGATCATAAGATTCAGCATGGGTATCACCAAAGTGTAAATCACAGAGCCCATTTTACCAGTATCAAAGGAATGACTGGATTTGGGCTGCACAGGCATGAAGAATGGAGTTCCATAGAAGACAGCCACCACTGTCAGGTGAGAGCCACACATGGAGAAGCCCTTATGCCTGCCCCCTGCAGAGCTCATCCTGAGGATGGCCTTGAGGATCAGCATGTAGGATGCGAGGACTCTCAGAAGAGATGAACTAGACTAAAATCTGAAACAATCAGTATTATCAATTTAATTTCATGTGTGTTTGAGGAGAGCAATAATATCAAGGGCAGAGTATCACAGTACAAATGTCTGACAACATTATAGCCACAAAATGAAGAAAAGAATGTATTTTGGATGATCAGCAAAGACTCAAAAACACTGTAAAAGATAAATTATCACCACTAGTAGATGACATGCTCTTTGTGACATGATGTCTGTATAGAACAGTGGGATACAAATGGCCACATAGTGATCATAGACCATTGTTATTAAAATGAAAATTTCACCAGTGATGAAAATACAGAAGAAAGTGAACTGGGTAGCACACCAATTAAGTGAGATCATATTTTGATCTTTTAGAAAATTAAATAGCATTTTGGTCCCACAGCTGTTGAGTAACAAAGACCATTGGGGGGCAGATATCTGAGGAAAAAGTACACGGGTGTTTGTAACCTACAGTTTAACATGCTGCTGAGGATGATCAAGTCCAGTTTATGCATGACTGAGGCCATGTAACCATTGAGGAACAGCCTAAATAGATCAGGATGATCTATGATTCCCATTAGGATAAATTCATTCAGAATTGTGAGATTATTTTTGTTCATCCAGACCACTCAACAAGAAACCTATATTGGAAATAATTATGAGAGAAATTGATAACTTTTGGGATATATGATTGAAAAACATATATTTATATAATTTCCTTAAGACAAATCCATAGCAACAATTTCAGAGTATTTGCTATTATTTTGTAAATTGAAAACATCAGTACATAGTTCAGTTATCCCCCAAAAACATTCTAGTGGTGTGCATCATCAGTAGGATAAAGATATCATTAGCTACACTCAATAATTTTAGTGTCACATGAGGAGAGTTGTTTAGAATATATCATTGCACCAGTGATAATTCCTGCATGTTGTTAGTCACAAAATAAACATATCTTGGAACAGATCCTAGCATTAAAATTTCCCAAAGGTGATATGATTGAAAAAATATTTTATCATTAATATAATTATTATTTGGAAATCTTCTAAAGAAAATCTAAATGGATTTTTTATTGGATTCTGGAAAGAAAGACATAGAAAAGAAAGAAATAAAGGAAGGAAGGAAGAGAGAGGGAGAGGGAGGGAGGAAGGAAAGAAAGAGACCAAAAAAAGAAAGAAGAAGAGAAGAGAAGAGAAGAGAAGAGAAGAGAAGAGAAGAGAAGAGAAAAAAGTGGATGATAATATTTGTAAAATACACCTTTTGTGGTAAATTGTGACAATAAATTAGGCATTTATACTTTTGGCAGTAACTTTTGTGTTTGTTTCTCCTTTGGTATGAAAATTGTATGATGTTTTACTAAGAGAATGTTTTGATTTATGAGCTCAATCCTGAAATATTAAGGGAGTGATGTTTAATAATGTTTGCTAATTACTTTCAAGTGTTCTAGCATTTTAATCTCTCTGTGTCAGACACACACACAGTGGATTTTAATTATTGAATTGATGGTGATGGTAAATGGATTACAATGGTTTTGTTCTTCTATTTGATTTCATGCTTAAAACTATTCATAAGAAATTGACAAAAACCTATAGAAGAATGTAGAAAGCTCTAAAACACAATGTAGCCATGTGAAATTCATTATACATCCAGATGAAACAGTTTAAAACAAGTAATGTCCTTAAAAATGGTTGAGCAGCAACAGAAATAAGAAAATTGTGACAGATTACTTTATATTCTTTTCTTTTTTAAGGTAACTTCAAATGGGCAAAAAGAATCTTTCTTCTCTATCTCCCAATTATTCATGGAAAATGCTGAACACTGTGGGATAAAGTAGATCTACAGAGGAAATTGTGATAGCCTATTTAAAATCATTCTTAATAAGGGAAAACATACAGCAGATTTAACAATTATGTGTAAAGAATATATTATAATAAAAAGAAACTGCCCCCGGCTCTAACTCTCAGCATCCCCATTCCCTTTGCCCAGATTGCAGGTTCATGGAGCAAATGTAGATGGAAATAAGAGATAATATTAACCATTTCTCCTTTTACTTTTCCTCATGGTTACATCATTGTTTCTAAATCATTTCTTCAATATTTATTTATCATTTCAGATGTTATGTTTTGAATATCTAGTATGATAGATAAGAATTTAGCAAGCATATATCATCTCCTTCAATAAACCCTAGAGTCATGTAACTAATTTAATTTCCTTTAGATCTTCACTTAATCAACATTAGACACCAAAACAATGCTTTTAATGATTTTTCCATAGCTGAGAACCACTTACATATTGCAATGATCATCATTGTATTCTGAGAAAGGTGGATTAACTAACAATTCTTAAATTTCTGACTTATCTATAAAGGCAAGTATTTACACTGTGACAATATATTTTTCTATTATGAATTAAGATTATGTATGTGTGTGTGTGGTAGTGTGTGGTGTGTAGCTGTAGTAGTATAACATGGCAACTGGCTTTTCTACTGAAAATCCATGTGTGAATCTCCAGTATTCAAGGTCACAGTACAATAAAAGAGCAATGATGAAAACCATAGATTCCTCTGTGGGGTAGAGAGACAACATGAAATTCATCAAATAACCCAGTGTGGGGAAGTAGTGTTAACTAAGAGAAACACAATTACACAATTACATGTCCCATTTGCAATCATTAAACTTCCAATTTCTGTTTTGTTTATCTGCATGTCTCAGACAAAAGATATTTGTTTCACAGATGTGATCAACAACATACCACTGAGACTCTTGCAAAATCTATGTGTTCATGGATTCAAATACTATCTTTCTATCTTTATTTTATATTCCATCAAATAAAGACACTACCCCATACAATACAATTGAATTGATGACTGAATTATAATGGAATTGACAATGTTGTGGGACATAGATATTATTATTTTAAAAATTCCTTTCACAGATAGATGTCAATGAAAATGTCAGAATAGGAAACTTCAAAACTCTATCCATTCACTAAAAAGTTATTAAAGTGTCAAAGCTCTCATAAAAAATTAAGATTTTGGGAACACAGGAATCTAATAAAAAACACCCAATGTCCGGGAAATGCTTAATAAAGAAAGAGACTTTTCAAATTATGGTTAGAGAATGCTATGGCATTTTCAACTTTACTTGGCCTACTCTGGACTGGTTTGAAGCTGTATGTTCCCCATAAAAAGCATGTTCTTAAAGCTAATTAATTACCATGGATGTGGATCCATTTTAATAGGGTCTTTTGGTGAGTAGGATCTTAACTTGAGATGTGACCCACCTCATTCCAGGTGTGTCTTAATCTTCTTATGTTGTACCTTATAAGATGACAAAAGAGAGAGGAGGACACAGAAAAAAAGCCACAGGAAAGGACAAGAGAGACAGAGAAGCTGAGAAAGAAAAGACAGAGAAGCTTAGAGAGAAGGACATACAGAAGCTAAGAGAGACAGAAGCTAAAAGAGAGAAACATAGAGAGGTTAGGAGAGGAAACCCCTGAAACCAGAAGCTAGAGGCAATGAAACCTGGTGTGCCTGTTGGAAACTGTTGTGTACCCCAGGAAAGACTATGTATTTTTGATCCACTCTGGTGGGTGCAACTTTTCATGGGTGGGACCTTTTGATTAGATTACTTCCATGAAGGTGGGATGCCACCCATTCTAGGTGGGTCTTATTTAGTTTACATTTTGAAGAGAGCAGAGAGACACTTAGAGAGAAAATATGCAGAGACATTTTCAAGACAGCTGGTGAAACCAGACATCTGGAGTTGCTAAGCTAAGAGATGAAGCCCAGAGTTTGCTCCGGAGAAGCTAAGAGAGGACCCACAATGCTTAAGGAGATGACAACTGGAATCAGAAGTTGAAATCAGTACAAGCCAGAAGAAAAGAACCAGCAGACAGCAGCCACATGCCTTCCCAGAAGATTGAAGTGTTCTGGATGTCATTGGACTTTGCTCAGTGAAGCTAGCCTCTTATTGATACGTTAGTTTGGACACTTTTATGGCCTTAGAACTGTAAATTTGTAACCTGATGAATCAGCTTTATAAAAAGCAATCCATTTCTGGTATTTTGCATTCTGGTGGCTTTAGCAAACCCTGGGGAGAAGGAAGAGACTAGCAGCTGTGCCATATGCCTTCCCATGTGACAGAGGAACCCCACATTGCCAGCATCCATTATTCAAGAAGAAGGTATTACCCTATTTATGCCTTGATTTGGAAATTTTCATGGCCTCAGAATTGTAAACATATAACTTAATAAATCCCCTTTGCAAAAGCCAACCCAATTCTGGTATACTGCATTAATTCAGCTTTAACACATTAAAACACCTACCATCCCCCATTCACCAGCTGAAAGCCACCCCTAAGGGATGTTGTTCCATGTTTCAGAGGCCTCTTTATGGCTCCAGGGGAAATACCCATCCTATTCTGTAAAAAACCATGATAGTGTGTTTTGATCTTCTGGTAGATCCCTGAAGAATCAGCTCAAAGACTTACATTTGTTTCACCCATCTTAGAGCTGTCTAAGGTCTATCAAGTCCACCTGACTAACATTTGTCAAAAATACTTAAAGGAGAATATGCTAGCTGAAGTGTCTGGGGGAAGGGATAACATACAGGGCAAGCAACAGAAGAAATCCTGGAAAGGAAGAGTTTAGGGTTGGACATACTTGGGATATAAGTGATTTGAACAATTTTGCATCAATTAGGGAACCCAAAAACCATATGTATACATTGGACTAGGAGCATGCACAGAAAATATCTCAGAAGACCCTAAGCTTTCACCTCCAACTAACCTTTATATTTTGTGCAAGCAAAAAAGTGAAGGCTATGGCATGGTTGTAAATGGCCTGGCAAAATGTGGAAGGAGTGCCTAAACACATAGTCAGTCTGCAAATATCAGCAGTTTTCTTTTGTATTGATTTAAGGAAATCTAGACCAAATCATTAACTGATCACTTCAAATAGTAGGAAAGAACTTAAGTAAAAACACATTTAAAATAAGATAGTTTGTGAAAAATAGTTTTAAAAAGTCAGTGAACAAACAACTATAACACACATCCATGAGGGGAAAGAAGAATTGGATTTCAAGAGTTTCCACATATAGTATTCAGACACACAAATACCAGTTTTCAAGAAAAATTTATGAGACATAGAAAGAAACAAGAAAATATGGCTCATTCATATGAAAAGAAAAAAAGGAAAAGTATCCTCAAGGAAGCACAAATATTGGAATTACTAGAGAAAGACTAGTATCAACTGTCTTATGTATGTTGAAAACTGAACTAAAGGAAACCAGGAGAACTATGTCTCACCAAATACAGAGCAACATTAAGGAAATAGAAATTATGAAAGAAACCAAATAGAAAATTTAGAAATAAAAAGTGCTACAACTGAAACAAAATATTCACTAGTGAGGTTCAACAGCAGATTTGATAGGGAAAAGAAAGAAGCACTGAACTTGAAGATAGGTCATGTGAAAATATCCACTATGAGGATCAGAAAGAAAAAGAATGATGAAAAATAAACAGTGCGTAAGGGAATTGTGGGGCACCATCAAACACACCAACAGAAGCATAATGAGAGTCCAAGAAGGAGAGGAAGGGGAAGTAGGGAAAGAATGAATATTTGAAAAGGTAGTGGTTGAAAACAAATATGATGAAAGACATGAAGCTGTACATATAAGGTCAATTGACTTCAAGTAGGATCAACTCAGAAATTCAAAATGATATACTATACACTATTAACTTAACTACATAGATAGATTAAAAAACAGTACTATTTCATTTTTGGTTTGTAGCTCTTGTGTGGGTGTGTGTATGTATATGTGTGTGTGTGTGTGTGTGTGTGCGTGTGTGTGTATACTTACTCATTAGGCATTATGGTGTGGTTGAGCCACACTGTACTGAAACAGTTTAATATTTTCATTTGGCCTCACCTCCAACTACAAGTGGTGCCTATTATATATAGGACACACACTATATATATAAAGGTATAAATTGTGAAATAACAAGGGGAAGCAAAGCTGTATAAAAGCAGGTATTTTGTATACTATCTGTGTTGAGCTGGTATTAACTCAAACTTGATTGCTATAAATTTAAAAATATTAATAGCACTCTCCAGAGTAAACACAAAGAAAATTAATAAAACATCTCCAGAAAAAATATTAGAAAGAAATTGAAATGAAAGTTGAAAAATTAGGTAAACACAATGAAATGAGAAAAAGAGGAATTGAGGAAAAATTATCCATCAAGACATGAATAAGATGAAAATATTATAAATGTAATCACACCTCACAACAGAACACAGTCTACATGGGACAAAATTTGACAAATTTAAAGTGAGAAATAGACAGTTCTACAATAATGGTTGGAGACATCAAAACATATTTTTGGGGGTTCACAATTCAATGCATAATAGAGCATAGCCTCTCATTGTCATGCATTATAAGACCAGAGTATAAGAGGAAATTAGAGAAGTCAAATCATTCTTCAGAGTCAGTCCCCTAACCCTAATATAACTTTCAGCACTAAAAGAAATATCTATATTTCTATATGAGAGATCTAGAAAAACATGCATTTTGATGCATTCATTTAAATAAAAATTAATTTACAGACAAAACACCTGGAACTACTTAATAAATAAGGTGTGGATAACACTCCAATTTTAAGCCAAATGCATATTTCTGCTCCATAATTCTGCAAGGACAGTTCTTTGCTTACACCTATAGTCATAAAGATTTTAATCTTAGTTCTAATCTCTTTTTGATGTGTATTAGTCATTCAAATGATAATTTGTATCATTTCAAAAGATTCCTCTAACCTTGGAGGTAACATCCAGGGGCAGTCCTCTTGCTCATTAGGCATTATAGTGTGGTTGAGTCACACTGTACTGAAACAGACAGTTTAATATTTTCATTTGGCCTCACCTCCAACTAAAAGTGGTGCCTATTAAATGACATTGATCATTTGAATTATGTTGTGAATTTGGAAAATAGGCTAGAAAAGAAAGACTCAGCACAAAACTGATCTGACAAAACTGAAGGAGGGGCATTTTGTTGTATTTTGTTGTTGTTCATTCAGCTCCTGAAATTCAAGGAATCCCTTTCAAAACACTAGCTCAATACAAGCTAAAGAAACAGAAACATAAGTGATCACATACATTAAGCAACACAGTCTTTGCACAAATAAGTTGGAAAAATCACTAAAAAATATACTAATAACCCCTTCAATAATTAAAAAATAAGGAAACTTCTGGAAGGGAGAAAATCTCATTGCCCTACAAGCTAGAGACCTCCCTACCCTCCTAAACCCCTTTCCACTCTAGCTGAAAGATCTCATGCCAGGCTGTTCAAATTTTAAAAAAAAAAAGATATTTAGATATTTCCTACACACTAGGAGACAGCTTCCCCTCGGACAAGGAAGATTTAGGATTGTTTCTCATGAAGCAGGCAAGAACTCTCATGGTTAGGTCTACTCTCATGCCCCAAACATGAGACCTTGTAGGACCTAGCTTGGGAGGGACGAGAAAAAGTGAAGGCTCCTCTAAAGTCCAGACCCATTTAGGCCCACTGCAGAGAGCAATAATTGAGCTTAGACTTCTCTTTCACCAATCTCCCCTTCCCTTTCACACAGACATCAGAATACCATACATTTCATTGGACAATCTAAAGGGGAGATGAAAAGGGGAAGAAAGAAGGCAAGTAAGGATTGTTGGTAAAACATTAAAGAGACAAAGGTGAAGGAACAAGGGTCTTGTGTGTGTCCCCTCTTCCCCACTCCTATTTCACCCACACAAAAACATTGGTGATTAGATACTAGGGGATAGAGAGAAGAACCAAATGTAAGTATATGGGGCCCCAGCTACACCAATCATCCCAGGAGAGTGTGTCCCTTTTCCTTTTCCAAATCACTCCACCACCACCACCAACAACAACAACCCAAGGACCTGTCCTAAAAGGCCCAACTTGCCCTTGGATGGAAAGATGTTTCAAATGGAGAATAACTAAAGTTGGGCTAGAAACACATGTCCTCATGTTCTGTGCTAAGATTAATGGTGGGGAGAGTGTGGGTGTGTGTGGGGGGGGTAGGTTGGAAGTTCAATGATCTTTTGGTGATTAGTGACAAGAGCAGGAGACCAGGGCTGGAAGGAAGCAGGTGCTTATGCCACTGGAATGCTGACTTGGGTCCTCAGCTGGTCAGTACCTTCTTGCATATCTAGGGAATGAAGAGGGCTCAGAGGACTGAGAGGCCAGCTCCCAACACTGTACTTTCTTGGATGCCTTATTGTGTCCAAATGGGACTGAGGCATAAAGCTGTTCCTTCTCTTCCTTACAGAGGTTTGGTTCTTTGGGAAATTGTTGGTTGGCTTGTCATGATCAGTGTTCACAGCCTCCATATTGAGTTTAATTGTTTTCACTTTGCACCCGTAGAGAGTTGTAAGTTTGAAGATGGTGTGGAGAGTGCACTTCAAGTATGGTAGCTTATCTGATGCTGCCAGGAGTGTCAGCTCAATGCTGGTCCTATAGCCAAACAGGACCGAGGAGCTCCAGCATCAACCACCCTCCACCGGGACTTTTGTACCAGCAGAGCTAATTCAGCAAGTGCTTGACTCAGTGGCTGCTGGGAGTCCAACAATGCTGCTGGCAGTCTTATCCAAGAAGTAGGCCAGAAGACAATGCATGACAGCCTGGTGGATGATAATGAGGGCATCAGCCTGATTCTCCAGCTCCATGAAGACAGGCTCCAGCCACTGCACCAGGTCCTGGTATGATTCCATACCAGGACACTGATACAGGTATTTTCCCTGAAAGAAAATGGCAAACTCTTCTGGGTACTGCTTCTCGATCTCTGCATGTCATCTCCTTGCACACACCAGCATCAATCTCATTCAGAATCTTCCACTGCTCATAAGTCACCCCAGGGATTCAATGGTCTAGATAATCCTCTCCAATTAGCTTGTCCTTTGAGGTTTGAAGTTCACTATGTCTTCTTCCTCCAGAAACTTCCTTAAAGCTTGAGCAAACTGTTTTCCCTGCAATGAGAGTCCAGCATCACCTCTAATCTTCCCTAAGATTTTGAACTCACTCTCTCTGTGCCGACAAAGGTAAATGGTGTCAGGTTGGACATGGAAATTCATGAGGTAGTAGACTATCTTACTCTGGATATACTCTTGGACTCTATTCACTACAAATTGATGGCCCACACTTATCACCTTGATCAAATAAAGATTCTTGTCATAATTGTCTGGGTTGAGGTGCTGAGAGGTGGCTTTGTAGCACTCGATTCTCTCCAGGAAGTCTTCATCACATTCTCCCTGTTCCTTTAAGGGTAGTCAGGGCTCGACATCCTTATGTCCAAGATATTGGCAGCAATGACATCAGGATCATCACAGACAGACTCCACAAACAATACCTTAAAGGAATTCTCCTTTAAGACCTCATTGTCAGGTAGGAGGAAGTCATAGGACTCATAGGTCTTGACTGCTTCATACTGATACACTCCAAATTGAACACCTTGGTGGGAACCACAATCCATTTGAGTTAGTGTGTGAGTTTCTTTGACAGGTATGTTTTGCCCCAGGCTGGCAAGCCCATCAGAAGGATGAGAGTCAGGGAGTTGGTCATGTATGAGGCTCACAAACATTTCTATGAAGCTGAGAGATTTGGGGTTCTAATTTCATGTTCTGTTCTGAGAAAGAAAACATATCAGTTCTTCAGGAGACCTCCTATGATTCCTCCTACAATTCCTCCTGGCAGCAGCCCTGGCACTTCCCCAGTGATGAGGAGGATCAGAGCAGATGGCTGTGGCCAGCCATGAGCACACACACAGAGATATGCCTTTTTAAGGATGTAAATCAACCTTCCTAGAAAAGCTGCATATATAAGAAGTGAAGTGGAATTGGGAATGAAGACTGATGTTGATTATGGAATAAGGAATGAAGGTAGGATGAACTCAATTTATTTGTGAGATTAAAAGAAAGGTATAAAATGAGTAACACACATATTCATAATTTGTATTCTTTCTCAATTTTTAAAAAATATTTTAGGGCATGTTAAAGAAGTCTAACTTCATCCTCAGAGATAAAACTTGGAAAAAGCCACGTGTAAACTGCTGAATATTGAAATAATTTTTGGTAAATTAAAGTTGTGTATCCAACAAATAATACTTATATCAAGGTGCTTGAGAGAGGATTGTACAAAATAACACAGGAATGCAAGGAAATTGTACGTAAATTAATGTTTCTCAATAGGGAAATCAAAGTTAACCTGGGTAATTAACAAAGACCAAGTGGCATCATTTCCTGTTCTCAGATGCTTTGGGAATAATAACAAATTACATTCAAGCTCCCAGGTATCTGTCTCAAAGGGGAGAAATACTCATAAATTTCTCTGATTTCAGTGAGATTAGCAAATACATGAGAGAGCAGTAGCACATTTTTCATTTAAGGTGAGTAGAGGACTCTAGTCATGACTAGTCAGATTAGCTCCAGTGACAATTCTTGGCTCCTGGTTTCAATTTAAATTACAGAAATGACAATAATACCAATGCCAGACTCAGCACAGCATGCTATACATATTTTCTTATTTTAAATGATGTTTTCTGGAGTAACTTGGTATTTTTAGCATCATTATTATGCTCTTTGAAGAAAGCAAAGACTCTGTTTCTATATTTATGATTTCTTTATTAATCCTGGAAATCTAAACAATGAAAATTCTGAAAGGAAAAGTTGAAAGCACCATTTGAAAGTTTCATCTAGAATTGGCCTTAGGAAAGATGGTGTTGGTCAGGTCGGGGTTATTGATGCTAAAGAAGGTTTATGTTTCAAATACTCATAGTTTCCAATGAAAGCTCTCAGTAATTCAGTAATGTAATATTAGCATTATCATTGTCTCCTACTGGTTGCACCTACACAGTTTCATTTGTGGCGTGGATATCTGTGCTCTCATTTTACCAATACCATATACAATACAAGGAATTGTCAGAGTTTAAATTCCCTCCTTAGCAGACCCTTTGAGAAAGACTTGGGTGTATGATGTTTAATTGGTAGGTGGTTCCAGGAAGTATAAATGTGGAAATGAAGAATGTGGGACAGGGAAGGGAAAAAAGCTAACAATGTGTCATAGAAAGCAAGTTAGTGCTATAAGCAAGTGAGACTCAATCACTTGAAATGCTTTGATGTGCTCTGCAGAAATCTTCTTGGACTTGTCCTAAGATCAGAGAAGCTATAGTTTGGACACAACTGCAAAGCACAGCAGAGCTGGCCCAATATGATAGGGATTATGGAGACAGATGTTTCTGCAATTGTGATTACAATGGTAAATTGATGGCAAAGTCAAAATAAAATATTAATTATTTGGGGTTAGGCAAAATAATAAAATGACTTGTACCATACTATTTTGTATTAAATTTGCAGGGGTTTCCATATGGATACTGAGGTTCAAGCCTTGGAAGTATCTCTGAATATATTTCTAATGACGGCCAAACTGAGTTTAAAATCAGCACAATTAAAGGGTAAGGGAGGGTCAGTCCTTAGATGAATTGTGTCAGGTGTGCAAATTCTGCTTATCAGTATTGGTGAACTTGCCATGCATTAGACACTGATAGCTGTATAAGAGGAATTTTTGAAACAATAAGAGAGGAACGGAAGTGGCTGTATGATGGAGGCAGAGATATAATTGTATCACCAGTGAAGAAACCTCATGGATTGTCAACCACTGCCAGCATGGTCCGACCAACACCTTGATTTGGATTTCTAGCCCCCAGAACTCGGAGACAGTAAATTTATTTTATTTAAGGAAACTAGTCTATGGTACTTTTTTACAGTATTCCTGGAAAGCTAAGGCTTTCCTACAATGAATTTTATACCACGATTGAAGAAGGAAAAGGAGAAGCAGAAGGATGAATCTCACATGCATACTATTAAATGAAAGAAATGCTAACTCCCCTAAAAATTTACACTGGGATATACTATTCTGAAACATATTGGGTACTACTCCTATATTTGGACAGTTTGTAAAAGTTATACATATTTAAAGATGTATGATACAGCTAAAGAAGTATGGCATACATGTAAGAATTCAAGGTTGATTTCATCTATGAAAATCAATCTATGCAATAAAAATCATAATTTAAAATTAAAATGGGCATATGATAAAATTCAACATCAGTTTATAATAAAATTTCTAGGAAAATAGTATAAAACAACTTACCAATCTAATAAATGATATCTATAAAATTCTTACATTTGTTTATATGTATATTTCAATAAGTTAAAAATGCAAAATATAAAGAAAAAATGACTACACGGACATATATTATTTTTCCTTTGTTGAATTTTCAAAACAATATAATAGGCAATGTTTAATCACGTCTCCATTTTTTCCTAAGCCATAAAACAATGCATAAGCCACTCTAACAAATGTGGACTTTTAAGGGTTACAAAACAGACTAAAACACCTGTCCTACAGGTACAATATTTTAATTCCAAATCTCTAGGTGGCAGCAGAAGAGACTTAACCAAAAGAAACTGTGGAAAGTTATCAAAAATATCTTTTCTCTTCTTGGGATGTATAGGTGTCATTTGAAATTAGTATATATCCCATTGGCTTGCATGTAAGACTTCAAATGCTTTAGGCAAAATTAATAAATTGTATGCCTTCTCCTAAGGGACAGTCTCAAAGGAGGAGAGAAACCCATAAATTCCTCTTATTGGGTTGTATTAAGAGCACTTGGGGAACAAAGACATAATTCTCAATAAAGGTAAGTAATCTCCCCTCCTGTTCATGGGACAGTGGTAGTTTGATGTGTATGTATCCCAGTAAAACGTGTTCTTAAACCCAATCCATTCCTTGGGTGTGAAACCTTCATAAGTAGGACCTTTTGATGAAGTTACTTCAGTTAAGAAGCTGTAGCCCATCTCCATCAGGATGGATCACAATCCTATCCTGGAGTACTTTGTAAGTAGAGTGAAATTCAGACAGAGATCAGAGAAAGTCACAGGGGGCAAGAAGCTAACCCTAAGTGAAGGGAGAGACCATATGATAGAAGAGCAAAGAATTGCCAGCAGCCAGCCCCAGAACACCAGTGTTTGGGAAGAAAGCATTCCCTCAATGATGTCTTGATTTGGCCTTTGTTCTGGCCTCAAAACTTTAGCAATCAAATTCCCACCATTTATTGTGACCCATTTCATGGTATTTGATTGAGCAGCCTAGGAAACTAAAACAGGGACTGTCCCTCCAATTTCCAGTGCCCTTCATGACCCACATTTTCCATTTAATCTGTTTTCTCTAGTGCCTAATCTAGATGACTTAGAAATATGCATGAACAATCTGCCTTGAAACATGATTTTCTGGACTAGTGCAGTATGTCCACAACATTTATTATGGTCTTTGAGGAAAGCTAGAGCAGACTTCTACATCCAAGTCTTCTCTAGTTAATTGATATTTTTTGGACAGTACAAAGATTCACTCACTGAGGGGAGAAAAATCCCATACCAACATTCCTAAAATTTTCATGATTATTTTCTTTCATTTGGACCCACAACCAAGATATCAAGTATGATATTGTCATCCGTAATCAGGTTTGTTTCAGAATTAACCTCAAAATTTCCAATAGTGCTTTCCATCTATTTTTAATTGAAAGAGTATTATCAATATTTTCTACAATCCTTGCATTTACTCTGCTTTGAATATACTCTGTATATTTGACATATTTTCCAAATTTACCAGTATAATTCAAATGATCAGTGTCATTGCAAGGCACCGCTTTTAGTTGGAGGTGAGGTCAAATGAAAATATTAAAGTGTAAATTTCAGTACAGTGTGACTCAAACACACAGTAATGCTTAATGGGTAAGAGGACTGCCCCTGGACATTACCTGCAAAGCTTTGAGGAGTCTTTGAAACTCATCTGAATCATCATTTGAATGACTAACACACATCTAAAGGAGATGAGAACTAAGTTTGAAATCTGTTCAACTATAGATTTAAGCAAAAAACTATCCTTGCAAAATTATGGAGCAGGAACATTATATTTGGCTTTAAATTGTATTGTTGTCCACTACTTATTAAGTGGCTGCAGCTCTTTTTTCCATTATCTTTCACTCAAAAAGTACATTGATATTTAAATAAATGTGTTAAATGTGTATGTTTCATGCTCTCTTGTAGTAGAAACACATTTTTAATGCATTTTTATTGTGAACTTTAACATGTATACATAACAGTGATAACTTTCAAAGTGCATTTTAACAAGCAGTTCAAGAGCAAATTTCAAAGAATATCATGGGTCAGAGTTCCACGACTTTAGTCATTTCCATTATTGTTAACTATAACATGCATACAGAAAGGTGTTATCATTCAATGTACAGCTCAACAGTTATATAGATAATTTCAAAAATTGTTATGGGCTACAGTTCCACAATTTCAGTTCTTTCCTTATTATGCAATATTGGGTATATACAGAAAGGTGAAGACTTTCAAAGCACAGTTCAATGGAGAGCTGTAGAGCAAATTTCAAAGGACGTTATAGGCTACAGTTCCACCTGTCATTTACCTCTTTCCAGCTGCTCCTTCACCTTTTTGACAAATTCCTTTGAGGTACAGGAGCTTTTGATTTTGAGGAGTTCCTATTTATCTATTTTTTCTTTTGCTGCTTATGCTTTATGTGTAAGGTCATTTATTTTTATTTTATTGTTGAAAGCTGCTTTGGAATTTGGAGTTGGCCCTGGGGAATGATTTGACTTCCCTAATTTCCTCTTATGGTCTGGTTTTATAGTGCCATGACACTGCGAAGCCAGCCCGGTTATGTATTTAAGTTTTTTCTTTTGGTTACTATCTTTATTCATCCTTTCTCTTTCTACCTGCTTCTGACTTTGGAATTAAAACGAGTGTCATGTAGACAACATATAGTGGTATCCATTTTTTATATCTATGTAAGCCTTTGGGCTGATCCCTCAGGTAGCTATCAGACAAATCAAGACACACTACTTAAGTTAGAGAATACGATCAATATTTCCCCCTGGAACCATCAGGAAGCCCCAGGAGGATGGGCCAACATCATTTTGGCTGGCTTGGAGGTGGAGAATGGAGAATAGTAAGTTGAAGTGCCACAGCATTCTCAAACCAAAATGTACCAGTTACTTCATTAAGCATTTACATGGACACTGGACATGTTTTATTAGATTCCTGAGGTCCCAAAACCTTCATTCTTTATGACAGTTTGTGACAGTTTAATCCCTTCTTTAGTGGAAGGTTGGGATTTCTGAGTTCCCTGCTCTGCCACTTTCATTAACATCTATCTGTGAAAGGCATTTCTTAATTAATAATACCTATGTCTCACAAAATTGTCAATTCCTTTGTAATTCAGTCATCAATTCAATTCTATTACAAGGGGTAGTGTCTTTATTTAATGGAATATAAAATAAAGGTAGAAAGATAGTGCTTGAATCTATAACCACATAGATTCTACAGAATAGTTTAAGTGGTATGTTGTTGACAACATCTGTGTAGCAATATCTCTTGTCTGAGCCGTGCAGATTAAATTAAAACAAAACTGAAAGTTTAATGTTTGCAAGTGGGCCATATACTTTTGTTTCTCTTAGTCAGCATTGCTTCCCTACACTGGGTTATTTGAAACATTTCATGTTGTCCATCTAGTCCCCAGAGGAATCTAAGGTTTGATCATTGCTCTTTTATAGCTCTGTGACCTTTAATACTGGAGACTCACATGAGGACTTTAGGAAAAAGCAAATCATCATGCTTTTTAATAGTTATACGTCTACCTTAGTGTAAAGTAAAGTAATCATAGTCACACTTTAAATCTTTGTTTTTATGTATAAATAAAAAGAATTAAGTATTGTTTTTCAATTCACCTTTCTCAGACTACATTGATGATGGTTGCTATGGAAAAATCATCAAACTATTTGTTGTGTATGTGTGTGTGTGTGTGATTGATTAAATGACAATTCAAAGAAAATTAATTTACTTATTTATTATATTTAGGGCTGATAAAGAAGATGTGTATGTTTGCTAAATTGTTATCTGTCATAGTAGATATTCAAAATGCAACATCTGAAATGATAATTTAAGAAATGTTTTACAAGTGCTACAAACAGGAGGAAAAGTAAAAGCAGAGGCAGTTAATGTGATCTTTTCCGTCCACATTTGATTCATGAGCATACAATCTAGGCAAAGGGAATATGGGTGCTGATATGTAGAGCTGGGGGGGGGGCAGGTTCTTTTCATTATAATATAGACTTCACACTTAATTGTTAAACCCCCTGTATGTTTTCCCACATTAAGAAAGTTTAAAAATGGCTATCATACTTTCCTCTGTAGATCTACTTTATCCCCCAGTGTTCAGCCTTTTCTGTGTCTGATTGGAAGGTACAACATAAAGATTCTGTTTGTCATTTGAAATTACCTTAGAAGAAAAATTTATAAAATAATCTGTCACAGTTTTCCTTTTTGTGTTGCCTCTCAAACACTTTTAAGGACATTACTTGTTTTAACCTATTTTATCTGGAGGTATAATGGATTCATTATGAATATTTTAAGCATGAAGTAAAATAAAAATGGAAACTCAACTGTAATCCATTTACCAGCACCATCAATTCAACAATTAGGAAAATTCAGTGTATGTGTGTGTGTCTGTGGGTAGAGAGAGAGAGAGATTAGATGGATATAACATGCTGGAGCATTGGAAAGTAATTAGCAAACCTCATTCAATTTCACTCCCTTAATATTTCAGCATTGATCTCATACACCAAAATATTCTCTTCATAGAACTTCATATCACTTTCAAACCTAAGAACAAATGCAAAAGATACTGCCCAAAGTAGAAATGCCTAATTTATTAAAATGAAGCCATTTGCCACAAAAATATGTTGTATATATACTATCATTCACCTTTCTTCCTTCCTTCCTTCCTTCCTTCCTTCCTTTCTTTCTTTCTTTCTTTCTTTCTTTCTTTCTTTCTTTCTTTCTTTCTTTCTTTCTTTCTTTTTCTCTTTCTTTCTTTCTTCCTTTCTTTCTTTCTTCCTTTCTTTCTTTCTTTCTTCCTTCCTTTCTTTCTTTCTTTCTTCTCCTTCCTTCCTTCCTTCCTGCCTGCCTCCCTCCCTCCATTTCTCTCTCTGTCTTTCTCTCTCTCTCTCACTCTCTCCTACCAGAATCCAATCAAGAAAACCATTTAGGATTTCTATTTTAGATTTCCACTGTATTAATTATATTAATGATAAATTCTTCTTTAATGATATCAACTTTTGGATGAGATGAGATATATTATCTCCTCAAATGTCTTCACATTATTTCTAGTAAAATTTACATAGTTCCTCCACCCGCTGTGTTGCCTATAAACTGGAAGTAAGGTCTCAATTGTGATTATATTTATGATAAGAGTTTTTGTCACTAATATTTCACAGTCATGGTGCATAATCCATACTTCATATCATTAGGAAGCACAGGATGTTAGGTTGTTGTATTATTATTAGTGTTAACTTAATTCAATGTTAAGGATGTAATGGTAAGATCTCTTCCATGGTATGCTTTTCATTTTCAACTAAAAATATGAAGGATAAAATTTGACACAGTAAGAATATGATCTTCTAAACAATTTTCCCCCAAATGATAGTAAAATCTCTGAATGAAGATTACAAAATCTTTGTCTTATTCATGATGGACACCACTCAACTATTTTTTTTAATAACTGTTTACTCTGTGTAATGATTTTGTCAATTTACAGAGTGAGAGTTATTTTTGGCCACCAAAATTAGAAGAAAGATTTTTGTGGACTTGGAAGTTACGGATTGATGTTATGCAAATTATATGTGTGTGCGTGCATATTTTAATCATATTTCCCTAAAGTTATTGGTTCTTCTTATAATTATTTGTAATGTAGGTTTTCTATTGAGTGGCCTGGATGTCCACAAACAATCTCACAATTCTGAATGAATTCATTCTACTGGGAATCACAGATCGGCCTGAGCTGCAGACTCCACTATTTGTGCTCTTCCTCCTTGTTTACATGGCCTCAGTGGTGGGTAACCTGGGCTTGATCATCCTCACCATGGTAGACTCTAGGTTACAAACACCCATGTACTTTTTCCTCAGACATCTGGCCTCCACTGATCTTGGTTATTCAACAGCTGTGGGACCAAAAATGTTAATTAATTTTCTTGCAGACCAGCATACAATCTCACTTAATTGGTGTGTCACCCAACTCACTTTCTTCTGTATTTTCATCACTGCTGAAATTTTCATTTTATCAGCAATGGCCTATGACCGCTATGTGGCTATCTGTAACCCACTGCTCTACACAGTCATCATGTCACAAAGAGCATGTCACCTGCTGATGGTGATAATTTATCTCTATGGTGTTTTTGTGTCTTTGCTGATCATCCTAAAATTTTTCTTATCTTCATTTTGTGGCTATAATGTCATCAGGCATTTCTACTGTGATACTCTGCCCTTGATATCTTTGCTCTGCTCAGACACACATGAAATTAAATTGATAGTACTGATCTTTTCAGCTTTTAATTTAGTGTCATCTCTTCTGATAGTCCTCACATCCTACATGCTGATCCTCATGGCCATCCTCACGATGAGCTCTGCAGAGGGCAGGCACAAGGCCTTCTCCACATGTGGCTCTCACCTGACAGTGGTGGCTGTCTTCTATGGAACTCTATTCTTTATGTATTTGCAGCCCAAATCCAGTCAATCCTTTGATACTGATAAAATGGCCTCTGTGTTTTATACCTTGGTGATACCCATGCTGAATCCCATAGTCTACAGTTTGAAGAACAAAGAGGTGAAAAAGGCCCTAAAGAAAACCTGGAAAATACGTGCTAATTTTCTATTTAAAATTCACTGTAGTATTTGGTAACAATAAATTATATTATAGCCATTTAAAACTACATTGACATTTCTTTAGCCTAGGGATAGGCAGGAATCCATCAGTAAGATGTGTAGAAATAGAGAAAGTATTTCCTTGTTTTCAAACCAAGTCAAACACTAAGAGATGACTAACTTCTGCTCAAACTCCAGATATGAGTGTATATTTAGTTTTAAATATGGTTTATGTTCCATTCTTCCATTTTCTCATATAGAATCTCTTTTCATATCTCTTCCACTAAACAATTGCCTTCATGGAATTAGGGACTTTGTATAGTCCATTCACTATTTAATCTGAAGTTCCTACCAAAGAAAAAGTTACAAAATAGTTCCTGATAAAGATTATGGGAATTGATCCATTCTAGGCAACAAATGCATATTATTAATTGAAACAGTCACAATTCTTGTCTTTATGGGTCTTATATTCCCTTAGAAAGATGCAGAAAATAGGCAAAATAAGAAATGAATTATACAGTATTATTGAACAAAATGATTTATATGAAAATGAAATAGAACATGTAGTCAGAATGGGGGATGCATTTTTAATTAAGTTAGCCAGGAGAGCTCTCTGAGAAGATAGCATTTAAGCAAATACATGAGGAATTGAATGAGTGGGCATTAGGACATGCATTGAGAGAAATACATCCCTGCAGGAGCTCTTAAATGATAGTATGACCATTATGTTGTGGAGAAACAGAATCAAATTTTGGAGCTGAGGATATGATGGGTAAATATAGGTGATAATGATATATTTTAATACAGGACCTCAGGATTACCATTACCTTACTATATAGGCCATTGTAAAATTTCTGTTTATTCTGATTGAAAAATGTAAACTTTGGAGGATTTTGCACTGAGGAGACGTGATGTATCCTCAGTTACAGGATTGCTGTGGCTGTTGTGTAAATAATAGTTTGCAGGGATTGGAAAATGGAAAAATCTAAGTGCTATTTATTATACATACTTGCAGGGTTATGTGGAGACTAAAGCCATAATGGAAGCAGTCGTGTTATGAGAAATGATCCAATTATTGACATGTATTAAAGAAAGTATCAATGATATTTCTTCATATTAATGTAGGATATAAGGGGTTTATTAAAAGTAGATTAATGAATAGAAAATAGTGAAAATGCCAAATCTAGAACTCACCATCCATTTCCAACTAATTGGAAACATTAGGAACCCTATTTACTCTCACATCTGAAACAAGAATTGGAAAACTAAGTCCAAATATTTGAAAAATTGATATTCATGCCATGACACTCTCCTCAGGAACTGAAGGAAAGTTTCCATGGTTTATGGAAAAGAAATGTGGGGAGCCTTAGGACTGAACAAACTTACTACCTTCAATTATTTTCCAGACCACACTGTAAAAGGGGGAAATGTCATAGTCAAACAGAATCCCTGAGTTAGATTGCACACTGCAGATTAATGAACTTGTAGATATAGTATCAGAAACTATCCAAAATGAAACACAGACAGCAAAAACAATCAAAGTCATGAAGAGAGTGATAATGAGTTTTGGGACAACTTCAAGAAGCCCACATATATATGTAAATGAAGTTCCTAAATGAAGAAACTATAAATTAAAAAATTAATAACTGGAAGTTTTCCAAATGCAGTAAAAAGCACAAGATTAACAAACTCCAGAAATATAAAATGCATAGAAAACCTACCTAAAATCATACCAAATTCCTTACAGTCATTGGGAAAAAATAAAAACTAAAAACTTACATAGCAAAAGAGAAAAAGGCATAGGAGGAAAAATAAGCATGACATAAAATTTCTTGTTGGAGGCCAAGCAGTTGTGAAGAACGTGGAGCAACTACATTAAAGTACTGATAAAAGTAGCTGTGAATCTAGAATTCTTTTTTTAATGTAATTTTATTGAAATATATTTACATACCATATGATCATCCAAAGGGTACAAAAATTGTTCACAGTTTCATCGTACAGTTGTGCATTCAACACCACAATCAATTCTTGAACATTTTCATTACTCCAAAAAATAAAGATAAGATAAAAATAAAAGTAAAAAGAACACCCAAAACCTCCCATACCCTTCTCTTCCATGTGGTTCATTTACTTTTTGTCCCAATTTTCTACTCATTTGTCCATACACTGGACAAAGTGAGTGTGAGCCATAACATTTCCACAATCACACCATATAAAGCTAGATAGTTACATTATCACTTTTGAGAATCAAGGATACTGGATTGCAGATGAACAGTTTCAAGTTATTTCCTTCTAACTATTCTAATAAAATAAAAACTAAAAAGGGATATCTATATAATGCATAAGAGTTACTCCAGAATGGCCTCTCAACTCCATTTGAAATCTCTCAGCCACTGAAACTTTATTTTGTTTCAATTATCTTCCCCATTTTGGTCCAGGAGGCATTCTTAATCCCACAATGCAGGGTCCAGGCTCATCTCTGGGAGTCATATTCCATATTGCCAGAGAGATTTATACCCTTGGGAGTCATATCCCATGTAGGGGAAGGGCAGTGAATTTACCTGCTGAGTTGGCTTAGAGAAAGAGGCCTCATATGAGCAACAAAAGAGGCCCTCTGGGGGAGACTCTCAGGCACAACTATGAGTAGGCTTAGCCTCTCCTTTGCCATAACAAACTTCATAAGGCCAAATCCCAAGATTGAGGGCTTGGCCTACTAAGCTGGTGGTCCCCAATGCTTGCAAGAATATCAGGAATTCCCCAGCTGGGGAACTTTAATATTTCCATGTTTTTCCATAGTCCCTCAAGATGGCTTTGCAAATACTTTATATTCTCTTTCCAGATTACTCTGGGTTGTACTGGGGCTTCATGCTAACCTGTAAAAACCAACAAGGTCTCACTCCCTAGTCAAGGTTCCATGTAATTATGGCATTTGAGCAAACTGATCATACAAGTTAAATTATATAGTGTGCTACAGAAAATATAGATTTTACACCATATAACTATCTCTTCCTTTGGTCTCACACAGAAGCCAAAGTTTTAAAACATGGTTAATGTCATTATCTACCTTTTAGTCTGATCTACTCCAATCTCAATCAAGTCCATTTCATTCATATTTCCAATCAAAGTCTGATCTCCTTTTCAGCCTCTTTCACAGTTGATTCATGGGGCAATGCCAACACTCACAACTGCTGAACTCTGGCTCTAAGTCCCAGCTGCCAAACAGACACCTGAAGCTCCAGGGACTGACCATGTCACACACAAACAGCTCAGAATCCCAAAATTTAGAAATAACTGTTGCAACTCATGAATAAAAGTTGTATAAAAATTCTTATATTTGTTCATTTAATCACATTCATTAACCACTCTAGGTTTCACTATGTTATACAGTCCCAGTCTTTATCTTCTGTCTTCCCTTCTGGTGTCATACAGAACCCTAACCTTCCTCTTTCAACCCTATTCCCAGTCATCTTTCTTCAGTGTACTTACAATATTGTGCTACCATCAAAGTGTATTGTGCTATCCATTTCAAATCTAGAATTCTTTACCCAGGGAAGATACAGTTTACAAAGCGATGCAAAATAATTTCAGGAAACAAATGCCAAAATAATCCATCAGTTGAAGACCTGTAATATAAGATATGTTGAAGATTGCCCTTCAGGTAGGAGTAAATTTATACCAGATAGAAATATGGATCTAGACAAAAGAAAGAAGAACACCAGAAATGATAACTAAATATATGATCTTTTAATAAAATTATACCTCTTTTAAAGATTATTTAAAAGATGATTAACTGCTTAAATAATAATAAAAGCATGACAAAAATTGCATGTGAAGTGATATGATTGCCATTCAATGTGGACTGCAACAGGTAAAAGGTCTGTACCATCTATACCATGAACCCTAACACAAACACTAAAATATTAAAAATATAGTTCATAAGGCCACAATAAAAAGATAAATGATTAGTTAATCTAAGAGGAAACAGAAAAGGAGGAAAAGGGAAAGAAACTATGGGACACATGTTTAAGGACAGCATAGATAATAAGGAACGATCATCATAAATAATTTGTTGTGTCATCAGGAGGCACAGATAACTCTTTCTCTCCAACTTGGTTGGCACTGCCATTTTAAGGTCAGCGACAAAATGAAACAAAGATAGAGAAAAATCTGTGTCCTTAAATAAAACTTACATAAGCATGCACAGAGTTTGTAGGTGAAGAATAAGTTTCCCATCAGAGCATGTGGGAAGTTTATGAAATCACATAATGAATCATATAATCAGAAGCCAGGGATGATCAGTGTGATGGTTAATTTCATGTGTCAACTTGACTAGGTTATAGTGTCCAGTTGTTTGGTCAAGCAAGCACTGGTCTGATTGTTATTGTGAAGGCAATAGTAACCAGGTTTGACTGATAACATTTACAGCCAACAAAGGAGATTGCCTTTGGCAGTGAGAGGAGTCTCCTCATCCAATCAGTTGGATGCCTTACAGGGAGGAATGAGAATTTCAGTAGTCAGAGAGAATTGTCATCACTAATTCAGCCAGCCCTCTTCCTCTGTGGAATTCAATTATCACCTTTATTGGATTTTCCAACTTTCAGCCTGCCCTACAGAATCCAGAATTGACAATCCAATGATGAAGAAAGCCGATTCCTATAATAAACCTCTTAATATTTATGCAATAATATAAATCTCCTATTGGTCTTTTTCTCTGGAGAACCCTGACTAATACAGTGGGGTAGAAGTGATATTTAATTGTTATCTAACTTATGAGGATTAATTTCTGTATATCAGGGAAAAATCTATTTGTGACTTATAATTAGTTTGTGTTCAGGAGTCAAAGATAATAAAATTATATCTATTAAATGTATTATAAAGTACACTTTTGCCTTTGCCACAGTTTATTAAGAAAAAATTCTATAATGAATATTAAATACAAAGGTTGCATGCATTCTTCAAGACTCTGTGCAAGACAGTTTTTACCTCTGTATTCATTAAGCTATTGAACAAGGAGCATGGGGATAACTAAAGTGTAAAACACAGAGGTCATTTTATCAGTATCAATGGAGTGACCAGATTTGTGCTGCACATAATTAAACACTAGGGTCCAATAGAGCAAAACCACCACCGTCAGATGATAACTGCATGTGGAGAAGCCTGCCCTCACCTGAGCACATCCTCAGGATTGCATATATAATTAACATTTATGAAACAAGAATAATCAGAACTGAATAAATGAATGTAATAAAAGCAAAGACCAAAATCCACAGCTGTTTGGAGTGAGTATCTGAGTGAGTTACCCTGAGGAGAGGCATGTCATCACAGCAGAAATGATTGATGATATTGGAGTGGCAGTAGGAGAGGCAGAATGTGAGGATGGTATGGAACAGTGCAATAAGGAAGCTGCAGCTATGGGGGCTGGTACAAGAAGAATGCAGATTCCTGGGGACATTGTGACCATATACAGGAGGGGATTAAAAATGACCACCTATCAATCATAGGCCATGGAAGCCAGTAACAAGCACTCTGACACCATGAAAGTGAGGAAGCAGCCTAATTGAACAGCATACTCTTTGAAAGTGATAATATTTTGGTTGTACAAAAATTTCCAAGCATTTTGGGAATAATGACTGAGGTATAACCAAAATTGACAAAAGCCAGATTGCTAAGGAAGAAGTATATTGTCATGCTGAGTCTTGTATCTGTCATAGTGACTAGGATTAAACCCAGGTTGCCCACTACTGTGCAAAGATAGAAGGACAAGAAAACCACAGAAAGGGGCACCTTCAATTCCTGGTGATCTGTAAGTCCTGCAAGAATAAATTCTGTCACCTGAGTGCAATTAATCTGAGCCATGTGTCTCTCCAGGATGTCTGCTGATGAGGAATAAGAGTTCTGTTGCTAATGTAGGGATTGTTAGCAAACTGGGAGCTATGAATGGGAAAGAATACAGAAAGAGATATTTATAGGAAAGGAGTATTCTATCCCCCAAGATTTTTATATAGAAGCTGTGAAACAGTCCACATTGGCTTAGCTTCTATTCAAAACTTTTGAATACCACATTATTTAAAGCTATACTACCTGACTTGTTTAGAATGTTTCAACTATCATTTTGATTAAAGAAATGTTATTATTATTAACAGAGAGGAAAACAAAGCTGTGCTGGCAGGGCTCTGACAGATCTATCATTCTTCCAGTGCAGACGTGAACTTCACATTGCCACAATGCTGGCAGAAATGCGGTCATGTATATTTCTTTTTCAATCATTTACCACATAGAGGACACTATAGGTTGTTAACAACTTTCACAATTATGTCAATATTGCAACTACTGAAAATGTGGGTCTTTATGGAAGAAAGAATGAGAAATGTGAAAATCGCATTGCTGACCAGTGTGTTGGTCTCAGTAGAACTGTGTCAACACAATGATTGCCCTCAGTGGCCATGAGAAACTAACAAAGTTTTAATATCTTACCTAGGCACTCAATGGTTTCTCATAGATTAAGACTCTAGAATGAGGGTGCTACTTATCATCATTTTAAAGTGCCTTTTTTTTTCACTGCAAACTCATCCCCTAAAATTCTCTGCCTCGATCACTACACTCTAGCATTCTGCAATTTCTAAAACATGTCAATCATGTTCTAGTTTCAATGTATGTGCTACAGCAACTGCCTCTGTCCTCCTCCTCCAAATAGTCATAAGGCTTCCTCATTATCTGATAGTGTTTTATATACTTGCTTCTTTATTTTCCAACTTTCCACTCAAACAGAAGCTTCACAAGGGAAGGAAATGCTTTGTTCAGCATTAAATTCTTGTAACTTAGGATATGTTCTTGTCAAATTTAGTAAACAATAAAGATTTTTGAGAAAGTATAATATGTAAATTTTCATGTAGCCCATGGTCATTTTGTTGATTAGTACATTATCTTATTTTTTTTTTTTGTCATTTTGTCTGATTCAGGAAAAGAAATTAAACCTAAATCAATAATCAATGTTTATTAGCCAGCTTGGTATTTGATGTGGCTATTAAAACAATCATTACTTGCAAATTCAGTTCTCTCATGTAGATGAAGTTTGATGATTTTATTTAATTTTGTCGTCAGAGACCAGACCACATTATTAGTTATTATTATTTCAGTAATAGCAATAATCACATCATATTGCTAACCAACTTCAGTGCTCTCTCAACTCCTCTAATGGAGAATTTTGTACTGCTTCAACATTGTATTTGTCGCTTGGCTTGTGTAGGTGGAGTTTACCAGTTTTTTGGGACTTTCGTTAATAATCATTTGAAAGCTGTGGAGAGTATGAAACAGGTATGCTTTGACTCTTACTTCCTCTTAGAAGTTTCCACTGGGATGCTGTTTTTAATCTCACATTCTCTCCTGAGTCGTGACAGGGGTTTGCTATGCAAAAACTTTGGGGTTGAGCCTATCTAAACAAAATAAATATGTAGACTTCTTCATATTTACGGAAAAAGATAATAGATACGGAACTCCTGGAATCCCAAGTTTTTCAATGAAATCAATGTCATTTCAATAAATTAAGAAATATTTTAAACACAGAATACTGTTACAATCTAATTTTTTTTAACTAGGAAAATCCTTTAAAATAAAATGTGCTTTCTTAAAATTGTCAGAGGAATGATCATTTTTCCAAGAAATATTGGCTATTTAGATCTCAAATTCTGCCAGCTGACAAAATTTCCATTTGGATTGTTGGATTTATGATGGGAAATGAAGGGCAAGAGTTGCCTGATACACCTTAGGTTCTCAAGAGTTACAACATAATAAAATTGTCCCCATTAGGAAGAACAAGTGTTTTTTTTTTTCTTTTTTTTAAGGATTGAGGGAGATTCAATCATGGATGATGGGAAATATTGGTGAGAAAAACTGTACTGGCAAAGCATATTTACTGGATACTAATTAGAGAGTCATTAGAGAATTATTAAACTGGGTGACACTATAGATTATGTTGTCACAAAGTTTCCCAATAGAGCTTGAGAGATTTGTGAGACAAATCTTCCTTATGGTAGAATTCTATATAATAAACATAGAAGGAATAATGAGGGAAATAGAAAAATTAGCAATAGAACTGCAGACCAAAAATAGTTGCAGAACACACACACTGACTAATGCTAAAATTACCAAGCAAGGTACCATTTGAGTCTATCATCATGGATTTTGAAGGCTGCATATTTATATACTATATCAGATAAATATCTATTTTCTACATACTATGCTATTTTATTTACTTTATATTTAAGGCCAATCCAATTTTTGTATAATTACCGTGGAGGTATACTGAAGCCAATTTTTATTCTCTCTTGAGATCCAATTGTATTCATGTTTACCCAACTATACCTTAGAGAAATTTCATTGTGAGATTTAAATTGGCTATGCTTGGAATATTCACACCATGGAAATCAGAAAATGCTACAGAACAGGGCTTTTTAGCTTATTTATCAGAGAGCTGATTGTTAAACATTTAACAGCACATAACTGACTCACATTCCTTTTTCAAACTTTTATATAAATTTTTAAAATATATTTTGCTGTTTGTAACTATAAATAGCCCTCATTATGGTGTCTTTCAGGAAGCTGATATAATGATAAATTTATATAAAATATCTCTACCATTAGATACAATGCTAATGCTGTGAACTTTTCAAAATAAAATTATGAAAATAAAATATTTTAACTATTTTTAAAATTGCCCAAAGTGGCAGCTACCTAAATATATTCTAACAGTTGTTTACTTAACTAATTGCATGCCTTAATAGTAAAACAATACATGGGTATTAAAGAGTATGTTTACATTTATTGATATTAAAATATAATATAATTAGTTAAAAAGTGAATCCTGTTAAATAAATACTATAACACTAACTGGTTTTTATATGTTCACTTCATGATCCCTGGATCAAAGACAAAACAGAAAAGCTGAAATTGCATATGCCAAGATGCAAACAGTACTTATATTTGAGTGATATTACAGTTGATGCATCTAAAGACCAGAGGATCAGAATCCACATTATATTATACAAAATATCTGGTTTAATAATTTACAAGACATTCAAAGAATATAGCAGCCCATAATAGGGGGAAATAAAGCTGTTAATAGAAATTACATCCTAGGGTCCCAGATGTCCAAACTTAGTAGACAAAGCCTTCAAAGCAGTCATGATAAAAATGTTCAAAATATTAAAAGGAATTATGTTTAAAAGGTCAAAAGAAAGTACAGTTACAATGATTCCTCAAGTAAAAATAAAGAGTAATTATTGAAAAATTGAAATTCTGGAATTGATAAATAAATGACTGAAAATATTAAAAGGTCCCTAGATGGGTACACCAGCAGATTTGTGCTTGTAGAATAAAGAATGATTAGACTTTTGAAAATAGATGGATATAGATTATCTAAGCTAAAAATGAAGGATAATAAACAGAGCCTCGAGACCTGTGGGACCTAATGGAAATTTGAGAAGAAAATGAGAGAGGAAAAGGGGGCAGAAATAATAACTGCAGAATAATTGTTGAAAACTTACTGAACTTGGTGAAAAACTTAAATCTATAACATTTAAGAACTTCAACAGGAGCCAAGTATTATTAACACGGAGATATCCACGCATAGGCACATCATTCTTAAACTGGTGAGAGAACAAAAGAAAATCTTGAAAGCAGCTAGATAATTGATTTCCAAACGTTCATCAACTAATAAATAAATTTTAAAAATATAGAATATCTCTACAAACAAATACTATTCAGCAATAAAAAGTCATGGGCTTATAATGTATACTACAACATAGATGAAATGCACACACAAAATTATGCTGAGTGAAAGATGTCAGACACAAAAGAATACATATTGTATGATTTTTTTATCTGAAAATTCCTCAAAAGCAAATCCGTGAGACAGAATGAAGATTAACGATTGCCTGAAGCTCTATGTGGGAGTGAGAATTGGCAAGAGGGAAATTTTTGTGGGGAAATAAGTATTTTATAACTGGATCATGGTTATTTTTACATGACTATACATTATTTAAAACCATTGATTTTGTAAACTTAAAAAATTAGAAATACATGATGATGGATGTGCAACCCTGCAAATTTACTCAAATAAATCTGCATATAATCCATTTATCTATAGAAGATGAATTTTTATGATATATAAATTAAACCTCAAGAAAACTGTTAAAAGCACCATAAAGTAGCTATATTGGGATTTTTTTGATGTCATGATTAAGTCTCAATTTATTCAGCTGGTATAGAATCTGTAGCCTATTTATCACCTCACCCATTCTACGAATATTGAAATACAGCTGAATTTTGTGTAACGAAACTATGAACCAAATTAGATTTTATGTTTATGTTGTTTTATGTAATGGTTAAGAGTTAAACTCATGGTTTGAATCCCATCTGTGCCGTTTATCAGTTGTAAGACCTTGGCAATTTATTTAATCTTCCCAGAGATTCAGTTACCTTACCTGCAAAAATGCTTTAAAATGAAAATGCTTTTTTAAATAGGGTTAAAAGAATGAATAGATTGTTATGATCATTCAACTACATAATGCCTATACTACAATACTTAGCACATTGGCAGAAATATAGAATACTTCCTAAAAAATATAACATCTGGAAATTTAAATCCTTTCCATTTTTACTACTGATTTTAGTTAAGACTTTTGCCATAAATCAATTTACAAGTCAGAAATGGATTTTTTGTCTCAAAACTGTGGTCATGGGAGATGGTAAATAGCTCATAATGTTTTCCTGTTTTAGAAATTGTGATATTTGACTTTGGTCTAAGAATCATTTCAATGTTACCCTTCCACAGATCATAATCTTTTTCTTCTTCTTTCCTTAAGGGAATTATTTGGCCACTATAGTAATAGGCAGATTCTGATGAGTGGGCTGGACATTAGAAGCCACCAGCTTTCAGGAGAGTTTTCTGTTTGATATGTTAATTCCTGATTCTTTCCTTCCCTGGGAGGTTAATGTGCCCAAGTCACATACCAGAAATACCACACTGGATTCTTGTGCTGTGTTGCTTGTCACTGTAATATGTTGCTGTTTCAGGAAGTCTTTCTGATTATATATGATTCTTAAGTGATATTTAAGCCATGAATGCATAGAAAATACAGCATAGCACATACTATACTGTATATTTTTCATGCAATCCCTCTCTATTCTCCAGCTCATCCTCTTTTGATTTTCCATCTCACCCCATTCTTATTGTGATTCCATTTTCATCAGTGATACTGCCTTTGACCATACCCTCTCATATCATACTGTTTGACATGAAACAATATGTTTTTTTTTAATTACCAGCATGAGGAAATGCTTCCTTCTTTAACCTCTCATTTCTTCTCTCTATATTTCCTACAGGACTACCTCTTTGTATTTACTTGGTAAAAGGGGTGTCTATACATTTAAAGATATAGTGATTTTACAGGGTTTCATCTTAATTCCTCTAGGAATTTTCTTTTCTACTTTCTTTTGTAATGTGACACTTTTTAAACACAAACAACAAATGAAAGAAACAGATGAAACCTAATTCCCCTGATTGAAAGCAGAGAGGAGTTATAAATCAGACAAGATTGGTGAATATTTACTCTTGATTTTTTAAAGAAACTTCTGAAGATTACAAAAGAAACTCAGAAATCTCCTTCCAAATAAAGTTGCAAACAGGTCACTATTAGTTTGTACAACACACAGTTTAAAAGCATACAGACTTGATAAAACTTTATCATTAAACTGAGTGTTTTAACATTCACTACTTCGGGATCTAAATGAAGTTAAGTGATTTCTGGCATATTTTTCAAAGCATCAGGTACATGGCTGGTCTAGAGGTTCAAATATTTGACAGTAAAATGATGATCATCATTCTCCATTGGAAATGCCCAGTGTGGATACATGTACACATACGCATTATTACATTAATTTATTATCACATTTTTGAATCAACAATGTTTACATTGAGAAATAATTATTTTATTTAACTTACTTGACTTAAAAATTAAACTAAAAAGCTTCCATCCTAGCATAAAATAAATCTGGATGAATCTAACATATTTCATTGGTCTTATTTGGCTGCACACAATTTAATGGTCTTGGAAGCACTGCTATTTAAATCCAAAGATTAGCATTTGAAAACCGTCTTAAAAGCTGACAAAATAATTCATTTGATGGGGCAAATATTTATTTTTATCATGTCACCCTTATTCCATGTTTCAATAGAAGACCTAACTAGGAAATAATTCATCAGGATCCAAAGTTGACTGTATATACTAAAAAATATACTGGTGATATATTTTATAATATTATATGAAATTAAAATTTTATGTGTGCCAAATGTATATTAAGATGGAAATATAACAAAACAAATTGGAAAGTGGTGGTGAATGTGGGCTGAATAATATGATATATATTAACTCAAAATCTCCACTAACACCAAGATATCTTTCTCCTACTTTTCCATTCTCTAACCAAGGGAAAGAAAAGATGGACATAAAAAGTGCACTAAAGATGTCAATATTAAGGCAAACTCAAAGATACTCAATTACAATCTTCAATGTTTGAGGCTAATTTTGTCTTAAATAATTGCAGTTCTTTTCCAATATAAGTTTTATGACTAAAGTTTTGATATCTATGGCTGAAGAAGCTAGTCAGCAATGGAACCCACTTATAAGTAAAGTGAACATTTCCATAGAATGCTAATTTGATTGGTCATATATTTTTTCTGGTCTAGTCTTTGCTATTTGTTAATATCATAATTCCCTCTGAAGCTTATTAAATACATGATTCATTAATCTTTACTTGCTGATTATAATTCTATGTCTGAGGTATAGCCTGGTCACCTGTATATAATCACAGCTGTAAAATAGATTTTGATGTACACTGACTGCTCAAGAAATATCTAAAAACAGAACAAAATTATTAAACAAAATAATTTTTCCTATTATTACCTGAGGAACATTCCTGAACACAGTCCTATAAATGTCTAAGAATAATACAATCCAGAATATTTACTACACCAACAAAATAAGACTGATTCTAACAGTAGAGAGAAATGAAAATCTTTTCAAACTCTACTAAATTTATTAATCAAATACATCCAAAATGAAATATCCAGCATGAAAACATGTAAACTGATAGTGCCCTGTGTCTTTCATACAAATGCATAAATTCTATTAATTGGAATAAAATAATTTCTATCCTGTTCTGTTTCTTAGAATTCAGGATATAAATACCATACTTTAAATCTTTCTATTCAAAAATATTGAGAAGCTTAGGAAGTTTTATTTTAAATATACTTATTGGTCCAATCTGGCTAGCTTAGCTGAAATAAGGATTTTAGCAATCTGCTATTGCAGTTATTTGAAATATAATAATTTACTATATCAAACCATATATAGATACAAGGTAAGAAGGAAACAAAAGAATACGATTGTTTAATTTTCTCATCCATATTTTGTTGCTCTATTCAAATTTATTTGATTTTTTTTAACTTATGTTTCCTTTGACTCCTAGAAATATTTATTCCAAAACTGGCTGCCTGCTTACTCATGAGCAAAGTTAGTGATTACTACATTTGTTTATTAACTGCACAATTCCAAGAACTTCAGCTTATTTTTTAATTTTATTTTCTCTATCCTAGCCTCTTTTAATTCCCAGTCTTCCTTGTAGCTTTAAGTTGGCTCCTTAACTTTAATTTTCAGTGACATAATGGCAACCTTCCTCAACCATCTCTTCAATTACTTGTAGGGTTCTAAAGTGACATTGATTTAAAGGAAGAGCATGAATTTTTCAGGAGTTTCTTTATGGCAGCCTTCCCATCCCTATTCCGCACGCTGTAGACTATGGGATTCAGCGTGGGTATCAAGGGTGTAAAACATTGAAGCCATTTGATCAGTATCTAATGAATGGTTAGTTTGTGGTTGCAAATACATGAATAGCAGAGTCCCATAGAAAACTGTGACTGCCATCATATGTGAAGCACAGGTGGAAAAGGTTTTTCCTTTCTCCTCATGAATGTATCTTAGAATGGACAAAACAATGTTGAGATAGGATACTAAAAACTACAATAATGAAGAAAAACAAATTTGTAGCTGAAGAAATAAAGACTACTGTTTCTGGGAAGTTAAGTATCAGAGTAGGATAAGGCTAATAGAGGAAAATTATCAAAATAAAAATTATGGATTCACTGGAAGAACAATAAGACACAGAGAATACACATGAAGAAACCACAATAGTTGTAGAAAAGCTACAGATGTATGCGAGAGATACTAGCAGAAGGCAGATCCGTCGAGATACCACCACCATGTAGAGCAGGAGAATACAAATGGTCACATAGAGGTCATAGGCCATCACAGCTAGCATGAAAATCTCAGCCACAATGAAAAGCAGGAAAACACCCAGTTGGGTGAAATGTTCATAGTAGGAGGTGGTTTTCTCCTTTACCAAGAAATTAATCAGTGTTTTAGGGACAATTACGGTAGAATTGCCAAGGCTGATGATAGCCAAATGTTGGAGGAAAAAATACATGGGGGGTTGAGGTTGAGAGTTGACACTGGTGAGGGTGATGATGCCCAGGTTCCCTGCCACTGTCAGCCCATAGATCACCAGGAAGACCAGGAAGAGGGGAATCTGGAGCTCTGGACACTGAGATACCAATGAGAATGAACTGTCACCCGGGTGAAGTTTTCAGGAGCCATATAAGAGTTGTAAATTCATCTGTTTGGATAAGAAAAGAAGTGGTTACTGACTTTAAGGAATTATTTTCTAGGACTGCATTTAGATGGCAAGGACAACTCCTAGGGTGAGATATCCCTATTATGCAATAGTATAACTCATTTTCTAAACTCAAGCCTTTAATTTGATAAACTTTGCAATCATTTGGGAGAGAGAAAAGCAAATTATGGATATGATCCAGCATAATGCATCATTTGTGGATGTTTATTTCCTCACAATCTTATAAAAGTGTGACTATGTTATTAGTTTGCAAACACTGAAGCCATGTTCAATATCTTATATCTTGCACTGAACAGAAAAGATTGAAGAATCAAATATTACTCTTCATGATTTCTTAATCTGAGATTTCTTCCTGTATCTTAATAATAAATAATTCTACCCACAACCCTGATCATTCTCTCTATTCTATCGAGCTGTAATTTAACTTATTAATTCTATCATCCATGTGTTCACTTTTTTCTTATTTTTCATTTTATTTACACAGACAAGAATACATGGAGATATATCCTATCTAGGCTTCTGGTTACTTATTTTTCAGCTTTTTGAAAATGACATCTCTGAAATGTTACCATTTCTATAATTTTTCCATTATGATTTATTTATGATTTATTTAGGGAGGTCATATAAGCAAAATAAAACCAAGAAATTTCCATTATTTCAGCTACTAACAATAACTAATATTAATATTTCACTCTAGCTCTCTCCAAAATACATTTTTTTCCTTGGGTTAAAAATATTTTTTATATTCACATGTCCACAGCTCATGTTTATATATATAATGTAATTTTATCTTAAAATTAAAAAGAAATCATCCATGTGAATTACTTAGTAATATTTATATTGTCATGACCATATATTGCAAATGTTTTTTTCTTATTTCAAATGAGTTACATTAATTCAACATTTATTGACTATGCTGATAATTTTATTCCATGATGGTGGACCATGCAAACAGTTCAGATTCTAAATCTTGTAAATGAATTCCAATGAACAGTAAAAAAAACTATAAATAAACAAAAAGTACATGGGAAAATTTACAAATGGGGCAACTGTATCCAGTAGATGACAAGTTTACAAAATGGGACATACTATGCCCCTTTCTCACTAGAAATACAGCATAGTCCAAACCATGAGATTATCTCCTTTTTCTTCCTCCCAGTAAGATTATCAAATCAATGCTAACAAAAGATCCTAATCAAAATACGGTACATACTCTTACGAGCCCAATTTGAAAAAGTCAGCCACAGGAAGAAAGGCAAAAAACATAATTCATCACAGATGGAATTGTTGAACAAGGATATGAAAAACAACTATTCAAAGACTTTGTTAAAAAAATTGTTTTCTGGAGAAATGAGGAAGAGTAACAATACATGTGACAATATAAGCATGTGGAAAACAAGATCCTACTGAAAGGAAAAATAAAAATGTAAAACTCAGGGAGCTTCTCTTATTAACCTCTATAGATTTTCCTTAATTGTCATATCCACTGATATAGAAAACAATGGGCTGATTTAGAGAAAAAGAAAGAAAGAGAGATGCCAAGATCATACTGTGGATTACAGCATTGCAAAGTATTTTGAGTTACTAGATTCTCTTGGTGTCACACAGAAAATTAAAGGCACAGATTAGGAAAGAGTGGGACTGTAAGGTTTGGAATAGGGACATTTGGTCAAGTTCAAGTGACTGAGTACTTCAAATCATCACACTGTACCGAGCTTCCTTGTAACCACAATCAAGTTTGATTCTCGTACAGCCTGGGATAGATTTCAGTTTGAAAATATGGAAGAAATTTCTGGATCTTGGTATTTCTCCTTCATTAATTCTTGATTATCTCCATTGTCACAGAGAGAACAAGGCTTAAGGCATGACTGGTAGAGTATGCATTGCCTATTACATAATTTATTTCTACCATATTCTACAGAGAATTTTAAGTTAAACATGTGCACACATTTTCCAGGTTTTATGTAAGGCATTTTTCATCTCTTTGTTCCTCAAACTGTAGATCATGTGTATCAGCATGAGAATTACCAACATGTAAATTGCAGATGTCATTTTATCAGACTCAAATGAATGACTGGATTTGGGCTGCACCTACATAAGGAACAGAGTTCCATAGAATAAAACCACCACTGTCAGATGAGCTCCACATCTGGAGAAGGCCTTGTGTCTGCCCCCTGTAGAGCTCCTTCTTCTCATGGCCATAAAGATCAGCATGTAGGACATGAGGACTATTAGAAGTGATGACACCAGATTGAAAGCTGAAAAGGTCAGTATTACCAATTTAATTTCATATGTGTTTGAGGAGAGCAAAGATATCAAGGGCTGAGTATCACAGTACAAACAGTTGATGACATTATAGCCACAAAATGAAGAAATGAGAAGTTTTATAATGGTCAGCAAAGACAAAAAGAAACTGTAGAGATAAGAAATCAGCAAGTGGCATGCTGCTTGTGCACAATGTCTGTATAGAGCAGTGTGTTACAGATGGCCGCATAGTGGTCATAGACCAAAATGACAAAAATTCACTTGTGATAAGCATACTGAAGAAAGTGAGTTGGTGACACACCAATTAAAGAAGATTGTATTTTGATCTGCAATAAAATGAATTAACATTTTGGTCCTATAGCTGTTGCATAACAAAGATCATTGAAAGTCAGATGTCTGAGAAACAAGTACGTGGGTGTGTGTGTGGCTTGAAGAATATCATGGTGAGGATGATTGAGCCAAATGTATTAGCCAGGGTTCTCTAGAGAAATAGAACTGACAAGAGATATTTATATATACATCTGCAAATAGTTGAGGTTTTTATAAAAATTGTCTCACACTACCATGGGGTTGAACAAGTACGAATTCTGTAGGGCAGGCTGTGATCTGGGAACTCTGAAGAAGGTTTTTGATGAATTACCAGCAGAAGCAGCTGGCCTCAATAGAGATGGAAATTCTCTCTTATGACTGCTGACATTACCACTTCTTATAAGGCCTTCAACTGATTGGATGAAACTTCTGTCACTGTTGACTGCAATCTCCTCAGGTGATCGTAGATGTAATCAGCCACAGATGCAATCAACTTACGGATCATTTAACCTATGAAATATCCACGCAATAACAATTAGGCCAGTGCTTGCTTGACCAGACTGGACACCATAATGTGACCAAGCTAAAACATGAACTTAACCACAACAACCAGGTTACCTATCATGGAAACCATGAAAACAATGAGGAAGAGCCCAAAATAGGGAGTCTGCAGTTCAGGGCAGATTGTGATTCCTATTATAAGGAACTCATTTGACATTGTTAAATTTGCTTGTCTATCTAGTCCTCTCTGAAATTATACTGAGAAAGGATATAAGAATGATCATTTACTCTCATTATATATGTAATATTTATAAAAATACAATGTAATAATATATAATGTAGTATAATATAATATAATAACATATTTGCATAAAACATCAATTTCAGAGTTTTGATGAAACTCCCTCCTCTAATATTGAATTTAAGAAAAAATACTATTTTTTGTGAATTCATAACATCAAAGTAAATTATATATCATATTTGTAATGTTAGATAAGTAATATGAAGTGAATATTATATTTCAATGAAGGGCATAGTTACCACAATACAGACTGATGTAAGTACAGCATAAGTAGAATATAAGCTAAGTCCAAATGCAACAGAAAATACATCACAAATTTCAGTCAATAGTTTTATTATTTGTGATGGAAATTTATTTTGAATAGAATAATCATAATGCGTGAAAAATTTATTTCAAATATTAACCTGTTAGTTACAAAACAGAAATCATACTTTTGAAGAGATACTACTATCAGAATTCTAACCATCTAACTTACCATATCCTGATATCCTGTGGCTCCTGGTGTAATAAAGGAGGGACAGCCCAGCATAATTATGAAATGTTATTGACAAAGATTTTTATCCTGAATATATTTAGCACTTTATAGCTTACTTCCAATTTAAAATCAATACGGTAGATAGAGGAAAAAGGTAGATATCACTAGAAATAATGCCAAAAGATTTGAGGAGATAACTAGCCTCATCACACTTCAGACATTTAATAGCATTTAAAAAGATACCAACCTAATTAATAATCATTAACATTATGCAATCCTTCTAAAGAAATTTTAATTATTTTAATTGTATTCTGATGATAAAGAAAGAAAGAAAGAAGGAAAGAAAGAAAGAAAGGGAGAGAGAGAAAGAAAGAGGGAGAGAGGGAAGGGGACTGGAGGGAGGAAGGAAAGAAGGAAGAAAGGAAGGAAGGAAGGATGAAGGGAGGATGGGAGAGAGACGGAATTGATTCATACAAAAGACATCCATGTGGCTAATGGAGTCTCATTTAAGAGCAGTGAAGCAGGTGACACTAAGGAAGTTCTGTTACTTTTCTAAGTGTGAAAATATTAAGGCTGAGAAAGCTTTTAGTCATGAGATCAAAGCTGATATTTGAAGAGAGTGACGTTTAATGATGTTTGTTACTTGCTTTCAAATGCTCCAGCCAATTAATCCCTCTCTGTCACTCTACATTACACTATGCCCATACACAGGATGGATTTTAGTAATTACTTAAGTGATAGAGCCGGTATATGGACTACAATAGTAATGTTCTTTCTATTTTCCTTTATGTTTAGAAATATTCGTAATAAGAATTGACTTAAAAAATGTAGATAAATGAAGAAAACCCAGCAGCAGTGGGTTTGAGTGACTTGATACCTTGCAAATCAAAACATACAGTTGCATTCAAACTTATGAAAGTAATAGCCAAGCTATTAAATATCTTACACGATGTACATCAGGGATGCTGAATTTAATACTCAAGAAATGATGCATTTAGGCACAATTTTCAGTGAATGTAAAAGAAATCAGTATTAAACAAGTTTGGCAGAATTACCTAGAAGTAGAACAAGTGTGCACTTTTCCAAACCATGCCAATAAATACCAGTTTTCTTAACTATGAGAAAACTGCATAAAACATTACTCTCATCATCTTTAGAGTTTTATTTAAAGTACTAAATTTTTTATAAATTTTAATATGGTTATTTACATTATTTTATATGATTATTGAAGATGACCTGGTTCTGATTTAACACTGTATTTTTTCAAGAAAATTACATCTTCATTCTATCAAATTTCAAAACACAAAAAGAAATCCTTTGCACAGAGCTTACCATTATACATTTAGTGTAAAATTATGTCATGAGGTGAGTTTAAGTTAAATTATTCCCCAGTGCTTTCCCATATAACTTTCAACATTAAATAGGTAACACTGAATGTGTTTTTATAATGAGAAATCAAGAAAATAAATATTTCAATACATTTATTTAATATGTTTTTTGTTTTTAATTTTGTTTTTTAAGTGGAAACTGAAAGAAAGAATATATGGAAAAGTCAAATACGTATTTCTGCTTTACAAGTTTGCAAGGAGTATTATTTGTTTAAATCCATAGCTGTGCATGTTTTAATCTTATCTCCATCATATGTGTATTCAGTCATTCAAGTGATCATCTGATATCATTTCAAAGACTCCTCCAAACACAGGAGGTCAGAGTGAGGGACAGTCTTCTTACTGATGAGGCATTATGTTGTGTTGGAGGCACGCTGTACTGAAAGAGACACATTAGTATTTTGCTTTGGTCTCATCTCCAAATAAAGGTACCATCTATGAAATGACATGGATCCTTATGAAGATATTGGTAAATTTGGGAAATAGAAATATACATGGAGTATTTGAAACAGAATAGATGCAAGATTATAGAAAATAATGAAAAAAATTCATTTTAGAAACCACTGGAAAGCAGTATGAAAAGAATTCTGATTAACTGTACACGACTTGGCATTTGGTGGAAGATCCAAATGAAAATAATATAATCTTAGGGATTTGGGAGATAGTTTCCTGTCTTCAGAGCTTGCCTTTTTTTTTCCCCCCACTATCCAGAGATTACCAACTAACTCAGAAGAAATAAAGTAAATATTTAGCTTTCCACTATAAAGATAGTTGCAAAACCACTCTACCCCAGAAACTCCTGTTATCAAATCAGTGTTAATCTGTCATTAAGTCAACTGGATTGAATAGAAGAAACTACAGGTGATATTGAAGATGGGGCCATGAAGGGTTACTGGAACTCTGAATAGGAGTCTCAGAAAAAGGTGTTGTCTACTCACCTTTGATGAGGAATATGTTTGTGCTCCCCAGGTTGCTCACACAATGCAATAAGAATAATTTGTAGGTTTCTTTCCTCCTATGAGACTCTCCCTGAGGAGGAAGCATGTGATTTTTTTTAATATAACTGAAACACTTGAAAAGCTTCCGAGCAGGCTAATGGGATCTCTTCTAATTACAAAGAACACCTTTATATTCCCTTATGAGGACACTTATTTTAGATATGCTTTCACAGCTTCTCTAGGTTAAATCTCTTCTGCTGCCTCCCAGAAATCTGGACTCAAAATATTTATACTTGTAGGAGAGATATTTAGTCTCTTTTGTAGCCCTTAACAACTCCTCTTTAAAACAATGGCTTATTTATGGCTTTATTGCTGAGGAAACAATGGTGAAGCATTTACAGACTGCTTATAGCATTGTTTTAAAAATTCACAAGGGAAAAACAATATATTGATATGTGTAGACATTTTTCCCTTATATGTTGTACTTTAACCTGCTATTGAAATAAAATCTACATATAAACAAATGCACACAACATAAACAATTTGACAAACTTAATATATCTACAACCGCAATCCAGATTACACAAGAACAGCCAAAAAAGCATGAAGCATTATTAGAACCCCAAAAGAATCCCTTATTTTCCCTTCCCCTATGAACAGCCAACTCCCCCAAAAGTATAACCACTATTCTGACTTCTAAAAGCATATATTGTTTACACCTATTTTTGAGCTCTAAAAAAAGTAGTTAACTATGCATAATAATTTTCGTGGCTGGGTTTGTTCATGAACTTACTGTTACATGTCATTTTAGATCACTCATTTTCATTTCTGTGTACAATTCCCTTTTATGAATATTATTAAAATTAGTTATCCACTACTCTATTGTTCATCATTAAGATTGGCTCAATTTGGGGGTTTTATGAACAGTGTGTTATTAACATTATAATCCCTGTTTTGATGGAAAACTGTATGTAATTCTGTCGAGTGTATTCCTTGCTGAGTCATAGCATATGCATCTTTAGCATTAGTAAATATTGCCAAATGGTTTGCCAAAGGGGTGATACCAATGTACACTGGCATCAGCAAGCATGATAGTCACCAGTGCTCATTATCCTGGTCATGAATAGCCATGTTAGCCATTCTTGACATGTATGTGTATCATTGCAGTTTTTAATTGCATTATCCAGATGCTAATAAAAATGAGAACTTTTTCATATGTTTAATGGCGATTTAGAAATTTTTTTTTTGAAAAGTGCTCATTCAAGTCTTTTGCTAATCTTTATATTGGGTATCATGCCAATTACTTATTGATTTGTAAGAGTTCTTTTTAGATTCTGCATGCAAGTACTTTTCAGATATACATGTATGATTATGTATGCCTGATATAAATATCCCCTCCTACTTTGAGGGTTGCTCTTTTCATACTGTTAATTTTGCTGAACAGAATTTCTTAAAATAGTCCAATTAATCTTTTTCATTATTTTTACGTGGTTAGTGTTCTGTGGGCTCTGTTTTAAAAACCATACATATGATGAAGATATTTACAGCCTTCACAAAGCATAAGATTTTTAATTGTAATGAAGCACAATATATCAATTTCTTTTGTTATGGTGCATGCATTTTGCCTTTTTTTGAAAAAACGATTTGACTAAATCATGGTCACGCAGATCTGTCCTCCATTTTCTGTAGAAGGTTTTTAGCCTTAGGTTTTAAATGACTGTCTAAAGTCCATTTTGAGACAAGTTTTATGTATGATGCAAACAGTGAACCAATGTATCTTTTATTGTGGAAAAGGACTTCAATTTTTTCAGCCCCATTGTTTTCAAAAGACTAAACTTCCCCCATGGATTTTCCTTGGCAACTTCATTTACAGGCAATTGACTATATAGGAGTGAATCTGTTTTTGAACTCTCTATTCTGTTTCATTGAAATAGTGTATATCTTTTTCACCAATGCCATATTCTCTTGATTATTTAAGTTTTCTGATAAGTTCTGAAATTAGATTTTGTGTCTTCCAACTTTGTTTTCCAACTTGTTGTAATGAACTTAGTCCTTTGCTTTATATTATCAATTGTAGAATCAACATGTTAATTTCTGCAAAAAGTGTTTGCCTAATTTTATTAGGATTGCATTAAATCTAAAGAACAATTTGGGATTGCATTTGATTAATGGATTGACTGTTTCCAAGTGGTCTGGCTACCAACATCATCTTTCTTTCTCTTTTTTTTTTTTAATTCAAATTTGATGACCAGAATTCCCTATCTACTAATTTAGAATCCTTGTGTATGTGACAAAGGCATATATGTGTTTTAAACAATTTTTCTAGACTTTCTGATATACATAACCAGATGTTAGTCTATAGATTAGTATATGAAATCCTTGAGTAATGAAAACAGTTTATACAACTCAAAAAGTGTTAATTTTAACACTGCCAGACCTCTAATATTGTAATGTTCTATCATATAACTTAATGAAGTTACCTATATACTGTCCCATCTCTCCTCTTAATATTTTCTATCCATGAATTTACAGGATTATTTTACTTATTTGTATCTTATGTCCTCTCTGAAAATGTCATTGTGTTTAAATTTATCTTTCATTCCATTATAAGTATAGTGCTTGAATTTTAAACCTGAAATAAACTAATTTATATTAAACAATTATAAATTGTATCACACATAAATGCTTTCATATTATTATTATTTCATATTCCTATTATACCAATTCATACTTCATTATTCATATTATGTCATTATACACATTTTTACTGAATTTTGAGAAACTTAAGCAGGTTATCTTCCCAGGAAGAGGAAACTGGATTTCAGGCAATTTATGTTATTAACCCAATGTCACATAGCTGATTAAAATCAGACTTAATATTATGTTCTGTACAATTAGATTTCTTTTACAATCCTAGGCCATGTATTTTTCTACTGATGGATCAGTTTTTATCAGAAGTCAAAGTTCATTCATGTATTCATTTTTTATCATATACTCCAATATTCCAGAACCATCCACGTTTCGTACAGGAAAAAAAAAAATCAGCTTGTGCTTTTATATCCCAGAAGGGAATGAAGGTGTTTTCCCCTTGGGTCATTCCCTACGGACTTCAAGAATAATTCAAGAACTAATAAAAGAGTCCAAATGCTTAATATTCAGAGCATACTTAAATTGAGTTAGCAGTTCAGTTCCATGGGTAAGAGTAAAGGATTTTCTTTTTCCCTTTTCACTTACAAAATATTTTAGAAGTTGTAATCAGGAATCTCAAACTACATGCTTTAAAATATTAGTAATACATGCTTTGCTATTTAAATTTGATATGATTGATTCTAGTTATCTCAGGGTTGTACTAAAGTTTGAACTGCACTCCTTTCAAGGAACATAACAGGGAAAATAAGAACTTCCTACATATTTGGGTAAATAGAGTTATAAAGAGAAATTGTTTTAACTTGATTGAGGGAAAGTAATAGGCAGAATAGGGACAATAGAAATAAGCCACTTTATTAAATGCACAGGAAATTAGCTAACAACCAGCCATTGAGTATATGTCACTTTCAGCCATTTTTTTTTCTTTGTGATGGAGGAATAAAAATTAATTTTAAATTTATTTTACTAATTAGCTAATTGATCTAGAAGCCCCTTTAGTTGGTTTGTTTGCTTTTGATTTCATATTCATTTTTTTTTTTAACTTAGAGGGCTTTATAAATGAATATAAATAGGTGAGGGTGTTATTTTGTAATTTTTCTAGGCAATGATTCCAGAATTTTAACAGGTCACAATGGTATTGCAATATGGTCGAGTTGAAATAGCTTAGAGCATGGATTCAGAGAAATCTGGGCTTGAGTCCTGGCTCTGTAAATAACTAACTATGTGAGCTTTGTCATGTTCTACTTCTAATTGGGCACAAGCTTTCTCATCTATGCAAGGACCCTAATTTTTTAGATTGCAGGTTGCTATGTAGATCACACAAGACAATGTACATGAAGTTCCCAACCCTCAACCATTTAATAACTTGTGGTAGCTGCTATCATAGCTTTCCTTCTTCTCAAGTTTAATGTTTGTAAAACTCTTCTCATGGACATCTGTTACTTTGTTTTCAGACTAATGAGAGTTGAGGAAATTGTTTTTTAGTCTTCCAGAATGATCATGTTTTGTTTTGGTTTCTACATTCAAGATCTGTGTATTCTTTTTTCTTTCTAGGCTTTATCTCCTGTTAAATTAAAATAATCTTTACATAAACACAATCAGTCTAATTTGCTCAAATATTACTTAACAGAAATGCCTGTTTGAAGATCAGCTTAATGAAGTAGCTAAACCTCAACATTTTCTCTATTATATATCTAGTTCCTTGTAGTGAAGTAGATAAATTATTTAATGGGGCATCATTTGATATAAAAGACTCCTTCATTCATAAACCATCTTCTTAATCTACAGAAAGAATGAGATACATCAACAGTTGCCAGGAAATTATATAAGCAAGATTATCAGGAAAATTACAGAAAAACACACTATTATTTACTGACACAGCAAAGACAGAATGCAGTGAAATGGATGAATTTTTATGGCACCTTATGCATAGAATAATGAGATTCATTGGGTTTATACTCAGTAAAATGTATTTTAATATTTAGATAGTGTCATATAACAAGTATATATATATATATATATATATATATATATATATACATAAAAAAGAAAAACTGAGGTAATGGTTGGGAGAGTGTTTATTGCTCAGTGCTGTGATTATAAAAGTTAATTTTATAACTGTCCATTGTGTTTCACATAAATAAAATTTGGTTTTCATATTCCAATTATATGCATCCTAAACATACAATCAAAAATTTAATTTAATACAAAAAAATTAAATGCAACTCATAAATAAGAACTTTGTCATGAAACCATGTTCATGTAGTTGAACAAGTTAGGCCTGAAACTTTTGGTCAATTTTATTACTCTTTTATTTGGAATGAGGAAGTTACTTTTCCAAGGTCATACTGTCACTTGGTGTTACATCAAAGATTTTAATACAGGGCCTTAGAGGCCATATATAATGTTCTCACTCTTTTATAATTGTTGTCTTCTATCATACATGACATAGAACTGAAGGTTAGAACTGTCATGTAGCTTACATTTCTTCTATGTATTTCAGCCAAGTAAACTTTGTAATGAATTCTTTTTGTAGACTAACTACTGTACATTTTTCAAAAACTTACTTGAATATTTCCAGTTCCTTTCATCATGGGATTAAGGGAGAGAGAAAGAGAGGGTGTTGGGGGAGATGAAGGTGGAGAAATAGAGAGAGAGAATGAGGAATATTGTTAATAGAAGTGTGTTTTTATGATATACAATGCATTAATACATATTAATATTATTAAGTGATGTATTTGTTTTATGAATATAGCTATTCAAAATACATTACAAATTATTACATTTATGCATGTGTGCATGTGTGTGTGGTTTCTATACATAGTATGTAATGTGTCTGGATATACACAGAAATCAGAAATTACCTTAATTATGTATTTTTACTCTTGAATTCTCTAAGGATCAAATGAGCATTTTTTGTCCTCTAGCCCTAGTTTATGTTGCTTTTTACTATTTTATTCATCTTCCACATGGGTCTGTGATAACTTTTCTTGATGAATAATGACATGTGGCTTTCTTCTACTTCCACCTGTGGTTTTAAGCTTATTTCATCACTCTTTTCCTAATATAGGGAATCTCAATATGACAAAATCTAGTGTGTTTCATGTCATGGATATAAATCATCTTAAGTCATGGAATGCAGCCCAATCCAAAGCATGGCAGATATTTCATTCCTTTAAACCCTAGAAAACATAGACATAGTTGCCAATTACTTAAGAATGAGTCAAAAACTTCAATCTATATCACACTGAAGGTAAAACAAATGTCACTCTGCTGAAATCTCATTCCAAAATATGTTGGACCCAGTATTGTACTTCAATCACTGAGGCATTCAGTTCAGATGCAGCTACCTCTTCCATGTTTTGTTTTCATTTCTGTTTTTTGCTTATAAACTTTTTTTTTTTGGTCATGCAGTTTCTTTCTTCATAGTCCATTAAAGAAATGCTCTGATGGCACAGGAAAAAATACCAGAATTAAAACATTAAATTGTAGCAAAGCAATAACTATGCCTTTATTCAATCAATTTATTACTGATTATTGGGTTATATTATTTTATATTATTTTAGAAGTTCCATTAGCAATGATAACATATTAAAGGTATGGCTGTGATTTCTTTTTGATAGAATTATGTCTGGAAAATCCATCCAAGGACTTTACTGAAATAATGAGCAAATGCATAGAGAAAAACCCTACATGGTTTTTGTTAACATTTCAGAATCAAGTGCAATGGTACAATAAGTTGAAGAAATCAAATATGTACATCTTAGTGTTATGTTTTTGAAGAAACAAAACTGAAAAAATAGATATTGTACTGTTTTTTTTATGTCATACAAGATGCTTATACTTCTAGGATAATTTCTTCTGTCCTATTCAAAACTATTGCATAGGACCTAATGGAACAGGATCATTGCCTGGAAAGAGCACATGAAATATGTAGGTGTGAAAAGTCTGTCATGTAAGATAAGTTGAAACATAATTCTAATTTATCTCAGTTTTAGTCACCTGGAAACGTTTTTAAATTACATAATTTTCACTTTGTTTTTCTATTTGATTTAACCCAGTCTTCTGAGGTAGATGTGGTTGCTCATCTTTTATAATCACGATCATCAGTGAAAGGTTTTCCATGCACATTGTAGCAATTTTTGAACTTGTCCTCAAGTGCTATCATCCACTGTAATATTTTTGGGTGCCAAAATCCAGATATTCATTGTTGTGAATTTTAAAATGATGTGATACAAGAAATGGTAGAATTTTTTACAGAAAATAATCCTCTTAAATTCAGTTCTTTTTTTAATTTTTTAACATGACAAATTTAGGCAAAAAAAGAATGAAATCATGTCTTTTTTTTATTTATACAGGGTAATGCATCCACATGGGTCCCATTCCTTCATCAATATCTGTCCTATTACTGCCTAGGTTACCATTTGCCCTTCTAAGAAGGAGACATGGTGATTTAATTGGTTCAACCCTATTTCAGCAGATATTGCCTTGCAGACCTATAAATATAAACCAAGATGTCAGTGTTATCATCAGATTTGGAGTCATACAGTATTCAACTGAAAAATCTGACAAGGGTCACCATGTTTATATTGAGGGGATTCACAGATAATATTGAGCTAAACATCTCCCTGTTTTTCCTATTTCTAGCAATCTATCTTTTTACTCTGATAGGAAATTTGGGACTAGTTATATTGGTCATTGGGGATTCCCAGCTCCACAACCCCATGTACCATTTTCTGAGTGTGTTGTCATTCATGGATGCCTGCCTTTCTTCAGTTTTCACTCCCAAAATATTAGTGAATTTACTGGCAGAGAACAAAGCCATTTCATTTCTTGGATGTGCAATGCAGATGTTTCTGCTGGTTACTTTTGGGACCACAGAATGTTTTCTCTTGGCTGCAATGGCTTATGATCACTATGTAGCCATCTACAACCCACTACTGTATTCAATTAACATGTCACCTGGAGTCTGTGTGCCACTCATCACTGCTTCCTATGTTGGTGGCATTTTGCATGCTGCATTACACACAGAGGCCACTTTTAGCCTAGTCTTCTGTGCATCCAATGAAATCAGACATGTGTTTTGTGACATCCTTCCACTGCTCGCAATTTCTTGTTCTGACACTCACATCAATCAGCTTCTACTCTTCTACTTTGTAGGCTATATTGAGATAATTATCATATCAGTAGTCCTGATCTCTTATGGTTTTATTCTGCTGGCTATTCTTAGGATGCTTTCTGCTGAAGGGAGGCAAAAAGTCTTTTCCACCTGTGTCTCTCACCTAACTGGGGTGTCAATTTACCATGGGACCATCCTTTTCATGTATGTGAGGCCAAGTTGCAGCTATGCTTTGGACCATGATATGATAGTGTCTGTATTTTACACCGTTGTGATCGCCATGCTGAATCCTATCATCTATAGTTTGAGGAACAAAGATGTAAAAGAGGTAATGAAAAAATTGTTTAAGAAAAAATTGCTTTATTAATAAAGTATATTTTTGGCATTGAGTAAAACTGAAAATAATGCTGTGAGTCAATCCATATTTTTATGGTCAGAAACTAGAGAAGAAGATGGCTTATCTTTACCTAATATACCTTAGAATCTTTCCAAATAAACAATTAGTTAGTCCTCTTGTGTAACATTTTATAGACGTAGATTAACTGTCTCATCTATATTCCTATGACTATACTTGAACATATCCATATTAAACATTCACTGATGTACATATATTGCTATTCTTAGTCATTTTCGATCTTGATTTTCACTTATTATAGAAGTGATTTCTTCAGGGTTTGATAGCTTCATATATTTTCACATTTTTCATTGTAATCCTTCTGCACTCAGTATGAAGCTAATTCCACTTGTGAAATCCCTGGAAGGACTTCCCTGTGGTTAACTTATTTGCTTGATATACCCTTCCCTATTCAGATCCATATACCCTCTAGATGTACCTTTTGTCCTCTTTGGTCTAACACCACAGAATTTTATTCCATTATTAAAGTCTTTCCACTTGCCAATTAGATATATTGATTAGATCTGTACTGAAACTCCCCAAATACGCTGAAACTATATGAAAATATTTGTATAGAATGTACATGAGGATCAGGAAAGACAAATAAAATTATAGTTTATGAAGAACCTAAAACTGACCATAGGATGTAGATGTTCCACCATCTGAAAAGGTAGTCCACATTTGAGGGTTCCTAGGGTGCTGGGATATTGGGCTTGGTCTTATCTTATCTCTACCTTTACCTTCTATGTAGGAGGAACGACTGCATTTGTTATTGTTCCTCAAAGTTACTCCTAATGAGCAAGGCACATAATGGAAAGATTATTATTTCAAAGCATTCCTGCTTCTGCCTTATTTATTCTGCTGCATTTACTTTGGTCCCATGTTTTGTTCATTAGGAGTAGAAACTGCCTGGAGCCAGCACCAGATAGGAATAAGCAAAGGAGATGTATTAAATTTTCCTTGAATTACAATTTAAGTACTTGATATAACTAATTGCTGAAGATTGAGGGTGGACTAACTGGGGAGAAAAAAAGTACCTAGAGGCCCAACCTTAATGGGACCCCTTCACAATTTCTTGTGTTTTATTTCCAGGAGCCCCAACAGGCTCTCACAAAAATCCCTTTGTGCCTCTGCCAGTAGGGAAGGAAAATTAGTCATTTAAAATATTCCCAAGGCATTTTTTCTTAACAAATACCTGCTCTTAATCGATACTATTTTACCAGAGTCTAATCAGCCTGGATTTACAAGAGCAAACCTACTTTCAAGTGACAGACATTCAACTCCAGACCCCTCTGGCCCTCCTATATTAACTAGGAGGTGAAAAAAGGTGATAAACATTTATGAAGGTCAGAGTTTAGGGACACAGGCTCACTAAAAGACTAATTTTCCATAGGATTATAGAACATTTACCTCCCCCAACATCCTACCAGCACATTAATAGGGTTATTGTATATAAGGGATGACAACTATCAAGAATTGAAAGACTCAGACCCAATTTAAGAAGGAATCCCTAAAGAAACCCAAAGACAACAGAGGAGATGAAAACAAGGACATGAAATAAATTTAATCACTGAAGCTTACAGCTACAGGAAAACAGTAAACACAGCCAAATTCCAAGCCAGATGAGCATAAGACCTCACACTAAAAGTCTATTTACCTCAGTTTCCATTACTGGATACATAGTGTCTAGCTTTCAACAATAAAACACAAAGCATGCTAAAAGGCAAAAAACAAAAAAACACACAAACGAAAGTCTGAAAATGAGGGCAATATCAAAACCAGACTCAAATTTGGCTGAGATATTAGAATTACCAGAGGAATAACTTAAAATAACTGATATTAATATGCTAACAACTCTTAGGGAAAAAGACAACATGCAAGAACTATGGGGTAGGAGGTGATTAATAAGCAGGATTGTGGAATAAGACATGCCTGGCACAGAGGCTCCTGAGAAACAATGAAAAATGGGCTGACTTTGTTGGAATGAACTTTCCCCAAACTCTGGAAGACAATCAAGACTAGGCAATGACTCAACAAATAACTACAGTTATTTTCTGAAATCAGGAAAAAGAAGAAAACAAATGTAAGTAATTTAGGGCAGACCCAGGGCAAGTTTGTTCATCCTGGGCCCCCCTTCCCCTCCCTCAGTTCTGCATGGTAGTTCCATGACCCACAGTGATGGCCCAGGCACATTCAACTGAGAGTCCCTGGGGCCTGATTATTGCTGCACCCTAATGAAAATATTGGGTGTCTTTGTACATCAGACCCAACCAGCTCTGTGGAAGACTGACCCAGACGATGTGTTCATCACTTAGTCTGGGATTTACTTGAGACTGAGAAGTGGCATAGAATACTCCATAACAATTTCCTTTATGAACACAGAGGCAAATCATCAACTAATTGTAGAAAATTGAATATGATGGCATATTAAAAGGATTACACAACTGAGATTTATCCCAGGAGTGTAAGAGTAGCTCAATATAACTACAAAAAAATCAATCTATATACATTGATATAATTACATTATATCAAAAATGCAATATATGACATTAATCTATGAAAAAATTACTTATCATATGAGTTGATTTAGATCAGGAACTTGACAAAGTCCAACACAATTTCATAATAAAATCACTTGGTAAAATAGGGATAAAAGGGAACTTCCTCAACATGATAAAGTCATATGCAAAAAGTCCACAGCTGTCATTGTATTTAGTAGAGAAAGACTGAAAGTCTCCTCTGAAGTCAAGAACAAGACAGGCATGTATGTCTTCTTTCCCTACTGCTGCAAGAATGAGGTTCTTATACATGCTTTGATACTGTATGGATGAACTTGAGTGAAATAAATCAGACACAAAAAAACAAATATTGTGTAATATCACATACTGAATAGCTAGGACAAGCAAATTCACAGAAACAGATAGTTGATTACAGGTTACCAGGGGCTGGGTTGTGAGGGAAATGGGGAGTTATTGCTTAATCAATGTTTGAGGCAATGAAAAGCTTTGGGTAAGGGATTGGAGTGACAGAAGCATAATAATTAATGCAATTAATACTGCTGAATTGTACATTCTAAAGTGGTTAAAAAGGGAAGTTTTGAGTTGGATAAATGTTACTATAATAAAAGGTGAGAAAAAAAATGCAGAGGATTAATATCAGCAGGGAGATGGAAACCCTAAGAAAGAATCAAAAAGAAAGGCAAGATAACAAACTGTAACAGAAATAAAGAATGTCTTTCCACTGATTTACAGCTGCTGACTGTTCCCTCTGGCTTCTCTCTCCATCTGACTTGCACTCTGCTTTTAAAGGACTCCAATAATCTGGATTAAAGTCCAATCTGATTCTTTGGGCTGCACCTTAACCCTCTTGAAGAAACTTTATTTACAATGTGTCCACATCCGCAGAACCAGGGGAGGACCTGAATATGCCTTTTGTTGAGGGCAGGATTCAATACCAAATAGCAACCAATAAAAAATGTAAAAATAAGTATAATTGTTACACAAACAGAGGAGAGGAAAAGGAAAGAAAATGGAGTCATATGAAATGCTCATTTAATACCAGGGAAGAAAACAAAAAGATCATGGGACAAAAAATTAATCAAGAACAGGGGCAAGGAATAGAAAACAGGTACAATTATGATAGCTATTAATTGAACTGTATCAAAAGCATTTTAAATGGGAATAAAATGGTCTAAATAAACTAAGTAAAAGACTACTATAGGCTGGCTATAATTTTTTTTAATTTTTTAATTAAAAACACGAATTAAAATAGTATCACTATAGGTTGTCTATAAAAATATTTAAAATTTAAAAACACAGGTAAATTAAAAGTAAAAGTATGTCAAATTATATGCCATGCTGTATTTAATCAAAAGAGCTGGAGTCACTGTATTAATTTCAGATAAAGCAGACTTCAGAACAAATAAAAATATGAAGATAAAGTGGAACATTATGTAATGATAACAGGATCAGTTCTCCAAGAACATACAATAATCCTGAATGTATACACACCTATCAACAGAAGGGCAGAATATGTGAGGCAACAACAGATATTAACTACAAGGTGAAAATGATAAATCCACTAATAGAGTCAGAGATTTCAGCAGTACTCTATCATTTATTGACAGATTCAGCAGGCAGAAAATCAGTAAAGAGATAGTAGAACTTAATAGAATAATCAGTCAACTGGATGTAGTTGGTCTTTGTACAGTACTTCATCCAAAACAGGAAGACTACACAGACTTCTGAAGCTCAAATAGACCATTCACCATGATCAACCACATCATGGGCCATAAAGCACACCTTAACAAAGTTGAAAGAATAGAATTCATTCAAAGTACACACTCAGTCCACTTCGGAATCAAACTAGTAATAAATAACAGAAAGAAAGTTTGAAAATCTCAAATATTTGGCAATAATCAAGAACTCTTTCAACAGCTGAATAGAAAAATAAACTGTGATGTATTGATACAATTGAGTATTTATTATACAGCTATAAAAAGAAACAAACTATCAAGCTACAAAAACTCAAAAAGGAACTTAAATGCATATTGCTAAGTGAGAGAAGCCAATCTTAAAATCAACAAACTGCAGATCCAATTATGTAACATTGTAAAGAGGAAAACTATAAATGGAGTAAAAGTATAAGTGGTTGTCAGGAACTCATGGTTAAGAGGGAGAGGTGAATGAAGGGCACACTGGAAATTTTTACATCAATGAAACTATTCTATATGATATTGTTATGGTGGATACAAGATATTTAGCATTTTAAAAAACCCATAGGGAGGCAGGGCAAGATGGCAGTATAGGGAGGTATGGAATTCAGTTAGTCCCCTAGAGCAACTAGCAAATAGCCAGGAACAATTAGAAAATAGTTTGGAACAACTGATGGGAGGGACATTCATGACTGGACAACATCATATACCAGTCAGAAATGGGTGGAATGGCTGAGATCACAGCATAAACTGTGGAGCTAGTGCACCTCCCCCGCTGGTGTGGCAGGTTGAGTTGCAAAACTTCACTGTGGGAGAAAGAAGCAGTCACTGCTAGGAGCAAGGGAATGTACCTTAAGCTCCAATTCTGGTTTTAATTAACAAATTTGGACATTTGAATATGAGCACAGATAAACCCAGAGAAAGCAGGAAATGACCCCAGAGGTTTATCCTGGCAGAGAGGATGTGGGACTGGTGGGAAAAAAAAATACATAAATAAAAACAGGGCCTTTTGGATTCTGCTGAGCTCAGAGTACTGGAGAAGGGCTGTGTCTCCAAAAACAGGGCACACTCTAGGAGTCTCCTCCTGCGTGCCTCTTTGTTGCTCAGATGTGGCCCTCTCTCTCTAACTAAGCCACTTCAGCAAGTGATCTCACTGCCCTCCCATGTGGGACCTGACTCCCAGGGGTGGGGTGTAAATCTTCCTGGCAATGCAGTATATGACTCCCAAGGATGAATCTGGACCCAGCATCGTGGGATTGAGAACATATTCTTGAACAAAAGGGGGATGTGAAACGAAATGGAATAAAGCTACAGTGGCTGAGAGATTTCAAATGGAGTCAAGAGGTCACTCTGGTGGATATTTTTACACACTATATAGATAACACTCTTTAGGTTTTAATGTATTGGAATAGCTAGAAGTAAATACCTGAAAGTATCAAAATACAACCCAGTAGTCTTGACTCTTGAAGATGATTGTATAACAATGTAGCTTACAAGGGGTAACTGTAATTTTGAAAACCTTGGGGATTGCACTCCCTTTATCCAGTGTACAGATGGATGAGTAGAAAAATGGGGACAAAAACTAAATGAAAAGCAGGGTGGGATGGGGGGAATGATTTGGATGTTCTTTTTTACTTTTATTTTTTATTCTTATTCTGATATTTTCTGGTGTAAGGAAAATGTTAAAAAATAGACTGGAGTGATGAATGCATAACTACATGATGGTACTGTGAACAGTTGATTGTACACCAAAGATGATTGTATAGTATGTGAATATATCTCAATAAATCTGAATTAAAAAGGGGGGGGGTTACACAGAACCTGTTACCAACTATGGTTCCTGCCTGGTGAACTGGAGGGCTGGGGAATGGCTCTGAAAAGGGGACTTCATGTTTTGTTTTGTTTTGATTTTCCTTTTTTTCTCTCTCATTCTAAGTAACTCATTAGAGAAAGCCTCAGGCATTTTCGATTTCAGCACTGACCCATGTAAAGGTGGAATAAAGACAAGAGAGTCAAAGGAAAAATTCAAGTAGGAAGGTTACAATTCCCTAAAGGGCTTATCTTCCTTAAGAAAAGGGGTGTGTGGGACCAAGATCAGGTCCTCCCTCAGAGAACTCAGACCCCAGGACCTGGGGGAAGGCAAAAACAGCTTAAGTTTGGCTTCTCACACCCTTGAGTCCCTGGCCAGGACAGGGCCCACTGAAATTAAATATACTGCACCTCTTTACACTGGTGGGAAGCTGCAGGCTGACATGTGGCATCTGTTGGGCAAGATAGGAAAAGCACAGAGTCTAGAGACCTCACAGAAAAGTGCAACAATCTTATAGGTCTCACATTCAGGGAAAACTGATACTGAATACAGCTTCCTCCTGAGACCTGGACCCATATAGTCTAGGAAAATCTGATTGGGGTAATCAAGGAAACAAGGTGCTTAGACAACAGAAAAGTAGAGGTGACACTAGGAAGAGTGAAGATATGGCCTAGTCAAAGGAACAAACTTAAACCTCAACTGAGATACAAGAGTTGAAGCATCTACTTATGAATTAAAAAACAAAAAAACAAAAAAAAAACCCCAAAAACTAAATCCATTCAAAAATCAAATCAAATCAACAAGTTGAGGGAAGACATTGCAAAAGAGATGAAGGATGTGCAGAAGACATTGGGAAAACATAAGGAAGAACTTGAAAGTTTGAAAAAACAAGTGGCAAAGCTTATGGGAATGAAAGGCACAATAGAAGACATGAAAAACACAATGGAGATACATAACAGTAGATTTGAAGAGGCAGAAGAAAGGATTCATGAACTAGAGGACAAGACCTCTGAAATCCTATACACAAAAGAACAGATAAGGAAAAGAAAGGAAAAATATGAGCAGAGTCTCAGGGAAAGGAATAACAACAGGAAGCAAATAAATATGCATGTCATGGGTGTCCCAGAAGGAGAAGAGAAAGGAAAAGAGGCATAAAGAATAATGGAGGGAATAATCACTGAAAATTTCCCATCTGTTATGAAAGACATAAAACTACAGATCCAAGGAGCACAGCATACCCCAAACAGAATAGACCTAAGTAGAACAACTCCAAGACACTTAATAATCAGATTATCAAACATCAAAGACAAAAGGAAATTCTGAAAGCAGCAAGTGAAGAGTGATCCATCACATACAAAGGAAGCTCAATAAGGCTATGTGTGGATTTCTCAGTAGAAACAAAAGAGGCAGAAGGCAATGATAAGATATACTCAAGATACTGAAAGAGAAAAACTGACAGCCAAGAATTCTATATCCAGCAAAACTGCCCTTCAAAAATGAGGGAGAGTTTAACATATTTTCAGACAAACAGAAACTGACAGGGTTTGTGAGCAAGATGCCTGCTCTATAAGAAATACTAAAGGGAACACTACAGGCAGATAGGAAAATGAAAGAGAAATTTGTTGAAGAGTGTAGAAATGAAGACTATCAGTAAGGGTAAAAATAGAGAGAGAGAGGAAAATACAAAATAAAATAAGATATGACATATAAAATCCAAAAGACAAAATGGTTGAGAGTAGACATTATGTTGAGTGAGATTAGGCAGAAACTAAAGAAAGGATACTGTATGGTCTCACTAATATGGACTAACATTAATGAGTGAAATTTGAGAGCTGAGAAACCAGGTTTTCAGGAGATAGAAAAAAGTTAGTGATTGGGCATTCAATGCTGAAGGAATAAAGAAGGTTCAACAGGATTGATTGTATAGATCCAGAAAAGGAATGGATAGTATAATGGTGTGTTGGTAACACATTTTTATAAGTACTCTGAAGAAAGATGATTGTCAGTCAGGTTGAACGAGAAAGGCTAATGCCATATGTGACACCAGAAGGAATGATAGAAGATAAAAAGTGGGATTGTATAACTTAGTGGAACCTAGAGTAGTCAGTTATGGTGACTAATGTACAAACATAAGAATGTTATTAAGTTAGGGAGAAGAAATGAATGTCAACATTGCAAGGTGTTGAAAATAGGATGGTATAGGGGGAAAATACAATCAATGCAATCTAGAGTCTATAGTTAATGGTTTCATTGTAAGATGCTTCCATTAATTGTAACAAAGGCAATATATCAAAGATAAATGTCTATAAGAGGGAGATATAAGGGAGTGATATGGCATTCATGGTGGTGGTATCTGAGCTTTTCACTATATTTTATTTTTATTTTTCTTCTATCTTTTGTATTTTTATTCTTTATTTTTTGTCCTTTTCCTCTTTGGGAAGACATGGAAATATCCTCAGATAGGTTGTGGTGGTAAATGCATAATTATGTGATTATACTGGAAATTGTTGATTGTTTACTTAGTGTGGATTGTATGGTGTATGAATAAAACTGTTAAAAAATAAACTCAGGCATATAAGTGCTGGGTAAAATGTGGAGAGAGGGATGTACCTGATCACTATTGGTAGGGAAGTAGAATGGTGCAGCCCAGCTGGATGGCAGTGTGCTGGTATTCCACAGGAAGCTAATTATGGGGTTGCCATATGGTCCTGCAGCCATGTTATTGGGGATATACTTGGAAGAACTGAGAACAGTGTCATGAGTGGAATTGCTCACTGGTGTATATGGAAGCCATATTCAAGATTCTCAATGGATGGAGGTGGCCTAAGGGTACATCAACATAGAAACAGAATGGTGAACTGTGGTACATACATACAATGGAATACCAAGAAGCAGCAAGAAGAAATGAAGTTGTGAGGTATACACCTAGGTTAATGGACCCTGATAACAGTAGGTTGTGTGAAATAAGCCAGAATTGAAATGACAGACATTATAACACCTCACTAATATGGAGTAAACTATATTGAGCAAACTCTGAGAATTGAATCTGAGAGCATAGGTTATCAGGGGAACACCTATGGTAAAGGTTCCTAGATTATAAGCTCTTACAGCAGTCACATCTATTAATGAGTTGCGGTGGTTATCTCTAAATTTTGATATGCTGAGCTGTTTGTGTATAACCTGGTCAGTCACTGGAAATTCGGGTATCTATGTGACACCTGAGACTCAGAGTTAGAGTTCAGCAGCTATGAATGTCAGCATTACACCATACAGAAAATGTTAAAAAGCTGAAAAATAGATCAGACTTCAATTAGAGATATAAATAAAATGGACTTGATAAGAACAAAGGTCATCCAGACTAAACGATAAAGGATGATATTGACTATGTTTTAAAACATTAACTTCTGTGTGAGACCAAAGGAAGTGATGTTTATTTGGTACAAAAATCTATACTTTCTGTAGTACGCTATATAATTTAACTTGTATGGTCTGTTTATTCAAATACCATAATGACATGGCAACTTGAATGGCGGTGAGAACTTGTTGGTTAGTACAGGTTAGTGTGAAAGCCCAATACATCCCAGAGTGATTTGGCCAGAGAGTAAGGAGTATTTGCAGGGCCCCCTTGGTGAGGTGTGGAAAACATGGAAATATCAAAGTTCCCCACCTGGGGAATTTGTGATATTCTCACAAGCATTGGGAACTAGCATTGTAGTAGGCCAAGTTCTTGATCTTGGGCCATGCCTTACAAAGCTTGTTACTGCAAAGGAGAGGCTAAGCCTACTTATAATTGTGCCTAGGAGTCTCCTCCAGAGAACTGCTTTTGTTGCTCAGATGTGACCTGTCTCTAAGCCCACTTGCCAGGTATACACACTACCCGCCCCTCCCACTACATGAGACATGACTCCCAGCAGTGTAAATCTCCCTGGCAACATGGGACATGACTCCCTGGGATTAGCCTGGAACCAGCATTGTGGGATTTAGAAAGCCTTCCTGACCAAAAGAGGGAATAGAAATCAAACAAAGTAAAGTTTTGGTGGCTGAGAGATCTCAAATGGAGTTGAGAGGCCATTCTGGAAGTTATTCTTATCTATTATGTATATATCCCTTTTCAGTTTTTAGTGTACTAGAATAACTAGAAGGAAATACCAGTTGCCTTAATTTCTGAATATCATTGTTTAAATATATAGCTTACGTGGTGTGGCTGTGTGATTGTGAAAACCTTGTGGCTCACACACCCTTATCCAGTATATGGACAAATGAGTAGGAAAAAAGGGGGACAAAAAGTAAATTAATAATGGGGGAAAGGAGTATGAGATGTTTTGGGTGTTCTTTTTTACTTTTATTTTTATTTTTATTATCACTATTTTTTGGAGCAATGAAAATGTTCAAAAATTGATTGTAATGATGAATGCACAACCATGTGATGATACTGTGAACAATTGATTGTACACTTTGGATGATTGTATGGTATGTAAATATATCTTAATAAAATGGCATTAAAAATAATCAAACCAAATAAAAACAAACATAGAATTGTACAATATGAAGAGTGAACACTTATGTAAATTTATGCACTTTAGTTAATAATAATGTTCTCTGATTGTAACAGAACAACCACACTGATTTAAGATAATGATATGAAAAACTCTTGGGGGGTAGAGAGGATATATGGGATATATGGGAACACAGAACACTGCATTTTGTGTAAAATATTCCTTGAGCCAAATTCTGCTCTTAAAAATAAAGTCTATTAAAAAAGGTTTAAATTTATAAAAAAATTTGAGAAACAAAACTGACCTTATTGTAGAGAGCATTTTGTCTTATAATGAAAGAAAGTTACTTACTTTTTTTATTATTAACTTTTGAGGTGATTTTTCTAGGAAAAAGAATAAACTATTCAAAGCTGTTTCTAAATAGCCATCTCATAAAATTTACATTTCTTGCAGCATTTCAGTATCATTTGTGTGTTTTTATGGTTCAAATCAAGGTTTCAAAATTGTCAAGGCAAAGTTTCAGTCAAGCTGTTCCTTGGCTTAATCATTTAGTTGCTCATTCAAATTGACAAAACATAATCTTTCATAGAAAAGTAAAAGAAGAGCTTAAGGAACAAGGATGCACTCACTTATCCCTAAAAATATCTGGCCAATAATTAATTCAAGAAATAAGACAAAGTGGATATCAAGTTAACATGCATGAAATCCACCAACCCCCAACCTTATTTCCTAAAAGTAGAAACCAAGTAGTGAGAATAAGTAGTACCGCTTGATTTGCTATTTGTTCAGATAAATGTAGAATAATGTGTTTAACTGTCAAGTTAATAAGCCTTCACTCTTCATATCTCTGCTCAAAATTATCATTTCCTCAAGGAAAAATTACTTGACTCTCCCATCCCTGCTGGGGCCTCTCTTTCATATCACTTAACAGAGTTATTTAATATTTGCTGTGGTGATATTTGATTACTTTGCAAATCTTCCACTATACTGGCACTGTCATTCACATAAAGGCAGATATGTCTATTTGCCCTCCCAATTATATGAACAGGGCAAGAATAGTACCTGGAACATGTAGTTTATTTAGCGAATATTTATTGAATATACAGTAACTCAATGAATGAGTAAATTTAGTAGCAATAGTTATTACTGTTAGCTTATTAGGTACTGAACAACTATGTAAATATATACATATATTAATTCAGGTAATCTCTATAACAACCACTGAAAAGAGAAAAGACACAAATTACCAATATAAGGAATGAAAGAAGGTAGACAATATTCTCCACAACATGAAAAGAAGAAAATATTAATAAAACATTTTGTTGATAAATTGTATAATTTATATGAGTTGTATAATTTCTTAAAGTTTATCACACCAGAAGAACGGATAACCTGATTAGGCCTATATCTATTTAAAACTTGAATTAATCCTTAAAAACTTTCCACATGAACAGGCACTCTTCACATTTCTTTGGCCCTGCAGTAGAAGACAACATATTGGGAGGCAGCAGAACAACACTGTTCTAGTTTGCTAATGCTACCAAAATGCAAAATACCAGAAATGGATTGGCTTTTATAAAAGGGGTTTATATGGTTAGACAGATACAGTCTTAAGGCCATAAAGTGTTCAAGGTAACACATCAGCAATCGGGTACCTTCACTGGAGGATGGCCAATGGTGTCTGGAAAACCTCTATTAGCTGGGAAGGCACGTGGCTGGCATCTGCTCCAAAGTTCTGGTTTCAAAATCGCTGTCTCCCAGGATGTTCCTCTCTAGGCTGCAGTTCCTCAAAAATGTCACTCTTAGTTGCACTTGGGATGTTTGTCCTCTTTCAGCTTCTCCGGAGCAAGAGTCTGCTTTCAATGGCCATCTTCAAACTGTCTTTCATCTGCAGCTCTTGTGCTTTCTTCAAAGTGTCCCTCTTGGCTGTAGCTCCTCTTCAAAACATCACTCACAGCTGCACTGAGTTCCCTCTTCCCATCAGCTCATTTATATGGCTCCACTGATCAAGACCTACCCAATGCACAGGCCAACACTCCATGGAAATTATCCAATCAGAGTCATCACCCACAGCTGGGTGGGGTGCATTCCAAAGAAACACTCAAAGAAATCTAATCAACACTGATAACATCTGCCCACACAAGATTACATCAAAGATAATGGTGTTTGGGGGGACATAATACATTCAAACTGGCACAAACACCATAGAAGAAACCTGGGCCCCAGGATTACCTTGTGGAAAAGACCCACCCACAAATTTTGATCAGCTAAATTCTGCATGGTTATATCCAAGGATGATACTTCTCATTTTGTTAAGCTATCTGTTTCTGAATTCCTTTTGCTACACCACAATAACCAGTACTCTAATATAGGTTCTCTCTGCAGCACAGTCACATCACTGATAAGTTATTCTTTCCTTTATAGCCTCCTTTTTTCTTCTTCTGCAAATAGAACAGTACCTATATGTTGGAGAATATTTAGCTGGTATCCTTGGGCATAGTGGCCACAGGGAATTGCCAAGAGTTCACTAATGATGAACACTGCAAATAAACTGTGTAGTGCAAAAAAATATAAGGAGATATTATTTTCATCTACAAAATAATTTGCTAACATTTTGGGTCCCTTAGTTGTATACCAAGGTCAGTGACAACCAGGTTTCTGAGGAAAAGTTTCAAAGGTGTTTGTAGCCTGGAGTCCATGTTGGTGGGGATGGTCATGCCCAACTTGCCCAACAGTGAGATCACATAGATGATGAGGAATAACCCGAATAATGAAGTCTGTAAGTCAGGGCAGTCTGTGATTCCTGTTAGGATAGATTCATTCAGCACTGTTAAGTTGCATTTTTCCACCCAGGTCTACCAGAAACCTATTCTGACAGAGATGTCAGCATAGCCAATAGCTTTCATGTAGTATCATGTGATAGATTTTTAGTACACAAAGCCAGTATAAATAACATGGCTCCAAATTTTCAAATTTAGGATTTTGAAAATAAATCCACATCCTACAAATAACACACACAAATGCACAAGTATGCCCACTCACAAACATGTACACATATGCACAGGTATGCATAGATATGTGTGTGTATGTGTGTGTGTATGTGTGTATATATGTATATGTGTGCATATATATATATATATATATATATATATATATAGAGAGAGAGAGAGAGAGAGAGAGAGAGAGAGACTTTCTATCTTTATTTCTGCCAGGAAATTTCTCCTGAGAAATCCATCACAACCTTCATCAGAATTCCCAACTTGTGGCCTGCCCTATGGAATGTGGACTTCGCAAATCCCTGTTTCAGCCTGAACCAACTGTAGGCAGAAGAACTTTCATGGAACTATGCTTTTAAATGTGGGTTCCAAATGTTTCTGTATATTTTGTATTAATATGTATATAAAAAAGCTTTATGAATAGTACAATTATAATCTAGATATCTAACTGTTCTGGTTTGTGAATGCTGCCATTATGCAAAATACCAGAAATGGATTGCCTTTTATAAAGGGGGTTTATTTGGCTACAAAGTTATAGTCCTAAGACCATAAAAGTGTCCAAACAGAGGTATCAACAATAGGGTACCTACAGTGATGAACACTGTTGGCCTCTGGAAAAACTGCATCATCTGTGAAGGCATAGGCACATGTCTGGCATCTGCTCAGGGTTCTGGTTTCAAAATGGCTTTCTCCCAGGATGTTTCTTTCCAGGTATCTGGTGTGCTCTCTCAGTTTCTCCTAGGCAAATTCTGGACTAGCAAAAGTCTACTTTCAAAGACTATCTACAAAATGTCTCTCTTGGCTGCAGCAGCAAGCCCCATCTCTCTGAGCTCTTACATGACTCCTATAAACTAATCAAGACCCACACTCAATGGGCAGGGCCACATCTCTGTGGAAATAATCTAATCAAAGGTATTATCCACAGATCAGTGGGTAACTTCTCCATGGAAACAATGTAATCCAAATATTCCAGCCTAATCAACACTAATATATCTGCCCCCACAAGACTGCATTAAAGAATATGGCATTTTGTGGGACATAATACATCCAAACCAGCACACTAACACTGAAAGATTTTAACATGTTTTTCATCTTTGCTTCAACAACTATCTATTGTCTGTCTATCTATTTTTCTATCTATCTATCTATCTATCCATTTATCTGTCATCCATTTTTCCATGTATCTATACATCTACCCATCTATCATCTATTATATGTGTATGTTCATGCATATATTTCTAGGAATGTGTATGTATGTTTGCATATGTTAATGAGTGTACATTTTTGTGTCTTTGTGTGTGCGTGTTTCTTATTTGATAAAATATTTATTTTCTTATTATTGCACAGGTTGTTGATTATACGTTTTCCATAGATGCTGTGCCAGTTTGAATGTATTGTGTCCCCCAAATGCCATTATCTTTGATGTAATCTTGTGTGGGCAGATGTATCAGTGTTGATTAGATTTCTTTGAGTGTTTCTTTGGAGATGTGCCCCACCCAGCTGTGGGTGATGACTCTGATTGGATACTTCCATGGAGGCATGGCCCCACCCATTTATGGTGGGCCTTGATCAGAGGAGCCATATAAATGAGCTGACGGGCAGAGGGAACTCAGTGCAGCTGTGAGTGATGTTTTGAAGAGGAGCTACAGCCAAGTGGGACACTTTGAAGAAAGCATAGGAGCTGCAGATGAGAGACAGTTTGAAGATGGCCATTGAAAGCAGCCTCTTGCTCTGGAGAAGCTAAGAGAGGACAAATACCCCAAGTGCAACTAAGAGTGACATTTTTGAGGAACTGCAGCCTAGAGAGGAACATCCTGGGAGAAAGCCATTTTGAAACCAGAACTTTGGAGCAGATGCCAGCCACGTGCCTTCCCAGCTAACAGATGTTTCCTGGACACCATTGGCCATCCTCCAGTGAATGTATCTGATTGCTGATGTGTTACCTTGGACACTTTATGGCCTTAAGACTGTAACTGTGTAACAAAATAAACCCCCTTTTATAAAAGCCAATCCATCTCTGGTGTTTTGCATTCTGGCAGCATTAGCAAACCAGAACAGATGTCTTTTTTAATTTGAGGGAATTCCATTCTAATATTACTTTGCAGAAACTTTTACCCTTTAATGAGTGTTGGATATTGTTAAATGATTTTTCTATGTGCATTGAAATGGTCTCATGTTTATCTTTTTTAAGCTTGTTAATATAAAGAATCACATTATTGATGTTGGAATGGAAAGGTAAATTTGTATTCTAGAAACAAACCCATCTTTTTCATGAAGCATTATCAGTTTCACATATAAGTAGTATGAATTTGGTAAAATATTGTTTATGTTTTTTGCATCTATTTTCCTGGGGTTATTCTCTGTTGTTTTATTTTTGTCTAAAATGTCTTCACATATTTTAGGTATCAGAGTAAAGTTATTACAATAAACTAAATTGGGATGTATTCTCTATTTTTTTTTGTGCAGAAGGGTTTTATAAAATTGACATTATTTTCCTTACAGATCTCAAATAATTTGGTATGATAATAATCTGTGCCTTCAGTGTACAGTCTGAAGGCCATAAAAGTGTCCAAACTAAGGCATAAACATGAGTATACCTTCACTGAAGGAAGGCCAATCGCATCTGGAAAACCTCTGTTAGCTGGAAAGCCATGTGGCTGGCAACTGCTGATCCTGGGTTGTGTTCCAGCTCCTCTCTCAACTCCTATGCATTTTCAAATGTTGCTCTTGGGGCATTTCTCCTCTCTTAGCTTCTCTGGAGCAAACTGGGCTAGCTTCAGTAAAATCTGCTTTCAATGGCTGTCTCCAAAATGTCTCTCTGAGGTGCAGTATCAAGCTCCTTCTGTCTGAGCTCCTTTATAGGACTCCAGTGATTAAACCAAGACCCACCCTGAAAAGGCAGGGTTCATATCACCCATGAAATAACTCAATCAGACATTTCAGTTGATCAAGTCACATCTCCATGGAAATACTCAATCAAAGGATTCCAACTCAATCAACATTAATACATCTGCCCCCCCCCCAAGATTGCATCAAAGAGCATGTCATTGTGGTGTCATAAGGCATCCAAACTGGCACACCATCCATTCACTAAAAAAAGTGATTAAATTGTCAAAAACTGTCATAAAGAATCAAGATTTTGGGGACTCAGGAATCTAATTAAAAGCATCCAATGCCCATGCTTAATAAAGAAAGAAAATTGTAAATTATAGTTAAAGAACGCTGTGGCATTTCAACTTACTGGCCATTCTGATGGTTTGAAGCTCTATGGTCCCCCAGAAAAGCAAGTTCTTAAAGCTAATTCATTCCGCTGGAAGTGGACCCATTTTAAGTAGGATATTTTGGTGAGTAGGATCTTAAGTTGAGATGTGACCTACCTCATTCCAGGTGGGTCTTAATCCTTTTACTGGAGTCCTTTGTGAGAGGATAAAAGACAGAGAGAAGACACAGAAAAAGGCCACAGAAAAGGCAAGAGAGACAGAGAAGCTGAGAGAGAAAAGCCAGAGACTGTTAGAGAGAAAGACCTACAGAAGATAAGAGATACTGAAGCTAAAAGAGAGAAACACACAGAGTTTAGGAGAATAAACCACTGAAGCCAGAAGCTGGAAGCAATGAAACCTGGTATGCTGGTTTGAGACTGTTGTGTACCTCAGGAAAGACTATGTTCTTTTGATCACTCTGTGAGGTACAAGCTTATTGTGGTTGGGATCTTTTGACTGGGTTGTTTCCATAGAGATGTTACCCACCCAATTGTGGGCAGGACGTTCTGATTAGATTATTTCCATGGAAGTGTGACCCCACCCATTCAAGGTTGGTCTTAATTAATTTACTGGCATCCTCTATGAAAAGATCAAAGGCAGAGACATTTTGAAGACAGCAAAGAGACTGTTAGAGAGAAACCACTCAGAGACATGTTGGAGACAGCCTTTGAAACCAAACATTTGCAGTTGCTGAGCTAAGTGCACATTTTGTCCTGGAGAAGCGAAGTGAGAACCCACAGATGCTTAAGGAAAGGCCACTGGAATCAGAAGCTGAAAGCAATGCAACCTGGGAGCAAAGGATTAGCAAACACCAGCCATGTGCCTCCCAGCTAACAGGGCTGTTCTGGACACCATCAGCCTTTCCCCAGGAAAGGTATCATCTTGTTGATGCCTTAGTTTGGACACATTTATGGCCTCAGGAAAGTAAATTTGTAACCTAATAAATCCCCTTTAAAAATGCCAATACATTTCTGGTATTTTGCATTTCAGTGGCTTTAGCAAACCCAAACACCTGGAGAGAAGGGAGAGACCAGCCTATGTACTTTGGGCCTTTCCATGTGCCAAAGTGTTTTGCTTAATTTATAGGATCAGATTCAAATGATAGAAATAGATGCTCTTACACAACTTTAGAATTCAAAAGCTAATTTTATTGATATTAGCAAAATTAAGAATATATTAAAGAAATTAAATGATTAAAAATTAAATGATCAGAATTAAATGAGTGACTCAAATATCACAGAAATAGAACAAAAGAGAAAGAATAAGAATCTATTACCAGCTGGGCAGCAGCATCCACGGATTAAAAAAGCCACTAGCTGGGAAGCCTTTTACTCTGTGGCAGTCCCTGGAGCCTGGAAAGGGAATTCATCAGCCATAAAAAGTGCATTCACCTTGCAGGTGAAGGCTTCAGGGAATCCAAGAAGGGCTTTCCTTTTTAAAGCCCAAAATACATTTGTCATAATCAAGAGTGTTCCGTTGAAGTTGAAGCTGGCCAGACTCCAGTCTCCAAGGCTAGACTCCCTCATGACATTCTTGGTGTTCCTTAGAATGCTTTGTTCCTAAGGATATGGAACACTAAGCTTTATGTACATGTTTCTCTGGACCTCTCTTGTTTAGATGTTATATATTAACCTTTGGGTGAGTCCACAGGGACATGCTCCAGAATCCTTCATGTATGTAGCTACACATTCAGTCCCTGGACCTGTGGTCACATATAAGAAGCAATTTTGGTTTTATAACTGGGATGAGGAATAAGGGATAAACCTGTTGGGAGACAAAGGCAACAGCAATAACAACAACTAAAGTGAATTATTACACAAAGGAGACTAATTCCCATAGTTAACAGACCAGTGTGCCACTTAGCAGATAGAACAGAAAACCATTGAGCAATAGAATCATTGCTTATTTGTTGTATTTGAACAATGTTTTTGCATTTGTTGCATCACATTAGTGATATTCTTGGAATAATCAGGTATATGTACACAGCATTCAATTTGCATCACAGCACATACACTACCTCTAGCTGCCGTTAGCATATCTAAAGCCATTCTATTTTGTAATATATCTGTCCACATTTGTGTTGTTTCTTCAGTCAATAAAATGATACTATTTTGAGAGGCATTCAAAGCAGCAGCTTGTGCAAGCTCTAGGCATCTACTTGTTTACTAAGAATTATGGTAGAGGCTTGTCGTAGAAAAATGCTTAAAGGATAAAACCACCATGCAGTTCATTTGATTCAATGGTGGGTAAGAATGGATTCTCAGTTATCAGGTTGGGAAGGCAGATGGAGGGGGATAGTTGCAGGTAAATACAGCCAGCCTGAGGAACACAGTCCAGTCCAGTTGTGAGGGAGATATTTCCATCCATAATTTCCACATATCCATAAAGCCCCCCATGGTACTGGAGTTACATGAGTGTGAGAGGTATTGGGGGAAATTATAAATTTTGTTAGTGATGTTTGAACAAAGCTCTTTGGGCAAAAATCCTACAGTTACATTACTATATCCTGTGTGTTGTATACATAAGGAGAAAATACCATCAGGTTTTACATCTAAAGCTGGTTCCCAGTATAAACCTTTCCATACTCTGTGTGTTAGGGGTTTTACTGTTTAATTCTCTGTCTTACTTCAGCAAAGATACGTTTGTGGGTTTCATTGAAAGCTTGGAGACCTCTGTGAGATTGGTATTGAGTCCAATTGTCTAACCAAGTCCACTCTGAGAAATTAGCAGGGTAGATTATCCAAGCAAGAACTTCCCCAGTGGCAGTTGGAAATTCAGTGCAGATCCAACAGTCTGATTGATTGCAGATTCGGGAGACAGAGTGTGCCCATTCTAGTAGTGTATTTCCAGACATCAAAGCAGGTATACAGTATCAAAGATAAAGCTATTCATGAAAAGAACAATCAGTTATAGATACATTAATCCATTTTTCCTGTCTTGGAATCATTACTGACACTATTATCTGGTCTTGAGCAATTATTTCTCCAGCCAGCATTGGCATATTAGGGCATTTGAGCCATATTTTGGCAAAAGTGATTTTATTAGTAGAACTAAATCCAGCTGCCCCTCTAAGAGTGGACTTAGTGGGTGGACTTTCTTCAGAAAATATGCCTGTTTTGTAAGGCAAAATTAACAATTGAGCAATTCTGTCACCTTCTTGAATAATTAAATCAGAATTCCCACAATTATGGGCTATTATTTTTATTTCTCCTTGGTAATCATTATCTATTATCCCTCCCATAATTTATAAAACTTTCAATGCCAAACTGTTCTGGGGAGCTATCCATCCAAAATATCCAGGCCACAATTGAATACCTCTCCTGTAGTTAATGGTAGTAATGTGAGTTATTTTAAGGCACTTATTCTCTACTGAGAAGAGATCAAATCCAGCTGCCCCAGGAGTAGCTCAGAAAGGCTCTCGCCTTTGTTTGTTAATTTTCCAATAAACAAAAGTAGGATTAGCAGTTGTTTGAAAATCTTTAATTTGAAGGTTAGGGGTAATCGTCTGTGTTAAAGGTGTCTCTTCTTCCATGATTGGACCATTATTTAAAATTAATAGGCTATCATATAAATTATCCTTCCATTTTTTATAAGAATAATTGCCATGTTGTTTCAATTGCTGTTTTAAGAGACCACTCACTCTTTCAATGAGACCTGCAGCTTGGGGATAATATGCAGTATGAAAGATCCACTGTATATGGTGTTGCTGCACAAACTGCTGCACTAATTTGCCTCTGAAATGTGGTCCATTATCACTCTAAATTTGTAAAGGATTACCAAAATTTAAAATCGTTAATTCTAAAATGCAAATTGTAGCCATTTGGCTTGCTTTACCGGTAGGTAATGCCGCTATATATCCTGAGTAAGTGTCTACTGCAGTACATATTTATTGGCAAACTTTATGTTTTGGTAGTGGTCCTATATAATCTATTTGCCAAATTTGTCCAGGCAATTTTCCTCTCCCTAATTGTCCTTTAATTGTCTGGGGTAAAGTCCTAGGTTTAAGCTATTAGCATATTGGACATTGAGTTATTATTGTTTTGATAATTTCCACAGTAAGCTGAATATCTCTATCCAAAGCCCACCTGTAAGTAGCTTTTTCACCAAGATGCCCACACTTTTGGTGTGCCCATTGTGCCAACTCTGTAAGTTCTTCAGTTAACTCTGCTGCAGAAATGCAAGTCTCAGCATCTGTTAAAGAATTGAAAAAATGTTCTAATGTGTTAGTTATGGTATGTGCATCAACATGAAAAATTGTGACTTTAGTACATCGTACTATTTCCCAGATTTGTTCCCATAGCAATTTGCCCCAAACTTCCTTATTGTGTATTTTCCATGTATTGGATGCCCACATTGGCATCCATGTAGCCAGACCATTAGCAAAAGACCAAGAGTCAGGATAAATATGACATTATGATTAATGCTCCTGTTTTAATACTTGATATACAGCAAATAACTCAGCATATTGACTACTTGTCCTTTCCCTGTAGTTAAAGTTTTCTGTGTGGCCAGGTTATAGGCCACAGCTTTCCAATGCCTAACAGATCCTACATATTTAGCTGCACTATCAGTGAACAAGCATGTTGTAATTCTTCTGAAGACAAGTCACTACAACCTATTCCCCATTTCAGGGGAGATTCTGAAATAAGAGGGGGCATCAATTGAAATTCTGTCTCTGAGTCTGGCATGTCCATCACTAATTCATGTAGGAACATTATCCCCCTGGGACCCAGTTTAGTGCAATCTTGAATATACCATTTCCATTTGATAATACTACTCTCCTGGGCTTGACCTATCTTATGGGTTTTAAGAGAACTTTGTATCCAAGTCATAATAGGAATTTGAGGTCATAATACTAGTTGATGCCCAGAAGTTAATTGTTCTGTTTCTAGCAGTGCCCAATAACAAGCAAGCAACTATTATTCAAAAGGTGTGTACTTTAGGCCAGCTTCAGGCAGCTTCGTACTCCAAAACCCAAGAGGCACCCATTTCTCTTCTTGTTTTTGCCATAAACTCTAATTGGCACAGTTATTTATTTCAGAAACACATAATTCTATTTCTCCAGGTTACACAGGCCATAAGTCCAAGGCCTGTTGAATTTCTTGTTTAGACACCTGAAAGGCAGTTTCTTGTTCAGATCCTCACTCAAAAATATACTTTTTTCCTGATAACTTTATATATAGTGCTTAAGATTTGACTGAAATGGGGAATATGTTCATGCCAAAATCCAAACAATCCTATAAAATGTTGAGCTCCCGTTCTGAAGTGGAACTCTGGAATTCCAAAATTTTCTGTTTAGCTTTTGGTAAAATTTCTCAATGACCTTTTCCCCACTGTATTCCTAAAAGTTTTATAGTTTGAGCTGGGCCATGAATTTTTGAAGGCTTTATTTCCCATCCATGATTTTTCATCAGCATTATACATTTTTCTAAGCTTTCATGAGCAGTTTGCTCATTAGGTCCTTGAAGTAGAATATCATCAATGCACTGACTGATGTGTTCATCAGGATTGAGTATCAATTTATCTAATGCTTCAGCTACTATTTTATGACAAATTGTAGGGCTATGAATATACCCTTGGGGTAATATAGTAAATGAGTATTGTTGGCCTTGCCATGTGAAAGCAAAGTGTGCCAGAATTCCTCATCAATGGGTATGGTAAAAAAAGCATTTGCCAGATCAATCACTGCATACCATGTCCCTGGATAGCTTTGAACTCATACAATTAATGTTACAACATCAGGGGCAGCAGCAGTGAGTGGTGGAGTTATTTTATTTAGGGTTCTATAATCAATGGTCATTCACCAAGATCCATTGGTTTTCTTTACAGGCCATACAGGATTATTCCACTTAGAGGTTACAGGAGTTAATACTCCAGCCTGTACAAGGTCTTGAATTGTAGCCTCAGTCTCTGCATGACCTCCATGAATGTGGTATTGTTTTAGACACACTGTACCCTCTGGCTTGGGTAGCTTTACCAGGACTGTTGGTAACTTCCCTACAAATACAGGGTATACTACTTTAAAGGTATTAACTCCAAATTGATAACAGCCATCTGGAAGAGTCAAGGCCATTCCTGCTAAGATGTCCATACTGATTATATATTCATGAATTGGAATAATCACTGCAGAATAACTTTGTCTAGGTAATTGACCAATTTTCAGACTTAGAACAGTTTGTGTAGCTAGTATTTCATTACCTCCCAATCCAGTAATTAGTACCTTTTTTTCCTTTAAACATAGTTGGATTTCCAAAAATCAAAGAAGCCTCCACCACAGTGTCTAATAATGCAGTTACAATTTGTGTGGAGCAATTCTTCCAGAAAATAACTTTCGCATGTGGGCATATGTCTTTTCTAGTCCACTGCTCCAGAGGGGTTTGGCCTGTCCATCAATTCAAAGACAAATTTTGCAGTGCCTCCTGAGGATACAAGGATGACCAATGAGCAGGTTAACTGTTAAACTGGATTAAAGTCTCCTCTTTTCCCATTAAGAGGGAAGCTGTAGGTTCCATCTCCTCACACTTACGAACATTAAGAGCATTCATTCTTCTCATTGCTAATTTCTGTACATCAATCCCTTTTCTTCTACACCAATTGATTAACTTAGGTGTAGAAACACCACCAATTTTCTCCCTAGGTACCCCAGCTTTGATTAACTGCATAAACATGTCCTTTTGGGATAATATTGGTTCATTAACCTTTTTACTACATCTGGCCTGCTCCAGTCTTGGGGGAGGATGGAACACTCCACAGTCCCCTAAATCCCCTAACTCTTGTAGTTTTTCCAAAACCTCTGACACAGGATCAGCAGTACATCCCATTAAGAGAGTCCTAATAGTAGTCTTGTACGTGGGAGGAGCAGTTTTATTCAACAGATTTCTCATTGTGACAGAGAGGGCATGTTCATAAGCTCTGTCAGTCTGTCCTAGAAAAATTGCTTCTTTCCTAGCCTCTTCCTTTAATTTCTGTACACAGTCCTTTAGAGTGTACCAGGGATGGTCAGCATTAGGCCAAGAATGTTCAGATGGTATTTATTTCCACATCCCTGTGCAACAATATCCAGCAATGAAATGCCCTCATTACCATTACTGCCACCCTGAATTCTCACATTGCTGTTTATACAGCAGTCTCATCTGTAATGTGGACAATTTTTTTTGCAGTCGGTGGAATCCAATAGAATACCCAAGGCATCCCCCTAATACAGTCAAACTACCCATGCAATAAGTGATTCATTAGGGTTTTGTGAAAATTGAGTTGAGAGAAATCCTCTAGTATGTCTTTTTGGACTGCAGGTTGACCATTCTCTTGCTCTTCCTGCCGCCTTCTAAAGATAGGCTTCACTTCCCTGGAGTCCTCAATTTTAACAGCAGATAATTTATCAGGAGAGTCATCCCAGATATCTCCATCCCAGTTATCAGGATCCCAATTAATTCCAGCCACGGCAATAGCCATGTGAACTTTAGTCAGGTTCACCTTGACCCTTTTGTTCTAATATTTATATTTGGCCACTCATACCACCGCTTTTTCAGCCACTGAGAAGTGAGTATTTGATCAGTTAAAATTTGGTTTTGACATTGTAACATTGCACTTCTACTTTTCAAATCAGCAAGTAATTTTTCCTGTCGAACTAATTTCTCTATCTCCAATTGTTTTTCCTCATGCACCTTTCAATATACAGTAAAAAGAATCCACCCTTTGCATCCCAAACTAATAAATTCCTTCCCTTTTGTTACTGGGACTTTATGTAAACAGTCTGCTACCTCTGCAGGCAATGTCTGCAACCATCCCTCACCGAGACCAGCTCCAGGGGCCCAAGCAGTTGCCAGAATATTATACAGAGCTGCTTCCCACCCAGGGACCTTAAGGTTCTCACTTCTTATTTTAAAAAACTTTTTTCCAGAATGCCATGCTTTCGATTCAACCCTGCTGACTACACCAATGAATGTTTCACTTAATTTATAGGATCAGATTCAAATTAAAGAAATAGACACACCCACACTACTTTAGAATTCAAAAGCTAATTTTGATAATAGCAAAATTAAGAAAATATTAAAGAAATTAAATGATTATAATTAAATGACACTCAAACATCACAGAAATAGAATGAAAGAGAGAGAATAAGAATACATTGCCAGTTGGGCAGCAGCATCCACAGGTTTAAAAACCAACATTCCAGGAAGCCTTTCACTCTATGGTGGTCCCTAGAGCCCAGAAAGGGAATTCATCAGCCATAAAAAATGTGTTCACCTTATAGGCAAAGGCTTCAGGGAATCCAAGAGGGGCTTTCCCTTTTGAAACCCAAAATACATTTGTCATAATCAAGAGTGTTCCCTTGAAGTTGAAGCTGGCCAGACTCCAGTCTCCGAGGCAAGACTCCCTCATGACATTGTTGGTGTTCCTTAGGATGCTCTGTTCCTAAGGATATGGAACACTAAGCTTTATGTACGTGTTTCTCTGGACCTCTATTTTTTAAATGTTATATATTAAACTTTGGTTGAGGCCACAGGGACACACTCTGCAGCACCACTGCTCCTCAGTGTATAAGCTTCCAGAATCCTTCAGGTAAGTAGCTACACACAAAGGAGCTCCGTATCACCAGAAGACTTTCTACAGGAAGAAGGTATCACCCTGTTTATTCATTGGTTTGGAAATTCATGGCCTCAGAATTATAAACATATAAATTAATAAATCTCCTTTGTAAAAGCCAACCTATTTCTGGTATATTTCATTTAGTCAGCTTTGAAAAACTAAAACACCTACTATCCCTCATTTATCAGCTCCAAGCCACCCACTGGGATGCTGGTCTACACTCCTGTGGCTTCTCAATGGTTACAGGAGAAATAGTCATCCTATTCTCTAACAACTGTGATAGTGCATTTTGATCTATCTGGTAGAAACTTGAGGAATCAGCTCTGAGACTTGTGTTTGTTTCACCCTTTTTGGAGATTTCTAAGGTCTATCAAATCCACCTGGTTAATATTTGTGAAAAATCCTTAAAGGCAAATATACTGTAATTAAATCCAGTGGGAAACTACAAAAACACAATCCATGCAGGATAACCAATGGCCCAGAAATTTCAGGAATGAAGGTTTAGGTCACCCCACCAAGGCAAAGAACCATGATCAGCTGAGGTGCTTGCTGCGGGCACAGGTAATATGGAATGGATAGTGGAAGAAAGTAGTTATAAATACAAACTATGACCATGTGACTAGTTAAAGAAATGAGGGCTGTAGCAGTATGAATATTTCATCCCTATTTTTTTATAAGTATGTTTGTATATTCACATAAAGCAAATATCTGTTTTCTTCCCTATCTTATCCCTTTATTCTATGACATAAGTTGTATTACCTCATGTCATAGTATTTAAGTTACAGGATATCAAAATTAAGAGTAAATATTACCTAAGATCTTGCACCCTATTCTGGAGTGGTTTAGTGTGTTTCAGTGTATGAAGGACAGTGAGAATTGTTAGGCAAAAGTATGTCTGTTATTGTTTTTTATATAAAGATTAAGTATTATTAGTACTACCACACCTTGTGTATACCTGCCAAACTGACAAGGGATGAACTGTGATGATTAGGTATATGTGTCAACTTAGCCAGGTAATGTTGCCCAGCTGTTTGGTCAAAGAAGCACTGGCCTAATTGCAACTGTGAGGCATTTCATGGACTTAAATCATCATGGCTGATTACATCTACAATCAACTAGGAGCTTACCTTCAACAGTGAGAGTTGTTTCATCCAATCACTTGAAAGCTTTACAAGGAGAAATGATGATTTCGGCAGTGAGAAGAGAGAATTTCATCTGTACTTCAGCCAACCAGCTTCTCCTGGATAATTCATTCAAAACCTTCATTGGAGTTCCCAGTTTGCAACCTGCCCTACAGAATTTGGACTTGTGTTCCTCCATGGTTGCATGAGACAATTTTATAGAATCTTATAATATTTACAGATATCCCCTGTCTTTTCTGTTTCCCTAGAGAACCCTGAGAGATGAACAAATTCAGGAGAATGTCAGGGTACAAGCTGAACCTACAAAAATCAATTGTCGGGGAGAACCTAAGATGGTGACTAGGTGAGACAGGGCAAAAAAACACCTCCATGAAAAATACTAGATAAAAACCAGAGAGTGACCCAGAACACCACTACCAGCAATGCACCAGCTGGACAAGGTCTGTTAAATCCACAGGGAACATGCATTTGATGAAACTAGGAGCCTGCATTCTGAAATGAGTGAGTGAGTTGCCTGAAAGTCCCACAGCCACGCTGCAGTGTGGGGAAACTGGGGGTTGGCGTTTGGAGATGGACTAGTTCTTTAAAAAAAAAAAAAAAACCAGGAGTGGCTGCAGTTATGACAGTGAGAACCATGCAGTGAAGCATGGAAGGAGCGGGCTGTGCCAACCTCTCAGTGTCTGGTGTGAAGGATAGACCACTGCTGATTCTCTCAGGGCCAGGGGGGCAGAGGGGAGAGCCAAAGGGAGAAAGAAACCACACTGCTTGCAGCCAGCTCCCCAGTGGGCTGGAGACACTCCTGCCTGGGGCTGTACTCACAGCCCAGAGCCATGCCAGGAAACCCAGTGTGATGGGGAGTGTATCCCATGGCACTGTGCACATGCCACAATATTGGCCATGGACAGTGGCCTTGGGTGCATACACAGTTAGTTGTCCCAGAACTGGGAAGGCAGAGCTGTGTGAAAAGGGGGGAGGGGTTTGAGATGCTCCATTCAGCCATCTTTGCATCAGGCTGGGAGCACACCTGCATGGCCCGGCAGCCTGGGGCTTCCCTTGAGGGATGTTGCACACTTGTGACATAGCACAGCCTTCCCTCAGCAGAGGTCCTGGAAGATCACAGCTGAGAAGGGAGGTCTGCTCAGAAAACTCAGGGATGCTACATCAATGCCAGGGACTTGTGGGTCAGTGGCAGAGAATATCTGGGGGAAAACTGAAATGAAGGTTTAGACTCTTGCAACAGCCTTGAATCTCCAGGAACACCTGGGAGGTTTGATTATTAAAGCTTCCCTGCCTCCCTAACCACCCAGACACATGCCCCACATTCAGGGCAGACAGCACCAACAACACACCGAAACTGACTTCACCAATTGCACCCCATAAGAATCATTTCCCCACACACCACAAAGACAAAGTTGAGGAGAACTGACTTGAGGGGAATAGGTGACTCGCAGACTCCATCTGCTGGTTAGTTAGAGAAAGTGTACACCACCATGTTGTAGATCTGAAAAATTAGATTGGTATTTTTTACAACTTGAAAGGACTCTATCAAGCAAAGCAAATGCCAAGAGGCCAAAAACAACAGAAAATCTTAAAGCATATGATAAAACCAGATGATATGGAGAACCCAATCCCAAACACCCAAATCAAAATATCAGAAGAGACATAGTACTTGGAACAGTTAATCAAAGGACTACAGTCAAAGAATGAGAGCATGGTACAGGATATAAAGGACATGAAGAAGAACATGGCACAGGATATAAAGGACATAAAGAAGACCCTAGAAGAGCATAAAGAAGAAATTGCAAGAGTAAATGAAAAAATAGAAGATCTTATGGAAATAAAAGAAACTGTTGGCCAAATTAAAAAGACTCTGGATACTCATAATATAAGATTAGAGGAAGTTGAACAATGACTCAGTGTCCTAGAGGACCACAGAACAGAAAATGAAAGAACAAAAGAAGGAATCGAGAAAAAAATCAAAAAAATTGAACTGGATCTCAGGGATATGACAGATAAAATAAAACATCCAAATTTAAGGCTCATTGGTGTCCCAGAAGGGGAAGAGAAGGGTAAAGGTCTAGAAAGAGTATTCAAAGAAATTGTTGGGGAAAATGTCCCAAACCTTCTACACAATATAAATACACAAAGCATAACTGCCCAGTGAACTCCAAATAGAATAAATCCAAATAAACACACTCCAAGACATATTCTGATCAGACTGTCAAACACTGAAGAGAAGGAGCAACTTCTGAAAGTAGCAAGAGAAAAGCAATTCACCACATACAAAGGAAACAACATAAGACTAAGTAGTGGCTACTTAGTGGCCACCATGGAGGTGAGAAGGCAGTGGCATGATATATTTAAAACTCTGAGAGAGAAAAGGTTCCAACCAAGAATACTTTATCCAGCAAAATTCTCCTTCAAATTTGAGGGAGAGCTTAAATTTTTCACAGACAAACAAATGCTGAGAGAGTTTGCCAATAAAAGACCTGCCCTACTTCAGATACTAAAGGGAGCCCTACCAACAGAGAAACAAAGAAAGGAGAGAGAGAGATAGAGAATTTTAACAGACATATAGAGAACCTTACATCCCGAATCGCCAGGACACAAATTCTTCTCTAGTGATCATGGATCTTTCTCCAGAATAGACCATATGCTGGGACATAAAACAAGCCTCAATAAATTAAAAAAAACAATTGAAAATATTCAAAGCACATTCTCTAACCACAATGGAATACAAATAGAAGTCAATAATTTTTGATTTGTAACTCCACTATTTACTTCCTACATGATATAAAAACACAAATTCTAATAACAAATCAGTGGTTTTGGACTCAATGTAAAATATGTAATTTTTGACAAGAACTATATAAAGGTGGGGGAATGGAGGAGTATAGGAACATAGTTTATGTGTCCTATTGAAGTTAAGCTGGTATCAAAGAAAAACAAGACTGTTATGGATTTAAGAGGTTAATTTTAAGCCCCACAGTAAACACAAAAAAATTATCAGAGAATATGACCATAGAGATGAAAAGTTTAGTATGGGTTATGAGAAGTGGGGGAAGGGGCAATGGGGAGTTAACAAATGAGTGTAGGATTGCTGTCTGAGATGAAGGGAAATTTCTAGTAATGGATGGTGGGAAGGTGATAGCATTACAACATTCTAAATGTGATTAATCCCACTAATGGAATGCTAGTGAGGGGGTGGAATGGGAAGATTTAGGCTGTATATATGTTTCCACAATTGAAAAAAAAAAAAAGTCTAAATAGATGACAATGGAATGCCAAGGATGATCCTGGATGGAAGACAGGAGGCTCAAAGGGACACACTTGAGATGTAAGGGAAAAAAAAAAAAAGGAAATATAGAATGTAAGCTTTGTATCAATGTTGAATTTCTTGAACTTCTTAGCTGCACTTAATGGGATTGCATAAACGAATGTTCCTGTTCATGGGAGTTGTATATGTGAATTATAGTGTATGTTCAAGGATGTGTGCAGCTTGCTCTCATATGTTCAGAAGACAGCAATAGATGATGGATGATAGATAGGGAGGGAGGGAGGGAGGGAAAGAAAAATGGTGGTGTAACAGCATGTTAAAATTGGTGGATCGTGGTATTGGGGGAGGGGGTCAGGGAATGCTGGAGTTCTGTGTATGGGGTTTGTATAGTTTTTGCAACTGTTCCTATAACTTTGAATTTATTTCCAAAAAATTTTTTTTAAATAAATAAATAAATAATAAAAATCAATTGTCTCCCTATACACTAGCAACAAATAATCTGAAAAGGAACTTATGAGAAAAATTCCATTTACAAGAGTATATAATGGAATAAAATATTTAGGAATTAATTTGACCAAGATAAAAAAGACTTATACTCTGAAAGCTACAAAACACTGCTGAAAAAAATTAAACGAGGCCTAAAAAATGCATGACCCCATTTTCATGGATTGGAAGAGTTAATAGTATTAAGATGTCAATATTACCCAAGTCATCTACAGATTCAATACAATTCCTATCATAATTCCAGCAACCTTTTTTTTTTGGAAATGGATAAAATAATCCTCAAATACATATGGAATTACATGCATGCAAATTGCTCAAATAACTCTGTAAAATAACTATGTTAGTGGACCCACATTTTCATTTGAGAAGGTGTTACAAATCTAGTAATCAAAAACATTGTGGGTCTGGCATAAAGATAGGAAGATAGATCAATGGAGAAAAACTGGAAGTACAGAAATAGACCCACCATCTATGGTTAACAGATTTTTGACAAGGGTGTCAAGAACATACAATGGAGGGAAAATATTCTCTTCCACAAATGATATAGGGAAAACTGGATATCCACATGCAAAAGAATGAAGTTAGTCCTCTACATCACACTATATACAAAATCAACTCAAAGTGGATCAAGGACCTCAATAGAACAGTTGAAATTTTAAAATTCCTAGAAGATAACTTAGATGTAAATCATAGTGAGCTGGGATTTGGCAGTGGATGCTTCGATAAGACACTATAAGCAACAAAGGAAAATACAAATACATGGACCCATCAAAATTTAAAAATTGGGAATATCAAAGGAAATTATCAAGAAAGTGGAAAGACAAGCTACAGAATGGGAAAATATAATTGCAATACATGTATCAGATAAGGACATAATGTCCATAATGTAAAAGAGCTTTTATAGTGCTCTTACATTGACATTTTACAATAACAACCCAATTAATAAAAGGCAAAAAGACTTGAATAGACATTTCTCCAAAGAAGAAACAAAATTTCTCAATAATCATATGAAAAGATGCTCAGCACCTATAGCTATTAGGTAAGCGCAAATCAAAACCATGATGAGATACCACTTCACATCTGCAAAGATTGTTATTATCTTAAAAAAAAAAAGAACAAGAAATAAAAAGTGTTGGAGAGGAAGTGGAGAAATTGGAAGTCTAGTGCTTTTCTGTTGGGTTTGTTAAATGGTGGAGCCACTGCAGAAAGCATTAAGGCATGTGCTGGTTTGAACCTGTTATGTACTCCAGAAAAGGTTATGTTATTTAATCCATCCCTGTGGGTGTAGACCTATTATGGGTGGGCACCTTTTGATTAGATTGTTTCCATAGAGATATGACCCAGCCCATTCAGGATGGGTATTAATTCCCTTGCTGGAATGCTTTATGAGAGAATAAAAGACATGAAACTTGAGACCTCAGAAAACCTGAGAGAGAAGCATGCAGAGACATTTGGAGAGAGCCATTGAAACTAGAACCAGGAGAGAAGGACCAGCAGACATCACAATGTGCCTTCCCATGTGACAGAGGAACCCCATATGCTGGCAGCCTCTCCTCAGAGAAGCTTTAGCAAAGTGCAACATGACAGTTCCACAAGTAGTGAAATACAGAATTACCGTATGATCCTGCAATGCCACTTCTAGTTAAATACCCCAAGAAATTGAAGACAGGGTCTGAAACAGATAGCTGTACACACTAATATTTATAGCAGCATTAGTCACAAAGGCAAAAAAAATGGAAAGAACTCAAGTGCTCATCAACAAGTTGAATGGATAAACAACATATGAAACATACACACAATCAAATATGATTAACCATAAGAAAGTATGAAGAGGCGGGGCAAGATGGCAGACTGGTGAGCTGTATGTTTTAGTTACTCCTCCAGGAAAGTAGGTAGAAAACCAGGAACTGCGTGGACTGGACACCACAGAGCAATCTGACTTTGGGCATACTTCATACAACACTCATGAAAACGTGGAACTGCTGAGATCAGCGAAATCTGTAAGTTTTTGTGGCCAGGGGAGCCGCACCCCTCCCTGCCAGGCTCAGTCCCATGGGAGGAGGGGCTGTTCAGCTCGGGGAAGGAGAAGGGAGAACTGCAGTAGCAGCCCTTATCAGAAACTCATTCTACTGATCCAAACTCCAACCATAGATCGACTGAGACCAGACACCAGAGAATCTGAGAGCAGCCAGCCCAGCAGAGAGGAGACAGGCATAGAAAAAACAACACGAAAAACTCCAAAATAAAAGCGGAGGATTTTTGGAGTTCTGGTGAACATAGAAAGGGGAAGGGCAGAGCTCAGGCCCTGAGGCTCATATGCAAATCCCAAAGAAAAGCTGATCTCTCTGCCCTGTGGACCTTTCCTTAATGGCCCTAATTGCTTTGTCTCTTAGCATTTCAATAACCCATTAGATCTCTGAGGAGGGCCCTTTTTTTAAATCCTTTTTTCTTTTTCTAAAACAATTACTCTAAGAAGCCCAATACAGAAAGCTTCAAAGACTTGCAATTTGGGCAGGTCAAGACCAGAACAGAACTAAGAGAGCTCTGAGACAAAAGGCAATAATCCAGTGGCTGAGAAAATTTACTAAACACCACAACTTCCCAAGAAAAGGGGGGTGTCTGCCCACAGCCATCATCCTGGTGGACAGGAAACACTCCTGCCCACCGCCAGCCCCATAGCCCAGAGCTGCCCCAGACAACCCAGTGTGACGGAAGCGCTTCAAATAACAAGCACACACCACAAAACTGGGCGTGGACATTAGCCTTCCCTGCAACCTCAGCTGATTGTCCCAGAGTTGGGAAGGTGGAGCAGTGTGAATTAACAAAGCCCCATTCAGTCATCATTTCAGCAGACTGGGAGCCTCCCTACACAGCCCAGCAGCCCAGAACTGCCCTGGGGGGACGGCACTCACCTGTGACATAGTACAGTCATCCCTCAACAGAGGACCCGGGGTGCACAGCCTGGAAGAGGGGCCCACTTGCAAGTCTTAGGAGCCATACACCAATACCAAGGACTTGTGGGTCAGTGGCAGAGACAAACTGTGGCAGGACTGAACTGAAGGATTAGACTATTGCAGCAGCTTTAAAACTCTAGGATCACCAGGGAGATTTGATTGTTAGAGCCACCCCTCCTCCCTGACTGCCCAGAAACACGCCCCATATACAGGGCAGGCAACACCAACTACACACGCAAGCTTGGTACACCAATTGGACCCCACAAGACTCACTCCCCCACTCACCAAAAAAGTTAAGCAGGGGAGAACTGGCTTGTGGAGAACAGGTGGCTCGTGGACGCCACCTGCTGGTTAGTTAGAGAAAGTGTACTCCATGAAGCTGTAGATCTGATAAATTAGAGATAAGGACTTCAATTGGTCTACAAATCCTAAAAGAACCCTATCAAGTTCAGCAAATGCCAAGAGGCCAAAAACAACAGAAAATTATAAAGCATATGAAAAAAACAGACGATATGGATAACCCAAGCCCAAACACCCAAATCAAAAGATCAGAAGAGACACAGCACCTAGAGCAGCTACTCAAAGAACTAAAGATGAACAATGAGACCATAGTACGGTATACAAAGGATATCAAGAAGACCCTAGAAGAGCATAAAGAAGACATTGCAAGACTAAATAAAAAAATGGATGATATTATGGAAATTAAAGAAACTGCTGACCAAATTAAAAAGATTCTGGACACTCATAGTACAAGACTAGAGGAAGTTGAGCAACGAATCAGTGACCTGGAAGATGACAGAATGGAAAATGAAAGCATATACAGGACATTACATCCCAAATCACCAGGATACACATACTTTTCTAGTGCTCACGGAACTTTCTCCAGAATAGATCATATGCTGGGACATAAAACAAGCCTCAATAAATTTAAAAAGATTGAAATTATTCAAAGCACATTCTCTGACCACAATGGAATACAATTAGAAGTCAATAAACATCAGAGACTTAGAAAATTCACAAATACCTGGAGGTTAAACAACACACTCCTAAACAATCAGTGGGTTAAAGAAGAAATAGCAAGAGAAATTGCTAAATATATAGAGACGAATGAAAATGAGAACACAACATACCAAAACCTATGGGATGCAGCAAAAGCAGTGCTAAGGGGGAAATTTATAGCACTAAATGCATATATTAAAAAGGAAGAAAGAGCCAAAATCAAAGAACTAATGGATCAACTGAAGAAGCTAGAAAATGCACAGCAAACCAATCCTAAACCAAGTAGAAGAAAAGAAATAACAAGGATTAAAGCAGAAATAAATGACATAGAGAACAAAAAAACAATAGAGAGGATAAATATCACCAAAAGTTGGTTCTTTGAGAAGATCAACAAGATTGACAAGCCCCTAGCTAGACTGACAAAATCAAAAAGAGAGAAGACCCATATAAACAAAATAATGAATGAAAAAGGTGACATAACTGCAGATCCTGAAGAAATTAAAAAAATTATAAGAGGATATTATGAACAACTGTATGGCAACAAACTGGATAATGTAGAAGAAATGGACAATTTCCTGGAAACATATGAACAACCTAGACTGACCAGAGAAGAAACAGAAGACCTCAACCAACCCATCACAAGCAAAGAGATCCAATCAGTCATCAAAAATCTTCCCACAAATAAATGCCCAGGGCCAGATGGCTTCACAGGGGAATTCTACCAAACTTTCCAGAAAGAACTGACATCAATCTTACTCAAATTCTTTCAAAACATTGAAGAAAATGGAACACTACCTAACTCATTTTATGAAGCTAACATCAATCTAATACCAAAACCAGGCAAAGATGCTACAAAAAAGGAAAACTACCGGCCAATCTCCCTAATGAATACAGATGCAAAAATCCTCAACAAAATACTTGCAAATGGAATCCAAAGACACATTAAAAAAATCATACACCATGACCAAGTGGGGTTCATCCCAGGCATGCAAGGATGGTTCAACATAAGAAAATCAATCAATGTATTACAACACATTAACAATTTGAAAGGGAAAAATCAAATGATCATCTCAATAGATGCTGAAAAAGCATTTGACAAAATCCAACATCCGTTTTTGATAAAAACACTTCAAAAGGTAGGAATTGAAGGAAACTTCCTCAACATGATAAAGAGCATATATGAAAAACCCACAGCCAGCATGGTACTCAATGGTGAGAGACTGAAAGCCTTCCCTCTAAGATCAGGAACAAGACAAGGATGCCCGCTGTCACCACTGTTATTCAACATTGTGCTGGAAGTGCTAGCCAGGGCAATCTGGCAAGACAAAGAAATAAAAGGCATCCAAATTGGAAAAGAAGAAGTAAAACTCTCATTGTTTTCAGATGATATGATCTTATATCTAGAAAACCCTGAAAAATCGATGATACAGCTACTAGAGCTAATAAACAAATTTAGCAAAGTGGCGGGATACAAAATTAATGCACATAATTCAGTAATGTTTCTATATGCTAGAAATGAACAAACTGAAGAGACACCCAAGAAAAAGATACCATTTTCAATAGCAACTAAAAAAATCAAGTACCTAGGAATAAACTTAACCAAAGATGTAAAAGACCTATACAAAGAAAACTACATAACTCTACTAAAAGAAATAGAAGGGGACCTTAAAAGATGGAAAAATATTCCATGTTCATGGATAGGAAGGCTAAATGTCATTAAGATGTCAATTCTACCCAAACTCATCTACAGATTCAATGCAATCCCAATCAAAATTCCAACAACCTACTTTGCAGACTTGGAAAAGCTAGTTATCAAATTTATTTGGAAAGGGAAGATGCCTCGAATTGCTAAAGACACTCTGAAAAAGAAAAACGAAGTGGGAGAACTTACACTCCCTGACTTTGAAGCTTATTATAAAGCCACAGTTGCCAAAACAGCATGGTACTGGCACAAAGATAGACATATAGATCAATGGAATCGAATTGAGAATTCAGAGATAGACCCTCAGATCTATGGCCGACTGATCTTTGATAAGGCCCCCAAAGTCACTGAACTGAGTCATAATGGTCTTTTCAACAAATGGGGCTGGGAGAGTTGGATATCCATATCCAAAAGAATGAAAGAGGACCCCTATCTCACACCCTACACAAAAATTAACTCAAAATGGATGAAAGATCTCAATATAAAAGAAAGTACCATAAAACTCCTAGAAGATAATGTAGGAAAACATCTTCAAGACCTTGTATTAGGTGGCCACTTCCTAGACTTTACACCCAAAGCACAAGCAACAAAAGGAAAAATAGATAAATGGGAGCTCCTCAAGCTTAGACGTTTCTGCACCTCAAAGGAATTTCTCAAAAAGGTAAAGAGGCAGCCAACTCAATGGGAAAAAATTTTTGGAAACCATGTATCTGACAAAAGACTTATATCTTGCATATATAAAGAAATCCTACAACTCAATGACAATAGTACAGACAGCCCAATTATAAAATGGGCAAAAGATATGAAGAGACAGTTCTCTGAAGAGGAAATACAAATGGCCAAGAAACACATGAAAAAATGTTCAGCTTCACTAGCTATTAGAGAGATGCAAATTAAGACCACAATGAGATACCATCTAACACCGATTAGAATGGCTGCCATTAAACAAACAGGAAACTACAAATGCTGGAGGGGATGTGGAGAAATTGGAACTCTTATTCATTGTTGGTGGGACTGTATAATGGTTCAGCCACTCTGGAAGTCAGTCTGGCAGTTCCTTAGAAAACTAGATATAGAGTTACCATTCGATCCAGCGATTGCACTTCTCGGTATATACCCGGAAGATCGGAAAGCAGTGACACAAACAGATACCTGCACGCCAATGTTCATAGCAGCATTATTCACAATTGCCAAGAGATGGAAACAACCCAAATGTCCTTCAACAGATGAGTGGATAAATAAAATGTGGTATATACACACGATGGAATACTACGCGGCAGTAAGAAGGAACGATCTCGTGAAACATATGACAACATGGATGAACCTTGAAGACATAATGCTGAGTGAAATAAGCCAGGCAAAAAAAGAGAAATATTATATGCTACCACTAATGTGTACTTTGAAAAATGTAAAACAAATGGTTTATAATGTAGAATGTAGGGGAACTAGCAATAGAGAGCAATTAAAGAAGGGGGAACAATAATCCAAGAAGAACAGATAAGCCATTTAACGTTCTGGGGATGCCCAGGAATGACTATGGTCTGTTAATTTCTGATGGATATAGTAGGAACAAGTTCACAGAAATGTTGCTATATTAGGTAACTTTCTTGGGGTAAAGTAGGAACATGTTGGAAGTTAAGCAATTATCTTGGGTTAGTTGTCTTTTTCTTACTCCCTTGTTATGGTCTCTTTGAAATGTTCTTTTATTTTATGTTTGTTTTCTTTTTAACTTTTTTTTCATACAGTTGATTTAAAAAAGAAGGTAAAGTTAAAAAAAAAAAAAAAGAAAAACAAGGAAAAAAAGATGTAGTGCCCCCTTGAGGAGCCTGTGGAGAATGCAGGGGTATTCGCCTACCCCACCTCGATGGTTGCTAACATGACCACATAGGGGACTGGTGGTTTGATGGGTTGAGCCCTCTACCATAGGTTTTACCCTTGGGAAGAGGGTTGCTGCAAAGGAGAGGCTAGGCCTCCCTATGGTTGTGCCTAAGAGCCTCCTCCCAAATGCCTCTTTGTTGCTCAGATGTGGCCCTCTCTCTCTGGCTAAGCCAACTTGAAAGGTGAAATCACTGCCCTCCCCCCTACGCGGGATCAGACACCCAGGGGAGTGAATCTCCCTGGCAACATGGAATATGACTCCCGAGGAGGAATGTAGACCTGGCATCATGGGACGGAGAACATCTTCTTGACCAAAAGGGGGATGTGAAAGGAAATGAAATAAGCTTCAGTGGCAGAGAGATTCCAAAAGGAGCCGAGAGGTCACTCTGGTGGGCACTCTTATGCACACTTTAGACAACCCTTTTTAGGTTCTAAAGAATTGGGGTAGCTGGTGGTGGATACCTGAAACTATCAAACTACAACCCAGAACCCATGAATCTCGAAGACAGTTGTATAAAAATGTAGCTTATGAGGGGTGACAATGGGATTGGGAAAGCCATAAGGACCACACTCCACTTTGTCTAGTTTATGGATGGATGAGTAGAAAAATAGGGGAAGGAAACAAACAGACAAAGGTACCCCGTGTTCTTTTTTACTTCAATTGCTCTTTTTCACTCTAATTATTATTCTTGTTATTTTTGTGTGTGTGCTAATGAAGGTGTCAGGGATTGATTTAGGTGATGAATGTACAACTATGTAATGGTACTGTGAACAATCGAAAGTACGATTTGTTTTGTATGACTGCGTGGTATGTGAATATATCTCAATAAAATGAAGATTAAAAAAAAAAGAAAATATGAAGCTATGAGACATTCTCTAACATGGAAGAACTTTGAAAACATTATGCTTAGTTATATAAACAAGGTAAATAAGAACAAATATTATATGATACCACTTATAAGAAATGACTGGAAATAGAAAATTTGGATAGAAAGAAAGTAGATTGGTGATACCTAGGAATGGAGAGGAAAGGCAGTGCTTGGGAATAAAAAAGTTATGTTTATACCAAATAAACATTTATTGTAAAAAATGGTTTTTCTCATTTTGATTGCTGCTTGTTATGAAAATCTGAATTGTCATCAAAATTATCATAGCAAAATAAAGTTCTCATCCATAGCATATTAAGGTTAGATTTATTTAGCATGTATTAGCAATATAATTTGCAAACTTGTCTACATAAAAAAAGAAAAATAGGTATAAAATAGTCCAGACACACAGAAAAGTATAGCAATATAGCATACCTAGATAATGCATTTCCTTGATAATGCAATTATGGATAGATTTTATAATTTCAGTTCTTCTCCACCTCAGTTTCCAATACCCTCTATGTCTATCAACTTCTAAAGACTTCAGGATAAAATTCTGTTTAGAGTGGTATAATAATTCCCAAGCAGAACTGTGCATCAGCCTAGACAAAAATTAAAGAAAAAGAAAGCCATATGGAGGCTCAGGGCCTACTTCAGGTCCACCAAATCACAGTCTTCTGGGATGAATTTATAGGTATATAGACCAGATGTATTCATTATCTGGAACCATTATATCAAAATTTTCTCTGATGAATTTCCTTCTTCTGAAATAAACATGCAAAAATCTCACAAGAATTCATAAATTAATTTTAAGACACTTTTCATGCCTTTCAAATTCTGGTGATATTTTGTTCTGCATCTTCACTATAACATAAGCCCTTAAATACCATCAGTAAATCTCATAAAGGGATTCCTTGCAGGAATCTTGAACACATTACTTTCCTTTTCCTGCTGTACACTCCTTATCTTTACAATGGTGATAATAAAGGTAATCTTCATTTTGAATGTGAGGATTAAATGAGATATTTGTTGAAAAAGTTCTCAGTAACATGTCTAGTAAAATGTGAAACCCTCAATAAATTATATTAGTTTAATTGATTTCTCTGCAGTCTGTATAGTTTGGTTGAATTTGCTAATTGTGTAGGAGATGTGAGTGAGGTAGTCCCTGCTGCCATGAATCATGGCCATAGAATCCTTAAAAGACTTTAGATGAAGCAACCATTAGTCTCCCAGGGCACTTGCACTTCTACTTTTTAGTTTTAACTTCATTTGGTACAAAGCTCTGGTGAAAATGATGTTACCTCTCTCAGATGATTGTTGTGAAGATTAAGTGAATTAAATGTGGAGTGCTTCCAACAATGCCTGGTACATGATGAGTACTCACAAATGGTTGTTATTTTCATCACACCACCCCTATTGTCATCAAACCATTATCACCATTATCATCAGGCTCTCATGCTATCACTCCTAGAGTCCTGTAATTAGAAGTCTTCTGATTGGATATACTATGATTAAGCTTAATATTTACATCTAATGCAAAATAATTTGATTGGGTGTGGCCCATGATTGCTAACTCCCCCATTATCTCCTCTCCTTATCATCCCGCCGTGGTACCCTCCTCCCATAAGCCTGTCTTCCACTCTCAGCTACCCATTCCCCTCTACACACACCCAAACCCTCACTGTGTCCTGTGAAATTACCAATCCATAATCAATAGACTCTTGCATTTCTTTATCCTCTCCTTAGATATTGCCTCCTTCTCTTTACCTTAATCCTGGCACTTTCCTTGAGATACCTTTTTCTTTAAACCCTCTCAGGTGGTGTCTCTATTATCTCATACCCCACATAACTCAGGATTAGGGTTTTGAGAACTGGGTACCTGACACACAGTCTTCTTATCTACCTCAATTAAAAAAATCATTTTGATAACACATATATAACTCAATATTTCCCATAAAACCACTGTAAAGAGGATAATTCAATGATATTATTTACAATCACAATATTGTGCTACCAATATCATCACCCATTATTCAAATTTTTTCTTCACCCTAACTGAAAATTCTATACCCATCAAGCTCTCTCCACCCTACAGCACACCTGTAATCCACTCTCTGCCTCTCTGTATTTTCTTATTCCAACTATTTCATGTAATTGAAATCATACAACATTTGTCCTTTATTGCATGGATCACTTCACTCAACATGATGTCTTCTTGATTCATTAATGTTGTAACAAATATTAGAACTTCATTCTATTCTATTCTATGTATATACCAATTTTAATTATTCATTCATCTGATGATGGATACTTGGGTTCCTTCTACCTTTTGTCTGTTGAGAATACTGCTCTAACATCTGTTCAAGTCCCTATTTGTAATTCTTTTGTGTATGTAATTAAATGTGGAATTGAAAAACCAGCTACCTTGTTTTTGCCTATACATAGACCAAACTATAAGTAGTCTTGTTTTTTCTCACTTCATCTTGGTTGTAGAAGGATCTTGTTTTGCTTTGTTTTGTTTTTCTGTGAGAATATTTATGTCCAAAAGGAGAAATACATGGTGTCACTGTGAATGCCAGGCCAGCCTTTGACAACTTCAAGCTTTGGCTTACAAGATGTCCAAACTGCTTTTCTCTTTCACACAGTGGTGGAGTTGAAACATAAAAAGATAAATAGGTGTTGGCAAGATAGGATAAAACAGCATGAGCAGAGGCATAGAGATTGAAGCAGAATGGCACATTAGTTGAATTTGACAGAGGGTGGAGAATAGTTAACAGAAGAGAATTTTGGAGAAATTTTGGTTGTCAGAGAAAAAGTCATGGAAGGTCCTGATTCTGAACTGAGGAGGGTGGGAGAAAATAAATGATATGACATTACATTTTAGCAAAATCTCCAAAGGTTGCACAAGAGGTAGGCTAGAGACAAAGGGGAAGTCTGTTCTTTTCTCCTTTCCCACAACCACAGCACTTACTCTGGCTGTCTTATCTCACATTATCTATCACTGCACATCCTTCTTGCTCTGCCTGCTTCCTCCCTATCCCTTTGGCACTTCCAATTGTTTTTGCTATGGCTAGAGTGATTTTTCAGAATCACAGAGCTTATCCTATCACTTTGTAACTGAAAACTTCTTCATTCCCCATCATACAAAAGTAAGAATATACTCTACATTGTATGGAATACCATACTTTTTCATGATCTGGTTACTCTAACCTGGATACCCAGCAGCCAACTAGAGACCTCCCAATCTGGAAACCAAGTTCTGTGTGCATGGCTCCACTTCTACAGCTCTGAGTTTTTCTAGTTTATTTCAATTGATTAAAATACCCCCTTACAGGACACTAATTAAGGAGTTGACATATTTAGGCTTTCTAGTCTATTATTTGATATTTTCAACTAACTACCATGAGTTCATCTCTAAAACAATCTTGATGCCAGACATAATGCATATAATGATGTAATGTATGCAACAGCTAAAAATAGGTCAATTGATGTGAGTAGGTATCAGAAGAGTGGCTCTTGGAGGTACAAGAGGGCAGGTTGAATGGCATAGGGTCCATGGGAACTTATTAGATGACAGAAAACTTCAACAACTTCTTCAGGTAATGCTCATGCACAGGTGTCTACATTTACCAAAACATCAATTTGTACATACATTTGTAGTATGCATTTTATTCTAAAATTTTCTGCAGTATTTAAAAAAATTATTGCCTGAAAATTACAAGCTGTAGAACAATGCCTATGGTATGATACCACTTAATCAAAAAATAAAAGTCCATCTCTTCTTCCTGGTATCTCACACACATGGAAAAGTATATTTTAAGCTGCTATTGTCAGAGCAGGTGTCTCTGTGAGCTCATGGAGTTGGAAAGGGGTGTCCAAGAAAGAGGGAAAATTCACAATACAGAGTAAGAAATGCCCTATACTTGTTTTGGGGAAGAATGGCAATGGGCAGAGACCTCTCTGTCTGACTCGGCCATGAGAGTGGGCCTTGGGAATGAGCCAGGTCAGGCAGCAAGTGGCATTCTAGGCTGAACCCTGAATCCAGTGTTGCCTGGGAACAGTCTATTTAGTATCTGTGCCAGTTTGGATATATTACATCGCCCAGAAAGTTATATTCTTTAGTGCAATCTTGTGGGGGCAGACCAATTAATCTGTTGATTAGGGTGGAATCTCTGAATTATTTCCATGAAGGTGTGACCCCACCCATTCAGGGTGGATCTTGATTAGTTCACTGGAGTATTTAAGAGAGAAGCTAAGAGCCAACACAGACTTTGACACAGACACTGACACAAAGATGCTTGGAGATGTGGATAGAAGGATGTTTGGAGATGCTAAGCTAAGAAATGAAGCCCAGAGTTTGCCCTGGAGAAGCTAAGCAAGGACTCCCAGACACTTAGAGAGAAAGACACTGGAATCAGAAGCTGAAAGCAAAGCAACCTGGGAGCAAAGGACCAGCAGATGCCAGCCACATGCCTTCTCAGCTAGCAGAGGTGTTCCAGATGCCATTGACCATTTTTCAGTGAAGATATCCTCTTGTTTATGCCTTAGTTTGAACACCTTTTTGGCCTTAGAACTGTAAATTTGTGACCAAATAAACCCCCTTTATAAAAGCCAATCCCTTTCTGGTATTTTGCATAATGGCAACATTAGCAAACTAGAACATATTTGAACCCACTCTTGGTAGCAAGCTCTATTAGTTAGGATCTCCAGGGAAGCAGAATCAACAGGTGGTATCTTTAAATATGAGATTTTATAAAAGTGTCTCACACAACTGTGGGGATGCACAAGTCCAAATTCCATAAGGCAGGATGCACAAGTCCAAATTTTGTAGGGCAGGCAGCAAGCTGACAACTCCAATGAATGTCTTCCATGAACTTCCCAGGAGAGGCTGGCTGACTGAAGAAGTGCAAGTTCTCTTTATTCTCCTTTAAAAGTCTTCAACTGATTGTATTAAATCCAGCTGATTGAATTCTCTCACTGCAGAAGGCAAACCTTTTGTTGATGTAATCAACCACAGATGTAGACTTCTGGTTTATTAACTAGCCAAAAATGTCCTTGCAGTAATGGTTAGGCCAGTGCTTGCTTGAGCAGACACCTGGACACCATCACCTGGATGAACCTAACCATCGCGGTATCCAAATAGATTCACAAAGACAGCTATGTGATGACACTTGGTGGGATCATAATACACAGCTCTCTCTAGTGGATCAGGTTGTTTTCAGACCTGGTTGTTTTCTTGGGCCATTTTCTGGGGCAATGGTTATAAAGTAAAAAAAATTGCTTTGGAAGTGAGCAATGAATTAGAAGTCACAAGAGTACAGCTGCTAAAAACCTGGATTGTGTTACAGAGTTCAATCATTGAAGACAGGAATTGGAAGCAAATGAACAAGGACTCAGTCATTCTGATAAAGAAATACAGAGGGCTGAGTTTTAAAAAAATGGACAGAGTAAAGAAGCTAAAAGTCACATGAGTCTGATGAAAGAGAAACTCTCAAAGCAGCACATTGAAGGAGAGAGTCATCATTAAACTGAAACAAGATTTAGATGTTGATAAAAAGAGAGTTGGTCTCTTGAAGATGCAAATGTGAACTTTAGTAAAGAGACTTGCAGAAGAAAAAGTTCATTCAAAGAGAACTGATTCTCAATGTCGTATGCTCTACTAAGAAGAAGCTTCAGGATAGAGTAGAAGGTTAGCAGAAGAGCCCAACAAGTCATCCAAAATAATGACATCCAGAAGGAGAACACCACACTCAAGGAATATATTAGAGGATATTGGGAGATAATTTCTAGAATAAAGAATGAGGTAAGTCAGTCCCTGAATCTAGAGTTCAAGGGTCATTTGACTCAAATTTCTGGATCTTTCAACCCTCAGGATATTGTTTTTGTTCAACAGCAACTGCAGGCATATTCTCTGGAAAGAGAACAGATATTAGATGTTTTGATAAAATGTTTTGAGTGCGAAGGCCAGGGGAATTAGTCATGTAAGTGACAACATTGCTACCAAAATGAGCCCTCATGAGGCTACAGAATGACAATAAAATTTGTCCATTCAATGTGAAATACTGGCCAGGAAATGTCAAGTGAAAAAGAGGAAAAAATCTCTTTTTTGCTCAACTAGATAATGAAAAACAGCTTGTTACCAAATGGAAGTGAAAAGGCAGATGATATGGCAGAACAACTGGTGCTATTTCAAGAATGTTAGAATGAAATAAAGGCAGTCCTGGGTTCAATATCAACACTGAAAAATGGTTAGGTGTGAAGAAGGAACAAATAGAAAGGCTTAAAAAAACAAAATGTACCCCCACAAGAAACACAGGATGATGTGCAAAAGAAACAGATCAACGTAGTGGAAAAGTGGACATAGTCCTAATGTGAAATCTCTCCATTGTACATTTTCATATCCCAAAAAATCAGCAGCACCAAGTGAGAGATTAATGTGAAGCATCTGAAGACTGAAAATGGAAAAATTAGAGAAGTTACTGTATGATTGTGTGGCTTGGAGAAGGATTGAAAAATGTCCCCAACACACCTCTAAGACTAAATCAGGAGTCTGGACCTGAAATTCTTTTGCAAAATTGGTTATAAATTTCTGGAAACAGAAACTCCTTCATTGATTGTACAACCAAAGTGTTTTGTTCCTGAGATGAAAAGGCTAGATATACCTGGAAGGAGTAAAATAGAGAAAATGATCTCACCAAATTGTAAAAATACAAGAAGGGCAATAATCAGAAGAATAACAGGTGTGAACGTGTTCTCAGCAATGACTCTTGTGAACTCAGTCAGACCTGTAGCATTTGGACCTGATAATCTTGTGTTGAAACCCATTTTTGATGTGTTTCCCATATGGACGTCTTTGCCTGTGGTACCTGACAGCAGCACAGGAGGTGTGCTGAAAGACCTTGGAGAGTACTAGGTGGTTTCCCAGCCAAACATGAATGACATAACCATGAACACCATGGGAATGTATTTTTTATCAGAAAGAGGCCTTTTGGAAAAACCTGTGGATTTGTTGGAATTTTGACTTCCTTCAATATTAACAAAATCATTTTTTTTTTTTTTTTGCTGTCAAAAATTTATCTTTTAAGGTCTCTAAAGGTTTTCACCAAATACAAACAGTGGTTATTTCTTTGGTGAAGGGATGACTTTGAAGCTGTGATCAAAGGAAACATCAGTATTATTTGTAGTACTTTAATTTTTTTACAATGTCAGATATTTATCTGTAGATTTTATGGGGAAAATGTCAATTTCAAATATGCTTCCCTGTAAAAGGCCATATCAACAAAGTAAGTGTTTCAGATTTGTTATGTTGGATTTTAAATTTGGGCCTGCATGGAAGTCAGGTGTGAAACACTGGGAAACTGAGGCCATAATGCAAGAGAAAAGATAGCTTGTTACACACTGGTCCCAGAGGGGACATCATGGAGGTAGGTGGAGAATGGGATCAACTTGGGACTTAACCAGCAAATGGGGAGCACAAAAGCAGAGCAAGAGAGAACTGCGGACCCATGTCTTTATTGTGTTCCAGGGGTAGAGTTTAATAGAAGGAAAGAATTGGTTAATTTATAGGAAATGTCTGTTTAACGGTGAAGGTTCTGGGAGTCTGAAGTCTGTGAGATTACTAGCTTATCATTTGAGACCAGCTGTGGGTTTTGTGTAAAACTGAGTATCAACTAGGACAAAGGCCAATGTGGGGTAAGTGGATTACCCAAAGAAAGATACATGCTGAGGCACAAGAATTGTTTATAGTTATGACAACCCATCTCTTGATGCCTCAGCATCATTTATTTGGAGGACTGTGGCATTTGGGGTCATTGGTGTATTTACTGCTGGGGCATAGCATTTTGAGCCAGTACATATGACCCTTTAGGTTATTGGTTACTATAAAAATGTCAATAAATAGTAAAACCAAGTGCTGCAAATCTTGAGATAGTGATTTACCCCCATGCTTCAGGGAATAGGAAGAAATGATGGATTTGGGGGGGGGGTCTGAGGAATTTATTGAAAAATCTTTGTTCTATTGTGAAACATCTTACCCCTTGAGGTATCTTTTGTGTGTTGATTTTCACTTGCACTGAATTTATTCATATTCATGCTGCAGGAGGTGTTTATGAAGTAGACTCTCCCTTTTTTAATTTCTTTTATTAGAGAAGTGGGTTTACAGAACAATCATGCATAAAATACAGGATTCTCATATACCACACCACCACTAACACCTTGCATTGATGTGGAACATTTATTACATTGATGATAGCACATTTTTATAATTGTATTATTAAAGTCCATGGTTTAACTTAGGGCTCACTGTGTAGTGTAGTTCCATTAACTTTTTTTTTAGAAAATGGTATTTTATTTTAAACCACATCATTTTTCAAGTGATTACCATTATCCTTAGCACATAGCAAGAATATTTGGTTCTCTTAAAGTATGCCAATAAAAAATAGACTTTCCACAAGAGATCACATTTTTATATAATCAGTAACAGCATTCAGCCAAACAAGGCATGGAATAGAATTGCCAGCCATCCAATTTATACTGATTGTCCCAAATTTTAGCATCTGTCCCAGTGTCTTTTGGGGTTCCTAAAAGTCCCTTATTTTATTTTTTAAATTCAATTTTATTGAGATATGTTCATATACCATGCAGTCATATGAAGCATACATTCAATTGTTCACAGTACCATTATATAGTTGTGCGTTCATCACCAAAATTAATTTTTGAACATTTTCATTACCACACACACACACAAAATAATAATAATAAAAATTAAAATGAAAACGAACAATTAAAGTAAAAAAGAACACTGGGTGCATTTTTTTTTTTTTTTTTTGCCCTCATTTTTCTACTCATCCATTCATACACTGGACAAAGGGGAATGTGATCCATATGGCTTTCCCAATCACATTGTCACCCCTCATAAGCTACATCTCTATTTTTCTGTTTTAGTCTAGCTAAAGGTTTGTCAATTTTATTGGTCTTTTCAAAGACCCAACTTTTGGTTTTGTTGAGTCTATTGTTTATTTTGTTTGTTTTCCACTTCATATACCCATGCTCTATTCTTTATTTCCTTCTTTCTGCTTGTTTTGCATTTAGTTTGTGCATTTTTTCTAGTTCTTTCAGTTTTGAGGTTAGGTCTCTGATTTGAATTCTTTCTTCTTTTTTAATGTAAGCATTTAGAGCTATAAATTTCCCTTCAGCACTGTCTTTGCTACATCACATAAGTTGTGGTATACTGTATTTTCATTTTCATTTGAATCAAGATATTTCCTAATTTTGCTTCTGATTTCCTCTTTAACCTATTGGCCGTTTAAGAGTATGTTGTTTAACTTCCACATATTTGTGAATTTCCCTCTTCTCCCTCTGTTATTGTTTTCTAACTTCATTTTATTGTGATCTGAGAATGTACATTGTTTGATTTCAATATTTTGGAATTCATTGAAACTAGTTTTGTGACCTAATGTATGGTCTATCCTGGAGAATTATCCATGTGCACTTGAGAATTTCACTTGGGTACAATGTTCTATATATACCTGTTCGGTCTAATTGGTTTAGTGTATCATTCAAGTTTGTACTTTCAAATTGATCTTCTGACTAGATGTTCTATCAATTTTTTGATCATGGTATGTACCAGTTTGTATATATTATGTCCCCCAGAAAAAGCCATATTCTTTAATGCAATCTTGTGGGGGTAGATTTATTAATCTTTCTGATTAGGGTGTAACTTCTTGATTGTTTCCATGGAGATTTGACCCCAGCCATTCAGGGTAGGTCCTGATTAGTGTACTGGAGTCCTTTAAAGGGAGCTCACACAGAGATCAGAGAGAAGAATTGAATTTAAGAGCATACATTATTAAGGAAAGGCATATTGTAAAGCTTCCTAGTTTGTAAGCTCTTAGAGCAGTCACATCTATTCCTGAGTTGTTATTGTTATTTCTAAATTCTGAGATGCTGAGCTCTTTGTGTATAAACTTGTCATTCTCTGGAACTTTGGATATCTGTGTGACACCTGAGATTCAGAGCTAGAGTTCTGCAGCTGTGAAAGTCAGTACTACCCCATAAAGCAACCCTTTAAAAAGCCAAAAAAGAGATCAGACTTCAATTAGAGATATGAATGAAGCATATTTAGTTAGGACTAAGGCAAATCAGACTAAATGGTAAAGGATAATATTGACAGTGTTTTAAAATATCAACTTTTGTATGAGACCAAAGGAAGAGATATTTATTTGGTGCAAAATTTATATTTTCTGTAGCATACTCTCTAATTTAACTTGTATGGTCAGTTTATTTGAACATCATAATTACAAGGAACCTTCAGTAGATATTAAGATATTGTTGGCTTGTTCAAGTCAGTGTGATGCCCTGATACATCCCAGAGTAGGTGGGACAGACAATAAAAAATGTATGTGCACAGCCCCCTTGAGGAACTGGGGAAAAATGTGGAAATATTAAACTTCTCCACCTGGGGAATTCCTGACATTCTTTCTAGCATTGGGGATTACCAATTTAATGGGCCAAGTCCTTGATCTAGGGGCCTACACTTATGAAACAAATTCTAGCAAAGGAGAAGCTAAACCTACTTATAATGATGCCTAAGGGTCAGCCCCAGAGAACCTCTGTTGCTCAGATGTAGTCTCTCTCTCTCTAGGCAAATTTTTCAGGTAAACTCACTGCCCTCCCCCCGATGTGGGACTCCCAGGGGTGTAAGTCTCCATGGCAACATGGACATGACTCATGGGGATGAGCATTGCCCTGGGGTTGTGGATTGAGAAAGCCTTCTTTGGACCAAATGGGGAAGAGAAATGAAACAAAATAGAGTTTCAGTGGCTGAGAGATTTCAAATAGAATCAAGAGGTCATTCTGCAGGTTATTCTTAGGCATTATATAGGTATCCCTTTGTAGTTTTTAGTGTATTGAGATAGCAATAAGGAAATAATTGAAACTTTTGAACTATAATCCAGTAGCCTTGATTCTTTAGATGACTGTATAACTATATGGTTCTTAAGGTATGACTGTGTATTTGCAAAAACCTTGTGACTGACACTCCCTTTATCCTGTGTATGGACAGATGAGTAATAAAACAAAGACAAAAAATAAATAATAATAGGGGAGAAAAGTGGTATGGGAAGTTTTCAGTGTTTTTTTTTATTTTTATTTTTATTCTTTAATTTTAGGGGATATAATGAAAATGTTCAATAATTGATTGTGGTGATGAATTCACAACTATATGATGGTAGTATGAATCATTGATTGTACAGTTTGGATATTATCTGGTATGCAAATATATCTCAAAAATTGCATTAAAAACTGATGTTAAAGACGCTAATGGAAATGAAGAAAAGTACAGATGAAGAACTTAATGATATGAGGAAAAAATGAATGAGCAATATGAGTCTAAGAAAAGAGATAAAAAATTTCAAAAGGAACCAAATGGAACTACTGGAGTTGAAAACTACAACTCAAGTGAAAAATGCTTAAGAGGGTTTCAGGAACAGGTTGAAGAAGTTGGCAGCATAGGAAGTTCTAGTATTTAGTCCATCTTCCTAGTCAGGTAGTAAATAGCCAGAAACTCTCTGAAACAACTTTGGAGGACTTTGGAGACCAGATGCACATCATACATCAGCCAGGGATGAATGGAATAGAGAGGCTGATAAATCACGGAGAAGAATTGTAAATAAATAATTCCATGCTGTGGAGGCCAGTACCCTTCCCCACTGGCACAGCAGTCTGACTCAGGAGTCACTTCCTGGTGGGAAACCAAAGCCCTCTCTCCAAGGAGCAGGGGAAGTAGACTCAGCCATGCATCAGTTGTGGATTTGATGAATTCATAGCACTGCATACCAGCACTGAGCACAGATTAAGTTACAATGTAACCAAGAAAGAAACCAGTAGTTCTGTTCAGCCCTGCTGCCAGCAGGGAGGAAGCAGGGATGTCAGAAAGACAGAGGCTTCTGCAGTTGACTGAGCACTGTTTGTTGAAGGACTGCTCTACCCCAAGAAAAGGGGCAGACAGAATCAGGTACCAACTCCATGTCTTGAGTGGTGAACATGGGGAGAACAGCCATATTTCCTATTTTTTAAGCAGTTCATTAAATAAAACAGCTGACAGTCTTCATTTTCAGTCCTGCCAAGGCAGGGGTGGAAGTAGGGTTGACTGAAAGGCACAGTAACAAATCAGGCAGTGGAGATAGTTCCCAGAATGGTGGCTCTTCTGCAAGAAGGGGAGAGGCAGGGTCAAGCAGAAATGGCAACTGTCATCTAGAGAACTTAGTTCCCAGGTACTGGGTTTCAGCGACAGTTTCAACCTACAAGTGATGCCCAGCATGTCCCTCAGCCATGCATGGTTAGGGGTGGAAGTGGGACTGCTTGAGAGTTACTGTAAATGTTCTGGCCTTCAGGGAACAGTGGACTGAAGCAGCAACTCCCAAAGAAAAGAGGGGAGCAAGGCACAGTGCTAGTGATGGCTGTTACTTAGAGAATTCAGATCCCAGAGCCTGGGGAAACAAATTGTTTCAACCGCTCTCCCCACAGCCTGTCTCAACAACACCCCAAGCAAGGGTGGAGTTGGCTGAGAATGAAAGGCACAGTGCCACTGTAGACCAGTGGGGAGCAACAGGCTGAAGAGCTCCATCTGCTGGGTAGGACAGGGAAAGCACAGAATCAGGAGGATAACAGGAAAGACTGACACTCCACTGGGTCTCATTCTCTGGTAACCTTGAAACTGATATACACCTCTTCCTGAGTACTGTACCTGTCTTCTCTGGGAAAAATGGACTGAGTTAGATCCTCTCTGGGGAAGCTTCTTCCAGAATCAGCCCACTAGGTAAAAGTCACTAGAGAATGTAAGGACTGTTAAAAACATAAAGGCAGAGGGGGGCAGTGCAAGATGGCAGCACAGAGAGGTGTGGAATTTAGTTAGTCCCCTAGAGCAACTAGTAAATAGCCAGGAACAACTAGTAAATAGTCTAGAACAACTGTTGAGGGACATCCATGTCTGTTCACACATCATTCACCAGCCTGGAATGAGTGGAATGGCTGAGATCACAGCATAAAAGGTGTAAGTAAAAACTATGTAACTGGCACTCATGCCCTGGCATGGCAGGCTGAGCTGAAAAACTTCACTGTGGGAGAAAGAGGTAGTCCCTGCCAAGAGCAAGGTTATGCAGCTCAATCAAGCTCAAACATCAGCTTTAATTAACAAATGTGGACTGCTGAATACAAACTACAAGCGCAGATAAACCCCTAACAAAGAGGAAAATACCCTTAGGTATCTCCCAGTGGAGAAGAGGTGGGGGCAACAGAAAAAAATACAGAGGGTTTTGGAGATGGCTGAGCTTAGAATATGGGAAAATGGTTATGTCTCAAGGCAAGGAATACAGAGGACTGGGTACTATCTCTGACAGACAGACAAAAGTGGGGGGCCAGGGACTGGCCCTGGAAAAGCAGCTTTCTCTCTTTCTCCTTGTTTTTCTCTCAATCTGTGTAGTTCATTGGAGAAAGCCTCAGGCATTTTCAGTTCTCAGTGTTGACCCAGGAAAGGGTGAAGTTAACAGAGACAGAGAGAAAAAGGAGGAATGCAAGTGTAGAAGAAAACTCCTTAGGAGGGTATATCTTCCCTAAGAAAAGGGGGCAGGGCCAAGCTCAAGTGGCTGCCCTCACATCAGAATTCAGATCCCAGGGCCTGGGGGAAAACAAACAATTAAACCAGAAACTACTTAAGCTTGACTTCTGACATCCTTGGTCTCTGGCCAGGACAGGGTCTGCTGAGAATTAAAGGGACCACACCTTTTTACATCAGTGGGAGTGATGGGCTGACAGATGTCACCTGCTGGGAAGGATGGGAAAAACATTATCTGGGGGTCTCACAGGAAAAGTCAATCTTCTAGAACCCATCCTCAGGGAAACCTGATAGTGAATACAGCCTCCTCCTGAGACCTGAGCCCCTCTGGTCTGGGAAGATCTGAGTGAGGTAATCAAGGGAACCAGATGCCTAGACAACATAAAACTACAAATAACAATAGGAAAAATGAAGATATGGCCCAGTCAAAGGAACAAACTTACACTTCAACTGAGACATAGGAATTGAAACAACTAATTAAAGCTCTTCAAATAAATATGCTAAATCAAGTAAAAAACCAGTTCAGTGAGTTGAGGGAAGATATGGCAAAAGAGATGAAAGACATAAAGAAAACATTGAGTGAACATAAGGAAGAACTCAAAAGTTTGGAAAAACAATTGGCAGAGCCTATGGAAATGAAAGGCACAACACAAGAGTTGAAAAACATGATGGAGGCATAGAACAGTAGATTTCAAGAGGCAGAAGAAAAGATTCATGAACTGGAGAACAGGACACCTGAAATCCTACACACAAAAGAACAGACAGGTAAAAGAATAGAAAAATATGAGCAACATCTCAGGGAAATGAATGACAACATGAAGTGTACAAATGTACATGTCATGGATGTCCCAGAAGGCAAAGAGAAGGGAAATGGGGCAGAAGCAATAATAGGGAAAATAATCACTGAAAATATCCCATCTCTAATGAAAGACATAAAATTACAGATATAAGAAGTGCAGCATAACCAAAACAGAATAGATTTGAATAGACCTTTCCCAAGACACTTAATAATTAGATTATCAAACATTGAAGACAAAGAGAGAATCCTGAAAGCAGCAAGAGAAAAGTGATCCATCACTTACAAGGGAAGCTCAATAAGACAATGTGTGGATTTCTCAGTAGAAACCATGGAGTCAATAAGGCAATGGTGTGATATAGTTAAGATACTGAAAGAGATAAACTATCAACCAAGAATTTAGTATCTGGCAAAACTGTCCTTCAAAAGTGAGGGAGAGTTTAAAACATTCTCAGACAAACAAGCAATAAGATAGTTTCTGAACAAAATACCTGCTCTACAGGAAATACTAAAGGGAGTGCTACAGACTGATAGGAAAAGACAGGAGTGAGAGGTTTGAAGCACAATTTTGGGTGATGGTAGCACAATAATATAAGTACACTGAACAAAGATGACTGAGTATGGTTGAAAGAGGATGGTTAGGGGCATGTGGGACAACAGAAGGAAAGAGAGTAGATAAAGACTGGGATGGTACAACTTGGTGAAACCTAGAGTAGTCAACAATTGTGATAAAATGTACAAATATATTTTTACATAAGGGAGAACAAATGAATGTCAAACTTGCATGGTGTTAAAAATTGGGTGGTATTGCAGAAAAATACAATCAATGCAAACTAGAGTTATAGTTAACAGCAACATTGTATTATACTCCCTTTAATGTAACAAGGGCAATACACCAAGGCTAAATAGCTATAAGAGGGGGATATAAGGAAGGGTATGGGATTCTTGGCATTGGTGTTGTTGTTTGACTTTCACTGTACTTTATTTTAATTTTATATTTTCTTTGGTTGCTTTTTAGCTGTCATTTTTTCTTTCTTTTTCTTTTGTCTTTCTACTTTTTTTGACTTTTCCTCTTTGTGGAAGAAATGGAAATGTCCCTTTATAGATAGTGGTGGTGAATGCATAGCAACATGATTATACAGGGAACCATTGATTGTTTACTTAAGATGGAATGTATGGTGCATAAATAAAACCATCTAAAAAACAAGTTGATGGATGAACCTTGAGGACATTATGTTGAGTGAAATAAGTCAGACACAAAAGGACAAATATTGTATGATCTCACTGATATGAACTAATTAAGCTCATAGACATGAAATATATACCAGCTTATAGAATGATGCTAAAGAATGGGGAGCAGTTGCTTAAAATGTGCAGAATGTTTAACTAGGTTGAAATTAAGCATGTGGAAATGGACAGAGGTGATGGCAGCACATTATTGTGAAAATAACTAACAGTGCTGAATGGTCTGTGAATGTGGTGGAAAGGGGAAATTTAGAGTCCTGAATGCCACCAGAAGGAAAGTTGAAGAATAAAACATGGGAATGTACAACACAGTGAATCTTGTGGTGGACAATGTCTGTGATTAAACATACAATTAGAAATTTCTTTAAATGAACTAGAACAAATGTATGACACTATTACTAGAAGTTAATAATAGAGGAGTATATGGGGGAAAATGTACCTATTGCAATTTATGTGCTACAGTACACACTATTTTAATATTCTTTCATCTACAGTAACAAATGCATTATACCAATAGTATGAGTCAATAATGGAGGGGGTTTAGGAGTATGGGAGGATTTGAGTTTTCTTTTTTGTTTTTATTTCTTTCTGGAGTAATGAAAATGTTCTAAAATTGATCATGGGTATGTATGCCCAACTATGTGATGTGAATCAGTAATTGCATTCTTTGGATGGTTTGTATAGTGTGTGAATATATCTCAATAAAACTGCATTTAAAAAAAAAAAAACATATAGAGGCAAATAGAGCAGATCAGCATTCCCTGAGGAGCAAGAGGAAGAGAAAGATTTTTCCTGATGGCAAAACAAATGCAAAACATAGAGCAATCTCAAAAATCATTCCATATATGCAGGGGAGGAATCAAATAATAAAAGTTGAGAAAATTCTGATCAGTTAAACACAAGCTATGATAAAAGTCTAGAGTAAGTTGAAATAAGTGTCAAAGAAAAGTTAAAGTACAATGTTGATCAACAAGAAAACCCTGGGCAAGAGAGAGATAAAATGACTTTCATAATAAATTAATGAAGAAAATCAATGCTTAGACAACAGCAAAAACTAACACAAAGCACAAAGATATGACCCTGTCAAAGGAACAAACTAAAACTTCAGATAAGATACAAGTTGAAAGACTTATTAAGAATATTCAAACAAATCTTCTAAATCAATTCAATCATCTGAAGGAGAGTGCGACAGAAGAGATGAAGGATTAAAAGAAGATATTGGGTGACCATAAAGAAGAACTCAGAAGCATAAAAAAGACAGAAGTTATAGGAATGAAAAGAACAAAAGAAGAGATTTTACATATATTATATATATATATATATATATATATATATATATATATTATGTCTCCAATTGTATATATTATATATATACAATATATATTTTATGTCTCCAATTGTATGTGTTATATATATACAATTGGAGACATAAAATGGCAGATTTGAAGAGGCAGAGGAAAGGATCAATGAACTAGAGAATAAGACATCTGAAATCTTATACACAGAAGAATAGATAAGGAAAAGAAGGGAAAAATTTGAGCAGGGCTTCAGGGAATTCAATGACTGCACAAAGCACACAAATATACATGTCATGGGCATCCCAGAAGGAGAAGAGAAGGAAAAAGGGGAAGAAAGAATAATTGAGGAAATAATCACTGAAAATTTGCCAACTCTTATGAAAGACATTAAATTACAGGTCCAAGAATTGCAAATGCATCCCAAACAGAATAGATAAGAGTAGCCCTACTACAAGACACTTAATAGTCAGATCATCAAACCCTGAAGTCAAAGAAAAAATTCTGAAAGCAAGAAGAGAAAAGAGATCCATCACATACAAGGGAAACTCAATAAGACTAACTGTGGATTCCTCAGCAGAAACCATGGAGGAGAGAAGGCAGGGGTATAATATACTTAAGATACTGACGGAGAAAACCTGCCAGCCAAGAATGCTATATCCAACACTGACTTGAGAAGAAAAAGAAGACCTCAACAAACAAATCACAAGTAAAGAGTAAACAGGACATTAGTCTTAAACACTTCATCAGCCTCCTGCATAGCACCCTCAGGTATTATGAAACAGAGCCAATCAGGACATAGCACTCATTGTAGATCCAGTGAAACTGAGCCATTTCCAACCTGCAGAGTCATAGGTGTCTTTAGTAACAGTGTGTTCCCATCTACTTCTGGAGCATGTCTGTGTGATATGGCTGATACCTTTATGGTTTTAGGGATGGTGGAAATCGGTCTAGCCAGTAACTCAAATGGGGTGACAACATGCATGGTACTAGAAGCCTGACTTAAACATACAAGTGCCTCAGTCAAAACAGAGGTTCAATTTCTTCTTCACATTTTTACTTTGAGCCCTTTCAGAGAAACCTTAGAGCAAAACAAGGTAACTGATAAGGAAAGTTGTTTGTTTCTGTGACATACATCTTATAGTAATTAAAACCCTGCCTGGCAACACTATATTTTTGTATAATATTAAGCAGACCAGTAATGAACAGAAGATTATGAGATCTCCTTTAACTTTTATAACATTGTCTAAACATTTCTTATGCATCTTATATCAAATGAACTTAATCCTTTTTAGCCCTTCATTTTTTACAAGGTGAAAGAACAAATCCTTTGCAACTGTTTGAAATAAAATGATATCTTTTAGCATTTGATTTTGAATTAGAAAAATGTTAAAAGTTGTCAGGTTTGAAACAATATTTGGTTTCTTATTTAACTAAAGCTAAGGACATGATAAAGTCAACATAAACTGCAAGAAGTTACTCTGATAAAACACATTCTGCCTTTTACACTGATAATTTAAAAAAAAAATCTTTTATACCTCTTACTAAAAACAGACCAATATCCAATAAATCTTTGTTAGCTTAATAAAGAGAAAACTAAATTTTAGTTTGAATCAATATATGCACTTGATACTAAGCCTTTAATTTTTTTTTAAGTTTTAAGATTTCATTAAATCTTACCCAACCTTGCCCATAAGAAGTACATTTCCTTTTCTGTGAATCTTCTGCAATTTTCTATGTCTATTCAGGTTTTGACCTACATTTTCTTTTTTCTTATTCTATAATAACTAGTCATTTAGGAAGAAATTGTTCTCATTTTCCTTTAATAAAAACATACCCTGTGTATCTTACATACTTAAGTTACCAAAATGGTTCTGGAAACTCTTTTCAAGCAAACATCTTACAGCATACAATTACCATAAAAATTAAACTTCTCAGAATAATGCTAAATACCTAAACAATCTAGTCAATGTGTTTTTGAAACTAATATCCAATATTTTGACAAGAATTAATGGCACATATAGGTATTACATTGTTCCTTAAAAAAGAGAGATATATAAACCATGAAGGTTTTTTGTCTTTACAGTTTTGTTAAATCCATAGGGGCATATTAGCTTTATGTAATTTACTGCCTACTAATATGGAGCAACAAATGAAGGTGAAGCTGGGAACAAACATCACATTGTTGTATAAAAGTTATTAAATCATTGTATTTAAGAGGGATTCTTAATGCTTATGCCATTTGCCACCTCATAGCTGCTCCTCTATGTCCACTCTTTTTTTCATTTTTTAATTGTGAAATACAATTATAGATACAGAAAATTGATAACTTTCAAAGGGCAATTTAACAGGTAGTTAGCAAATTTGAAAGAATTTTATGGGTTACAGTTCCTCTGTTTCAGTTATTTCCTTATTGTGAAATATAACATATATACAGAAAGGTGATAATTTTCAACATACAATTGAATGAGTAGCTATAGAGCAAATTTCAAAGAATGTTGTGAGTTACAGTTCCACCATTTCAGTTCTTTCCTTCTAGATATTCTAATATCCTAGCAACAAATTAAAAAATTATACAAAGATTCCATATACATAATCCTTTTTCTGAGAAAAGAAAAAGTTAGAAATGAAATGGTTGAAAAGAGAGCATGAGAGGATTGAGAAAAGGCATCAGAAAAGGCAAAAGGTTGGGGAAATCAGACAAGAAACAGGAAAATGACCAGAAGGCAGAGGTGAGAGCCAGGCTCAAGGCCTCGAGCCTCTCCGAGTCCCATCTTTCAGGATCATGGGGGCTTTTGTGTCTCCCAGGAACCTGGGAGGTGCTTAGCAGACACCTGTAGAACCAGGCAGGAATCCAGGAATCCCAAGGTCCCCTCAAAACTACCAAGAGCATCTACTTTTATTTTTTTATTTTTTTAATTGATACTGTTCACAAACCATACAATTATCCAAAGATCCAAAGTGTACAATCAATTGCCCATGGTGCCATCATACAGCTGTGCATCCATCACCACAATTAATTTTTTTCAATTCTTAGAACATTTTCATTACTTCAGAAAATAAAAAAAGACAAAAAAGGAAACCCAAATCCTCCCTTACCCTTAACAACCCCCTTCATTATTACTTCATAGTTATAACATAGTACATTTATTACTGTTGATGAAAGAATGTTAAAATACTACAAACTGTAGTATGTAGTTTGCAATAGGTGAATATTTTTTCCTATATGCCCCTCTATTATTAACTTCTAGTTATAGTGTCATACATTTGTTCTAGTTCATGAAAGAGATTTCTAATATTTGTACAGTTAATCATGGACATTGTCCACCACAAGATTCACTGTTTTGTATGTTCCCATCTTTTAACCTCCAGCTTTCCTTCTGGAGGTTACCCTGACTCTGACTCTGAGCTTACCCTTTCCACCACCTTCACACACCTTTCAGCACTGTTATTTATTCTCACAACATGCTACCACCATCTCTGTCCATTTCCAAACATTTAATTTCATCCTAGTTGAACATTCTGCTCATAATAAGCAACCACTTCAAAACTTTTGGCCTCGTTCTAAATCCTGGTAACTTATATTTCATGTCTATGAGTTTACATTATAATTAGTTCATATCAGTGAGACCCTGCAATATTTTTCCTTATGTGTCTGTCTTATTTCACTTAATATAGTGCCCTCAAGGTTTCTTCATCAACCCATTTTTTAAGACAGTTTTGTTCACACACCATATATTCCATCCTAAGTAAACAATCATTGGTTCCCTGTATAGTCATGTATTTATGTATTCAGCACCATCACCACTATCTTTATAAGGACATATCCATTTCTTCCACAAAGAAGGAGGAAGAGTCAAAGAAGGTAGAGGGACAAAAGAGAAAGAAAAAAAGAGAGAAAAAAATGACAGCTAGAAAGCAACAAAAGGAAAGAAAGCATTAAACTAAAGAAGAATAAAGAGTCAGACAACATCACCAATGCCAGGAGTCCAATACCCTTCCACTATGTCCCCTCACCCCATATGCATTTAGCTTTGGTATATTGCCTTTGTTATGTTAAAGGAAGCATAATGCAATGTTTCTCTTAAGTATAGTCTCTGGTTTGCATTGACTACATTTCCCTCCCAATCCCACCCCATTTTTAACACCTTGCAATGCTGACATTCATTTGTTCTACTTCATGTAAACATATTTGTACTTTTTATTACAATCATTGAGCACCCTAGGTTTCACTGAGTTATACAGTCCGAGTCTTCATCTTTCCTCTTTCCTTCTGGTGTCCCACATGCTCCTAACCTTCCTCTTTCAACCATACCCCCTGTCATCTTTGTTAAGGGTACTTACATTGCTGTGCTACTGTCTCCCAAAATTGCTATCCAAACCTCTCATTCCTGTCTTTTCCCTTCTGTCTGCAGTGCTTCCTTTAGTGTTTCCTGTAGAGCAGGTATCTTGTTCACAAACTCTGTCATTGTGTGTTTGTCAGAGAACATTTTAAGCTCTCCCTCATATTTGAAGGACAGTTTTTCCAGATATAGGATTCTTGGTTGGTGGTTTTTTGCTTTCAGTATCTTAACTATATCACTCCACTTCCTTCTTGCTCCATGGTTTCTACTGAGAAATTCACACATAGTCTTATCACGCTTCCTTTGTCTGTGATGGATTGCTTTTCTCTTGCTGCTTTCAGGATTTTCTCTTTATCTTTGATGCTTGATAATCTGATTATTAAGTATCTTGGAGTAGGCCTATTCAGATCTATTCTGTTTGGGGTATGCTACGCTTCTGGGATCTGTAATTTTATGTCTTTCGTAAGAGATGGGAAATTTTCATTGATTATTTTCTCTATTATTGCTTCTGCCCCATTTCCCTTCTCTTCTACTTCTGTGACACCAATGACATATACATTCCTGCAGTTCATTTTGTCCTTAAGTTCCTGGAGATGTTGCTCATATTTTTCCATTCTTTTCTCTATCTGTTCTTTTGTGTGTAGGCTTTCAGATGCCTTGTTCTCCAGTTCCTGAGTGTTTTCTTCTGCCTCTTGAAATCTGCTGTTGTATGTTTCCATTGTGTTTTTCATCTCTTGCATTGTGCCTTTCATTTCCATAGATTCTGCCAGTTGTTTTTTTTTTTTTTTTTTTTTTTTTTTGAACTTTCAATTTCTACCTTATGTATGCCCAGTGTTTTCATTATACACTTCATCTCTTTGGCCATATCTTCCCTAAACTTTTTGAACTGATTTAGTATTAGTTGTTAAATTCTTGTATCTCAGTTGAAGTGTTCCTTTGACTGGACCATAACTTCATTTTTCTTCGTGTAGGTTGTAGTTTTCTGTTGTCTATGCATCTGGTTTCCCGGGTTACCCCAATCAGGTTTTCCCACACCAGAATGGCCTCAGTTCTTAGAAGAAGTCAATAGTATCAACTGTCCCTGAGGATGTGTCTTAGAAGATTGTTGCACCCTGTGAGGCCTCAAGTCACTGTGATTTTCTGCCCAGCAGGTGGCACCTGTCAGCCTGTAGCTCCAGACTGGTGTAAGGAGGTATGGCCTGTGGCTGTTTTCCCCCATGCTCTGGTGTACAGCTCTGAATGAAGGGCAGGTAGTAGAGTTAGGCTCCACCTCTTTCCTCTTAGGGAAACCACCCCCTAGGGAGAGGTCATTAGCATTTGAATACTCTCTCTCTGCCTGCACTGTCTTCACCCTTGTCTGGGTCAGAATGCTGGGAACTGAAAATGGCTGAGGCTTTCTCCACTGAGCCATAAAGGGACAGAAAGCCCCCTTCAGGGCCAGTCCATGGCCACCCTCCAGCTCTCCAAGATCAGTTGTCACCAAAAGCCTCTGTCTGCTTGTTGGGGATTAATAGCTTATATTGAGCAGTCCATGCTTGTTAATTAAAACCCCAGTTGGAGCTCAGCTGAGCTATATTCACTTGCTCAGAGAGTGCTGCTCTCTAGCACCATGAGGCTTTGCATTTCAGGCCATGGGTGGGGGCTCCTGGCTTGGATCTGCAGTTTTTACTTACAGATTTTATGCTGTGATCTCGGGCATTCCTGCCAACTCAGGTTGGTGTATGATTCATGGAAGTCATGTTTGTCCCCCTGCATTTATTCCAGATTATTTACTTGTTTTTCCTGGTTGTTTATTAGTTGTTCCAGGGGGACAAACTATCTTCCACTCCTCTCTATGCCACTATCTTTTTCCCCTAGCCTCTACTTTTTCTATGACTGTCAGGGTTTGTTTTATTCATCTTAAAATAATAATAATAAAGTATTTGGGGTGATAACTGTAAGCTCTATCAGGGAATAATTTAGTTTTTCAACAGACTTTAAAGCTCCCACCCCCTTATTAAATTGAAATATTGGGTTGTTCTGTTCTGATGCAAAGTCACATTTGAAAATAAACTTACTTCATAGTTCACATTTTTCAAACCCATGGGAAAAGGATAGAAGGTTCAAATCTAAGGGCTATTATGTGGTGAGACTATAAAGCCAAAAAATCTGCTTAAGGGATGGTGTTTTGATGCCCTGGGGGTGTGAGCTCCACCTGCCTTTGGATAAAGCCACATGGGATGGGGCCTCTGCATGAGGTCTGTAATGGTTACGTTCATGTGTCAACTTGGCCAGGTGATGGCACCCAGGTGTCTGGTCAAGCAAGCACTGGCTTAACCATTACTGCAAGGATATTTGTGGCTGGTTAATAAACCAGAAGGCTGGTTTATTAAGTCATCAGTCAATTGGCTGCTGCTGTGACTGATTACATCAACAAAGGGTGAGTGTTCCATAATGAGAGACTGCAATCAGCTGGATTTAATCCAATCAGTTAAATACTATTAAGCCAGACAGATAGAGGACATTCACTTCTTCTTTGGCTGACCAGCAAAGCATTTCCTGAGGAATTCATCAAAGTTGCCAGTTTCTTGCCTGAAGAGTTCATCGAACATGTTCATTGGTTGCCAGTTTGCTGCCTGAGGAGTTCATTGAACATCTTCATTGGAGTTGCCAGTCTGCTGTCTGCCCTATGGAATTTGGACTTGTGCATACCCACAGTTGCATGACATACTTTTATAAATCTAATATTTATAGATAGCTCTCATTGATTCTGTTTCCCTAGAGAACCCTAAATAATACAAAGTCTGGGCCCAAACAACCCTAAACATAATCATATTCCAAGATAGCTGCATGAATTGCAATGAGCATATGACAGTGTGTGGGGTGGGGGCTTGGGGGACCCCCAGTAAGACTTGGAGGGGGCAGGCAGCATGGGACTAGAGCTAGTCTTGGGCCATCTGGGACCAACCCTGGTTTCCTCCAACAGCAGCACCTACAAAATGTTTGCAGAAAGATGGCAGCATAGAGAAGAGTGTAAGACTGTTAGTTCCACTGGAACAATTCATAAATGACCGAAAAACTAATAAATAACCTGGAATAACTGTGGGGAGACAAACATGACTGTCCACTCATTGTACACCTCCTGAATTGGGAGGCATGTCCAAGATCACAGTATAAAATCTGTAAGTAAAAACTGCTGACCCATGCTGAGAGCTGAGAGCCCCTCCCTCACAGAAGCCTCATGGTGCTAGAGAGCAGCACTCTCCAAACAAACTAGTGTACCTCAGCCCAGCTCCAACTGGGGTTTTAATGTTAACTGTTCAATACAGACAGTGAGTTCTGAACAAAAAGACAGAGGTTTTGGTGATGACTGACCTTGGGAGAGTCAGGTGACATATCTGTCTCAGGGCAGGGAGCCCAGAGGATTGGGTGCTATGTCTGGCCAATGGGTGAATCTGGGAGCTTTCCATCCCTTTCTCTCTCTGTCAACCTGGGTGGCTCAGTGGAGAAAGCCTCAGCCATTTTCAGCTTGCAGCTCTTCACAGTAGGGAAAGCCTCAGCCATTTTAAAATTGCAGCACTCTGACCAGCAGAGTCAGAGAAACAAACAATCTATCTGGAGGGGGAATACCTTTCCAAAAGGAAAGGGAGGGGACCAGCTCTACTACCTGCCTTACATTCAGGACCAGACCCCAGAGCCTGGGGGAGGAGAACCATGGACCACACCCCCTTACACCAGCCCATGACAGGCTGACAGTTGCACCTGCTGGACAGAAAACCACAGGGTGTGTCAATCCTCTAAGATGCGCCATCAGAGAAACTGGATACTGGATATTTCTTCCTTCTGTGACCTGAGCCTGTTCTCCTCTGGAAAAACCTGATTGGGGTGGCCTAGTAGGTCAGATGCCTAGACAACAGAAAACTACAAACTACACTAGGAAAAATGAAGTTATGGCCCAGTCAAAGGAACAAACTTACACTTCAACTGAGATACAGGAATTTAAACTAATGCTAAATCAATTCAAAAAATTTGGAGAAGATATGGCAAACGAGATAAAGGCTATAAAGATAACACTGGGCATACCTAAGGCAGAAATTGAAAGCTCAAAAAAACAACTAGCAGAATCTATGGAAATGAAAGGCACAACACAAGAGGTGAAAGACAAAATGGAAACACACAACAGCAGATCTCAAGAGGCAGAAGAAAACATTCAGAAACTGCAGAACAAAACATCTGAAAGCCTACATGCAAAGGAGCAGATGGAGAAAAGAATGAAAAACTATGAGCAATGTCTCTGAGAACTTAAGGATGAAATGAAATATAAGAAAGTACATGTCATTGGTGTCCCTGAAGGAAAAGAGTAGGGAAAAGGGGCTGAAGCAATAATAGATGAAATAATGAATGAAAATTTCCCATCTCTTATGAAAAACATAAAATTATGGATCCAAGAAACTCAGCATACTCCAAATAGAATAGATCTGAATAGGCCTATGCCAAGACACTTAATAAGCAGATTATCAAACATCAGAGATAAAGAGAGAATCCTGAAAGCAGCAAAAGAAAAGCAATCCATCACATACAAAAGCAGCTTAATAAGACTACATGCGGATCTTTCAGCAGAAATCATGGAGGCAAGAAGGAAGTGGTGTGATATATTTAAGATACTGAAAGAGAAAAACTGCCAATCAAGAATCCTGTATCCAGCAAAACTCTCCTTCAAATATGAGGGAGAGCTCAAAATATTTTCCAACAAACAGACAATGAGAGACTTTGTGAACAAGATACCCACCCTACAGGAAATACTAAAGGGAGCACTACAGAGTGATAGGAGAAGACAGGAGTGAGAGGTTTGGAACACAATTTTGGGAGACGGTAGCACAGCAAGGTATGTACACTGAACAAAGATAACTATTAATATGGTTGAGAGAGGAAGGTTGGGAGCATGTGAGACACGAGAAGAAAGGAGGAAAGATAAAGACTGGGACTGTGTAACTCAGTGAAATCTAGTGTTCAATGATTGTGATAAAATGTACAAATATGTTCTTTCCTGAAGGAGAACAAGTGAATGTCAACCTTGCAAGGTGTTAAAAATGGAGAGGCATTGGGGGAGGGATGCAATCAACATAAACTAGAGACTGTAATTAACAGAATCATTGTATTATGCTTCCTTTAATGTAACAAAGGTGATATACAAAGGTAAATGCAGATAAGAGGGGGGGATGGGGAGGGGTGTGAGACACTTGACATTGGTGGTGGTGTCTAACTATTCTATTCTACTTTGATTTAAGGTTATCTTTCCTTTTGCTGCTTCCTATTTGTCATTTTTTTTACTTCCTCTTTCTTTTTTTCTTTTTCTTTTGCCTCCCTACCTTCTTTGACTCTCTCTCCTGCCTTATGAAAGAAATGTAGATGCCCTTATATAGATAGTGGTGAGGGTGGTGAACACATAAATATGTGACTATACAGGGAACCATCGATTGTTTACTTATGATGGAATGTATGTCATGTGAGAAAAACCATCTTTAAAAAAATGGGTTGATGATGAAACCTCGAGGGCAATATACTGAGTGAAATAAGCCAGAAACATAAGGACAAATATTGCAGGGTCTCACTGATAGGAACTAATTATAATATGTAAACTCATAGACATGAAATATAAGGTACCAAGATATAGAACGAGGCTAAAGAATGGGAAGTGGTTGCTTAGTATGAGCAGAATGTTCAACTAGGATGAACTTAAATGTTTGGAAATGAACAGAGGTGTCAGTAGCAAGATGTGAGAATAACTAACAGTGCTGAATGGTGTGTGAATGAGGTGGAAAGGGGAAGCTCAGAGTCATATATGTCACCAGAAGGAAAGTTGGAGGTCAAAAGATGGGAATGTATAAGACTGAATCCTATGGTGGGCAATGTCTGTGATTAACTGTACAAATATTAGAAGTCTCTTCCATGAACCAGAACAAATGTATGACAGTACAACTAGAAGTTAGTAAAAGAGAGGCATATAGGAAAAAAATACATACCTGTTGCAAACTATATACTACAGTTAGTGGTATTTCAACATTCTTTCATAAACAGTAACAAATGTACTATACCAACACTACGAGTCAACAATTGAGGGAGGTTGGTTAGGGATATGGGAGGATTTGAGTTTCCTTTTCTTTTTCTTTTTTCTTTTTCTTTTTACATCTTTCACTTTATTTCTTGTCTGGAGTAATGAAAAGGTTCTAAAAATTGAAGAAAAATTAAGTGTGGTGATGGATGCACAGCTGTATGAGGGTACCAGGGGCAACTGATTGTACACTTTGGATCTTTGGATAATTGTATGGTATCTGAACAAAAAAAATGGTATCTGAAAAAAAAATTAAAAACTAAAAAAAAAAAAAAGTTTCCAGAAAGGAGAGGAGAGGGCTGAGGCCTGGCAGAGGCTCCCAGATGGGCCCCAGGTAGCAACAACACAGAAGTCAGAAGGCTCATTTCTCCACTCTTTATTAAAGCTAGGTCCTCCTGACCACAGTGGCAGGGCAGGAGCAGCAGGGGCCAGGAGGGGCATGGAGGGGCAAGCCCCATGACCTCCTGCCCACCTTCCCCTTGGCCCTTTCTGAGACTCCCATGCCTCAAGGAGAGAAACTGGCATCAGAACCAGTGCTGGCAAAGCCCAGGACACAGAGGGAATCGTTGACATTCCTGGTGCCTCCCCAGACCCCTGCCCTCCTGTCCACTGGGCCCCACACCACAGTATTACCCTGCCTGGCTAATTCTCACCACCACCCAGGCCCACTTCCCACCTACTGGCTACCACTTCAACCAGTTAATCTCTTTCCTGATTTTCATGGATGTCCAGGCAGTGACCACCCTAACCTGTTCATGTTGAAAAGGGGTGTTGACATTATGAGAAAGGGAGATGCATCTGGTTGATGTTCTTGAAGAGGCTTTTGCCTGTGGGTTGGGGGACTTATCTGGCATAGGAACACTCTGGAGGGTTTAAGTTTCTGAAAAATAAACTTAGTGAGTGAAACTTTTATAGAGTCTCAGATAGGGACCAGGGTATTCTTTAGGGTTTTCAGGACTACTATAGATTTGGGCTGGTAATTCTGTGACCATTTGACATATCTAGCTGAAGCTTCCTTAGGAGTAACCTCCAGGACAGGCTCTTGACTCAAATTGAAATCTCATAGCCACTAAAACCTTATTTTGTTGGCCTTCTTTTCCCCCTTTTGGTCAAAAAGTCATTCTCAATCCTTCAATGCCAGGGTCAGGCTCATTCCTGGGATCCATGTCCCATGTCACCAGGGAGACTTAATCACCTGGGAGTCCTGTCTCATGTTGGGGGCAGAGTGATGAATTTATTTGCAGAGTTGTGCTTAGAGAGAGAAAGGCAACATCTGCACAACAAAAGAGGTTCTCTGGAGGTGACTCCTAGGTACACTTATAGGTGGGCTTAGCCTCCCCTTTATAGCCGTAAGTTTCATAAGAGCAAGCTTCAAGACTGAGGACTTGACATATTAATTAGGGGGTTCCTAATTTCACATAGCTATGTTCTGTCCATGATAAACAACTGTCTCACATTATCTTCACTCAGTTGTACAATCGTCATCACTCTCCATTTTAAATAATTCTCATGACCCCAAAAACCCAAAAGCTCTTATTCCCACTCTTTTATATAATGATAAGGCTGCCTCCTCAGGAGGTTTACTGTCCTTTATAGTAGTTTGTCAGCCTCTCCTTTTGCTCTTACCTGGATGCAGTACAGTTTTCTTCTGGCCTCCAGAGTTTCAAAATAAGTTGTCTTAGACTATTCCTGCCCATTTAATAGTTGTTTTGGTGGAAGGACTGAGTACTGGAGCTTCATACTCCACCATCTTCCTCAGTAATCTCTTCTTTATCCACAGACACCCCTTTTGGTCAAGAGACAGTCTAAGGCTCAGCAGTTATCCAAGATTTCCTGGGCCAGGAAATCTGTTTGTTGTTGCATTAGCCCTTATCAGCATTTAGAGGGATGGGAGCTTAGTCAAAGGAACTGAGGGAAAATATATGGGCCTCTAGATGTTGGAGGGATGTCTCTATTGTGTCATATTAAAGATATAGTGTTTAAGTTGCCAGTAGGAGTTGACAGGGTGCAAGGCAGCTCTACAAAATCATAGATGTTGTGACTCAACAGTTATAAGCATCACATAAGGAACTGGGGCCCCATGGTTAGGCAGTCTGCCATTTTAACCAGGTCATATTTTGATGGTTTTCTTTCCCATTTCTCAAGGCAGCATCTGGGTTCATTAGCTGGCTCAAGCATAAGGGTGGCTGTGGTTCATTGGGGTGATAGGAGCAGGATTGGTGAACCTCAGGTGTGGTCTTGGATGCTATTATCTCCATTGGCAAACTCATGGGATGGGGTGATGTCATCTGAGATGAGGGGGTGATGTCATCTAAGTCAAGATGGTGATCACTGAAGGCTCACCCAGGGGTGGGTATCCCTCCCAATTAGTAATCCATAAAAAATTGGAAATTTTGTTATGAGCTTTTAAATACCATAGGGCAGCTCTAGTCATGATATCTCTATAGGTTTCTGTAAAACAGTCACAAAGCTCTATGACTTTTAGGGAGTCATCTAGGATGCACCTAGCAAAGGCTCTGGCTGCATATTCCTTCATGGCCCCCACACTTCCCTACACAGGGAGAATGTATTTTGTTCACACTTATATATCAAAGGGGTGTTGATATTTTCTAGGCCCTCTTTGAAATCTAAGCTATTTTCTAAGAATAATATGTCCACCAGGCTGGAGTAGAGGACAATAAACCATGCAGGTTTGATTTGATTATAATCATGAGGACTTGGGTGCTGTATGAGAATCTTGTTTAGGTTACACTTGGGTTGAGAACAAATTATGCATTGATGCCAGTGGACCCATTGATACATATGTTGGATAGCTTTAGGTCATTAGCCATGCTCAATACTTTGTTGGGTGCAGGTTGTTGAGGAGTGACAGCCAGCATGTTTCTCTGTCCCATCCCTGGGTACACTTTTAGGACTTGTCGAGTATTATTTCAGCATTCCTGGTAGTGCACAGTAAGTCTATGGCCTGTGCAGCCAGCAAAACTACTGAAACCCAGAGCCAGGGTGAACATTTACATTGCACCAGTCAGCAAGCACCAGCTTTTGGGGCTGCTACTTGTATCATGACAGCTGGACTTGGTGTTGTTGCTCCCTTGTTGAGAGATTGAATAATGCTTTCTCTCAGGGCTTGCTCTATGTCATGTTTGCCAGCCCAGCATTATGACTTGTATGGATTAAAGGCATCCATGGCAGGGAGAAAGAAGGTAATTTTTTATGTGACTGGCATCCACAAGACATAGTTTTCTTTCACCTTTAAGGTGACACAGACCATTCCACTGCTTGATTTGAGAGCAATAATCTTCACTTTCTTGTGGCTCCAGTATTAATTAGAAGTGGTTTGATGTAATTAATATGGCAACAGGAGAATGGTTTATTACCCCACCCCACTCCCCATGGAACATGACCATATTTGGGATGTCCATGTTTGGGATGTCCATGTTTAGTTCAGGGGTACAAGCCACAGCTTTTGGTAACTATTTGGGCCAGCTGATGGGCCTAGAGACAATTCCTTTTTATGTGCCCAATGCACTAGAGTAGAGGAGCCTCTGAGACCTGAGCTGCTATGGGCCCAGAGTACCAATTTATAGGGGATGCTTCAGGAGCTTGACAGGGTAGTCTCCAAGAGACCTGCCAGATATGCTATACAAGAGTGAATTTTAGGTATTTTATCAGCAGTCATTGAACAAACATGCCAGTGTGGTGAGTCCAGCATGTGTGGAACTAGGTGAGGCTGTGAGCTGTTTCCAAATGTGGAGCACCCCACAAGGGCTTTCCTTGTATGAGAAAATTTTCATTCACTAGTCAGACCTCCCTGTCAGCCCTTTGACCACCTCCCAGGAATCAGTGGAGATTCCGAGATTGGGCAACTAACAGCTCAGAGCATCCTGGAGGATTAACTGGACTGTTTCCAGCTCTGCCAACTGTGAAGATTGCAACAAGCCATCTTGAGTAATTGTTTGAGGCTGGATGGCCTTCAGTGAGCTTTGTTGCATAAAATAGAATTGCCATCATTGAAATATACTGAGTCCCTCTCCTTGTGAGATAGTTGGTCCCAAGTGGCTCCTACACTGGCTAGAGGAGGGGGCAATGGGGGCTCAAGTACCTCAAGATCTATGGGTAAGGAGTTGGCATGTGTAGGAAGCCACATACTCTTGCAATTTGGAAAGGCCCTGTTTGTCAGGTTTAGTCCTCTATTTAGGTATTATTTCCATATTACCAGTGAGGATTCAGTGACTGTGCTGGGCTCATGCTGGGATTTATCTCTCATCCATGGCAATATGAGAATCTGTGTGCGCAAGCTGACTTGTTGTGGCCCTGTGATCACCTCCATTTTTAGAAGCATCAAATAAGCAGCCAGAATTTTTCATGTTTTCAAGGTCTCTAAGAGGCATATTCAGAAGAAGCCAAAACCTGTAATCTAAAATTCATTCCTGAAGGGAATGGCTTAAGAAATATGCTATTTTGTCAATTTAAAAGCACACTTTGGGATTCTGGAAAGCAGTAGGTGTCCAAGTGTCCAAGTGATTGTGAATATGGGCTGTGGTGAGAGTAAGAGATGTGGGATGTGTTTCAACAGAATGTGATTAATACTAATACAGGGTATGCATTTCTTAGTGACTGAGGTGGGCTTTTGTTTGATAGTAGTAGGAAGCTGTCTGCCTTCAGAGGACCAGATGATGCCAAGGAATTTGACAGAGCTTGATGACCCTTGCATTTTATGAAGTGTTACTTCCCAGCCTCATTTCCGTAAATGACATGTGACTGTGGCTAGGTCCTGTCAGAGGCCTTCTTTAGAGTCACCCCTTAATTAGATGTCAACTATATACTGCCAGTATTAAGGAGATTTTTACAAACAAAAATATTTGTTAAGGTTTAGATATTGGTACTGAGTAAAACATATTGGCCAAGTAAGTCACAGCAAAGCAATTGTCCATGTGCCTATGTATATCTTTATTAATTAGATTTTAGGAGTAGGAGCTTTGATGGATGAGACTTGTGTATCAGGAGAGGTATAACTTGTGGTAAAATTGTACTTCATTGGCGAAAGCTTGAAGAACTGGCCAATTAAGACTATTGTATGGGGTGGGTGTAATGACTCCCTCTTTGAGGAGATCTTAAATTATAGGCAGGCGCCCCACAGTACCTTGTTTCAGGCCATATTTTGGCTTTTTTCATCTGGATTGTAAGGGTCAGTTCTGTGGGAATTTCATCTGGCATGGCCCACCAAGTGAGACAATGATTTTATCTTATTCCAGGAGATGTGTTGAAGCATCAAAACCTATAGTGGGGATAGTAAAAGCAAAAGGTGCCACTACTGGGTGTAGCTGTTTAATAAGAATTATTCCAATAGTCACAGCTACCAGGGAGGCAGGAAGGAGGAAGCAGAGGCCCTCCAGGGGAGTGGCCAGGTGCCCCCAGCAGGGTGGCCACCTGGGCCTGATGAGCCAGGATCTGTGACTCTGATTTGAGTCCCCTTCACATTCTGCCAATAGCTCCACCCCGTCCATAGACTAATGGATAGTATGAGCCATGACGATAAGGTTAAGCAAGGCTTGCTGTAAGAAAATATGCCATGACTTGGTGTCAAAGGGCACTTCCTCAGAACTGGAGATGAACTCTGGGTCTCTCTTGTCTGAATGCTCAAAGAAATGTTATGCCCCATCTCAATCTTTCTAAGTAACAATCGGGCCTCATTAATTACTTGCCAGTGGGCATCTGCCTTGGCAGTAACACCTGCTATAGATGGGTGTGTCTTTTTTGTGCTATATTTTTAAGTCAATAGGGGAGAGGCTCAGAGTCTTTCGTGATATTAGCAAACTGCCTCATTTTGGGGGTTAAGAGTGGCACCTCAGCCCTCATATTAAAGATTCTCATCAACCAAACTGTCCCTTTCTCCTTCTCCCCTTGAAAAAAGGTCTTTTAAGTATGGTTTAATCTCAAATTAGCAAAATTTTGAGTTTTAGTTTCCAATTAAGGCTTCCTTTTAGGGCCTTACTTAAATTTACAAAAGGTGATGGGGCAGATTTGTTGTTCCAGCTGACCTGATTGGTAGGCAGCCATCTCTGGCTCTCCAGGCTGTCCCAATCGACGTCATGGAGGTTGAGTTTGTTTTTACTAAGTGCTGTTGGTGGTATAATTAGGTGTAGTCACCAGACTGGAGGAGCGCAACCCCAGGGCTTTGGCATGCTGATAAGCAGCAGCAATGAGTGGGACCCTTGCAAATTGCATAGGATTCTTACATTTCTTCAGCAACCTACAAACTTACGGTGATTGAGGAGGTGCTGGCACAATACTCTTAGGCCTCTTCTTTTTTCCCCAATAGTTTCTTAGCCACCTCAGGCCAGGGGTTATGTCCTTTATCCCACAGGGTTGAAGAGCAGCAGTGGCAGTGACAGCAACAACATAAGGATGGCAGACCCTTCCTTGTGGGGTGCCGTTGTGCTTCCCATGGCGGGCATGCCCCTCAAGCAAGAAGTGGGTTTAAGACCTGGATGCACAGTCCACACAGTAGTGGAGTCTCCCACAGCAGTCTCCCAACTGCTGTGCTCCAGGTACTGGGAGGTCCAGTACTTTTTCAGCCCACATGGGTTTAGTCCTAGCAGCCTCACTCACATGTCACAGCTCAAGGCAGGGGATGGCCCTGTCTTGCTTTGCAATCTCCTACTCTTGGAAGTGCAACAAGACCTTTGTTGTGTAGCCAATGTTTGCTGTCACCCAGCACCAGTCATTCCAGTTTGGGAGAGCACTGGAAACCTCAGTGTTTCCCCTTTTGCCATACTAAGGCTGGCTGCTTGTGGCTCCTGTGGGGGACACATCTACAGATTCACCAATTTGGGGTGTGATGCTTAGGCAACACCAGGAAAGCCTCTTGTCAGTCTCTTTTCATGCATTATGGTCTTGGTTAGCCATGGTGTCACACCTGATATCCACCAAGACCCAACTGAAAATCCAACATAATTCCAAACAAGTGGTGAAGTGAGCATGGTGTGTTGGTTACAACCATAGGAATTCAGACATAATGCTTTCTGACTGCTCTTAGCTTACTAACTGGCTCCCTGAAATAGACGATACTATCTGGGGAGGGTGTATAGCTTGCTGCCATCTGTCAGCACTGTTTGTGCTGCTGTGTGCTGCCTCTGCTTGGTGTTACCTCTGCCTTGTGATATCCTCTGGGTAATGAAATTTGTGGTCAGGAATATAGACAGGCATATGTTAAGTAAAGAAAGCCACTTCTTTTTAGCGTGTTCCTTTCATCTCCTCCTTGAGTGGGTTGGAGCCCCTGTGTAAAATGCCATCATAAAATTACTCAATAAGATTCAGCGTGCGGACACCATAAACATCTTTATCATGGATTTCCATCAGAACCTGGACAAAATAATGACCTGGCACAAAGTAAGCTCTCAATAATTTTTGTGGAATGAAGGTAGAAAAGAATAGCCTACCTGGAAGCCAGATAATTTCCCCGTGACACATATCTACGCACATGCACGTGCACACACACAATCACTCATGTAAAAACACACGTCCTTCACACACCTAATAGTGGAGACTCCTGTTGCATACAAGCAAGATCTCTGGAAACAGAAGTCTTAGTGCATAACTGGCCCTGCAAACAAATATTATGTGGTCCCAAGCAGGGCATTCCCCACCTCATCTGCCTGAGTTTCAGGTGCACAATGGGGATGATGACAACCCTCAATTGATTGCTACCTAAAAAAGGAGAATCTTCATTCTCCTTCCCATAAACCATCAAGACTGAAATAATTATTGGCTTCAATTTTCTCTTTCCAGTTAGCGTTTGGCCCCAGGAAGGCCAAAACCATGTCTGCCTGGTTCAGGGCCATATCACCAGTCACAGGGTTCCCAGGGATTGCACTATGCCTGACACATAGCAAGTGTTAAATAATGCACTTGATTGGGGTGAAAAGAGGATCATATGAGGAAATGGGTAGGTTATCCCTTTTAATGTCTGACAGCGTACCTCAGACAAGCCCTCTCCAACCCAGCACCCAGACACCCCTTTTCCCCTCTTCCTGGAACTCCCCTCCCCAGACCACCATAATTACCGTATTATATTTTCTAGGACCCTAGTGAGAGATATTTAGGTGATTTCTAAGCATTTGTTATTCAAACCAGGGTTATAATAAATATCCAGTGTATAATTCCCTCTGCATGTGTGGAAATATAGTAGAAGGAAAAATTCCACCGCTGAAATTGCCAGAACAAAGAGCACACACCTTGTATTGCATGAATTCAGCTTTATATACACAGGAAATTACTTTGCAATTTCTTTACCACTTCTTGCCTCAAACATTAGCTCCCACTACCACTGCTACTACCCTCCTCACAGCATGATCTCTTTCATTCTCCCATGAATAAAAAAGAAAGTGGGCATTCTGGGGTTTCAAAGTTCAGGGATTAACTCTCAAAAATAGGAAAAATGCAAACATAACTGGAAAAGTCAAATTCTAAAAACTCAGGAGGAAATAAAAGTATTTTCATAGAAACAGAAAAAAAAGAAGTGTCCTACGTGCTTGAGTCAAACCAAACTCCCCCTTTGGCCTAAGTGTGGAGGAGAAAAAAACGGTGTGAAAAATTCCCACATTCCAATCTCTTCATAGAGCAAATAGTGTGTTTGGTACAACACAGCTAGCTGCTCTGGAAAACACTGAAATATTTGCCTCAGATAACACAGCACATGAAAATTGTATCGCGATCAAAGCTGCAAATCATTCCTGTTCCAGCAGCCTGATGATCCACAAACTCTGTTCTAATCTCTCACTTGATAAAGGATAATGTTTCTTGTCAAGCGTAACAGTGTTACTAAAAAACAAAGAAATAATGTGTTTCAAATCCAAGGTGAAAAAACCATTTGTTTAAGTTCCTGCAATATGTTTCCATAATCCTTTTTTTACAATTCTGGATTTCCAAATATCAAGAATTTGCAGCAGTGAAGTTCATAATAAACTTGATTCGGGGACACAATGTTCTGAAATTCACTTTAATAATCTTTTAGTTAGTATAGTCATTCCTGCACTTCAAACTGAAGATTTTTCAACAAGCAGTCAACTTTGAAAACCAGGGAATGCTGCCCCCATATCAGAGTACTTGGCACAATGTTAGGCACTGAAGTGACTGGAATTTTGGTCTAAGTTACTCAGCCTGGCTGGCTTGATCACTGGGCGAGGATCTGGATGAAGTCTAATCCCTAAGGGCAAAGCTCCAAGGAACAGGGATAGTTGAGTGTGGGAAAACAGAGAGGTAGGTGCTGGTGAAAGCAGAGCCTTCACCCAGCTGGTCTCTGGGGACAAGGTGGCAACAGGATTGCAGACAGTCACCAAGCTCAGAATCCGGACAGCGGTGTGGTACAGTCCCTCTTCTCATCCCCAGAGACCTAGTCCCACCGGTCTTGGTCTGGATTTGGTCAGGTGCAGAGCTCCTGGGACAGAGGAGGAGCCTGACCCCAACCCCAACCCCAGCTGCTTGCTCCATGCTACCTCTGGCCTGGCCTGGCACACTTGGCTGCCCATGGTTGGCATGGAAGCTGCTTCATGGAGCTGACTCCATCTTGGGGGCACTGGCAGCGGCTCACAAGGATATGGCCTGGCATAGCACTGGGTTGGCCGTCAGCTCCTCCAGTTTATTTCAGCTGATTATAAATAATGCTTCTGCTTTTGAGCACCAAATAGGAACTTTTCATATTTTGACTCATCGATCCACTGTTTATATTTTAAACTTACTACCATGAGTAGATGGTAGTAAGAGAACTACGTGAGCACTGATGTTCACAAAGAGCACATATGGTGATACCATGTATCAGACATTTGAGAACAGCCCAAACCGTTGGGATGGTGTCAGAACAGTATTTCCTCGGAGCAAAAGGGGCAGGTTTAATGGGAAAGCACACTCGGGAAATGTATGGAGGTACCAATTTCTACTCAAATCTTAAGATATATGCATTTTGCTATGCAAATTTTACTTAAGCTAACATATACATATTATATACATATATACATACGTATTGCCTGAAAATCAGAAGCTGCAGAACTGTACCTACAGGATGGTGCCTATTAGCCAGAAAGTAAAATGCTATCTCTACTTCCTGGAATCTCATACACTGGAAAAAGAATATTTGAAGCTCCCACTGTCAAAGTGGGTGTCTTGATGAGCAGCATGGAGCTGGAAAGAGGCACTCAAGCAAATGGGGAAAAGTCACTAAAACAGAGCAAGAAGCGGCCTATCCTGGATTATGGGAAGACATGGCAAAGATCAGAGGTCCTAAGGTCTGACTCTGCCACTGCAGTGGAATGGGTAATGTTCCAGGCAAGGCAGCACACAGCATTTCTAGGCAGAGTCTCCACCATGGATAGTGGGCCCAGAATCCAGATTTACCAAGGAACATTGTGTTTGGATTTGGAATAGGCTCACAACTGCAGCAGTGCAAGAACAATCATCTAACCAAGCCTGGTGCTTTTCTCCAAGCTGACCAGGTGGTTTTCTGCCCGCAGCAATGTCTTCTCGGCTTGGTAGTCTTGGCTGAAGCTTGGGCCATTTCCTCAGGAAATTGTTATAGAGTCAAGAGAAGGAGGCCCTTCAAAGATCACTTTTCAAAGTGAAAAATTAAAATAAGTCATGAAGTGTACAGCTACAAGAGACATGGATTTGGCTTTAGAGTTCAATTATCTCAGACAAGACTTGGAAGCTAAGAAACAAGAACTCAAAGAGAGTCATACTACAAAGGAAATACTGATAGCTGAGTTAAAAGAATAGGACAAGCAGAGACAATAAGCTACAAACTACATGATTATGGTGACAGAAAAGCTATTAAAACAACACACTGAAGGAGACAATCATTAGTCAATTGAAACAGAATCTCAATGTGAAAAATAAAGAGAGTTGGTCAACTGGAAGATACAAATGTGAGCTTTAGAAAGAGACTTGCAAAATAAAAAGTAATTCAAAGAGAACTGGCCCTTGGTGTTTTTCATTCTAATAAGCAGACGCATCAGGATACAGTAAAAGAATTAGTATGTCAGTTGAACACTACACAAACAATTGCTTAAACCTCCAAAGGAAAATATGAAACTCAAGGAACACAGACAACATGAAAAGAAGCTTTCTAGAATGAGAGATGAGTTACCTCAGTCCCTTCATTAAGAAGAACAGTAATTTTACTCAAATTTCTCTATCTTCAAATACCCATTGTGCTGTTTCTCTTCAGCAACTGCAGGTATATAATCTGGAAAGGGTATGAATATTAAATATTTTGAGTGTGAACCTCAGATAATTAGCCATCTAAAGAGAGTATCTCAAAATGACAGACATTTTTGCTGTCAAAGAAGCAGCCCTCATGATGATGAAGAATGACAAGAAAAATTGTGCACTCAATGTGAAAATAATGACCAGGAAATGTTAAAAATAAGAAAGGAAAAGATGGATATTCTGCTCAATAAGAAAAGCAAAAACAGCTTGTAGCTGAATGGAAGCAAAAGGCAGAAGATATGGAAGCAAAACTGGTACCATTCCAGAAATATTTAAATGAAACAAAAGCTGTTCTGGATTCACATCAATACTTAGAAAACAGTTAAGTATAAAGATAGAACAAATGAAAGCGCAGAGAAAAAAAAATGACCCCCAACAGGAAGTGCTGGATGATATTCAAAAGAAATGGATCCATGTAGTAAGAAGCACTAAAGACAAGTGAACAAAGTCCTAATGAGAAATATCTTCATTGGACATTTGCACACACCAAAAATTCAGTATCATCAGATCTTGAAGTTAATGGGAAGAATCCATGGTATCAAAAGGGAGGAATCCGAGCAGTTGTTGAATGAAGATCAGGACAGTCTTACCAGGTGGGTGACTGGGGGGTTTGGGGAAGGATCCAACTGTGTCCCAGTACACCTCTGAGATCACATTAGAAATCTGGTTCTAAGGGTTCTTTTTCAGAAATGTTTGTGAAATTTCTAGAAACAAAATCTCCTTCATTTATCCTACCATCAGTGCTTTCTGTTCACGAGATGAAACATCCATATTCACCTGGAAGGAGAAAAGGAGCTCAAAAGTACCACCAAGTTGTCAAAATACAAGCAGTGCCATAATCAGAAGAAGAATATGTATGAATCTGTTCTTAGCTTCCTGTTCTCCCGCAGTGCCTCTTGTGAACTCAGTCAGATTTGGAGCGGATGGGTCTGAGAATTATTTGCTGAGATTCATTTCAGATGACTTGCCAACTTCGACCATTTGCTTCTGGTACCTTACAACAGTACTGGAGTTGTGCTGAAAAACCCTGTAAAGCAAAAGATGGTGCTCAAGCCAGACATGACATAACCATGAACCATAACCATGAATGTTCTTTATCATAAATTGCCTTTTTGGAAAAATTCATGAAATTGTTGAAGTTGGACATTCTTTAAATTTAACAAAAATGCTTTTAATGCTCTAAAAATATATATCCTTTAAGGTATCTAATGGTATTCACCAAATGTGAAACAGTGGTTTCTTCTTGTGAGGCTGGAAATGGGCATGATGGAGGCAGTGGTGAAAGTATTGTTTGGAGTATTTTAATTTTTTTACAGTGTCTGATATTTATCTGTAGATTTAATTGGGAAAAAGACCAGTTTCAAATACTCTTCCCATTTTTAAGGGCATATTATTCAAAGTAAGGACCATCTATTTAGTGGAGGAATGGATTGCTTACTCAAAGAAAAGTATCTTAGAAAGGTAATCCTCTAAGCTTTTTTTCTTTTTTACAAAGAATTTTTTTTATAAGAACATCTGATCCAACTGTTCCTCATGGAAATGTGATTGTTTACACTATGGAGAAAGGTATTTAGTACTGTCATGTAACTGAAAATTTGAGATCCTTTGGGAATTGACATATGTGGTGTGGAAGTTGAGCAAATGAATGTTAAAGTGAAAAAAGTTTAAAAAGTCAACTTTTTTATCATGTTCCTTTCATCTGCTTTTTGAGTGGATTACAGCCTCTGTGTAAAATGCCATCTCAGATTGGAAGGGATTCAAGTAAATGGTTACTTAATTAAGCTTCTGTGTTTTTACACCATATATGTCTTTTTCTTTATGGATTCCCCATCATGTGAAGCCTCAGCAACTAGTACATAATAAAATTCTAGCACAAAGTGAGCTCTGAATTCTCTATATGAAATGAATGAATGAATGAATGAATGAATGGACTACACTCAAACCAAATGTTTTTTCTCTGATGTATACCGCTGCACCCTCCACCCCCACACAGACATACACATATAGACACTCATGCTATCACACCCCTAATAGTGGAGACTCCAGCTGCATACAGCTGAGAGCTCTGGAAACAGGCATCTTAGGGTGTCACCAGCTTTGCAAACAAACACTGTGTGACCCTGGACACAGCATTTCCCACCTCATTTGTCTGAGTTTCTGGTTCACAGTGGGGATCATGACAACCTACAATTGAATGTCAATCAACTAAAAATAAGGGAGAAACTACACTTATTCTAAAAACTTATAAAGACAGTAGTCATTTTTTGCTGTGACTCCTTACTCCCTATTATGAGAACAGCAGTTATATTGGATTCAAGGCAAATCTACTCAAGCATGACTTCATTTTAACTTGCTTCATTTAATTTGTAACAAAACTCTTTAGAGTCACATTGGGGTTAGGATTTCAACTAATAGTTTTGGGGGGACTCAATTCAACGTATAAATCCAAGAGTTCCTAAGCAGTTCTACCATCATACATAATCTTTGCATATATGATCTTAACTGCAACCACCTTTCCCCAGGAGTGCTTCTATGATATTACATTGATGACATCCTCCTCCAAGGACATTTGTTTTACACAGATATTAAGTGGTGGATCCTGAAGCAGTTTGACAGAGAGTCTGCTTCCATAGTCCACACTCTGAGTCACTATGCTTTGTCTCCAGGAACCCAGAAAATGTGGTGAGGTTGATGATAAACTAGTATATCCTGGCTTAATCCAGTAGTCTAATTTTCTCCATTTTGCCATCCCTCAAGGTCCCTGTCAACTTTTCCAGCCTCTAAGACATTCTTTCAGTTCCTCTAAAAGAATCTTTATGCCTTCCCTGCTATATCACCTGCTGGAACATTGTCCTCCCCCTACTTATTTTTTAGCTTTTTTTTTTTTAACTCAGTTTAAACATCATTGTCTAAATTACAATCCTAATGGTACCCTGTGCTTCTTTTCACACTCAACACAAAACTGTAATTCAGTATTGACCAGGTTGTTCTTTTTTTCCTATCTTTGCCAACTAGACTGTGAGTTCCATTAGGTCAGACACAAGGTGTCTCTTGTTCATCATGTATTTCCAATTATTGACTCTTCAGCAAACAGCACAAAGTAAAGGCCTGACACAAAACCATCTCAATTAATTTTTGTTGACTAAATGAATGGACTGCACTCAAATGTTTTCTTTTTCTCTAACACACACCTCTGAAACCCCACACACACACAAGCACATGTACATAGACACAGGCAGTCTACCACACCCCTAATATTGGAGATTCTTGTTGCACACCAGCAAGAGCTCTGGAAACTTAGTGTGTAACTGGCTCTGCAAATATCGTGTGGCCCTGGACAGGTCAAATGTCCCTTCATTGGCCAGAGTTTCAGGTACACAATGGAATCATGACAACAAGAATGGAATCTACAAAAGAGGGTGAACTTGCACTTCTCTTGCTCATAATTCATCAAGACTATAATTATTATTTAATTATAGACATTAGCTTCAAGAGGCTGAGACCACATCTGCCTGATTCAAGGTGGAACCCTCATTCCTGAAATCTGGGAACTTCAACCATACTTGGCCCACAGCAGCCATTTTGTAATTATTTATTAACTGGGAGAACCCCTGCTCTGTACTCTTCACGGTGTGAAACGGGTACCGTAAAGTCAATCAGTATATTATCCCTTTTGGCATCTGAACAGATTCCTTACATACAGGCCCCCTCCCGCCAGGCCCCATTCCCCGCGGGATTCTGTCTCTTAACCTCTCACCTACCAAGCACGTCTTGCACAGAGAAGATCGCTGTAGACGAGCCCACGCCCTCCTTCCCCTGTCGCAGCTCCAGGGGGCAGAACAGCAGGTGATCGAGAGCCCTTTCAGACTGGCGGCCGTTGACCTGGGGAAACCAGGATGCTGTGCCCACGAGGGTCATGGAAGCAGGGTTGAAAGGCGGTAGGGGAACGAGGACTCCATAGGCAGGAGCAGGAGAGCAGAGTTGGTCTCCTCCTGACTCAACTGGTACAGCGTAGTGACACTTCCCACAACGGCCGCCGCAGAGACCGTTCCATGCAGTTGCACCTTTGAGAAGATGCTGATTGGACGATTTCCTCGCTGACTCATCCAGCGGAGGTGCTCATTGGAGAACTCCTTTAGCCCCGCCCACAAAACCAACCGATTCACAGAGGGGAAAGTTAACTGAAATTAACTGACGAAAGAACTGGAAGGTTTTCTGGGAATTGTGGCCTCTGGTGCTTTAGGAGGACACTAGGTTTCTGGTGAGGAAATTTGATGACAGTAATTGCTTCAGAGTGGAAGGGCCAGTAGCATCTTCAGCACTGAGGCAGAAGACAGAGACTCTGGCAAGAGGAAAAAAAGATCTCAGGCTCATTAAAAAATTTAACATATTTTTTCATTACTGACTCAAGGGCAAGTGCTATACCAAGGACTTTACATTCCTAATCACCTTTGCTCTCCACAAAGTTCCCATGTGGTATGAAACTCTAACACAGATTTACAGATGATTAGCCAGTAGTGAAAAGGTTGTTAATTGCCTAAGACTATGCATCTAGGAAATGGCAGAACCGGGAAAATCTACTAAAACCCACATCCATTTGCCAGAATTTTGAATACTAATAAAGTGGCATTCTGACTCCAGAGCCTGCGCTGGCACCCACTAAGCTGTGGTGCACCCGAGGTACAAAAGTAAATGGTTCCCTTTGCGGCTTTATTCTCCTATAGCGGCATGCTCAGTCATATTCCTGGAAGGTGAGGGTTCCTGCTTTCTTTTTCACTCACTCTGTCTCTGCCTTAATCACAGGTCCCTAAGTTTTATTCATACGCTTTGACTTACTGGTGTAGGAAGTGAGGTATGTACCTTAATAAATTACTGATATGAAGGGAGGTTGTGAGAAAAGTAAGAAACAAGGGAAGAAAGTGCCAGGGAGACAAGCAGGTGCCACCATCCATTTTGGAGTCCTAGAGCAGGAGAGGCTGTACGCCATCTTCCACGCAGGTGACACCTCTTATTACTTGAGGCCTCACGTCAAGTCACAGGAATTGGTTAGCCTAATTCATCCTCCTGGGGACACACCCTCCAATAACAAACAGGCACCTTAATTACCTGAAAGGTCATGAAGAGGGATGCCTCCCATAGCCATGCTTGTTCGCTCTGTTCCGGATGCAACCCCATGTGGTTGCAGGGTGCATGATATCCTCCGCTCTCTGACGGTGAGTACACGTGACTAATGAAGTGCTGTGAATCTCATCTGTCCAGGTCGAGTGTTTTATGTTCCAACATCTCTATAACTCAGAATGGGAATCCCATCCTAAGCAAAGGGTTGAATAGAAACAATTGGTGTCACGAACAGGATGGCCCAACCATGACTGAGGATATATGGCCAGTATTAACTGCTCCTCTGATAAATAACTGGTTTCATAAGATGGTGACAACCATCTGTGATGTAAACTCCAATTGCTGGCTGACTCGCCCTTAGGCTTGCACTACATTCTGTTGCCTCAGTTGGATTTTGACAACTCTTCCCACCTTAAAGTGCTTTTCTTGCTCTCAATGTGACAACTATTGTTAATTGATTAAAATCTGTGGGAGGTGCTCTAGGTGGGGAACTGTGTCTGTCAGTAGTTCATTGAGGCTCCCACCTAAAGGCAGTGACAGCAAGAAGTTCTAATCTGGGGCACTTGAGTCCCACTTATTAAGGGTCAGGCTTGAGCTATCATTTCCAGTGGACACCGTTTGGAAAAGTGCCTCCTACAGATTACAGGATAGGGCCCTTGTGTAGCTTATGCAAAAGAAACTGGCCACACCCCATGAAGAATTAAGAATGGCTCCCTATTGCCTCACAAAAGTCACTCTAGTCCAGGCAGGGGTAGTTATTTTGCCTGTGTCCTAGTCCACTGCTTTTCATACGCCTGTCATGTTCTCTCCTGATCCCCATGTATATCAAAGTGCTCTTCCATTGAGGCCTGAGGCCCAGGCACTGAAGATATCAGGGTGTGGGGGGGGAGGGGAGCAGTGAGAGAACATTTGGAATTCGTCTGTTCTCTACCCAATGTGCCTTGGCTTTCCTTAGTGCTGTAATTCACCATCTCAAGGGCTATCATTTAAATTATGGAGCTTGATGACCCCAACTAAGCCGTAGACAAAATGACCTTACTGAATGTGGTCCCCAGTCTCAGTGCAATTTACTGAAACCCACAAGAGAAAGAGGACAGATGCCTATGGACTGAGGTATTGGGTTCATTTTTCCCATAAACACATAGTAGGTTGGTCCTACATGTGGCCAGATTGGGACAGAAATAAAAACACATGACTGACTTTTGGGAATACGGTGGAATAGGAGAGACAGAGCAAACTTCTCTCCTGTGAAAGGGATTAGAGAAGGGGCAGAGGGCACCCAGAACAGCAGTACCAGGATGTGACTTGCTGGAGAGGGAACTCGTGCATAGTGGGGACTTGGATGGAGAAGTGGAGAGACTGCACCTGAGTGGACAGGGTGAGTTAAAGTTGAGAACACAGGTTATCAGGAGATAGAAAGAGGGTAACGATCTGGATCTGGCATTTGATGCTGAAGGTGTATATAATGTTCAACATGATTGATTGTATAGATCCATAAACAGAATTCTATGTGATGGTAGCACTCAGAACAAACATGAGTGTGAGTACAGTTGAAAGAGGAAGGCTAGGAGCATGTATGCCACCAGCAGGAAAGACAGAGGATAAAGACTGGGATTGTATAACTTAGTGAAACCTAGAGTGTTCAATGATGGTAATTAAGTGTACAAGTAAAAGAATGTTTTTACATGACAGAGAACAAATTCACATCAACATTGCAAGGCGTTAAGAATTGGATGGTCTAGGGGGAAAATGCAATCAATGCAAACGAGTCTATAATTAACAGTAACACTGTAATATGCTTTCATTAATTGTAACAAAGGCATTATGCAAAAGCTAAATGTCTATAAGAGGGGAATATAAGGGAGTGGTATGGGATTCTTGGTGGTGTTGTTTGGGCTAACCTTCCCATTTTATTTTATTTCTCTTCTTTTGTTTTTTTATCCTTCATTTTATTTCTCCTCTTCCTCTTTCTTTATGGAAGAAATGGAAATGTCCTCATGTATATTGTGGTAGTGAATGCATATCTGTATGATTATACCAGGACTCATTGTTTATAAGGATGAATTTTATGGTGTCTGAATAAAACTGTGTTAAAAAGGAAGCTAGGTATGGGGTTGCCATATAGTCCTGCAACCCAGTGACTGGATATATACTTGTAAGAACTTAGAGCAGGGGCATGAATGGACATTTGCACATAGTGGCAGTATTCATGATTTTCAATGGAAGGAGGTGGCCTAACGATATATCAACTGATGAACAGAATGGTGAACTGTGGTGTATACATATGATGGAATATTGAACAGACCCAAGAAGGAATGAAATAGTGAGCTATGCAACTAGGTGAATGGACCTTGAGGACAGTATGTTGAGTGAAATAAGTCAGAAGTGAAAAGACAGACATTATAATTGCCTCACCAGTATGGATTAAGTATAATGTGCAAATGCTGAGAATTGATTCTGAGAGCAAAGGTTATCAGGGGAAGGCTTATTGTAAAGGTCCCTGGATTGTAATCTCTTATACCAGTCACATCTGTTTATGAGTTGTAATGGCTATTTCTAAATTCTGACATGCTGAACTGTCTTTGTATAGCCTAGTCAGTCCCTAGAACTTTGGGTATCTGAGTGATGCCTGAGACTCAGAACCAGAGTTCAGAAGCTATGAATGTCAGCATTACACAATACAGCAACTGTTAAAGAAGCTGAAAAAGAGATCAGACTTTAATTAGAGTTATGAACGAAATGGACTTGGTTAGGACTAAGGTAAATCAGACTATAATGTAAAGGATAATATTGACTGTGTTTTAAAACTTCAACTTCTGTGTGAGACCAAAGGAATATATGTTTATTTGGTGCAAAATCTATAATTTCTGTAGCATTCTATATAATTTAACTTGTGTGGTTGGTTTATTCAAACACCGTAATTACATGGAACCTTGACTAGGGAGTCAGATCTGGTTGGTTAGTACAGGTTAGCATGGTGCCCCAGTACTTCCCAAAGTAATCTGGGCAGAGAATAAAAAGTATTTGCAAAGACCCCTTGAGGGATTGGGGAAAATGTGGAAATATTTAACTTCCCCATCTGGAGAATTCCTGATATTCTCTCAAGCACTGGGGACTACCAATTTAGAAGGCTGAGCCCTTAATCTTGGGGCTACTTATGAAGCTTGTTACTGCAAAGGAGAGGCTAAGCCTACTTATAATTGTACCTAAAAGTCACCACCAGAGAACCTCTTTTGTTGCTCAGATGTGGCATCTCTTTCTAAGCCAACTTGACAGGTGGACTGGCTGACTCCCCCCTACATGGGACATGACTCCTAGGGGTGTAAATCTCTCTGGCAACATGGGACACGACTCCCGGGGATGAGTCTGGACCTGGTATCATAGGATCGAGAAAGCCTTCTTGGACCAAAAGGGGGAAAAGAAATGAACCAAAATAAAGTTTTAGTGGCTGAAAGATTTCAAATGAAGTAAAGAGGTCATTCTGGAGATTATTCTTCTGCATTATATACATATTCCTTTTTAGTGTTTAGTGTAATTGAATAGCTAGAAGGAAATACCTAAAACCATTGAACTGCAATCTAGTAACTTGATTCTTGAAGATGAGCATATAACCATATAGCTTATAGAGTGTGACACTGTGATTGTGAAAACTTGTGGCTCACAATCCCTTTATCCAGTGTATGGACAAATGAATGGAAAAATGGGGACAAAATGTAAATGAATAATAGAGGGGGAGGAGGGGTTTGAGATGCTTTGGGTCTTCTTTTTTTTCTTTTCTTTTTATTCTTATTTTTTAATTGTTTGGAGTAATAAAATGTTCAAAAATTGATTGTGGTGATGAATGCACAACTATATGATACTGTGAAAAATTAATTTGTACACTTTGGATGATTGTATGAGATGTGAATATATTTCAATAAAATTGCATAAAAGCAGCATAGTATTGGCACAAAGATAGACATATTGATCAATGGAATCAAACTGATAGTTCAGAAATAGACCCCCAGATCTATGGTCAACTGACTTTTTAAAAGGTCCCCAAGTCCACTGAACTGGGATAGACAGTCTCTTCAACAATGCCTGTGCATCGGCCTTTGTGAATTTAGTCCAAATCAAGAAACTATAAGGAAGTCCTAGGCCAGATTCAGGAGCCCAGGCTTGCCTCATAAGAGACTAAATACACAAATGGACAATTGTTTAGCTCATATATAAAAAATGGAGCTCTGGCCCACAATCTTTAGTAGCAAGACCAGGAATCTCTGACCTACAATCTGCATCCAGAAGGAAGCTAGCCAATACCTATAGCAACTACTCCAGGAAGTGAAACCGCAATCCCTGTAATAAGACAAACTAGCCAGGATCTAATCAGTGACAGCTTCCCTACTTTTCATCCTCACCTCTAACTTAGGACCAACTTGAAAACAGGCAAATATGCTCCCTGACCATCACATATGATGGCTGGTTTCTAGTTAGCCTACCTCACCTTTCCCATGCCAACAGCCTCCATCAGGACATATGAAGTCTTCCATCTTTTTCACTATAAAGTATTCCAGTTATCTATTTGCCTTTAGTCTCTGTCAAACACAATAGAAGGTGGCTAACTCTTTTTTTCTATAGCAACTCTGTACAAGCAGGCTTTGTTCTTATGTAGGTACTCTGAATTTATTTCTACAGTAAAAACACTGAGGCTTGGGTCTGAAAAATAAGATAATATCTTCTATATGCCATACCTGCATCATTTTAAATGAAAACTGATGGAAATAAAATGCAATTTTGCCCTCAGAGAAAAGATGAAACAATGGGAGATTGTGGGGGTAGAGTAAAAAGATGCTGATGTAACAGAGCCCTTTCGTATTTTCAATGGCTTTAAACTTGAAATCTAATTCAGAAACATAAATTAAAATGGAAAATATTCTCTTTATATGAACAACAACTGGCAGAACATTTTAAAAGTGATTCACAGGGCAGAAGATGGCAGCATAGAGAGGAGTGGAAGCTAGTCAGTACCCTGGAACAACTAATAAACCAGGAACAAGTAAATAATCTGGAATAACTGTGGGGGAACAAACATGACTGTCCATTCATCATACACCAACCTGAATTGGAGGAATTCCTGAGATTGCAGCATAAAATCTGTAAGTAAAAACTGCAGATCCAAGCCAGGAGCTCCCTCCCCCCAGGGTCTGAGCTGCAAAGCCTTGCGGTGCTAGAAAGCAGCACTCTCCAAGCAAGAGAATATAGCTCAGCCCAGCAACAACTGAGGTTTTAATTAACAAATGTGGGCAGCTCAATACAAGCTAGCAATCCCCAACAAGAAGACAGAGGCTTTTGGTCACAACTGACCTTGGAGGGCTGGAGGACCTTTCTGGGTGGGGAGGGGGATCCCAGAGGACTGGGTGCTGCCTCTGGCCAACAGGTGAAACTGAGGGTGGCCACACACTCACCCTGAAGGGGGGCTTTCTGTCCCTTTTTTGGCTAAGTGGAGAAAGCCTCAGCCATTTTCAATTGCCAGTGCTCAGACCCAGACAAGGGTGGAGATAGCAGAGGCAGAGACCATTCAAATGCAAATGACCTCTCCCTAGGGTGTGTATCTTCCCTAAGAAGAAGGAGGCGGTGCCAATCTCTACCACCTGCCTCCCATTCAGAACCAGACCCCAGAGCCTGGGGGAAAACAGCCACAGGCCACACCTCCTTACACCAGCGGGGGAGTGACAGGCTGACAGATGTCACCTGCTGAGCAGGAAAGCACAGTGACTTGAGGCCTCACAGGTGTAACAATCTTCTAAGGCACACCCTCAGAGACACCTGATACTATTCTCTCCTTCCAAGACCTGAGCCCATTTTGGTCTGGGAAAATGTGATTGGGGTAACCAAGGAAACCAGATGCCTAGACAACAGAAAACTACAACCTACACTAAGAAAAATGAAGTTATGGCCCAGTCAAAGGAACAAGCTTACACTTCAACTGAGATACCGGAATTGAAACAACTAATGCTAAATCAATTCAAAAAATTTAGGGAAGATATAGCAAAAGAGATGAAGCATATAATGAAAACAACGGTGTACATAAGGTAGAAATTGAAAGTCTGAAAAACTAACTGGCAGAATCTATGGAAATGAAAGGCACAACACAAGAGATGAAAGACACAACAGACACGTACAACAGCAGATTTCAAGAGGCAGAAGAAAACATTCAGGAACTGGAGAACAAGGCAACTGAGAGCCTACACCGAAAAGAACAGATAGAGAAAAGAATGGAAAACTATGAGCAACATCTCTGGGAACTTAAGTACAAAATGAACTAAAGGAAGGTATGTGTCATGGGTGTCCCAGAAGGAAAAGAGAAGTGAAAAGGGGAAGAAGCAATAATAGAGGAAATAATCAATGAAAATTTCCCATCTCTTATGAAAGACATAAAATTATGGATCCAAAAAGCACAGCATACCCCAAACAGAATAGATCTCAATAGCCCTAGACCAAGACATTTAATAATCAGATTATCAAACATCAAAGATGAAAAGAGAATCCTGAAAGCAGCAAGAGAAAAGCCATCCATCACAGACAAAGGAAGCTTGATAAGGCTATGTGTGGATTTCTCAATAGAAACCAAGGAGGCAAGAAGAAAGTGGGGTAATATATTTAAGATACTGAAAGAGAAAAACCATCAACCAAGAATCCTATATCCGGCAAAACTATCCTTCAAATATGAGGGAGAGCTTAAAATATTCTCTGACAAACAGACAATGACGGAGTTTGTTAACAAGATACCTCCTCTACAGGAAACATAAAGGAAGCACTGCAGACAGAAAGGAAAAGACAGGAATGAGAGGTTTGGAACATAATTTTGGGAGGTAGTAGCATAGCAATGTAAGTACACTGAACAAAGATGACTGTGAGCATGGTTGAAAGAGGAAGGTTAGGAGCATGTGGGACACCAGAAGGAAAGAGGAAAGATAAAGACTGGGACTGTATAACTCAGTGAAACCTAGGGTGCTCAATGATTGTGATAAAATGTACAAATATATTTTTACATGAGGTAGAACAAATGAATGTCAACATTGCAAGATGTTAAAAATGGGGTGGGATTTGGGGGAAAATACAATCAACACAAACTAGAGACTATAGTTAACAGAAACATTGTACTATGCTTCAATACAACAGAAGCAATATACCAAAGCTAAATGCACATGGGTGGGGGACATAGAGGAAGGGTATGGGACTCTTGGCATTGGTGATGTTGTCTGACTCTTTATTCTACTTTATTTTAATGCTATCTTTCCTTTTGTTCCTTCCTAGCTGTCATGTTTTGTTTTGTACTTTTTCTCTCTCTTTCTTTTTTTCTTTTTCTCTGTCTCTCTACCTTCTTTGACTCTTCCTCCTCCTTTGTGGAAGAAATGGAGATGTCCTTATATAGATAGTGGCAATGGTGGTGAATACATAAATACATGACTATACAGGGAACCAAAGATTGTTTACTTAGGATGGAATGTATGATGTATGAACAAAACCATCTTAAAAAAAAATGGGTTGATGAAGAAAACTTGAGGGCACTATATTGAGTGAAATAAGACAGACACATAAGGACAAATATTGCAGGGTCTCACTGATATGAACTAATTATAACATGTAAACTCATAGACATGAAATGTAAGGTATCAGGATATAGAATGAGGACAAAGAATGGGGAGTGGTTTCTTATTATGAGCAGAATGTTCAACTAGGGTGAACTTAAATGTTTGGAAGGGGATAGAGGTGATGGTAGCATGTTGTGAGAATAACTAACAGTGCTGAAAGGTGTGTGAAGGTGGTGAACAGGGGAAGCTCAGAGTCACGTATGTCACCAAAGGAAAGTTGGAGGTTAAAAGATGGGAATGTATAAAACAGTGAATCTTGTGGTGGACAATGTCCATGATTAATTGTAAAAATATTAGAAATCTCTCTCATGAACTAGAACAAATGTATGACACTGTAACTAGAAGTTAATAATAGAGGGGCATATAGGAAAAAAATATAACTACCTATTGCAAACTATATACTACAGTTAGTAATATTTTTACATTCTTTCATCAATAATAACAAATGTACTACACCAATACTATGAATCAATAATGGAAGGGGGTGGTGGTTAGGGGTATGGGAGGATTTGAGTTTCCTTTTCTTTTGTGTCTTTATTTCTTTTCTGGAGTTATGAAAATGTTCTAAAAATTGAAAAAAACATTAATTGTGGTGATGGATGCACAGCTGTATGATGTTACCATGGGCAACTGATTGTACATTTTGGATCTTTACATAATTATATGGTATGTGAACAAACTCAATAAAAAAAAAGTGATTCACAATAACATGACAAGTTGGAGAGTGATGATACCAAGATGGCATAGCAAGAAGTCCAGGTTTCCATCTCCACACAGAACTTTTAAACAACCAGCTGAAACAGGAAAAACCATCTTTCTCACAGATCCAGAAAACAGTTAAATGGTTTCAGTAACTGGCTAGGTTCTGAATTATGTAAGGGCTACTTAAAAATGGTTAGAAAATCTGATGGTGCCAATGCTGGCCCTTCCCCCTTCCCCAACCCCTCTCCAGCTTGGTGTGGACAAAGCTTGTGCTTTCAGTGTGGTTGCCTGGTTCCAGTTCCAGAGACTGGAGAGTAAACCTTATGCACATGCTGGTAGTGCACGCACATCTGTACCAACCTTTCTGGTTCAGCCTGAATGACTGATCCAAAACACTTGCGTCTGGCTCATCATATATAGAAAACTATGTAGGAAACAGTCAAATCACAATGGCATGAGCAAAGTATTATTGGCTTTAAGAGATGAAATAAAGTGCTGGTTCTGGGAGGAAAGTGTGTTTCACAGGGAAAAAGAGATGCCTTTCAGATCCATAATTCCATAAGCTGGGAGAACAGGCCCAGATAAAGACACATGATCAGAAAAGACTGGAAAGAACCCTATGCTTTCATCTCAGGCTAGTCTTCAGTTTCACTGTTAGGAGGGTTAAGCTTTCAGGGAAAGCACCATCCAACACAGAGCCAATCTGCAGAAACTGTGAAAACTGTGTTTATTGTTGTTTGTTTTTGTTAGCTTCTAGCATCCAAGGAAATCTCTATCCTATCACTAGGTGGATAAAAATGTAAAAACAGATAACTCAGGAACTAACTTTCAGAGATAACACCTTAATATTTTAAAATGAACAGTGTGCCACAAAAGATTTCAAGGCATACAAAAGAATGAGGAAATCATGGCCTATCAAGGAAGAACACCAGACTTTGGGCATACCAGTGTGTTTTTTGTTTTAAAGAGAGATGTGCTTACTCCACAACCAGCACAGAGCCAGGTGCATCTTCACCACATCAAAGTCGATCCGGTCAGCAACTCCAGGGCGCAATTGGCACCAAAGCACCAGGGCTGTGGTGGGGGGCTGGGGCTCGGGGCCTAACCTCACCCAGGGCAAATCAAATACATTACCAAAATGAAATAAATTATTTGAAGCAATTCTCTAGAAAATTCTAGCAAAAACATCCCTCTTCAAGCAGTTCAGGTGAATGAAAGCTCTGTTGATTATTCTGCTTTTTTCTACTTTAGTTTCTGAAAACTACTAATACATCACACAGAACAAGTTTGGATTCTGACTTGTCAATACAGAAACTTCTTCAAGATATATGTCCAAATATAATTCAATCAGAATGAAAATTTCATTTTAGCCTGCCTTGTAAATTGGTAAGAACAAAAATGTCATTTTATATAGAATTCTAGCTAATAAATACAGAAGAATGAGATTATCACCAATTTGACAATTTTATAATGGTTGAACTAGACTGATAACATCCAGATCCACTCAATCTTAAATTACAAAATGAGACTCAAGCATACACTATGTCCTTTCTGCTGTGATGAAACAGAAAGTACCTAACATCAACCATGAACTATTTTTGTAAAAACACAAAACAGAACAACAACCAAAAAACCCTCTAGATTATTACTAGCAGTTTATAGGAATAGACAAAAAATTTAAGTGATACCATGAGGATGCATTTGGTAAAATGTAATTCTATAGGACAAACAACTCACTTTCTTCAAAAATTAAATTACCAAAAAAAAGAGGGAAGAGAAACCTATAGATTAAAGAGATCAAACAAACTCAAGGTTGATCTTGTCTGGATCCTGACTCAAACAAACTAATTGTGAAACAAATTATAAGACAAGAGAAATTTGAATACTGACTGGATATTTGATATTAGAAATTTTCTTAGCTGTCTTAATAGTATTGCAGTTATGTTCTAAAAGTGCCCCATCTTTAGAGATACACCCTGAAGTATGTATACATGAAAATACAATATACAGGGAATAGGATTCATACTATTCCACTGTTGGGAGGGGATGAGTGTGCATACAGTTTAAACAAGAGTGACGATAGGATGATAATTGTTCTTCAAGTTGGTTCATGGGTATCTGGGGGTTCATTATACTAGTCTCTTTATTTTTGTGTATTTTTTTAAATTTCCCATAATAAAATATGTCTTTAAAATAAGTTTTCTTTTGATAGTATTGTATTACAAACCATTAAAAATATTTCTTCTTCAATGAAGACTTATAGGCAGAAAAATACAGAGTTCTCAGCTGGACCATTAACTGGTACATACTTGCTCAATTAAATCTTTTAACAGTTACCTAGAAGCTCACAAAGAAAAAATGATTTTCAACAAAGAAATCTGTCTAAGCCAGCCCTAAGAGAGGAGGCTACAAGGTGTCCCTGTCATAGTGTAGTAAATTTTCAGCACTTCTTTGCACAATAAGCTGATTGATATAGGTTATAAACAGAACCAGGATTTTTAAGTTAGAAAGGAAAAAAAAAAAAAAAGCAATGAAAGTGAAAATAAAAAATATGCATCTCTAAATACCAATACGAATATATCTGGTCAACTTTTCAGGAGTAGATAAAAATGCACATCTAAATAACTGAGCAAAAATGATTTAGACTGGACGCAGCTCCAAAAATTAATGCATATATGACTTGACAGGGAAGAAGGATTTTTCAATTACTATTGAATGCATAGTTAAGTCTTATAGAATTCAAATTTCCAAAAGACCCAAAGAGCAGAAAACTTTGATAAATTTAACTTCCATTCCAGGGAGGAATGTGGACTCTTGAGTCAGACAAATCTAGGTTGGAATCCTAGATCTAGGATTCAAATCTTTCTGCAATTTTCTAGCTACCAGCTGAATGTTTTTTGGCAAATCATTTAACTTCTCTAAGCCTCAGCTTCCACATCAATAAAATAGAGGCAATAAAATTTCCTAATTCATCGGTACATGACATGAGTCATGTAAAGTACTTAGCACAGGGTCTGATACATAAGCGTTCAATAAATAATTCAAATAATTTTGCTACCCTATTTCATCAACCCTAAATGCACATTTTTTCCACATTCTTACACCTCTGAAATTGGGATGCATCTTATAATTGATCATGGTTTAATTGGCAGAGTTTTTCTTTCTTAGTGGTATGTAAAATGTTGGTGCATGTTATAATCGACAACATCTTAGACTCAATGAAATATGGTATTAATCATGACAAATCTATATTCCCAATTTCTGTTTTCAGATTATTCTGAACATGACAACCAAATTGAGCTAAATTTTCAAAGTCTGAGCAAAATCCTTCCAACACATCATGAACAAACAGTTTTGAGACAAATTAGTTTTGTAAAAAATGGTTTATCAATTCCATTTTTGTATAAAACACATGGGAGAAACAGCCAATCACCACAGTTGTTGCCATGTGAAAAGGTACTTTTATCAAACTTTGAATCTAAGACCATAAAAATGTTTCTTTAGCATGTCTACAGTAACTGGCTATGTGCTTCCATTTAATTGGGTTAAAAATTCTACATATCCCCATTATTTCTTCTGTCCCAGTTAGAGTACAATGACCGGGAGGAAGAGGGTTGGTTAACACAACTATCTAAGCAGTTTTCTATTGTCCCTTCTTTCCAATCAGACATTTGTGGATGTAAGGGACCACACCGCCCCCAGCTGTGGCAGCCTTGATAAGAGAATCCAAATCTTCATCACCACGGATTGCAAACCGTAAGTGACACGGAGGAATACGCTTTACTTTTAGCTCCTTAGAAGCATTACCTGCAAGCACCAGCATCTCAGCAGTGAGATACTCCAGAATTGAGCACTACGCACTGCAGCAATGGCACCAACCGGCCGGTGGCTTGTAGTAGGAGCCTCCAAGTGTCTGTGGATGCCGCCCACTGGAAACTGGAGTCTAGCTCTTTGGGAGCGAGATACTGCCTTAGTCTGGGCCTTTCCAGTCTTTGCCGGCTTTGCCTCCAGCCGCGTTCTAGGCGCTGCTGCCGGCGCGCTGCGCTGCTTCCACTCTGCGGCTCTGACGTGACCCAGAGTCCTCTCCGCCCGGCCCTTGGCGCCGCCCCTGCTCTCCTTCCCCATCCGCTGCTGCCGCCGCCGCTGCCACCGTTACCACAGCCCCTACCGCTTCCGCCGCCACCGCCGCCAGAGCCCAGACGATACCCACGGCCCGCCCCTACCTCCCCCAGTGTTGTGGTTTTCTTTTTTTTTTTAATAGTCTTACATAAGTTCAAAGATCCAAAGGAAAGCATGGAGAAAGAACTAACATATAAGGAAAATGATAAATGAACAATATGGCAATTTAATAAGGAGATACATAAAGCTGAGGGAGTTCCTTACACAAGACCTGCCGTAAAGCAATGCTGAGTGTAATCCTTCAGATTGAAAGGAAAGGACATTAGACATTATGTCAAAACCGCAAAAAGAAGTAAAATTCTCTGGTAAGGGCAATTATAAACAGCAGTAGTATTTTATTTTTGGTTTGTAATTCCACATTTTTTGCGTCTTACAGGGCCTGAAATGCAAATGCATAAAAATAATGATAAATCTATGGTTTTATACAACTGTGTACAAAGATGTAATTTGTGACAAGAACTAAATAAAGTTGGGGTAATGGAGGGGTATGGCATCATAGTTTGTGTTATTGAAATTAAGGTGGTATCAAATCAAACAAGACACCTTGAGGGACAGGAGGAAAAAATTTTTAACTATTAAACTTCCCCAGCTGGGGAATTCCTGATATTCTCTCAAGCCCTAGGGCCTCCCAATTTAACAAGCCAAGCCCCTGCTCTTGAGGCTTGCCCTTATGAAACTTATTTCTGCAATGGCAGAGCTAAGCCTACTGAGGCTTCTTTCTCTAAGCCAACTGTGCAAATAAACTCACTACCATCTACCCCTCCTCCAACTATGTGAGATATGACCCCAAGGGTGTAAGTCTCCATGGCAAAATGGGAGCCTGGCCCTGGCATCAAGGGATCGAGAATGTCTTTTTGACCAAAGAGGGAAAAGAAATGAAATGAAATAAAGTTTCAGTGGCTGAGAGATTTCAAAGAGAGCCAAGAGGTCATTCTAGAGGTTTCTCTTAGGCAAGCTTCAACAAGATATTGCAAATTGCCACAGTATGCCAAGTGCCAACAACATTTTTCCTGAAAACCCTAAATAATTCCTTGGGTTCTATCTAAGAGTCTATAAATATATTAATTAGTAAATTTATTTCTGCAGAAACTTAGGGCTTCTGGATTGTTCCTATGCCAGATAAACCCCTCTGAAACCCAAAGGTACCAGTCTCTCCAAGAACATCAACCAGTTCTCTACCCCATAAGGTCTACACCCCTTGCCAGCAGGAAGAACTTAAAATATTCATTGCTCACTCAATCTGGCAGCTAAACATCCCCCAATTATAGTATGCCCTTCCTCCAGGTGGCCTGTTGTGTAAAATATATTTAAATATAAATATATATATATATATATATATATATATATATATATTCATTGCTCAGATATCCCTGAAGATTGAGAATGATCAAATGAGAGGGAAGAGGTGTAACTGAGAAATTAGGATTTGAAAAATGGCTAATTTATGACTACTGACTCATTATATAGGTATTTCTTTTTAGTTTCTAGTATATCAGAATAACCAGAAGGAAATAACTGAATTTGTTGAATTGTAATCCAGTAGACTTGATCTTTGATAATGATGGTATAACTGTATAGCTTTTATCATGCAATGATGTGATTGTAAAAACCTTGTGACTGACACTCCCTTTATCAAGTGTATGGGTAGGTGAGTAATAAAGACATGCATGAAAAAAAAATCAGTAGAGACAAAGAAAGGGAGAAATCTTGTGAAACAAAGGTAAGCAAAAGTTTTAAGCTAAAGAGTTCTAATAGGGTCAAATATTAGGATAAGGACAGAAGAGTATTTAGGTTGAATAAGAAAGGACAAGTGTGGTTTTATATGGTAAATGAGCAACTTTAGTTATTTTGGAACTGTGGAAAGAGGAACAAAAAAAGAGTGAAATCCTGATGTAGCTGATGGGATTTTGCTCACAGGGAGAGTGCATACCTGGGGCTGACAGCCAGTGACACCAGGAGCAGTGCCCTTGCAGCATGGCATGTTGGCAGTGCTTTCTCTCTGGATGCAGTTCATGGTTTTACTTGGACTAAAAATGGTCTGGGAACTGGTTTTACAAAAGAGGGAATATCTCTCTTGGTCCTAGCTACATAATTGACAGGGTTGTTCATTTTCTTATTCCCAGAGGGAAGGAAGTTCTTGAATGAAAGGCTACTCAGCCTGCAAGTGATAGCTATCCCCTGGGAAGGAGAATGTAGTGTATCTTGAATTCTTTCCTAAAAGGGAGATTTTCAAGTATAGACATATGGAAATGGACAAGTAATTCAAGGGCCTCAGGGAAAGGCACAGGTGCCAAGGCTACCCAGAGGTGGAAGTTTATGGAGGGTAGAAAGACATCCCAAGGACAAATTTATACAGGAACTGCTCAGGGAGGGACACAAAAGGAGATGAGGACAGAAGCTTCAAGATTAACGTGGTATACTGCATATATTTTTGAGAAAATTCCCCACTGGGTGCTGTCAAAAAGCCTTCCTGTGCTGGCTTCAGATGTCTGGAGTTGCCCAAAGCTGATTCTTTGTTGGAGGTGCAACTTGAATGATCTTTGGATGCTCAATCTTGGCAGCATTTAAGTGAAACATTTCTTGCTGTTTATCACTTCCTCCTAGGTAGGAGGGAGGACTCCTATAAGCAGGTGCCAGGTTGGCTAATGCAGAGCTTTTACCCTTCAAGTTAATTGTTTTAGGAGAAAAGCAGGATGATTTCCTTATTTCAGGAATCCGTCTCCCCAGCCCCACCCAAAGATAAGTGATTTTGGAGATTCTTATGTTTACTAACTAGACTAACTGTTCAATTCTTTATTTTACTTATCTATTGAGATATACAGGGTGTCTAAAGAAAATGATACCTTTCCAAGAAAGGTATGGATTAGTAAATATAAGTTATTGTTCTTTAATTACTTGTTGAGCTTCTCACAAGAGCATCTAAGTTTCTACTGTCTATTCAAAACCTCTTTGGTTAGAAAAGCATTAATAGATTCATACTTCCAAAAGCAGTGAGAGGTTATAATTTTGCCAAAAATATGAGTATTATGTAGACTTCATGAGGCAGCTACAAAATCCCTAACAAAGAGGTATGTCCCACTGGCTAGGCTCCGAAGATGAAGCTAGAAACTTTAACAATATCATTTTGCAGAGTGCCAAAATTTGTCAATATAACGTTATCATTTGGAGATATTTACTGTTAATATACCTGCCATATCTCAGTTTGATGAAGAGCATCTATAGTTTCTTAATATTTTCACTGACAAAAGTTATCCAGATAGTAGACATCTTTTAAGATAGTGTTATAATGTGTAGGACAGCTAACCTAGTCTGACAATGCTTACTAAAACAAATAATGCTGGGAAAGTTTGAACATCCTTGTAGTATCAAGAACATCCTTGTAGTATCAAGTCATCTAATTGTTGGGTTCTACTTGAACTAAAAAAGACTCACTGATGTACACCATACTGGATAATAGAGATAGTGTAATTCCAGAGAGTTGATCATATTGTGTTACATGTGCAAGAAATCTACTGCTTGTAAACATGAATTTTACAGAAAATACATTAGTCAACAAAATAAAAAAACAAACAACACAGAAATTTAGGGTGTTAAATATAAGCTTATGGTAACCACAAGGAAAATATCTGAAAAATATTAACAGAAGGAAAGGTTAACAGGAGGAAAGGAAAAGGTACTCTAAATGGTTCACTACAATGGATCAACTAAACACAAAAGTATGCAGTAATGGAAAAATTGAGGGACAAAAAAAGGATAACTTACAAAAGCAAAATAATAAAATGGCAGAAGTTGCATATAACTAGCAAGTTTAAATCTAAATGGATTAAAGTCTCCAGTCCTAAGGGAGAGATTTCCTTTCTGAAATGGAAAGTAGATACACAGTTCCTTTCATAATAGTTTCTAAAGGAATCAAATACCTAGGAATAAATTTAACCAAAGAGGTAAAGGACTTACATACTGAAAGCCATAAAACGGTGCTGAAGAAAATTTAAGAAGACCTAAACAAATGGCAAGGCATCCCATATTCATGGATAGGAAGATCTAATATTATTAAGATATCAGTAATACCCAAAGCAATCTACAAATTCATGCAATATATATCAAAATCCCAGCATCCTTTTTTGTAAAATAATGGAAAAGCAGATCTTCAAATTTATATGGAATCACAATGGGTACTGTATAGCAAATCAATATTGTAAAGGAAGAGCAATTTCACACTTCACAATTTCAAAACTGACTACAGAGTGACCAAAACAGTGTGGTACTGGTATAAAGAGAGACATACAGTCCAATGAAATACAATTGATAGTTCAGAAATAAAACATAAATCTATGGCTAACTGTTTTTTTTACAAGGATGCCAAGTATATCAATTAGGAGGAAGACTGGTCTCTTCAACAAATAGTTCTGGGAAAACCAGATATCCACTTTCAAAACAGTAAACGTTGACCCCTCTCTTACACTGTATACAAAATTAACTCTAAATATATCAAGGACCTAAACATTAGTGCTAAAATCCAAAAGCTCCAAGAAGAAAACACAGTGGGGGGAACCTTCATAACCTGGATTTTGCTAGTAATGTGTTAGATATGACAAAAAAAGTGCTAGCAACAAAGGAAAAAATAGATAAAGTGGATTTAATAAAAATTAAAAATGTTTGTACAGCAAAGGACACTATCAAGAAAGTGAAAATACAGTCTACAAAATGGGAGAAAATAATTGCTAACCATATATCTGATAAGATATACCCATAAAATATAAAGAACTTTTACAACTGAACAACCAAAAGGCAAATCAACCACATGATAAATGAGCAGAGGACTTAAATAGGCATTTCTCCAAAGAAGATAGACAAATAATCAATGATCACATGAAAAGTTGCTCAACATCAAGGGTAATGAGAGAAATGAAAATCAAAACCACAATGAGAAACCACATCACACTAGGATGGCTATTATTTTAAAAAAAGAGAAAACAGTAACTATTGAGAAGAACATGGAGAAATAAACCTTATAAATTGCTGTCAGTGTTGTAAAATGGTGCAGTCACTGTGGAAAACTGGCTATTCCTCAGAAAGTTGAAATCAGATTTATCATATGACTAAAAATCTCACCTCTTGATATAACCCAAGGGAATTGAAAGCAGGGATTAAAATGGCTATTTGTACACCAATCTGGAGAAAAGCATTATTCAAAATAGCCAAAAAGTGGCAGCAACTCATGTGCCCATTATCAGATGAACACTCAATAGAATGTTCTACATGCAATAGAATATTCGTCTATTGAATGAAGTTTAGTGCATGCTACAAATAGATGAACATTTTCTGGACAAGCCAGACACAAAAAGACAAATATTGTATGAACTTGCTTATATGAAATACCTATAACAAGCAAATTTCATAGAAACAGAGAGTATATAGGTTTTCAGGGGGTGGAGTATGGGAGGGGAATTATACCCTCATGGTTTTGAGGGTAGGAAAAAGTCCAAATCAAGGCATCATCAAGGCAGTGCTTCCTCCCCAAGACTGTGGCCTTTTGGGACTGGCTGCTGGCAATCCTTGGTCCTTAGCATGTCACTTGGCAAGGCACATGTATCTCCTGGTCTCTCCCTTCTCTTCTGAGTTCCATATGTTCAGCTTCTGAATGCTCTGTCTCATTTTTTTTCATTATGTCTGAGTTTCATTCTGCTTATAAAGGACCCCAGTAATAATAAGATTAAGACCCATTCTGATTCAGCTGGGCCACAGCATTACTGTTGTAACCTCATCTAGAGGTCCTACTTACAATGGACCACAGAAATGGATTAGATTTTAGAACATGTTTTTTCAGGAGTACATACAGCTTCAAACCACCACACTCCACTGTCTGAACCACAAAAATACATGTTCTTACTACATGCAAAATGCATTCATTCCATCACAACATCCCAAATGCCTTAAGTCATTTCAGTAACAATGCTAAGTGCAAAGTCTCACCAAAATCTATTATGGGTGTGGTATGTCCTGGGGCACATATTTCCCCTCTGTCTGTGGACCTGTGAAATCTAGAAAACAAATTATCTGCTTCCAATATACAATAGAAGTACAGGCATAGGGGAAACATTTACATTCCAGAAGGGAAAAATTCAAAGGGAAAGAGAGGTATTGGGTCCTGAATGATTTTTAAATGCAGCAGGACAAACTCCTTTAGATTTCAAGGTCTGAGAGTCATCTATAGATTGATATTTTATCCTCTGGGCCTGGAACATTAGGGATAAAGCAGCATCCCCACACCTTCCAAATGTTTACACAGCAGCTATGCTCTCCTCAAAGGGGAACATGAAGGCTCTACCCTCTGTGAGAATCAGAATGGCAGCCAACCTCTCTGCAAAACCCAGGGCACTGGCCCCACCCTCTCTGAGAGGTGTAGTGGTGGTCAGACTCTGCAGTTTTGGGACCCCACCATTTCCAAGCTTTGGGGTGGCAGCATTCTCCCTGAACAATGGGGTGGAAGGTCATCCCCTCCAAAAGTGCAGAGGAAGGCCAGCCCCTTCCACACACATGGGTGGGCCTGCTCTTCAGTTCAATGGGATGTCTTCAGTCCAGACCTCAGGTTCCATGGTTTTTCCTTTGAGGCCATTCTTCCTTCAGTTCATCCCTCCTATGTCCCTTCAAGTCCAGACTTCAAATGATTCTACCTGCACAAATCACAAAAATTGTGTCTGTTTTGCATGCAGTTTGCAGGAGTCCAAACCATCAGACAATAGAGCCTGCAATAGATCTTTCCTGTATAACTGCATTTCCAATCTTGACTTTCCCTGAAATTGCTGACTTGTTCCATGATCAGTTCAATTTTCACATGGAGCTCTACCTTCTTGTGAATCATTTTCCAGAAGCTCAGAATATTCCAAACCATCAATTTCTGGCTTCTTTGTGTCCAGGAGTTCACTTCTCAGCTCTCTTCTTTCCTCTCACATTTTACTATAAGCTGCAAGAATAAATCAGGCTGCATCTTCTACAGTTACTTTGGAAATCCCCTCAGCCAAATACCCATTTTCATCACTTTCAAGTTCTGCCTTCTATCCAAAATCAAAATTCAATTTCACCACCTTCTTTGCCACTTCCAAACAAGAGTCGCCTTTCCTCTAGTTTCCTATAACACATTCATCATTTCCTTCTGTGCCGGTTTGAGTGTATTGTGTTCCCCAAATGCCATTATCTTTGTGGTCTTGTGTGGGGCAGACGCTTGGGTGCTGGTTGGATTTGCTTGGAGTGTGCCCCACCCAGCTGTCGGTGATAATTTTGATGAGATGTTCCCATGGAGGCGTGGCCCCACCCATTCGGGGTGGGCCTTGATTGGTGGAGCTATATAAATGAGCTGACTCAAAGAGAGAAAAGAGAGTGCAGCTGGGAGTGATGTTTTGAAGAGAAGCAAGCTTGCTAGAAAGGAACGTCCTGGGAGAAAGCCGTTTTGAGGCCGGAGCTTTGGAGCAGACGCCAGCTGCCTTCCTAGCTAACAGAGGTTTTCCAGACACCACTGGCCGTCCTCCGGTGAAGGTACCCGATTGCTGAGGTGTTACTTTGGATGCTTTGTGGCCTTAAGACTGTAACTGTGTAGTGAAATAAACCCCCGTTTTATAAAGGCCTGTCCATCTCTGGTGTTTTTGCATTCTGCAGCATTAGCAAACTAGGACACCTTCTAAGGCTGGATTGGAAGTATCTTCAGCATCAATATTTCTACCAGCAGTCCTTCAAAGCAATCTTAGGTTTTTCTGTCAAACACCTCACAATTCTTCCAGCCTCTACCCATCCAAAACCATTTCCACATTTCTGTTTATTTGCAATAGCAGCATCCCAATCTCCTGATACCAAAATTTGTTTTACTTTCTTGGGTTGTTCAAATACCTTGAAATGGATCAGGTTAAGCAATAGGAATTTATTCCCTCATGGTTTTTAGGTTAGGAAAAAAGCCCAAATCAAGGCATAAAGGTGATGCTTTCTCCCTTAAGAAAGTGGCTTTCTGGGACTAGCTGCTGGCAATCCTTGGTCCTTAGCTTGTCACATGGCAAGGCATATGTAAATGTCTCCTGATCTCTCCCTTCTTCAAGGTTCCATTGCTGTTCAGCTTCTTGATGCTCCTCTGGTTTTCTCTCACGGTGTTTCAACTTCATTCCACTTATAAAGCACTCCAGTAATAGGATTAAGACCCATCCTGATTAGGCTGGGACACACTTCAACTGAAGTAACCCCATCAAAATGTCCTACTTTCAAATTCCCACAGGAATGTGTTAGGTATAAGAACATGTTTTGTGAAGGTACATACAACTCGAAACTACCACAGATCTCAAGTTTAATTTGATACCAATTTAACTTCAGTAGCTGCACATGAACTGTTCCTATACCAATCTGTACCCCCACCTTTTAGTTGTACTTGTTACAAATTATGTCTTTATACATTGTGTTCCAAAACCATAGATTTATCAATGTGTTTTATGTATTTACATTTTAGATTATTTAAGAAATAAACTATGAAGTCATACAAAAATACAATACAATAATACTGGCATTTATAATTACCCATATGGTTTCATTTACTCGAGGTTTTTATTTCCTTATTCTGCTTCTACCTGCTGTCTTGTGCCCTTTCTTTTCAGTCTGAATAACTCTTTAGCATCAATTATAGGGTAGGTCTAGTGCTGAAAATGTCCCTCAGCTTTTGTTTATCTATGAATGTCTTCATCTCTCCCTCATTTCTGAAAGAAAACATCATCAGATATAAAATTCTTTTATAGCAGTTGTTTTCTTTAAATGCTTTAAATATTACATCCTAGTGCCTTCTTGCCTCTGTGGTTTATGATGACATTGTGACACTTAATTGGAACTCCCTTTTACATAACACAATGGTTTTCTCTTGCAGCTTTCGGAACTCTCTCCTTGTCCTTGGCAATTGACAGTTTGATTGCTATGTGTCATTATGGTTCTCTTTGAGTTTATCCTGTTTGGGGCTTGTTGGACTTCTTTAATGTGCATATGCAGGTTTTTTCATTAAATTTATAAGTGTTCTGCTTATTATTTCTCTGAATATTCCTTCTGCCACTTTCTTCTCCTTCTTGGGCTCCCAAAATGCCTACATTGTTACACTGGATGGTGTCCCACTGGTTTCTTAGGCTCTGTTTGCTTTTTTTCTTTACAATTTTTATTGTGGCAACATACATACAACATAAATTTCCCATTTTAACAATTTTCATGTGTATGTTTCAGTGGCATGGTGTTAATTACATTCACAATGTTGTGCTACCATCACCACCATCCATTACCAAACTTTTCTATCAACTCAAACAGGAATTCTGTACCCATTAAGTATTAATGCTCCATTACCCACCCATACCCTCACCCACATACTCTGTAATCTACTTTCTCTTTACATGAGGTTATATATTCTAGTTCTTTCATGTAAGTGAGATCACATAAAATTTGTTATTTGTGTCTGCTTTATTTTACTCACCATGCTATCTTCAAGGTTCATTCATATTGTAGCATGTATCAAAACTTTGTTACTTTTTACAGCTGAGTAATAGTCCATTGTATGGCTCTACCACATTTGTTTATTCATTCACCCAGTGATGGACATGTGGGTTGCTTCCACCATTTTGCACATTGTAAATTATGTTGATACAAACATTGGTGTAGAGACATCTGTCCCAGTCCCTGCTTTCAATTCTTTCAATCCCACCTGGAAGTTGGATTGCAGGATCATATGATAGTTCTCTACTTAACTTTCTGAGGATATTTAGTCTTCCAACCCATGAACATAGAATGTCTTTCCATGTATTGGTCTTCTTTAACTTCTTTCAGCAGTGTTTTATAGTTTTATGCATACAGGTCCTCGACATCTTGGTAAAATTCATTCCCTGATATTTGATTCTTTTAATTGCTGTTGTGAATGGAAACATTTTCTTGATTTCTTTTCAGATTGTTCATTGCTGCTGTATAGGAACACCATTGATTTTGTGTTGATCTTTTATTCTGCCACTTTTCTGAATTCATATATCAACTTTAGTAGTTTTCTAGCAAGTTCCTCAGGATTTTCTATATATAAGATTATTCCATCTGCAAATAGGGAAAGTTTTACTTTTTTCTTTCCAACTTGTATGCTTTTTATGTCTTTTACTTGCCTAGTTACAACTTCTAGTAGTGTTGAATAGCAGTTGTAAAAGTGGGCACCCTTATCTTTCACAGTTGAATATGAAGCTAGCTGTGGGTTTTTCATGTACATCCTTTATCAAATAATGAAATTTCCTTGTATTTCTACTTTTCTGAGTGCTTTGATCAAGAAAGTGTGCTGGATTTTCTTTTGTAAATTTTAATTAATTAGTTTAACAGGATAAAAGAACTGACAGATTGTAAAGAAAAATGTCATTCCTCACCCCACCCATCTCATCCCCTCTCTGGAATTATAACTCTCCTATGCAACCACATGGAATTTTTAAGCTATTTCTACCAGCTTACTGCCATATTTCTAAATAACATGTATGGCTGTTGTGTTGCACTGCCTTAGCACACAATGTAACCAAAACACTACCTTACTGTTAACTCCCCTTGTTCCTTTATATTTTATTCACAGGAATCTACCTCCCTGCCCAGGTTGGAAACTCTGCTGGATCCCTTTTCTTCAGTCATACAACAGGCCTTGGCTCACTCTTAGTCATTGGCACAGTGGGACTGAAGTAACTAGCATGGACAGGGCTGAACACCATCAGAACTCAAGACCCTTGCTGACTGCAGGTGTGGGGCCAGGGCCAGATCTATGAGCAAGGAGGCTGAGCTGCTGTGAGGAGGGCAGGTCCATCCTGTGTAGCTGAAGGGCCCAGGCTCTGGGGCAGCAGAGTGTAGGAGAGGGTTTTCCCCTTCCAAAGCCAGCTGGGGCCCTTTGAAGATTTCTGCAGGCCTCTGTAGAGAGCAGCAGCAGCTTGGTGTAAAAAGGGAACTGATCTCCCCTCCTGACAGGTCTTGTGCCTCTGCTGGGCCCAGTGGACCATCCAAGCTGGCTGCCCTTGCTGCAGCAACTAGGCCCCCTTGCTGCAGCCCAATTCTACAGCCTTCCTCTACCCACAATCAAGAAGTTAGCCTCTCCCTGGGCTTGGGCTCCCCATGAGAGTCAGGCCCAGATCACAGCAGGCCTCTAGCTTTCTCCAGACTGCAGGGTGGAGTGGGTGACAATGCTTCAGATTTCCCAGTTCAACAGCATAATTCAAAGCCCCCTCCAGAGGCTTTCCTTAGAGAGGCTTGGAGTTAAGGGTAGCGTCCCTTACTCCTTCTCCTACATGGAGATGGGAGGGCTCACATGACATGACAATGGTCCAAAGAAACCACTCCAACATTTTTTCCGTTTTGACCCCCTTTTTATGTCTTTTATCAGGCTGAGGAGTCCAAGACATGTGGAGAAGCTTCTGAGGGAAATTTCTTTTGCATGTCATCACATGGGGGGTGGGGATGTGTTTCCCGCTAACTGATATTCTCTTATTGGCCTCTCAGCCACTCTGTCCCCTACTCTCTCATCCTTTTCACAAGCACATTCCTCCTCCCCCAACTTCCCAATACTGATACCCCAGCTGTGGACTAAATCAGTTTTTAAGTTTTCATTATCATGACTTTGAAAATACTTTTCACAGTTAATATACTATGATTATATTTCCTTTCTTATCAGACAATTTTTATGATTTTTCTTTTCCTTGTGATTTATTGGTCATTGTTGTCTCATTGTTTAAGCTCTCTATGTACCTAGCATGAATTATTTTTCCAAAAGCTCACCAGAATTGTAAATCTTCTCTTGATTCCTTCAAATTAACCAAATGTTTCAGTTGGCTAAAGCTGCCAAAATGCAATATACCAGAAATGGACTGAATTTTAACAATGAGGATTTTGTTAGGTTACAATTTACAGTTCTTAGGCCATGAAAATGTCCAAATTAAGTCGTCAGTAGGAGGATACCTTCTCTGGAGAAAGGCCACCTACATCTGGGATATGGGAAGGTACATGGATGGCATCTATTGATCTTTCTCTCCAGATTCCATTGCTTTCAGCTTCTGGCTTCAGTGGCTCTCTTGGCACCTCTGGGGGTTTTCTCTCTGAGCTCTCTCAGAATCTCTCAGTGTTTCTATCCCTTTTCTTCTCTTCATAGAGAACTCCAGTAAAAGGATTAAGACTCACCTTGAATGGGCTGGGTCAAATTTCAATTGAAATAAGCTAACCAAAAGGTCCAAACAACAATAGGTCTACACTGACAGGGATAGGTTAAAAGAAGATGGTCTTTTCTGGGGTGCATAACAGCCCCAAAACAACAAATTAGGCAATAAATAACTTATATTTTTCTTGGAAATACACCTTCCAATTCAACCTTGCTCACTAGGCCAAATGCACAGCTGTTTTTCTGGGATTTCCTTCAGCATCTTCCTGGGAAGTTTCTTTATTTCTTCTTTGCATGAGACACATGTCCTGAATTCATGTCCTTTTTATCTCCTTGATTTGGGTGGAGCACATCTGTCCTGGACTTTGAAGAAAAGCTGCCAGCATTTGGGATACCTCTATCACATGGGAAAGCACATGGCCAGTGTCTGCTAGTTCTCTGCTCCCAGGTATCATTGTTTTCAGGGTCTGATTCCAATGCCTTCCTCTTTGTGTCCTTGGGTCCTCTCTTAGCTTCTCCAGGGCTTTTCTCTCTAAGCTCTTTCTCTCTCTATTTGCTTTTTTTTTTACTGAGATTGTTCACATATCATACAATTATCCAATGATCCAAAGTGTACAATCAATTGCCCATACAGCTGTGCATCCATAACCACAATTAAATTTTTTTTCAATTTTTAGAACATTTTCATTACTCCAGGAGATAAATAAAGACAAAAAAAGGAAACTCAAATTTTCCCATACCCCTAACCACCCCCTTCCATTATTTATTCATAGTTTTGGTACAGTACACTTGTTACTATTGATGAAAAAATGTTAAAATACTACTAACTGCAGTATATGGTTTGCAATAGGCATATTTTTTCCTATATGCCCCACTATTATTAACTTCTAGTTATAGTGTCATACATTTGTTCTAGTTCATGAGAGAGATTTCTAATATTTGTACAGTTAATCATGGACATTGTCCAACACAAGATTCACTCTTTAATACATTCCATTTTTTAACCTCCAACTTTCCTTCTGGTGACATACAAGATTCTCAGCTAACCCTTTCCACCACATTCACATGCCATTGAGCACTGTTAGCTATTCTCACAATGTGCTACCATCACATCTGTCCATTTCCAAACATTAAATTTCACCCTGGTTGAACATTCTGCTCATAAGTAACTGCTCTCCATTATTTAGCCTTGTTCTGTATCCTGGTAACTTATATTTCATGTCTATGAGTTTACATATTATAGTTAGTTCATATCAGTGAGACCATGCAATTTTTGTCCGTGTCTGTCTTATTTCACTCAATATAGTGCCCTCAAGTTTTCTTCATCAACCCATTTTTAAAGATGGTTTTCTTCACACATCATACATTCCATCCTAAGTAAACAATTGTTGGTTCCCTGCATAGTCATGTATTTAAGTATTCACCATCATTGCCTCTATTTATATAAGAACTTCTCCATTTCATCCACAAAGAAGAAGGAAGAGTCAAAGAAGGCAGAGAGAAAAAAGAAAAAGAAAAAAGAAACAGAGAAAACAAAAGAAAAGAAAACATTAAAGCTAGGAAGCGTCAAAAGGAAAGATAGCATTAAACTAAATTAGAATAGTCAGACAGCATCAAAAATGCCAAGAGTCCCATACCCCTCCCCTATGTCCCCCCATATGCATTTAACTTTGGAATATTGCCTTTCTTATATTAAAGGAAGCATAATACAGTGTTTCTGTTAATTATAGTCCCTAGTTTGCATTATGTTTTCCCCCCAATACCACCCTATTTTTAACACCTTGCAATGTTGACATTCATCTGTTCTACCACATATAAAAACATATTTGTACATTTTATCACAATCATTGAGCACCCAGGGTTTCACTGAGTTATACAGTCCCAGTCTTTATCTTTCCTCTTTCCTTCTGGTTTTCCACATGCTCCTAGCCTTCCTCTTTCAACCATGCTCACAGTCATCTTTGTTCAGTGTACTTACATTGCTGTGCTACTAGCTCCCAAAATTGTGTTCTGAACCTCTCATTCCTGTCTTTTCTATCTGCAGTGCTCCCTGTACTGTTTCCTGTAGAACAGGTATCTTGTTCACAAACTTCCTCATTGTCTGTTTGTCAGAGAATATTTTAAGCTCTCCCTCATATTTGAAGGACAGTTTTGCTGGGTATAGGATTCTTGGCTGATGGTTTTTCTCTTTCAGTATCTTAAGTATATCACCCTACTTCCTTCTTGCCTCCATGGTTTCTATTGAGAATTCTGCACATAGCCATCAAGCTTCCTTTGTATGTGATGGATGTCTTTTCTCTTGCGACTTTCAGGATTCACTCTTTGCCTTTGACATTTGATAATCTGATTATTAAGTGTCTTGGTATAGGCCTATTCAGATCTATTCCGTTTAGGGTATGCTGCGCTTTTTGGATCTGTAATTTTATGTCTTTCATAAGAGATGGGAAATTTTCATTGATTATTTCCTCTCATTGCTTCTGCCCCTTTTCCCTTCTCTTCTTCTGGGACATGCATGACACATACATTCCTGTGTTTTGTTTTGTCATTCAATTCCCAGAAATGTTGCTCATATTTTTCCATTCTTTTCTCTACTGTTCTTTTGTGTGTAGGCATTCAGGTGTCTTGTTCTCCAGTTCCTGAGTGTTTTCTTCTGCCTCTTGAGATCTGCTGTTGTATGTCTCCATTGTGGCTTTCATCTCTTGTGTTGTGCCTTTCATTTCCATAGATTATGCCAGTTGGTTTTTTGAAGTTTCTATTTCTACCTTATGTATGCCCAGTGTTTTCACTGTATGCTTCACCTCTTTTGCCATATCTTCCCCAGACTTTTTGAATTGATTTAGCATTTGTTGTTTGAATTCCTGTATCTCAGTTGAACTGTAAGTTTGTTCCTTTGACTGGGCCATAATTTCATTTTTCTTAGTGTAGGTTGTAGTTTTCTGTTGTCTAGGCATCTGTTTTCCTTGGTTACCCCAATCAGGTTTTCCCAGACCAGAACAGGCTCAGGTCTTGAAAGGAGGCAATAGTATCCAGTTTCCCTGAGGATGTCTTAGAAGATTGATACACCCTGTGAGGCCTAAAGTCACTGTGCTTTTCTGCCCAGCAGGTGGCACCTGTCAGCCTGTAGCTCCAGACTGGTGTAAGGATGTGTGGCCCATGGCTGTTTTCCCTCAGGCTCTGGGGTCTTGTTCTGAATGGAAGGCTGGTAGTAGAGCTGGGCCCCACCTCTTTCCTCTTAGGGAAGATATATCCTTGGGAAGATATCATTTGTATTTTAATAGTTTCTCTTACTCTGCTATATCCACCCTTGTCTGGGTCAGAGGGCTGGGAACACTCCACTGAGCCAAAAAAGGGACAGAATGTCCCCCTCAGGGCCAGTCTGCACTCCCCTCAGTTTCACCCATCATCCAGATATAGCACCTGGTCCTCTGGGCTTCCCCTCCCTCCCTAGTGGTCCTCCAGCTCTCCAAGGTCAGTCATCACCAAAAATTTCTGTCTTCTTGTTGGGGATACATAGCTTGTACTGAGCAATCCAGATTTGTTAATTAAAACCTTGGTTGGAGCTGGGCTGAGCTATATTTGCTTGCTCAGAGAGTGCTGCTCTCTATCACAGCAAGGCTTTGCAGTTTGGGCTGCCATGTGGAAGGGACTCTTGGTGCGGGTCTGCAGTTTTTACTTTAAGAAGTATGCTGCGATCTCAGGCATTCCTCCCAATTCAGGTTGGTGAATGATGAGTGGACAGTCATGTTTGTGTGCCCCCCACAGTTATTCCAGATTACTTACTAGTTGCTCCTGGTTGTTTATTAATTGTTCCAGGGGGACTAACTATCTTCCACTCCTCTCTATGCTGCCATATTCTTCCTCCTCTGTTTGCTTTTTAAATTTGTTTTAATTCTTTTTCCTTTCTGCTCCTCAGCCTGAGTCATTTCAACTGTTTTGCCTTTGAGATCACTAATTCTTTATTTTGCCACCTCCAATCTGCTACTGAAACCCTTTAGAGAATTTTTCATTCTGGGTATTATAGTCCTCAATTCCAAAAGTTCCATTTGGTTGCATTTTAAGATTTCTATTACTTTATACAGATTTTTGTGTTTTTTATTAATTGTTTTCCTATACTTTGTTTATTTCTCCCTGTTTTTCTTTATCTCCTTGAGTATATTGGGGAACAATTTTTTAAAATCTTTGGTCTGACCAAATTCTGGTCCTCTTCACTGATGTTTTCCAGACTTGTTATTTTCTTCCTTTCATTGGCCATTATTTCCTGTTTCTTTGTTTGTCTTATAATATTCTTGTTATGTATATTTTAATATCTTAAAGTGTTATATCTAGGATTTAGTTCCTGAGCTGTCTATTCCTTAAGTTTGCATAGGGCTAGTGATTTGACACAGATTTTCTTGAATGTGGAGCACTAACAAAAAGAAAATTTATCTTAAAATTCACAATTTAAAAAAATGAAAAAAAAAAACAAACCTTTTTCTATAATCACCTTTTACAGTCTTTGCAAATTGGCACTGCTTTGGCTGGTGGTCCTCTTCAGAGTTAAATTCTGCTATCAAGATCATCCTGAAGCATATGTGAAGTGAGCATCCCCTCTGTCTTAGAGGATCCTGCATGGAGTCTGCTTTTTGTCATTGACTTTTGCTTGCTTGTGGCCTTAGTGATTCCCCTCTACTTAATTGTCCTCTCAATTCCCTATGAAAGAGATTTTCACTCCTTCTTGGTGACATACTGTATGACAATGCATGTAAGCATTTGCTCCAGTCCACATTGATTTAATTGTCTCTTACACAGCTTTTAGCTCTCTGCAAACTGCTTCTTCCTGAAGGACAAGTTCTGGGATGCCTAGCCTGAAACAAGTTTTATGGTTCAATATTTCAGGCTTGCACTCAATAGATTGGAGAAAACATACAGACACCTCAGTATATGCAAAGAGGTCACTCTCTTTCCTGTGGAACTGTGCCAGGAATACACAGTGAGATCCCAGGCTCGCTCCACATTTTGCTTGGGGGGAGCAGCAAGGGCACCACAAGCTTCACCTATCATATTTCAAGCTGCATTTTTGTCTGCATTTGGCTTGCACATGGTTAGTGTATCATTTACCTTTGTGTGTGTATGTGTGTCTGTGTGTGTTTTGAGGAAGACAGCTCTGCCCATTTATGCTAGTTGGCCAAAGATTATGTGGAGGAATGACATGCTGGTGCATCTTACACCTTCATCTTCTTTGACCACAGAAACCATTTAATGGTTTCAAAACTTTCACTATATATTGAAAGAATTATTTTAATAAAAATAAAAATAACTTCAATGTCTTTGTGTCCCTCAGAACGCTTATTTGCTTAGTACTTGGCACATGGAAGATGATCACTAAATGTATGAATTAATGAATAATATAAAGACTATCGTGTTTTCCTCCAAGTGTAAAAATCTTTTCTGAAGTAAATAATTTTAATTTGACTTTCCAAAGTCAGTCATGAAAAAGTTGCATAGCATCCTGTAATTGTGACTTTGGCTTCAAGAAAAACATCCAGGTCAAATTCAGAAACTCTTCTCAGTAAATGGCAAGTTTGATGCTACAGACCTCATGTTACAGCACTGCTTTTTTTTGGACTCCCCTACCCCTGACTTTTTCTCTTGCCCTAGAATCTTTATTCTTCCATTTTTGCAGTCTTTGAAATGAAATACACTTTCCCCCCTGACTCTTCTATCCATTAATATAATTTCTCTGAACATTTATAAATTGACATCTAATAGTTTAATCTGATTTTTTTACTTTTGTTTACTATAAAGCAGTAAGATACCTGGCACTAAAAAGATGCGCAATTTTTTTGTGAATGAAAAGGGAAATATACAGATATATATATATATATATATATATATATATATATATATATATATTAATGGGACCATTCTGAGTCCAACATTTGAAGGCAAGCTTGTAGATGAGGAGTTTACTTCTCTTTGTGAAGAGCTTCCTTTGCCTAGCATCATGTTAGGAGGCTGTGATGGTTATGTTCATGTGTCAACTTGGCCAGGTGATGGTGTCCAGGTGTCTGGTCAAGCAAGCACTAGCCTAACCACTATGGCAAGGACCTTTGTGGCTGGTTAATAAACCGGAAGGCTAGTTTACCAAATCATCAGTCAATTGACTGCACCTGTGACTGATTACATCAAGAAAGGGTGCGTCTTCCACAATGAGATAATTCAATCAGCTGGATTTAATTGAATCAGCTGAAGACTTTTAAGGGAGAAAGAGAAACTTCTTTGGCTAGCAAGCATCTCTTGAGGAGTTCATCAAACACCTTCATTGGAGTTGCCACTTTGCTGCCTGCACTACAGAATTTAGAATCATGCATCCCCACAGTTGCATGAGACACTTTTATAAAATCTCATATTTACAGATATCTCTTGTTGGTTTTGTTTTCCTAGAGAACCCTAACTAATACAGCTTGGTAATGGGAGTGGTTTTGAGAAACAGAATCTTAAAATGGGCTTTTACTATTGGTTTTCTACTCCAATTAGATTCAAAGGCACCGATGACTCCATTTCCAATTATCAAGATGACACTGATAGCCCGTGGTGTGAGTTGGCAATGAAGATATTCAAAATACCACCAATTGATTCTCCTAATCATACTCTTGTATGAAGCAAGGCTCTGGGTGACAGTGTTTTTGACACCTTAACAGAGTTTTGCAAAGTTAAGAGGTATAATGATGTTGGCTGGCTGCTCTTGGATGCACTAGACAAAGTCATAAGAGAAAAGGACAAGCTAAAAGCTTCAAATTTGAAACTTAAATGCCATATGACAGATGTAAAGTTTTCTATGTGTGTCCTGAACAAAAATCTTATTTCCTGTGGCCACAGACTTGAGATTTCTAAAAACCAGACACAGAGCCTCATTGTGCGAGTAGCAGATTTACAACATAAACTAAAATCTCAATCTCACAGGGTGTCTGCTGTTAAAGGCATTGATTAGAAAAGAATGGGATCCTGAAACTTGGGATGGGGACACATGGATTGATGATGATGGCAGTGAGGACATTGAAACCCTGGGTTCTGCTGAGACTTTGGTGGATACACCTGTAGTGTTTGGCCCTGAGGAAACAGCCCTTTCACCTCAGGTCTGCCCTGAGGAAAGAGCCACTCAATCTCAAGCCTGCCCTGAGGAAGCAGCTACTAGACCCCTCCAGCCTGCTTTGAGGAAATAGATTCCAGACCTCCAGTCTGCCCTGTGGAGCCTGCATCCAACCTCCACCTAAAGAGATTAACCCTGCAGTGCCTGCTAAACCTGTAACCACCTCACTCCTCTCTCTGGAGGGATTAATCCTATTTCACCAGGTGAAATTGCAACAGAATGCCCCAAGGTAATTGGCTTTAAGGATACTTCTAATTCTTTTAATGACCCACCCCCACCACCACTCTTTTCTTCAAGACTGATAACTCAAGTCCCAACAGGCTCTGAAAGGTGAGGTAAAAGTATGACCCATGAGGAAGTATGCTATACACCAAAAAAACTGCATTATTTTTCCAAACTATATAGACAGAAATCAGGGAAATAAGTGTGAGAATGGATATTAAGGGTGTGGAATAATGGTGGAAGGAATATAAAGTTGGTTCAGGCTGTATTTTTTTGATATGGGCCCACTAAGCAGAGATTCTGCATTCAGTGTTGTAGCCCGAGGGGTTAAAAAGGGCATTAACATTGGGTTGTTGGCTGAAACATGAATCAAAAGGTGGCTGACACTACCTGAGTTCTAAATGCCAGTACTGCCCTGGTATAATGTAGAGGAGGGGATTAAAATCTTTGAGAGATTGGAATGTTAGAGAGGATTTATCAAGGATGACCTGCTCACACACTCCTGGAATGTCCAGATGACACATCTTTTACCAGGACTATGTTGAATAAATTTATTAGACTAGGTCCATTATCCCTGAAGAGCTGTGTAGTCACCCTTCTCTGTAGATATATTACTGTGGGAACTGCTGTCACTGAGCTGGAATCCTTGAACACAATGGGGATAATCAGATCCCAAATTGGCAGAAGCTACATGACAGCATTTAATCACCAAAGACATGGTGGGTGTGGCTACCATAATGGAAAATAAGCACAAAGCAAGTACTCTAGATTGTTGCTAAGGCATTTGCTTTCAGAGGATGGGAGATAAATCCAACAAAAACACAAGAGCCTTACACCCCAGTAAAATTTCTGTGTGTCCATTGGTGTTGGGCATGTCAAGATATCCCATCTAAGGTAAAAGATAAGCTGTTGCATCTGGCCCCTCCTACAATCAAAAAATAAGAGGCACAATGCCTAGTTGGAGACAACATATTCCCCATTTGGTTGTGCTACTCTGCCCCATTTACCAAGTGACCAGAAAAGTTCTAGTTTTGAGTGGGGACAGGAACAAGATGAGGTTCTATGACAGGTCCAGGCTGCTGTACAAGCTGCCTTGCCGCTTGGACCATATGATCCAGCTGATCCAATGATGCTGGAAGTGTCAGTGGCAAATAGCGATGCTGTTTGGAGCCTCTGGCAGGCTCCTGTAGGAGAATCACAATGCAGGCCCTTAGGACTTTGGAGTAAAGACTTACCACCTTCTGTAGATAACTACTCTCATTTTGAGAAAAAGCTTCTGGCATGCTATAAGTAGAGAAAGAATGCTGATCCATGGGCCACCTAGTTACTATTAAACCTGGGTTACCTGTCATGAACTGGGTGTTGTCTGACCTGCCAAGCCATAAAGTAGGGGTGTGCAGCAGCACTCCATCATAAAATGGAAATGGTATATTCAAGGTAGGGCTCGAGGGGGTCCTGAAGCTATGAGTAAGTTACATGAGGAAGTGGCCTAAATGCCCATGGCCCCAGTCCTGCCACATTACCTTCTTTTTCCCAACTCACAGCTATGGCCTCTTGGGGGAGTTCCTTCTAATCAGTTGACTGAGGAAGAGAAAACTTGGGCCTGGTTTACAGATGGTTCTGCACAATATGCAGGTACCACCCAAAAGTGGACAGCTTCAGCACTGCAGCCCCTTTCTGGGATGTCCCTGAAGGACAGTGATGAAGATAAATTTTCTCACTGGGTGGAACTTTCAGCAGTGCACCTGGTTGTTCATTTTGCTTGAAAGAACTGGCCAGAGGTGCATTTGTATACTGATTCATGGGCTGTTGCTAATGGTTTGGCTGGATAGTCTGGGACTTGGAAGGAGCATGATTGGAAAATTGGTGACAAAGAAAACTGGGGAAGAGGTATGTAGATAGTCCTTTCTGAGTGAGCAAAAAACATAAAGATATTTGTGTCCCATATGAATGCTCACCAGAGGATGACTTCAGCAGAGGAAGAGTTTAATAATCAAGTGGATAAGGTGACCTGTTCAGCAGATACCAGTCTCTTTCCCTAGCCAAACCTGTCATTGCCCAATGGGCTCATGAACAAAGGGACCATGGTGATAGGGATGAAGGTTACTAATGGGCTCAACGACATGGATTTCCACTCACCAAGTCCAATCTAGCCACAGCCACTGCTGTGTGCCCAAGCTGCCAGCAGCAGAGACCCACACTCAGTACCCAAAATGGCACCATTCCCTGAGGTGATCAAGCCTGCTACCTGGTTGCCTCTTGATCACATTGGATGATTTCCATCAGGGAAGTGGAGCCATTTATTCTCACTGGAATAGACACATACTCTGGATATGGGTTTCCTTCCCTGCATGCAATGCTTCTGCCAAGACTACCATCCATGGACTTATGGAATGCCTTATCCACCATCATGGTATTCCATACAGCATTGCTTCTGACTGAAGAACCCACTTCACAGCAAATGAATTGAGGGAATGGGCACATGCTCATGTAATTCTCTGGTCTTACCATGTTCAGTTCACCATCATCCAGAGGCAGCTGTGTTTATAGAACAGTGAAATGTACTTTTGAAGACCCAATTATGGTGCCAACTAGGTGTCAAGACCTTGCAGGGCTGGGGCAGTGTTCTCCAGGAGGCTGTGTATGCTCTGAATCAGCATCCACTCTATGGTGCTCTTTCTTCCATAGCCGGGGTTCACAAGTCCAGGATCAAGGGGTGGAAACAGGAGTGGCACCACTCACTATCACTCCTAGTGATCCACTAGGAAATTTTTTGCCTCCTGTCCCTGCAAACTTAAACTCTGCTGGTCTAAAAGTCTTAGTTCCAAAAGGAGGAGTGCTTCCACTGTGAGACACAACAATATTTCATTGAACTGGAAGTTAAGACTGCCACCTGGCCACTTTGGGCTTCTCATACCACTGAATCAACAGGCAAGGAAGGGGGCTACTGTACTGGCTGGAATGATCGATTCTGACTATCAAGGGGGTATATGACTTCAACTATACAATGGAGGTAAAGAACAGTTTTCCTGGAATACAGGAGATCCCCTAGGGCATCTCCTAGTACTACCATGCCCTGTGATTAAAGTCAATGGAAAACTGCAACAACCCAGTCCAGGCAGGACTACCAATGACCAAGAAACTTCAGGAATAAGGTTTGGGTCACCCCACCAGGCAAAGAACCACAGCCAGCTGAAGTGCTTGCTGAGGGTAAAGGGAACGTGGAATGGGTAGTGGAAGAAGGTAGTGATAAATATGAACTACAACCATGAGACAAGTTACAGAAATGAGGACTATGTTGGCATGAATATTTCCTCCTTGTTTTGTTATGAGTATGTTTGTATTTGTCCATAAAGCAAATATATTGGTTTCCTTCTCTATCTTATCCACTTATCATATGACATAAGCTATATTGTTCATTTTGCAGTGTTTAAGGTATAGGAAATCAAGTTAAAACATCAATGTTACCCAGGGACTTGCACCCCATTCTGGAGAGCTTTAGTGCATTTCCAGTTGTTTGCAGGAAAGCTGAGTATTGTTAGGCAAAACATATGTCTGTTATGGTGTTCTATTTAGAGATTGAATATCATTTAACATGATGTGTATAACTGCCAGGTTGACAAGGGTTGGACTGTGATGGTTAGGTTCATGTGTCAACTTGTCCAGGTGATGGTGTCCAGGTTCTGATCAAACAAGCACTGGCCTAACTTACTGCAAGGACATTTGTGGCTGGTTAATAAACCAGAAGACTGGTTTATTAAATCAGTCAATTGACTGCACCTGTAACTGATTATGTCAATGAAGGGTATGTCTTCTGCAACAAGAGAATTCAATCAGCTGGATTTAATCTAATCAGTTGAAGACTTTTAATGGAGAAAGAGAAAGAAACTTCACTTCTTCTTTGGCTAGCCAGTATCTCCTGAGTAGTTAATTGAATACCTTCATTGGAGTTGCCAGTTCACTGCCTGCCCTATGGTACTTGGACTCATGCATCCTGCCCTATGGAATTTGGATTCATGCATCCCCACAGTTGCATGAGACACTTTTATAAAATCTTATATTTACATATATCTCTTGTTCATTCTGTTTCCCCAGAGAACCATAACTAATACAAAGCTCAAAATCAATAACAGAGGGAGAAATGGATAATTCACCATATGTGGAAATTAAACAAGGTTAACTCTTAAAAGACCTATGGGCTAAAGAGAAAATCACAAGGAAAATTTGGAAATATTTTGAAGCAGATGAAAATGAAAACACAAAATAACAAACTTATGTCATGCAGTGAAGGCAGAGCTGAGAGGGAAATTTAGAGCTCTAAATTTTTACATTACAAATGGAGAAAGACTTCAAGTCTAAGACTTAACTTCAAAAATGGAAGACAAAGAAAAAGAAGGGCAAACTAAACCCAGAGTGAGAAGAAAGTAAACAACAAAGATTAGAGTGGGGATAAATGAAATAGACAAAAACAAAAAACAGAAAACCAAAAAAAAAAAAAAAAAAAAAAAAAAAAAACACAAAAAAAGTTGGTTCTTTGTGAAGATCAATAAATTTTAAAAACCTTTAGCTAGACTGTCAAAGAAAAAGAAAGAAGACACAATAAAAATCAGAAATTAAAAGTGGAACATTATTACCACACCCCCATAGAAATGAAAAGTCAGTTAAAGGGATACTATGGACAACTGTAGGCCAACAAATTGGAAAATCTGGATAAAATGGAAATTCCTAGAAACACACAAACTCACTACACTGATACAAGAAAAAAAAATAGAAGATCTTAACAAACCAATATCTAATAAAAAACTATGAATAAGTAACCAGAAAACTTCTAACAAAGAAAAGGCCAGTACAAGATGACTTCATTGGGTAATTTTAGCAAGCATCCCAAGAAGAATTAACACCAATCCTGATCAAAGTATTAAAAAAGTTGAAGATATGGGAACACATCCAACTCATTCTATGAGAACTGCCTCACCATCATACCAAAGCCAGATAAAGATATCACAAAAAAGAAGTTACAGACTAGTGTCTCTTATGAATATACATGCAAAAATCCTGAACAAAATACTAGCAAACTGAGTCCAACAACATATTAAAATAATTATGCAGCATGATCAAGTGGAATTTATCCCTAGTATACATGGTTGGTTCAACAAAAGGGAATCAATTAAATTAACACATTAACAGAATAAAGGAAAAAAGAACACATTGTCATCTCAATTGATGCATAAAATGCATTTAATAAAATACATCATGCTTTCTGAATAAAATCACTTAGTACACTATGAATAGGAGGAAATTTCCTCAACATGAAAAAGGATACATGTGAAAGGCCCAGAGCTAGCATCCTACCTAATAGTGAAAGACTGAAACTTTCCCTCTGAATCAGGAAGAAGACAAGGATGCCCACTGTCATTACTGTTATTCAACATTGTACTGGAAATTCTTGCCAGAGAAACAAGGCAAGAAAAAGAAGTAAAAGGTATCAAAATTGGAAAGAAAAAACTGAAACTTTCCCTATATGTAGATGATATGGTTCTGTATACAGAAATCCTGAAAAATACCCAACAAAGCTCCTAGAGTTAATAAATGAACTTAGCAAAATAGTAGAGTATATGATTAACACTCCAAAATCAGTACTGTTTCTATACACAACCAATAAACAGTGAGAAGAAACCAAGACAAAATTCATTAGCAAACCAACTAAAAGAATAAAGTATCTGGGAATAAATTAACTAAGGATGTAAAGGACTTATACAAAGAAAACTACAAGACATTGATAAAAGAAATTAAAGACCTAAATAAATAGAATGGTATTCTGTGTTCAAAGATTGGAAGACTAAATATAATTAAGATGTAAATTATTCCCAAGCAATTTTTAGATTCAATGGCTTCCCTATCAGAAGTAAAACCATCTTCTTTGCAGAAATGGAAAAGCCAATTATCACATCAATATGAAAGGGTAAGGAGCCCTGAATAGCCAAAGCCATCCTGGAAAAGAAGGAAGTAATCGGAAGACTCACATTTCCTTATCTAACAACTTCTAACAAAGTCACAGTAATCAAAACAACATGGTGGAGTGACATCATCAACATGGCTACATAAACAGCTACTGAATACTTCTCCCCAGATATTCAGCAATTAAGGGATTAACACTGATTTGTTTGGAACTCTGAAGGAGAATATGGATGGGAGAAGGACTCTACAGATGCCAAATTGAAGAAAAGAGATATCAGGTAGGAGAACTCAGCTCTGGGATGGCTGGTCCTTTCCCATCCCTGTCACTCAGTCTTTCCCAGCACAGAAGGAATACAAAACCAGCAGTTGCAATTCCTCTCACCACCAACCAGGGACACAGACTATAAAATTGCTCACAGCAATGAGACAGATCCCCATAATTTGGAGATAAAGGAGATAGGGGAGGACATTTCAAGGGCCAGATCAGTGAGGGACAAAGAGTCTGAGAAAATGTAGGCAGAAATGGTTTCCAGCCCTCAGTCTGAAAGCTCTTCTTCCACTCTTGAGGAACATAGTAGCCCGTGGCCTGATAACTGCCTGGGAGGTGGGTGAAAATTGTGACAGCTGTGGGAGTCCTCTGCCACAGGGAGAGTGGGGAGAACAGTCCCACACTGAGTGAGAACTTGCCCAGAAAAATGAGGGTGCAGGAAACCTGCAGCTTAAGCCCTGCCCAGCCAGAATCAGCTGGGCTTTAATAAGTAATTCAGCCCCACCCAACTAGACTCAGCCTGGCTCCAAGAGGTAATTCATCCCCAGGTGGTCAGGTACAGCCTCAGATCCAGAAGGTAAACACTTTCTGAGGACAATTATGTCACTGAACACCATCTGCTGGGCAGACTGGAAAGTGCAAGGGAAATTTAGGACTGCTCAGAAACTCTCCAGATATTATCTCAGGGCCACTGGAGATGGCCTACACCCACTGCATAGGAAACTGGCCCTGTTTAAGTTGAGAAACAAGGATGACCCAAAGGTTAAAGCTGTACTCTAAAACAAACCCAATGAAAAACAGAGCAAGCACCACTGGTAGCCAGTAGACTTGTTTTATCACACACAGAAATTGCTGTGGGGCCCAGTGCCTACTCCCAGAGGCAGGATGCTGTGGGAACCTGGTTTTAGGGGGAGACTGAAAGGAAGAACTAATCTGACAACTGACTGGTGAGAGAGATACATAGAAAGGGCAAGAACCAGAGTAACAAGAGCTAAAAAAATTCTGATCAGTAAAGCAGAAGCTATGTTACATGTTTAGAATAAGTTGCACTGAACACCAAAGAACAACTAGAGAACAAAGACAAACAAGAAAACACAAAGTAAAATAGTGAAAACAACCTCTAGAATAAACTAGTCAAGGAAACCAGATGCCTAGACATGAATAAAAAATTACAAATCACAGTAGGATAAACTAAGATATGACCCAGACAAAGAAACAAACTTACACTTCAAACGAGACACAGGAGCTGAAACAACTAATTAAAGATGCTCAAACAAACATGCTAAATCAATTAAAAACTCAAATCAACAAGTTGAAGGAAGATACGGCAAAAGAGATGAAGGACATCAAGAAGACATTGGGCAAACACAAGATCATAAATGTTTCAAAAAACAAATGGAAGATTTTAATGGGAGTGAAAGGAACAATAGAAGAGATGAAAAACAATGGAGATCTACAAAAGCAGATTCAAAGAGGCAGAAGAAAGGATTAGTGAACTAGAAGCAGAATTCTGAAATTCTACACACAAAGGAAGAAAGAGGGAAAAGAATGGAAAAAATATGAACAGGATCTTAAGGAATTGAATGACAACATGAAGCACATGCATATATGGGGTGTCCCAGAAGAAGAAGAGAAGGGAAAGAGGGCAGAAAGAATAATGGAAGAAATAATCACTGAAAATTTCCCATTCTTTATGAAAGACCAAAATTACAGATCCAAGAAGTGCAGCATACCCCAAACAGAATAGACTGAAATAGATCTACTATAAGACACTTACTAATCAGATTAGCAAATGTCAAAGGGAAAGGGAGGATTATGAAAGCTGAAGAGAAAAGCAATCCATCACATACAAGGCAAACTCAATAAGACTAAGTGCAGATTTCTCAGCAGAAACCAGGGAGGCAAGAAGGCAGTAATACGATGTATTTAAGATTGTGAGAGAAGAACTGCCAAACAAGAATTCTGTATCCAGCAAAACTGTCCTTCAAAAATGAGGGACATATTCTGGGGCTGAAGGAGCCTGTTCAGGTGCAGAAGCTCATCTCCCTAAACTATCAAGGTTATCCAGGGAGGTTTTGGTTATTTGGAACTGTTGTACTCAAAGATTTGACGTCTAAAATCTTTGGCATTACAGATGATATTTCTGATCAGTTCTTGCAAAAGTTTTATTTATAAGGCTTTGTGAACAATAGAATTTCAAAAGGGCTTCAGTATTTTCCAGTTTAATCCAAGTTGGTCTTATCCAGAGAAGACTTTTTTCCCTCCTTGGAAGAGAATAAAAAGGCCAAGTTTCTTCTCCAGAATATCCTCCGTGACTGTTTTGGTTTGCTAAAGCTGCACATATACCAGAAATGGACTGGCTTTCACAAAGGTGATTTATTAGGTATCAAATTTACAATTATAAGGCCGTAAAGGTGCACAAACTGATGTATCAACAAGAGGATACCTTCACTGAAGAAAGGCTGATGGTGCCAGAACATTTGTCAGCTGGGAACATGTGGCTGGCATCTGCTGGTACTTTGCTCCTGGGTTGCATTGCTTTCAGCTTCTGATTCCAGTGGCTTTCTCCAAAATGTCTCTGGGCTTCTGTCTTAGCTCCTTTCTCTCTCAGCTCCTGTGCCTCCTTGCTTGTTTCTCCCAGAGTATTTCTCTCTAAGTGTCTGGAGGTCCTCTCAACTTTTCTGGGGCAAACTCTGGCTTCATCTCTTAGCTTAGCAACTCCAGACATCCTTATGTCTACATCTCCAAGCATCTGGGTCTGTGTTGGCTCTAAGCTCCCTGAAGGACTCCAGTAAACTAAGACTCACCTTGAATGGGTGGGGTCACATATTCACAGATACAATCAAAAGTTCCCACCCACAATTGGGTGGGTCACATCTCTGTGGAAACAGCCTAATCAAAGGATCCTACTAACAATAGGTCTGCCCCCACAAGAGTGGTTTAAAAGAACATAGTCTTTTATGAAGTACATAAAAGTTTCAAACCAACACAGTGATCAAGTTCATAATTGCTTCTAGTGACTCATCTCCGTATTTCTTCTCAATATAGTTTCAAAATATTAGGGGAGAAACCAAGATGGTGGCTAGGTGAGACAGGGCTAAGGAACACCTCCACGGAAAACAGTAGATAAGGACCAGAGAGTGACCCAGAATACCGGTTACAGCGATGTGCCAGCTGGAAGAGATCTGCTAGTTCCCAGGGGCTGTATACTTGGTGAAACTGAGAGTCTGCAATCTGAAATGAGTGAGTAAGCTGGCTGGAAGTCCCACAGCCATGCGGTGATCCGGGGAAGCCAGGGTTTGGCATCTGGAGACCAACAGGCTCTTTTAATAAAAAAAAAAAAAAAGAAAAAAGGGGAAAAGCCAGGAGCGGCTGCAGGTGCAATCGACTGCAGGTGCGATCATGGGAAACACGCAGTAAAACACAGCAAGAGGGGGCTGGGACAGCCTCTCGGTGTCTGGCCTGGAAGATAGCCCACTGCAGATATCCCTGGGGCCGGGGGAACGGGGTGGAGAGCCAGAAGCTGAAAAAATCCCCGCAGCTAGCTGCTCGCTCCTGGGAGGGCTGGATAAACTCCTGCCTGGGGCCATGCCCACACCCCAGAGCCCCGCCAGTTGTCCTGGAGCTGGGAAGGAGGAATTGTGTGAGGAGGAGGGTGTGGAGACACCCCATTTGGCCATTTTTGCATAAGGCTGAAAGCGAGCCAGCTTGGCCTGGCAGCCCGGGTCTTCCCTTGAGGGATGGCACGTGCTGATGACATAGCACAGCATTACCTCAGTAGAGGTCCTGGAGGATCGCAGCTGGGCGGGGGGACCTGCTCAGAGATCCCAGAGACACTATGCCAAGTCAAGTGGTCTGTGGGACATCGAGAGAGAGGGGCTGGGGCTGAAATGAAATAAAGGCTTGGACTCTTGCAGTGGCCTTGAATCTCCAGGAACTGGGGGGATTTGAATATTGAGGCTGTCCTTCCTCCCTGACCACCCGTACAAGCGCCCCGCATTCAGGGCAGACAGGTCCAGCAACACACCCAGGCTGAGTTCTCTGGCTGGACCCCACAACAATTGTTTCCCCATATAACACAGGGACAAGGTGGAGAACTGACTTGAGAGGTATAGGTGACTCACAGACACCATCTGCTGGTTAGTTAGAGAAAGTGTATGTCACCAAACAGTGTTTCTGAAAAATTAGATAGGTTTTTTTTACAAATTAAAAGAACCCTGATGAGCAGAGCAAATGCCAAGAGGCCAAAAACAACAGAAAATCTCAATGCATATGATAAAACCAGACAATATGGAGAATCCAACTCCAAACACACAAATCAAGTTATCAGAAGAAACAAAGTTCCTCACAGAATTAATCAAAGAAACACAATCAAAGAACGAAAGCATGGCAAAGGATTTAAAGGACATCAAGAAGACCATGGCCCAGGATATAAGCTACATAAAGAAGACCCTAGAAGAGCATAAAGAAGGCATTGCAAGGCTAAATAAAAAAATAGAAAATCTTATGGAAATAAAAGAAACTGTTGGCCAAATTAAAAAGACTCTGGATATTCACAATACAAGACTAGAGGAAGCTGAACAACATCTCAGTGTCCTAGAAGTCCACAGAACATAAAATGAAAGAACAAAAGAAAGAATGGAGAAAAAAATCAAAAAAATCAAAATGGATCTCAGGGAAATGATAGATAAAATAAAACATCCAAACTTAAGACTCATTGGTGTCCCAGAAGGGGAAGAGAAGGGTAAAGGTCTAGAAAGAGTATTCAAAGAAATTGTTGGGGAAAACTTCCCCAACCTTCTACACAATATAAATACACAAAGCATAAATGCCCAGCAAACTCCAAATAGAATAAATCCAAATAAACCCACTCCAAGACATATTCTGATCAGACTCTCAAATATTGAAGAGAAGGAGCAAGTTCTGAAAGCAGCAAGAGAAAAGCAATTCACCACATACAAAGGAAACAACATAAGACTAAGTTGTGACTACTCAGTGGCCACTATGGAGGTGAGAAGGCAGTGGCATGACATATTTAAAATCCTGAGAGAGAAAAATTTCCAACCAAGAATACTTTATCCAGCAAAACTCTCCTTCAAATTCGAGGGAGAGCTTAAATTTTTCACAGACAAACAAGTCCTGAAAGACTTTGCCAATAAAAGACCTGCCCTACTTCAGATTCTGAAGGGAACCCTACCAACAGAGAAACAACAGAAAGAAGAAAGAGATATAGAGAATTTTAACAGAAATATATAGTACCTTATATCCCAAAGCACCAGAACACTCATTTTTCTCTAGTGATCACGGATCTTTCTCCAGAAGGGACCATAAGCTGGGACATAAAACAAGCCTCAAGAAATTTAAAAAAAAAAAAACAAAATTGAATATACTCAAAGCACATTCTCCAACCAGAATGGAATACAAATAGAAGTCAATAATTTTTGAACTGTAACTCCACTATTTACTTCCTACATGATATAAATTACACAAACCCTAATGACAAATCAGTGGTTTTGAACTCAATGTAAAATATGTAATTTTAGACAACTATATAAAGGTAGGGGAATGGAGGAGTATAGGAACATAATTTATGTGTCCTATTGAAGTGGAGGTGGTATCAAAGAAAAACAAGATTGTGATGGATATAAGAGGTTAATTTTAACCCCCACAGCAAACACAAAGAAACTATCAGAGAATGTAACCATAGAGATGAATTGTAGAGTTCGGGTTAAGGGAAATGGGGGATGGTGTAATGGGAAGTTAAGAAATCAGGGTGGAGTTGCTGTTTTAGGTGAAGGGAAATTTCTAGTAATGGATGGTGGGAAAGAGCATTACAACATTCTAAAGGTGATTAATCCCACTAATTGAGGGCTAGGGAGGGGGTGGAATGGGAAGATTTAGGCTGTATATATGTTCCCACAACTAAAAAAAAAAAAAAAAAAGACAGTCTAAATAGATGATTGAATGCCAAGGATGAACTTGGATGGAATTAGAGGATAGAGGACAGGTGGCTCAAAGGGACACAGTTGAGACATAAGGTGAAGGAAATATAGAATGTAAGCTTTGTATCATTGTTGAACCTGTTGTACTTCTTAGCTGCACTTAATGGGATTGCATAAAAGAATGTTCTTGTTCATGGAAAGTGTATACATGAATTATAGTGTATGTTCAAGGATGTGTGCAGCTAGCTCTCATATGTTTAGAAGACAGAGCAATAGATGATAGATGATAGATAGGGAGGGAAGGAGGGAGGGAAAGAAATAGTGATGTGACAGCATGCTAAGGTTGGTGGATTGAGCTATCAGGGGAGGGGGGTCAGGGTATGATAGAATTCTTTGTATGGGGTTAGTATTGTTTTTGCAACTGTTCCTATAACTTTGAATTTATTTCAAAATAAAATTTAAAAAAATGTATTACCATTATGTTAAAAAAAAAAAATGAGGGACAGAGAAGACCAAGAAGATGGTGGCATAGAGAGGAGTGGAAATTAGTTAGTCCCCCTGAAACAACTAATAAACAACCAGGAACAACTAATAAATGATCTGGAATAACTGCTGGGGGACAACCATGACTGTCCATACATTTTACATCAACCTGCATTAGAAGGAATTCCTGAGATCACATCATAAATTCTGTAGGTAAAAACTGTGGACCTGAGCTGGGACCCCTCCCCCCATGGCAGCTCAAACTGAAAAACCTCACTGTGATAGAGAGTAGCACTCTCTGAACAAACAAATATACCTCAGTCCAGATCCGACTGGGGTTTTAATTAACAAGCATGGACTGGTCAATACAAGCTACAAATCCCCAACAAGCACACAGAGGCTTTTAGTGATGACTAATCTTAAAGAGCCAGAGGTTCAACTGGGGGAGCCAGAGTTGCACCCAGTGGTGCAACTGGGGGAAAGCATAGATTGAACCTGAAGGGGGGCTTTCTGTCCCTTTTTCTCTCAACATTAGCAGCTCAATGGAGAAAGCCATAGTCATTTTCAGTTCACAGTGCCCTGACCCAGACAAGTGTGGAGATAGAAGAGTCAGAGAGACAAAGAACCTATTTAAAGGCTGATGATCACCCCCTAGGAGGTGTGTCTTCCCTAAGAGGAAGGAGGTGGTTCCCAGCCCTACTACCAGTCTCCCATGCAGAACCAGACCCAAGAGCCTGGGGCAAACAGCCAAAAGAGAAACTAAGTGGGCCACACCTCCTTACACCACTCAGGAGGGACATGCTGACAGGCACAACCTGCTGGGCAGGTAAGGAAAAGCACAGTGGATAAATGGCTCACAGTATATGTCAATCTTCTAAGACACACCCTCAGAGAAACCTGACACTGAATATTATCCCCTCTGAGATCTGAGACTGCTCTGATCTTGGAAAACCTGATTGGGGTAACCAAGGAAACCAGTTTCCTAGACAACAGAAAAATACAAACTACAGTAAAAAAAAAGAAGTTATGGCCCACTCCAAGGAAAAAACTGACACTTCAACTGAGATACAGGAATTGAAACAACTAATGCTAAATCAATTCAAAAAGTTTAGGGAAGATATGGCAAAAGAGAGGAAGCATATAATGAAATCACTGGGTGAACATAAGGTAGAAATCAAAAGTTCAAAAAAAAAAAAACAATTGGCAGAATCTATGGAAATGAAAAGCACAACACAAGAGATGAAAGACACAATGGAGACATAAAACAACATATCTCAAGAGGCAGAAGAAAACACTCAGGAACTGGAGAACAAGGCACCTGAAATCCTACACACAAAAGAACAGATAGAGAAAAGAATGGAAAAATATGAGCAATGTTTCTGAGAATTGAATGACAATATTAAATGTATGAATGTACATGTCATGAGTGTCCCAGAAGGAGAAGAGAAGGGAAAAGGGGCAGAGGCAATAATGGATGAAATAATCAATGAACATTTCCTATCTCTTATGAAAGACATAAAATTACAGATCCAAGAAGCACAGGGTACCCCAAACAGAATAGATCTGAATAGACCAATGCCAAGACACTTAATAATATTATCAAACATCAAAAACAAGAGAGAATCCTGAAAGCAGCAAGAGAAAAGTGATCTATCCATGAAAATGAAGCTTGATAAGGCTATGTGCAGATTTCTCAGTAGAAATCGTGGAGGAAAGATGGAAGTGATGTGATACATTTAAGATACTGAAAGAGAAAAAAGCCAACCAAGAATCCTATATCCAGCAAAACTGCCCTTCAAATATGAGGGAGAGTATAAAATATTCTCTGACAAAAAGACAATGACAGTTTGTGGACAAGATACCTGCTCTACAGGAAATACTAAAGGGAGCACTACAGACAGGAAAAGACAGGAATGAGAGATTTGGAACATAATTTTGGGTGATGTTAGCACAGCCATGTAAGTACACTGAACAAAGATGTCTGTGTGTGTGTGGTTGAAAGAGGAAGTTTAGGAGCATGTGGGACACCAGAAGGAAAGAGGAAAGATAAAGATGGGGAATGTATAACTCAATGAAACCTAGAGTGCTCAACAATTGTGATAAAATGCACAAATCTGTTTTCTCATGAGGGAGAACAAATGAATGTCAACCTTACAAGGTGTTAAAAATAGGGAGGTATTGGGGCAAAAATACAATCAATGCAAACTAGAGACTATAATTAACAGAAACATTGTATTAGGCTTCCTTTAATGTAACAAAGACAATATACCAATGCTCAATGCATATAAGATAGGACATAAAGGAGGGGTATGGAACTCTTGGTACTGGTAATGTTGTCTGACTCTTTATTCTACTTTAGCTTAATGCTGTCTTTCCTTTTGTTGCTGCATAGCTGTCTTTTTTTTCTCTTTCTTTTTTCTTTTTCTTTTGTCTCTCTACCTTCTTTGACTCTTCCTCCTTCTTTGCTGAAGAAATGTTGATGTCCTTATATAGATAATGGTGATGGCGGTGAATATATATATATGTGACTATAAAGGGAACCATTGATTGTTTACTTAGGATGGAACATAGGGTGTGTGAAAAAACCCTCTTAAAAATGGGTTGATGAAGAAGCCTTGTGGGCACTGTATTGAGTGAAATACGTCATACACATAAGGACAAATATTATATGTCTCATTGTTATGAAATAATATGTAAACTGATAGACATGAAGCATAAGTTACCAGGATATAGAATGATGTTAAAGAATGGGGAGCAGTTGCTTACTATGAGCAGAATGTTCATCTAGGTTGAACTTAAGTGTTTGGAAATGGATAGAGGTGACAGTAGCACATTGTGAGAATAACTAGCTGAAGAAGAAGTGAAGGTCCTCTAACTTTCTAACTTAAAAGTCTTCAACTGATTGGATTAAATGCAGCTGATTGAATCCTCTCATTGCAGAAGACATGCCCTTCATTGATGTGATCAGTCACAGCTGCAGCCAATTGACTGTTGATTTAATAAACCAGCCTTTTGTTTTATCAACCAGCCACAAATATCCTTGCAGTAATGGTTAGGCCAGTGCTTGACCAGACACCTGGATGCCATCTCCTGATCAAGTTGGCACATGAGCCTAACCATCATAGGGGTATATAAGGAAAAATATACCAATTGCAAACTATGTACTACAGTTAGTAGTATTTTAACATTCTTTCATCAACAGTAACAGATGTACTATACCAATACTATGAATCAATAAAGGAGGGGGTGGTTAGGGTTATGGGAGGATTTGAGTTTTCTTTCATTTATGGAGCAATGAAAATGTTCTAAAAATTGAAAGAAATTATTGTAGTGATGGATGAACAGCTGTATAATGGTACTGTGGGCAACTGATTGTGTACATTGCATCTTTGTATGGTATGTGAACAATCTCACTAAAATTAAAAAAAGAAAAAAACTAAGCAACATCCCAGTTTTGCAGACACCTAGGTGCAATTTGCATTGAAAGTGTGTTTCTTGCTTAGATAAATGCACAGAAGCAAATGAATCAGATATTTCACTCCATTTTCAAAAAAGCAATATAACGGTTTTGCGTACATCCAAGTGCAAATTCTCTTCAAAGTGTGTTTCTGCCTTAGATAAGTGCATACAAGTGAATGAAACAGCTCCTTTAATGAGTTCTCAAAATTAAGCATCACACCAGTTTTGCAGGCTTTTACATACAAGTTTGGTGAAAGTGTTTTCGTGGATTAGGTAAGTGCCTAGGAGGTAATGAAAGAGGTATTTGATTCAGATCCCAAGCTGAGCATCATAGCAGTTTGGAAGACGTCCAGGTGCAAGTTTTGTTTAATGTGTGTTTGTGACTTAGATAAGTGTATAGAAGTAAAAGAAACAGCTATTTACCTCTGATTAGAAAAAAAGCATCATACAAGTTTAGCAACTTCGAAGTGCAAGTTCCATTAAAAGTGTGTTTCTGGGTTTGTAAAGTGCTTACACATAAGTGAAACTGCTAATTCACACTATGTTAAAAAATAAATGTATCACTTTCACAGGCTTTTAGGTACAACTTCTGTTGAAAGTGTGTTTCTGGCTTATAATAGTGCATAAAAGTGAATGAAACAACTGTTCCAGTGAGTTTTGCAATAAAACAACATACCAGTTACACTACTTATAGTTGCCAGTTCCATTGAAAGTTTGTTTCTGGCTTTGATGGGTGCATATATGCACAGGAAACATTGTTTCCCTCAGTTTCCAAATCTAACCAAAATTCCAGTTTCTCAGAATTCTTGGTGAAAACTTCTGTTGAAAGTGTGTTTCTGCATGGATGTGATGATACAGCTATTTCACTCATTTTCAAAACTAAGCAACCTACCAGTTTCACAGAAACTTCCTGCAAGTTCCATTGAGAGTGTTCCTACTTAGATTATTGCATAGAAATGAATGAAACATATTTCACTCACTTCTCAAAACTAAGCAACATAGGAGTTTGGCAGACTCCAAGGAGCACGTTGTGTTGCAAGTGTGTTCCTGGTTTTGATCAGTGCACAGAGGCAAATGATACAGATATTTCACTCAGTGTTCAAAAAATGCAACAATCCAGTTTAACATACATCTAAGTGTTAGTTCCCTGAAAGTTTGTTTCTGGCTTTGATAAGTGCATAGAAGCAAATGAAACCACTATTTCACTCAGTTTTGAAAACTAAGCATCATACCAGTTTCACAGAATTTTAGGTGCAAGTTTTGTTGAAAGAGTGTTTCTGGCTTAGATAAGTGCATAGAAGTTAATGAGACAGCTACTTCACTCTGTTTCCAAATTAAGCAACATACAAGTTTTGAAGATGCCTAAGTGCAAGTTCTGTGATAAGTGCATAGAATTGAATGAAATAGCCGTTTCACTCTGTTTTGAGCACTGTTTCTAACACTGTCACAGACTTTTAAGTGCCATTTCTGTTGAAAGTGTTTTTCTGGCTTAGAGAATTGTGTAGATGCGAATGAAACTGTTATTTCACAGTTTCTAGTACAAAGCAGCATATCAATTTCACAAACTTCTAGATGCAAATTGTGTTGAAAGTACATTTCTTGCTTAGCTAAGTGCATAGAAGTGAATGAAACAAGAATTACACTCAAATTTTGAAACAAATCAACATACCACATTCCCAGATATTTAGGTGCAAGTTCTGTTGAATGTGTGTTTCTGGCTCAGGTAAGTACATAGAATTGAATTAAAAAGCTATTTTTCTCAGTTTTCAATCCCAAGAAATATACAAGTTCAGCAGACTTCAAGGTTCAACTTCTGTTGAAAGACTGTTTCACTCTTAGGTAAGTGCATGTAAGTGAAAGAAACAGGTATTTCACTCAGTTCTCAAAACCAAGCAAAATAACAGTTTCACAGACTTTTCTTTGTGAAATTTCTTTTGAAAGTTTGTTTCTGGCTTTGAAAAGTGTGTGGAAGCAAGAAAAACATCTATTGTACTCATCTCTCAAAACTAAGCAACTTATGTTCTCAGACTACTAGGTGCAATTCTGAGAAAAGGTATGTGTCTGACTTCGATAAGTGCACAGAAGAGAGAAACAACTATTTCACTTAGCATTCATAATTAAGCAACATGCTTGTTTTGCAAAAATTCATTGCAAGTTCTGTTGAAAGTGTGTTTCACACTTAGATAAATGCATATAAGCTAATGAAGGAGCAACTTCATTCAGTTTTCAAAAATAATGGACAAAGTTTTCACAGACTTCTAGGTGCAAGTTCTGTTAAAGGGGTTTCTGGTTTGATAAGTGAAAAGAAGTGAATGAAGTAGCAAATTCACTCAGTTTTTGAAACTAAGGAAGATACCAGTTTTACTGACTTCTATGTCCAATTTCAACTGAAACTGTGTTGCTGGCTTAGATAAGTGTATGGAATTGAATGAAACAGCTATTTAACTCAGTTACCAAAACTAAATGACATACCAGTTTCACAGATTTCTAAGTGCAATTCTGTTGAAAATGTGTCTCTGGCTGAGATAAGTACATCGAAGTGAATGATGCAGGTATTTCACTCAGTTTCCAAAATTAAGCATTATAACTGTCTCACAGACTTCTGTGTGCATATTCTGTTGAAAGTGTGTTCTGGTTTAGATAGTGCATAGAGCAAATGCAACAGATATATAACTCAGTTACCAAAAGTAACAAGCATGCTCATTTCACAGATTTCTAAGTGCATGAACAGTCGCTGGTGTTGTCTGGTTTGGATAAGTGCATTGAAGTGAATGATAGTTATTTCTCTCAGTTTTCAAAATGAAGTAACATACATGTTTCACAGACTTCTAGGTGAATGTCCTGTGGAAAGTGTTTTTGACTTAGATAAGTGCATAAAAGTGAATGATCCAGCTATTTCTCTCAGTTTCCAAAATTAAGCATAACAGATTCACGGACTTCTAATTGAAAGTTCCATTAAAAATGTGTTTTTATGTAGATAAGTGCATAGAAGTGAATGAAACTGCTCTTACATGTAGATTTCAAACTAAGTAACATTCCAGATTTGCAGACTTCTTTGTGCATGTGCTTTTGAAAGTGTTTTTCTGGCTTAGGTTCATTCATAGAAGTGAATGAAACAGCAATTTCCATCAGTATCAGATAATAACTGGAATGTTTCCCAGTTTCACAGACTTCTAGGTGAGTTTTCAGCTGAAAGTCTCTCTCTCAGGAAAGTTCATAGACATGAATGGAACAGTTATTTCAATCAGTTTTGAGTAATAAGCAAAATACCAGTTTCACAGACATCTAGGTTAGTGTTCTGCTGAAAGTGTGATTCCAGCTCAGGAAATTGCAAAGAAGTGAAAAACCAGCTATTTCACTCAGATTCTGAAATTAAGCACCACACCACTTTCACAGAACTCAAGGTGTGTGTTCTTCTAAAGGTGGGTTTCTGGCTTAGAATTGTACATAAAAAATGAATCTGCTATTTCACTAGGTGAGTATTCTGCTGAAAGTGAATTTGGGCTCAGGAAAGTGATAGAAGCAAATGAACCTGCTCTTCACTCAGGTTTCAAAACTAAGCCATGTATCAATTTTTCAGACTTCTAGGTTTACTGTTCTGGTGATGGTGTATTTCTTACTCCAGAAGTGCTATTTCACTCAGTTTCCAAAATTATGCAACTTTTCAGTTCCACAGACATCTATGTGATTCTTCTGCTGAATGTTTGTGACTGCCTCTGGAAAGTGCATAGAAGTGAATGGTACATCTATTTCATACAGTTTCCAATACTAAGCAGCATACCAGTTGTGCCAACTTCTATGTGAGTGTTCTGATGAAAGTGCATTTCTGTCTCAGGAAAGTGCATGAAGCAAATGAAAGAGCTGTTTAACTCAGTTTCCAAAACAAAGCAACAAATTATTTTTGTAAACATCTACATGATTGTTCAACTGGATGTGTGTTTCTGCTCATGAATGTGCATAGAATATAATGAAAATGCTACAACATTCACTTTCTAAAACTGCAGCACAGCAGTTTCTCAGACTTCTAGGTAAGTGTCCTGATGAAAAGTGTGATTTTGCCCCTGGAAAGTGCATGGAATCATTTGAAATGGCTAAATTACTCAGATAACAAAACTGAGCAACATGACAAGTTTTCAGATTTTATTAGAGTGTTCTTCTGAAAGTGTGTTTCTGGCTCAGAAAAGTGCATAGAAATGAAGGAAGCTGTATCTCACTCAGGTTTCAAAACTATGCAACATACCAGTTTTGCCAACTTCTATGCGAGTGTTCTGCTGAAAGTGTGTACCCAACTCAGGAAAGAGCATTGAAGCCATGAAACAAATATTTCACTCAGTTTCAAAAATTAAGCAACAAACTAGTTTTACAGATTTAGTTTAGTATTCAGGAGAAAGTGTTTTTCTTGCTCAGGAAATTGCATAGAAGCCAATGAAACTGCTATTTCACTCAGTTTCCTAAACTAAGCAACATACAAGTTTGCAGAAATCTAGGTGAATGTTCTGTTGAAAGATGGATTCTGGCTCAGGAAAATGTAAAGATTAGAATGAAACAGCTATTGCACTCAGTTAAAAAAAATAAAGCAACGTACCAGTTTCACAGAATTCAAAGTGAGTGCTGTGATGAAAGTGTGGTTCTTACTCAGGAAAGTGCATTGAAGCTAATGAAATAGCTATGTCACTGAGTTTCCAAAATTAAGAAACACTCCAGTTTTAAAGTCTTCTACATTCTTGTTTGGCTAAAAGTTCTGGCTCAGGAAATTGCATAGAAGTCAATGAAGCAGCTATTTCATTGAGTTGCCAATCTTAAGCAACAAACAAGTTTCACAGACTTCTAGATGTGTTGTCTGCTGAAAATGAATTCTAGCTCAAGAAAGTGCATAGAAATGAAGGAAACTGATATTAATCTCAGTTGCCAAAGCCAAAGAACAAACCAGTTTCACAGACATCAAGGTGAGTATTCTGCTGAAAATGTATTTCAGTATCAGGAAAATGCATAGAAGTGATTGAAACAGCACTTTTGCTCAATTTCCAAAATAAAGCAATATACCAGTTTCACAAACCACTAGGTGAGGATCTGCTGAAAGTGTGTTCCTGGTCCAGGTAAATGTGAAGAAGAAACAGGAATTTCACTCCATTTCCAAACTAAGAAATATAATAATTTTGAAAACTTTTGTTGAGTATTCTGTTCAATGTGTGTTTTTGGATGTGTTTGGGACCTCTCAGTGCAGCTTCCTGGTGTATAATCTTTTCAAACTTAAAAGTTAAAAATTGCTTTCTTCTAGAAGGAGGCAAAGGAACAGAGCCCATAACAGCATTAGGGCCTCCATGTGTGAGCTGAAACTGCCTGGACATGGCTGGAATGTGCACATCAGGGGCTGCCATGGCTGCTGGGGGAGAAGAGCTGGGTGCTGTGGAGAGAATGGGCAACTCCACAATGTTCCATGCTGTACATTTTGACCTTGGTGTGCCCAACATATCAATAATTTCATGATTTTAAGGTGTGATCAGTGTAGAAGTTAATTCAATATTAATACTACATTCCGGGGTGGTCCTTCTCCACCCTGGTCCCTGTGCACAGGTGCAAGTTGGCCTGCTCTCTGCACCTTTGCAATGCCAAGTTGTCACCTATTTTCATCCTTGGGCCTGGGCTCCCAGGAAGGCAGCTGGGGACCCTGGGCTTGCCCCTGGTCTGTGACTCCCACCCTGATTCCCACAGGCTGAGCCACCCGGAATTCCTCCTTCCACCCCTCAGGCATCTCTGTCCCCCCAGAGCTCAGTACCCTCCCCTTCATCACCCCCACACAGTAGGGGCCGCTCCCCATCTAGTCCAGTCCCACAGGACATCCAGCCTGGATATTCTCCAGGACAGGAGGGGTGTCTCCAGCCAGCAGAGAGGATGGCTGCACTGTCCCTGTGCTTCTCCCAGACCCCTGCTCTGGAATAGACAGGCTGGAGGACAGACTGCCACTTCCTCTTTCAGACACCTCCAAGATTGGACAGCAAAAGAAGGTCCTCAAGCTAGCAAGCACCTGGCAGAGGATTCCACAGGGCCTAATGATTTTCCCATGGGGCTGGGATGGGTGAGCAGGTGGCTGTGGCATCCACGAGTCCAGGGCCTTGCATGCACACCCCACAGCTTGTAACCACAGCACGGGCTGCTTCCCAGCCTCAACACATGCACAGTTGAAAGTAGAGGGCTGTGGAAGTCACCTGCCTAAAGGTGGATGGTGAGATCGCGGATGGAGACAAACTCTGTCCTGGGTGGTCTGATCCCAGGCTTTATCAGGGCTTCAACTTCTGACTTGGGACATCTTGACCCCACAGGAGAAGCAGCATATAAGGTGGGGGGCAGGGACATGCTTGAGCACCTCCCTGTGCTGGTGCCATGCTCAGGAGCAGGGCACACAAGGGCATGGATAAAGCCAGGGTGACCCTGTGCCCCCTCACGGGGAAGGGCAGGCAGGAATCTGATGAGCACACACATCCCCGGGTGTGATGAGGACAAAGAGGAGGAAGCAGTGGGAGGTGGCGGTGTGTGTCCTAGTTCTGGGGCCAGGAGTGAGATGACACAGACATGAATGACAGCAGGACTGGCCAGGGGATGTGAACACCCAGTTCCCACAACAGGAAAAATGTCACAGTGGCTGAGGAGGAGAGGCCTTGGCAGGTGTGAGGGGGGTGAGGAGCCCCTTCCTGGGAGCCTAGCAGCTCATCAGGGAACAGAGCCCAGCAGAGCTTTCCCTGGAATGGCAGTGATGGGGCTGCTGCTCCCTGTCAGATCCTCTGTGGAAACCATGCAGAGCCCCTCTGCTAAAATTTCATCACATGATCGTCCCAGGGGTCAGGGAGCCAGGGAGTCAGTGTCCCATTAGACTGGGCCTGCGGACCCCAGTGGATTCCTGCCATTAGGGGAAAGGCATTGAGACACGGAGCTGCTTTCATTACCCCAAAGTGGTCCCAGCCTAGCCAAGGAGGCACGAGTGTGACTGACCCAGACAAGCATTTCCTGAGTGCAAGGCCCCTTCTGGTATGGGAGCTTCCCAAGCACCCACCTCTGCACTGGGTTCTCCCTTCCCCTGAAGTTCTCAGTCCACAGACCCAGTGTCAGAGCCCAAAGCTCCGCCAGCAAAGGGAGTGGCTGCAGCACTGGCGTGTGAGGGGTGTTCATGCCCCCACGGAGACCCCAGACCCACCTGCAGTGAGTTGGTCACAGCTTGGGCAGGGGCAGGACTCTGGGCTAATCCACATCATGTTACTGGAAGCCCCATCCCTGCCCCATTCTGGAGCCCTCCAGGTCTCTGAGGAAACATGGGGTGATGGGTACCCAGGCTGCCCTGCAGTTACTTCAGGTGAGGCCCAAGTGCTGGTCACCACCCCCAACACAATGGCCACATCCAGGACAGATGGAGGGAGGCAGGGGCTGCAAGGAGGGAGGATGGTGGTGGGGAAGGTCCCCTGGGCAGGGAATCAGCAGGGCATGACAAGGGGGCCAGTGGGGATGGAGGCTGCTGACATCATGGGGGGAAGGGGAAGGTGACTCACAGGGAGAGAAGGCGGTGATGTCACAAGAACCAAGCTGAGTTCCACCAGCTGATTGTTGGGTGGGTTTGGGGGTGGGGCCTGGATACACAGCAATTGCCAGGGCCTGAGGCTGAGCAGAAAGGCTGAGTGAGCTGAGATGGCGCCACTGCTGCTGCTACTCCTGCTCTTTCTGGCCAACTAGCTCAGATCAGTTTAGTGGTCCTCCCTCACCAACACATCCCATACCAGGAATCCTACCCAAACAGTGGGGTCCCCCTGGATGGCATCCCCCTTCACACCCAGTCGTGGGCCAGGGAATATGCGGACCCACACTCAATGCCCCATGAACACCCTCCTGCCTGGGGAAACCCTGTTCCAACAATCCACCTTTGAGTCCCTGCTGATCCAGCAACAGCCGTGGACCCACAGTCGATGTCCCTTGGAAGACCTCCCACCTGCACAACCCCTCTACCAACCATGCAGTTTTGAACCCACAATGATCCACCAGCAGAAGTGGACCTGCATTCAGTGATCCTTGGACCACCACACACCTGCAGAACCCCTGTCCCGACCATCCACCTTCAGGCCCCTGCTGATCCACCAGCAGTGGTGGAAAAAAACACACTGCACCTTGGATGACCTCTGGTGCACATAACTCCTGTCAGTACTGTCCACTTTCAAGATGCTGGCATACCAGCAGCCACAGACCTGCAATCGGCAATCCTTGAACCACCACAGCCTGCAGAACCCATGTCCCAACTGTCCAACTTCAAGTCCCTTCTGATCAACCAGAAGTCGTGGACCCACATTCAATGCCCCTTGGATGACTTCTGGTGCATAGAAGTCCTGTCAGAACTGTCCACCTTCGAGGCCCCACCAATACACTGGCAGCTGCAGACCCACACTCTGCAACCCTTGGACCACCTCATGCCTGAGGATCCCCTGTCTGAAACATCCACCTTCAATTCCCTGCTGATCTACCAGAAATCATGGCCCCAGAGTCAGTACCCCTTGGATGACTTCTGCTGTGCACCAGTCCTGCCAGAACTCTCCATGTTCAAGCCTCTGCCAATCCACTGGCAGCCACAGAACCACACTCAGTGACCATTGTGCCACCTCCCAACTGCCGGACCCCTGTTCAATCATCCACCTTAAAGCCCATGCTGATCCACCAGCAGTCGTGGAACAACACATACTGCCCCATGGATGACCTCAGGTTTGCACAACACCAGTCAGAACAGTCCTATTTCAAGACCCAGTGGTTACACAGTCTGCCATGGACCTGGACTTGACAACCCTGGAACCACCATGCACCTGAGGAATCCTTATACCACCCATCCAACTTCAAGCCCCCACTGATCAACCAGAAATTGTGGACCCACACTCAATGCCCCTTGGATGATTTCTGGTGTGCACAAGTCCTGTCAAAACTGCCCACCTTTGAGCCCCCACCAATCCATTGGCAGCCACAAACCCACACATGGAGGCCCTTGGACAACCTCACCCCTGCAGAAGCAGTGTTGCATCCATCCACCTTCGAGCCACCTCTGATCCAACAGAAGTCACAGAACAAAACACACTACCCTTTGAATGACCTCCAGTGTGCACAACTTTGGTTAGAATTGTCCACTTTCAAAGCCCCGCAGATCCATTGGCAGCTGCAGACCTGCATTCAGTGACCATTAGACCACCTCCCTCCTGCTTAACCCATGTCCCAACCACACAATTTCAAGCCTCCACTGATCAACCAGAAATCATGGACCCACATTCAATGCTGCTTGGATGACTTCTGGTGCACACAAGTCCTGTCAGAACTGATCACCTTTGAGCCCCCGCCAATCCACCAGCAGCCATGGGCCAGCGCACGGCAATGCTTGGCCCACTTCCCACCTGCAGAATCCCTGTCCCAACCATCTGTCACCAGGTCCCCAGTGATAAACCAGAAGTCATGGACCCACATTCAATGCCCCTTGGATGACTTCCAGTGTGCACAAGTCCTGTCAGAACTGTCCAACTTTGAGCCACCAATGAGCCACCAGCAGTTGTGGACCTACATTGGATGCCCCTTGGATGACCTTTCTCCAGCCCAACTCCTGTACAACTGTCCACCTTTGAGCCTATCCTGATCCACCGGCAGCTGCAGACTTGCACTTGGCATGCATCAGTCCCCATCATGACTGAGGACCCCTTGTCCAAAAGGTCTGACTTCAAGTCCCTGCTGATCAACTGGCAGCTGCCAACCTGCATTTCAAACCCAAAGGACCATCTCTTGCCTCTGGATCCCTTAACCCATTTTCTGTCTTCCAGCCCCTGCTAATCCACCATCAGGTGTGGATGTACTCTCAATGCCCCTTGTACCCCCTCCTGTGGGCAGAACCCTTGTCCCAACCTTCCATCATCAAGCCCCAACAGATCCACCAGCACCTGTGGATCCACACTCAATGGCCCTTGGACCCCCCCCTGCTTGCACAATTCCTGTCCCAAGAGTCCATCTTTGAGCCCTCAGAGACCCACTGGCAGCTGTGGACTTGTGATCAACACCCCATGGACCCCCACCCACCTACAGAAACTTCATCACACTCCTCCATCTTCCTGCCACTGCTGACCCATTGGAAAACTGATACCCAGAGTGCCGGGGATACCTGCCTGCTGAGGAACTCTGGACAAGGTGGACTAGGAAATATTGATGGTTTAGGCCCAGTTTTGAGGCCCCAGCAGTACCCAGAATGGTTCAGAGCACAGTTCTCCCTCTGAATCACTCTGCTCATGGGGTGGCCTTCCCATGGCCAGAAGACCTTGATCTGGGGACTGACTTCAACCTACTGTCCTTGCGCTGTATCTTCTAGGGATCCGTTTTCTCATTGGAGTTCTCTTGTTTAAAGAGAGTAAGGGATGGTGAGGTTGTGAAAAGCAGATGAACCTGGAGATGCAAGAGCTCTGAAAAACCAGCAAGCTTGTAGGGAAGTCATTTTTAGACTGTGAGGAAGCACTTGAATGCATAAAGATGATTTCTAGAGTAACCATGAGTCTTTCTGAAATCTGTTGAAGGAAGTCACTGAGTTAAAAGATACACTTAGAGTGCGTGAGCAGGAACACTTAAGGTTAATGCAAATTTGACTTCTCAGCTTGGTGACCCAGGAAGGACAGGATTTAAAGGTCATGCCAGAGAGCCAGTTTTCCCCATGTACATTATAACAAAGGCAGTTGTGAACAAGTTCCTGAGGAAACCCAGGTCCTTGGGATGATCATGCTGGACCAGGTGAAGCTCACCCAAGGACTCCCTTACTCAGCATCATTATCCTCAGGGCCTGGGATTCCTCAGGAACTGGTTCCCAATTCCCCTTATCATCTGCTAATGTGCTCATGGACAGCTGGATCTCCAGATGTTCTTTAAATCCTGTCCTTCCTGGCTCACCAAGCTGAGAAGGCAAATTTGCAGCAACCATTTGTTTTCTTGCTCACACACTCTGAGTGCATCTTTTAGCTTAGAGACCTCCTTCAACAGATTGTCAGTAACACTTATGGTTGCTTTAGAATTTGTCTTTATGTGTTCAAGAGCTTCCTCACAGTCTAAAAAATATTTACCTCCAAGTTTGTTCGTTTTGGAGAACTCTTGCCACTCCTGTTCCATCTGTTTTTCATGACCTCCCCATCCTTTACACTCTCTGAAGAAGAGGACTCCAATGAAGAAAAGGGCTCCCCAGAGAATACAGAGAAAGGACAGTAGACTGATATCAGTCCCCAGACCAAGGTCTTCTGGCCCTGGGAATGCCATCCCCTGAGCAGAATGAAGCAGAGGGTGGACTGTGCTCTGAACAGTTCTGGGTACCAGCTGGGGCCTCAAAACTGAGCCATAGACCATTGATATTTCCTAGCCCACTTTGTCCAGTGTCAGAACCTCAACCTTCATGGCCAAGTCTGAGTCTGGCCCTTCCATTGGGTGTTCCATTCCAGCCTGAGCTAGTGGTTTGGATTTATTCTTCCTGGGTAGAATGGAGAGAAGACCCATGGGGGAGGATTAAACTGTATTGGAACCATCTCTGTGTTGTGACCACCATGAGAAGTGTGAAGCCCATGGACTCTGAACAAGGCTGACAGGATCCACACCCCAGGTCCACCCCTTCTCAACTGTGTGCCCTTGGACAACTGACTTACCCTCACTCTTCCTTCACTTGTGAAATGGGATAATAATAATAAAATAATAAAATTTCTTCTGGTGTGATGGAGTTTGAATGAATGTTTGTAAAGCTTTTAGTACCTGGCCAGCCACAGGGAAAGTGTGACCTAAGTGTTAAGTCTGTTTCCAGAGTCAACTGTCTCCTCCAAGGGGAAGCCTTGGCTCCTGGGTGAAGAGCCCTGTTGAAGCTGGTTGTTTTCCTAGCAACTGAATTTTTCAGCCTAGATTTGAAGGGGCAAAGGAGGAGTAAGAGGAGAGATTGGCCTTCATACTCTGCATGCCGTCTCATGGCCACCACCTGGATGGATGTGGCCCAGGTCTGAGGTGTGACAGTGAGCTAGAACCGAAGGAGCCACTGGAGGCCTTTGAGGCAGAAATGGCAAATGCAGCTGGACTGAGTTTTTGAGTGCTGCACAGAGGAGAGATCTTTCTGGACTGGCTCATGGCCCTACCTGGACAAGGGAAACCACCCAGCGTAGCAGTTGCTGTCTGGTGTGCACAGCTGCAAATGCTGCTTGATGGGCCACTCACACCCCATGGTGTGAATGCACAGCTAAATGGTGGTGCTGTGCACAGTTGATTGTACACTGTGGATGATTGGATGGTATGTGCATATATCTCAATAAAACTGAATTTTTAAAAATGCTGAAAAGGAGATCAGACTTCAAATAGAGATGAACAAAATGGATTTCTTGGGGCTAAGGTAAATCAGCCTAAGGGAAAGGATGATGTTGACTGTGTTTTAAAACTTCAACTTCTATGTGAGACCAAAGGAAGAGATTCATTTGGTGAAAAATCTATATTTTCTGTAGCACACTACATTATATAACTTGTATCATCAGTTTATTCAAACACCATAAGTATATGGAACCTTGAATATAGGGGATGAGATCTGTTTAGTTTTTAAAGATTAGTCTGAAGCCCTGATATATCCCAGAGTAATTTGGGCAGAGAATAGAAAGTATTTGCAAAGTCCCTTTGAGGGACGGGGGGAAAGCATGGTAATATTAAACTTCCCCACCTGGGGAGTTTCTGATATTCTTGCAAGCATTGGGACTACCAGTTTGGCAGATGGAGCCCTTGATTTTTGGGCTTGCCCTTATGAGCTTGTTACTGCAAAGGAGAGGCTAAGCTGACTTATAATTATGCCTAAGGATCACTTCAAGAGAACCTCTTTTGTTGCTCAGATGTGGCTTCTCTCTCTAAGCCAACACTGCAGGTAAACTGACTCCTCCCCCCATCGGGATGTGACTCCCAGGTTTGTAAGTCTCCCTGGCAATGTGGGGCATGGATCCTGGGGATGAGCCTGGCCATGGCATGGTAGGACTGAGAAAGCATTCTGAACCAAAGGGGGAGGAGAAATGAAACAAATTAAAGTTTCAGTGGCTGAGAGATTTCAAATGGAGTTGAGAGGTCATTTGGGAGGTTATTCTTATGCATTACATAGATATCCCTTTTTAGTTTTTAGAGTAACAGAATAGTTAAAAGGAAATACCTGAAACCATTGAACAGCAACCCAGTACCCTTAATTCTTGAATATGATTGTGTAACTATATAGCTTACATGATGTGAACATGTGATTGTGAAAACCTTTTGGCTCACACTCCCTTTACTCAGTGTATAGACAGATGGGTAGAAGATTGGGGACAAAAAGTAAATGAACAATGGGGGAGGAAGGGTATGAAATGTTTGTGTGTTCTAATTTACTTTTATTTGTATTCTTATTTTTATTTTTTGTAGTAATGAAAATGTTAAAAAATTGTCTGTGGTGATGAATGCACAAGTATATGATGATACTGTGAACAATTGATTGTACACTTCAGATGATCACATGGTATATGAATATCTCTCAATAAAATTGCACTTAAAAAAAGAAGTAGCCCAGAGGTTCCCTCATATTCCCTTCCAGTAACCTTCCCCCTAAGTAACACCTATTCTTATCTCTACTCCCATGGGTTAGATTTGTCTGTTTTGTAACTGAATAAATGGAATCACACAATATCTTTTTGCCTTTATCTTCTTTTAAATAATGTCTGTGAGATGCATCCTGGATATATAGCAGTAATGCACTCCTTTTCACGGTTTGGTGGATTTCTATTAAATGAATATGGCACAGTTTTATGTATCCGTTTTACTGTTGACAGACTTTTAGGCTGACTCCTTGGCTGTTTATAATGCAACTGCTATGAACAGTCCTGTGCACCTCTCGGTGGGCACATGGATTCACTTTTTCTTGGGTACATATAGCTATGAGAAGAAGTGCTGGGACTGCAGATAAAGTACAGATAATATCAAATATTTTCTTCAAAAATAATAGAAAAAGTTTACATCTGCACTAGCTATACTGAGAGTTCCATTGACACAAATCCTTTCCAACAGTTGGTATTGACATCCACTTGAAGTTGTAGTGGTATCTCGTTTAGTGCCTGTTTAAATCTTGACTTTTTTTTAACTCAGTTGTCAGTTGGGAGGGGGCTGAGGGAAATGCTGGGGTACTGAAATGTCTTGTGTCTTCATGTGGTGGTGGTTTATTGCGTCTGTTTATGTACATTGTGGTTGGTGTTTTGTGTATCCTTTTTAAGAAGTTCAAGATATTACAGCTATGTTTTCTTCTAGAAGTTTTACTATGAAACTTTTTACATTTAGTTTATGATCCATCTCAAATTGATTTTTTGTTTAATGTGTGAGAAATTAAGACATCAAGGTTAGTATATCCCCATATGCATATCCAAATTAACCAGCACAATTTACTAAAAAGACCACTCTTTCCCCCATTGTATTGCAGAAAAACTTTGTGTGGGCCAGGTAATTATCTATATATTTCTGGATTTTATTCCATTCTGTTTGTCCAGTTCTCTATCCTTGTTCTATTCCACCTCATCTTACTTATTGTAGCTTTATATAAGTCTGTGTATCTGGGAGTGTAAGTGCTGCAGTTTTGGTCTTCAATTTTCTTGGCTATTGCAGATGATTTGCTGACTTTAAGTGGTTATAGTGGGCATCAGGATCTTGTTTTTAAACTCATGTTCAATAGCTCACCATTAATTATGATATTAGTTGTAGGGCTTATTGCAGGTACCCTTCTCCCAATAAGATATAATTTAAAAAACAAACAAATAATAGTTTGGAAATTAAGCAATACATTTTTAAACAGAGCTGGGAATAGGATGAGGCAAGCAAGGGGCCAAAGGTGCAAGGTGCAGAGTGCAATTTGTCCCTGCACTTTCACAGACCTGAGAGTGAGTTGCTCCTTCATTTTGTGATTGAGGATCCTTATTTTCCCCATTCTAGTCCTCCTCCTGGTTCTAAATAATCCACAGGAGCATATTTTGGAAATGAAAATATTTATGGAAATGAGTTAAAGCAGTTTTTGGAGATTTATTTCTTTAAATGCATATGTTTGAAAAGAAGAAAGGTTGACAAATCAAATCACTGCTCTCCAGAAAAATATCTGAGTTGATGGAAATGTTCTATATTTGTACTGTCCAATATAATGGCCACTAAACACTTGTGACTTGATCTCTTGTTCTATGACTAGTGTGACTGATGTATTGAGCTTTAAATTTAACTTTGATCTTACTTATCAAAAATCCCAAAAAACTTATGTAGATACACTCCACATGTGAGGTAGAATTTAACTCCCCTCCTCCCTCACTTCCAACCCCCCTCCATTACCTGAGTGTAGTTCTGGACTTAATTACTTGCTTCCAATAAACAGTGTATGAAAAGGGGAAAATAACTTTACAGTGGAGAAACTTGTCAGAAAATCCTTGGCCAGTTGTTCAAGGCTAACACCCCAGTGATAAGTCAGGTTGAGAGCAGGTATCCCTCCTATGAAATGATGAGAAGGGCTCATCAGTTGTGTGGTATTCCTAAAAACCCATAACCCCAATGCAAGAAAAACAGCAGACAAGCCCAATTGAGGAACAGTCTACAAAACACCTGATCATTACTTATTCCTTAAAATTGCCAAGGTCATGAAAAACAAGGAGTCCGATGAACTGTTCACTGACCAGAATAAGCTAAGGGATGTGATGACTAAATGTTCTGTGGTATCCTGGGTGGAATTCTGGAACAGACAAAGGTCATTGATGGAAAAAACAGTGAAATCCAAATAAAGACTAGAGTTTATTTAATAGTAAAATACAAATACTGCAGTTACTGTTTGGCCTAAGGATGTCATTTCACATATATAAATTTTAGATATTGCATATGTCTTTAAATCTATGATGTCTTAATTTTGACTATGAACAGAAATCTTCAACCTCAGAATATCAATCATATTTAGATTGTGTGATCTTCATACCGTTAGAAAACATGATTCTAAATAGTCAGGCCTGCCTGATCCTGCATCAAACAGAGAAACAAGTGTCTTTGCTTTGGTGAGAAGGTGAGCTTATTGAAGATGCATCACCAGGAAACTGGAGGAAAAAAAAAAATCTTTCCAAGACCAGTTCACTGTGAGAAGAGTTTTTTGTTCTTTTATAACCCAAAACAGACAAAGAAGAGGCCAGAATCCAGAAGAAAGCAGAAGGGAAAAGAACAAAGAAGAGAGAAAGCTGTTTGTGACCAAACACCTCCTGTTATCTTGAAGTCTTCCCCTCATTCAGGCTTGTTTTTCAAGAAAAAGGCAGTGGCCAGCAGACTGTCTGGTCATATCCCTTGCATTGTCCTGCAGGTGATGCTGGGAAAGTTCCTGGGAACAAAGAGTAAGGTTTTTGTTGTTGAGATTAGAGCAACAGCAAGTTATTTTAACAAGGGCTTTTTATGCTTAGAATAACTCAAGACTGCTTGAGTGACTTAGAATAATTCAAGGCTGCTTGAGTGAAGTGATCTTAATATTAAGTTTTTTTTCTCTCTCTATATTGGCTATTGAAGACTATACTAAGCATTTCCCAGCTAAAGAAATATATTGAGTATTTTCTATTTATCCAGCTATCAAACCCCTCCCCCATTTTACGTGATATTTTCTTATTCTTAAGAAATGGTATTTTGTGAGCATTTCTTATAAAAGGGAAAGTGAGCTGAGTTCTCCCTTCTTGTAACTGCTTTTGCTGAGCAAGAGCGAAGAGGTTCTTATATTAATCTGGAAGATGCTCTGGATATAAACTCACAGACACAATACAGGCAACAATAAGACAAGCATACGGCAAGAATGAAAACCATGCTAATAAGGACTATTTTCCATTCCACAGGTAAATTCATTAACCACTCAGAAAATGAGTCCAGTTTACTAAAATCATTAACATTATCAATATCATCCTGCATTTGATTTACTATAGAAGAGATACTGTTATACTCCTCTGGTATATATGTGCAGCACTTAATGCTAGTGAATGAACGTTTTTACTGAGCTGCGTTGTGTGTTAAGCTTACAGTACTATACATGCTGTCCCCCCATAGGAGCAGGTCTTTGTGTTCATTATGTTTTTTTAGGTTTCAACCAATCACGCTGGCAGTTACAGCTCTGGGAGGTATGTTCTTTGTACAGTTGTAGCGCAGCATCATTTGCCCTCTGGAAAACAGGACGGTGGGCTTCAGGGTTCTGTCGGACTGTCTCCCAGCGCCCTCCGGCACCATGCAACAGAGCCCATCTGGAGGCAGTGCCCACTGAAGAGCCAAAGCGACCGAGTCTTTTCTGGCAGGCAGAGCCAAAGGTGTCTGTAGTAAAAGGTGTTTTCAGAAAGTAACAGCATGTAATGAAGGTGTCAGGGATTGATTTGGGTGATGAATGTACCACTATGTAATGGTACTGTAAACAATCGAAAGTACGATTTGTTTTGTAAGACTGCATGGTATGTGAATATATCTCAATAAAATGAAGATAAAAAAAAAAAAAAAAGTAACAGCATGTTCCCGTCTACCTCTGGAGCATGCCCATGTGATGTGGTTGACACCTTCGTAGGTCTAGGGACCACAGAAATGGGTCTCACCAATAACTCCGACGGGGAGAGAGCATGCAGGCACAGTACTAGGAGCCTGGTCTAAACATGCAAGCACTTCAATTAAAGCAAAGGTCTAATTTTTTTTCTTTACATTTAATAGGGTTATATTAGATAATGGGTAGAACATAATTTATATACTTGCCTTGAAAGTCTTTCTTTGTTGTTGAAGATGAAGCTCTGACTTGTAGCTAACTGCAAGCACTTTCAGAGAAGCTTCAGGGTGAAAGACTGTAACCGACAAGGGAATTTGGCTGTTTCTGTGACATATAACATTTTAAAAAATAACTGAAACCATAACTAGCAGTACTATATTGTTGTTTAATATTATGCAGATCAGTAACCCAAAGAAGGTTAGAAAATTTTTAATTCTTATAATATTCTCTAATCATTTCTTATGCACATTGTAACATATTAACCATTTTTACCACTTTATTTTTTTTCAAGGTGAAAGAACAAATTCTTTTCAACTGTTGGGTATAAAAAGATACTTTTTAGGGCTTGACCTTGGGAAAGCAAAATATTAAAAGTTGTTAGGTTTGAATCTGACCATAATACCACAAATTTAGAAACTGATAAAGGAATAACTTTTTAAAAAATCCCACATTTTTGGAAAATAATAAAATATTACCACATAACCCTTGCAATAAAAGAGAATCACTAGGGATATTAGGGAGCACATGGAATTGAATGATGATGTAGATATTACAGTTAGAAGTTGTAAGACAAAGCTAAATAAGTAGTTAAAGCGAAATTTGTAGCATTAAACATATGCAGGGAAGTTATAAACAATGAGCTAGACTTCTTTCTAAAAAGTTGCAAATAGTAGCAACAGAGCAAACCCACAGGGGTCAAGAATGAAGAAATTATAAAGAATGGGGGAATAGAAATAAAATAGAGAAGAAAATAGCTTTACAGACGATTAGCAAAATAAAAAGGTGGTTCTTCGCAAGATTGCAAACCTCTGACAGAACTGGTCAATAAATTAAAGAAGAAAAAGTACAAGTAAACCAACAACCTGCAAACTTTTCCTATAAAGTGCCAGGCGGTAAGGATTTTAGGCTTTGAAAGCAGTGAGCTCAGTCTTTGTTGCAGTTAATCAGCTATGGTGTTGTAGCACGAAAGCAGCCCAGAACAATACCGCAGGGAAAGGACAGGTCTGTGTTCCAATAGAAAAGTTATTTATATACACAAATGTGAATTTCATGTCAACAAGGTAACATTCTCCTTTTAACCTCCTCCGCCAACCACTTAAAATTGTAAACACCATTCTTAACTAGCTGCAAGTTGTGCAAAACCAGGGGGCAGGCTGGATTGGATTCACCCCCACATGCAACCTCAAGGGAAGGGGAGTCAAGGCCCAGTTTAATTGTCAAGTTCCATAACCATGGAGCACGCAGTAGGGCTTTTATGGAAAAGGTGACACACCTGAGGGTCAGGAAAGCTGGATTCTAGGAGGGGACTGAACCTCAGCTACCTAGGCCCCTCCAGGAACATCTGGTCTTTGCTGCTCTCTCTGCTCCCCACAGCCAGACTGTGCAGCACCTGGAGACCACCAGAGGCGCTGGAACATGCACATACACCTGACCCCCGCCCTGCCTGGGGAAGGGACCTGGCAGCCAATCAGAGGTCGCAGCGGGTGCCCTGAGGCATCTGGGGTCTCCAGAGGCCTGAGGAGGCTTCATTCTCCTGGGCTTTGCTTGGCGCGCACCTTGGGCCTGGTGCCTCGGCCACAAGGAAAGGAGCACACACCCTGAGTCACTTTCCAATTGTATTTATTTTTCACTTGATGAAATGTCCTCCAGCTCGGAAATCACTCATGCCAAGCAAGGGGAGCCGGCTCTTAGCTGTCCTGGCTGGCTGCCAGTCAGCAGACAGCCCTTCCCTCTGGGAGTGTCTTCTCCTCCCGCCCTAAGAGAGGACACGCACAGACATTAGTATCATCCCCAAACCTTAGAGCACATCAGGGGCAGAACCAGCCTTGGCCCCATCTCTTCACTTTATTAATTTGCTAGACTTTGGGGAGAGTGATCCGAACATAGGCTTGAAGCTCTGAGGCAGGCCTAGGGGCGGGAAGTGGTAAGAAGACACACTTCCTAACCTAAAGAAAGGGCAGAATGGAAGTGCCCGTTCCTACTGCTGGCCAGGCCAGGAAGTGGGACTAAGCCAGCAGGGGCTCCCCATCCAAAGGGGTGCTTGGGTTTGGGGGCAGGAACCTCACTCCTCCCGCTACCCCAGCTCCCCCTTTGGCCCCGGGAGGCGGAGTGTCCTCAGCCTCTTTGGCCCCAGGTGGGCTCGCCTCGCCCGAACTGATTCTGGTGTGGCCGGGAATCCAAGAGTGCGGCGCGCGGCGAGGCGCGGGGAGCGGGGCGCGGCCCCTTTAAGGCCCGCGTCAAGCAGAGGAGCGCTTGGGCGGGCCGAGAGGCGGGGCCGTGGGGGGCGGCCGCTGGGCTGCACCTGCAGCTCGGAGCGCGCGGAACCGAGGAACGGGATGCTGCGAGGTCGGCGGACACACCGGCCACAGCGAGCGCACCGCAGTCCCCAAGTCCTCCTCCTACTGCTCTCGCTCTTCGGCTCGCTCCGGATAAGTTGCGCCCCCCGCGCCGGCCTCTTGGGAGCCCCGAGTCTGCGGGCGCGCACACGCCATGCGGGGCTCTCCTGAGCTTCCCCGTCCGGTGCCCGCGTCGCGCGCTCTTCGAAGCCGCCTGTGGTCTGCAGGGGTGGGGGCCACCGGGGCGGCGTCGAGCGGCGCGGGGCCACAGTGTGGGCGGTGGATTGATAGGAGACCGGCGGGAGCCCTGCGGGCAGCAGGACCCGCCAAGCTTCCCTCGCCGCCTGGTGCCTGCCTCCGCTGGCGGAGCCGGCGCGTCCTCCACCGCCAGGGAGCCGCGCGCCTCCGGAGTTGTCGCGCCGGCCCGGCCCAGGGCTGCGGGCTAGGGGAGCCTGGCGGGGGCGGACCGGGGTGCAGGCGTCTTTCGGTCTTGCCGCCTATGCCAGGGTCCCGGGGTCCGCGGCCCCGAGGCCCAGCGCCGCCCCGTTCTTCGGGGTGTTTGCCAGGACCATCGCTGCTACTGGGTGACGGATGGGGACCGCTGGGCATCCTTGCCGCAGGGTCCCCCTCCGCACCCTCTGCAGTCGGAGTCCTGGCGGGGCCCTCAGGGCTCAGAGCGGGGCGGGGGGAGCCGGATAAGGGGCCTGCACAGGCGAGGAGTGCGCCCTGGGATCGCGGGCCTGGCGCCTGCTTTCCTCCTGGGGAGTCGCGCTGGCCCTCTCGCCGGCTCGCGCTCTGCGTTTCGCGGGGTGCAGGGCTTCCGGGGCGCGTGCAAGCTGCTGGGGGGCGGGGGGCGGGGAGCCCTGGGCGGAGGTGGAGGGGGCGCGGGAGTTGCAGGCACCCCCTCTCGTGGCTGATCGGCCTGGCTGCCTCCTCCCGGGACGCGCTGTTGTAATTTCGGATCAAGTGCAGGCGACCAAGGCTGGCTCTGAGGCCGCAGAGCGCGCCCGGGATGCCCCGGGCAAAAGCCTCGGAGTGGGTGGAATCTTTCATGGACGAGTTTAGCCTCCTCCTGGGCTGCCAGTGCTGTTTAGAGCTGCGATCCCGAGGAACGGAGCGGTGATTTGGAGTTTTTCCCTACAATGGTGTCGCGCCAGCTCTGCCTCCTCCTTGGGGCCTTTGGGTGGAGGTGTTCTGTGTCGAAGTGCCCGGGACCCCGGGGCTCGGAAACCCGAGAGCAGGGAGTTGGAGGAGGAGGCCGGCAGGAGGCGCGTTCTGCTCTGGCAGGCTGGTGGATTTGTGCCTAGAGGACAGAGGAGGATGGGGCTGGGGAAAAGAGCCCCTCCCTGGCTGCGGGTAACCGGTGCCACAGGGAAGCTCGGGGGCCTGGGGGCTGCAGCCTGTGCAACTGGGAAGCCAGCCGGTCACAGGGGAAAGAGCTCAGGGAGCTTGGGGCACAGCCCACATCCCACAGTGGGCAGCAAAGCTGAATGTCCTAGGAGGACGATGCCCACCGTTTCTCTCCTGTAGGGGCTGGAGGTGGGGGCGCTCAGGGCCAAGGAGTGTCCAAGGAAGAGGGGTGAAGATGGGAGCTGGGCCCCTCCCCCACACTCTCAGTGTACCCCAGCCTCCTTGCAGCCTCTCTCTGAGCTGGTTGCTTTGCCCAGTTCTCAGCTGATCCTCAGGACTCCTCTTTGTTGCTCTTTTCCTCCTCTCCTCCCTCCTGGGGTGATCCTGCCCAGAGGAGACTTAAGGGAACTGCTGGTCCTCCTCCCCCAAAGCACGGAGTACGGGGCCCACAGGGGAACATGGCTCTGCAGAGGGCAGGCCTGGACCCTGCTTCCCAGTTCCTGGCCCCACCTGGAGCCCCCCATCTCTTCAGGGGCTTCCTTGGCTGACACTGGATTCCTGCTCTGCCCTGTGAACCCCACAGGTCCCCAGCCTTGCTGCCAGCTTGCCCTGCACTCCCTGTGGCACATCCTCCCAGTTGCTTGGGAGAGAGGCTTCCAGTCCCCACCAGCACTCCCGTAAATCCCCAGAGGCCAGAGTGGCAGAGGCCTGGACAGGAGGAGATTGGACATCTGCGTCTCTGTGGCAGCCAAGATGTTGCCCACAGCAGACCCTCCATAAAAGATTGCATTAGATTTCTGTGGACTTGTTTTTGCTTTAACCTTCTAGCTTTCTGTTCATGGGCCCATACCCGGATCTTAGGTCCAGACTGACCTGTAAGGCTGGGTTCTCAGAAGAAGATTGCACAGCATTAATCTCCCAAAATATTCTGAAAGGAGAAAAGCTACTCAGAGGTAGGGACAGGGGCACGGCAGGTGGAAGTGAATTTAAAAGTCAGGCTGTTGATTGGGGAGAACTTTTTGATTGAACAGTCAAGGCTTGCCTGGTTTCAGAGCTGTGCTGTCAACAAAAGGAAGGTTGTGAATTCAGCAGGGTGCTGATGTGTGACATGAAAGGCATTTGAATCACAGGTGAATGATTAAGAGTCCCTGTCATTTTTGAGTGAGGTGAAACATCTTCTGGGCAACAAATTAGAATTTGGATGTACTGTCACCCAAATAATGTGAAGAGACACTTTCTTACCAAGTATTTTTATGTATGAGATTCTGGATTCTTAAATTATCCTGGCTCTGAAACAGGTAATGAAGCAGACAATGTTGTTGGAAATGCAGTAAATAAACCCACAGCCATGCTCCACAAATGTGGCATTCATTTTCATTATTGCCCTACTGACAACAGGGAAACACATGCAGGAAGGAATACTAATTAGCTCTTTTGTAATTGAAGGATTATATCCACATTTGTGGTGGGAATCTCAGAGACACCTTCAGATCTCAAGTGACAATAGATTATCATACATGTTGATCTGTTTCCCTTAGAAGACAAACTGATTAAGCTTTATATTTGCATGGGAGGGAAAATAAATCATTTTTTCCTTCTCTGAGGTTTTAGCCTCATACAGCTGCACCCTGCCTTTGTGCCTTCCCTCCCTGCAGCCATTTCCCAGAAGTGAGAGCCGTTTAGTTGATCTCAAAGTGAAGGGGGGAGTGAACTTTAAATAAAAGTATCAAAGCAACATTTCAACATTCACAATGAAATCATCCCCAGCCTGCTGGCTTTTCCCCAGTTTTATTTTCCAGCTCTCCTAGCACTTTGTGACTGAGGGGAGAATGAGTTTTCCTTCAAGAACTGACAACAGGGTGTGTATGTGTGGGTGTGCGTGTGTGCGTATGTTTGCCTGTGTGTGTGTGCATGTACATAGAGTGAGTTGACTTTTCAAATCCTCATCCTTTGTGACAGAGCTTGTTGACCTAAGTTGTTTGTTTTTGGTTATATGAATCAGAATTTTCATTTTACACTGAGTCCACCTTCTGGTACTTATTTATTGTTATCTGTTACTGTCGCTGAGGCAGCTGTGTGATGAGGTCGATCTTGTTTTTGATGACCAGCAAAATAAAAAAAAATAATAACAAACCAAAACCTTCTAGGCAGTTGGCCTAGAAACAGAACTAACATGCCATAGAAGTAGGCCTAGGGGATGGAGAGTGTTGAGAAAATAATACTAATTACACTTTTGATGCATTGTAAAGTTAGAAAGGGCCGGCAGTCTTCCTTGGTCCTTTATTCCTGAGAGTTCCTGTGTGTCCGCAGTGTCCCTGGAGGGGTCCCTCATGCTCGGGACAATGACCTATCACATATCATGTGGGAGGTTCTGGCTTGCAGCCCCCCTGCCGGCTTGTCCTGGACCCCTCTACTCCCCTCCTGAAGCTGCCACCCTCCCCAAGTATGTGGTGGAGTCTTGATAATTGTGATGTATCTCAGAACTTAAACTTAATTTTACTTAAACTTAAATTTTACTCAGGGACTTAAAAAAAAAACAACTGTTCTTTTGGTAATGGCAGATATTTTCTGCTACAGAATAGAACAGAAAATCATATTTTTTATGATAAAATATGAGGTTTCAAACCAGTGCGCCTCTCTCCTGTGAGGGGCTGCCCTTAGCCCTGCGGGTCCAGGGGGAGCTGCACTCAGCCCTCGGGCCCCTGTGGTGGGAAAGCCTTGCCTGCTGGGCTGACATTGGCCTGGCCCCTGCCCCAGGAGGCTTTCATCCAGTGAGGGACAAGAGCTGAGTTGTGGCAGATGAACCTGGACCAGCCCGCAGCCTCGGTGGATGTGCGGCTCAGGTTCCAAGCCCTTCCACGTCAGGGGAGGGCCGGCCTAAGCATCAGGGGTCTGGGGTCCTCCGGGCCTCTGGGCTGGGCTCTACTCCTTTGGCTTCTCTGCACCTGTGTGTGCTCCTTCTCATGCTTCTCTCCTTCTGGCTCTTCCTAAGGCGTGGAGTTTCAGGAAAAAAGAGACCTTTTTCCATCTTAGAAAAAATTTCACACATTTGGAGTTGAATGCCAAGGCTGACATATAATCAATCCCAGACAGATCAAAATTCTCCTGTTTATGTGGAAAACCCTGCAGTCACCAGACCACAGTAAGGATGCATGTGTCAAAAATAAAAAGCAGCAGAATGTTTCTATTTTTCTGGTAGGAATCAAGCTAAATAGATAATGACTACTTGTAATTGAGTTATACCAATGGAGAGAGCTTAACCTTAATTTTACAAGCAAAGTGTAACAGAGTCCCCATTTTATTGTAAGTATGCCATAAGCTACTAAACGACCACTTTTGGTGCCTTCTCTTTGCCCGAGTAAGTTCACCAGTGGCCCCCAAATACAGAGATTCTGGCAGGAGTGATTTGCTACATACTAATTAACTTGTTTATGATACATGGATGGAAGAAACATCATGGCATTTTGTTTTATGTGTAAATGAAAAGCATTTGCATTCTGAAAATTGCATGCTAATTAGGCTTAAAATAGTTTCCCTCAATAGAGAAGCAAATACTATGTAGTGTGAACCTTCTGAAAAGCATGGCTGTTAAGTAAGGAAATGTAGGGTGTTCGTTCTGCTGATTTGTAGCATTCCTGGATCTCTGTAATGTGCTTCCAGCCCGTGCTTTTGCTGCTGAGCATTGAGAATGTCACTGCGTTAACTGTGAGGCTGTAGTTTTGTTTTTAGGATAATTCATGTACAGCCGTGATCACTCAGGCATGGTGATGTCTAAAAATGATGGTTAAGCCATTTTACTTAGGCTAAAGTGAAGTGGTCTCAGTGCCATAAGTTAGTCTGGGACAACTGCTCAGCTGATGTCTTCTTCTCTGCCTTGTTAGTAAGGTCAGCCTGACGGGAGACTGCAGCCCAACTCCGTGATCTGCAGAGCTCTCCTGTCTCAAGGACAGAGTTTGGGGAAAACCCAGGACCAAGTTAGTGCTGAAAAACCTATGGGGGAGGGGGGTCATAGGCTGTCTTGTAGGAACTAATGGTGCATGGGCCATATCTCCTCTCGGTCTTGGAGACAAGGGTGACAGGTGAGTAGAGAGGTTGCCTGGTATAGGGAGGGAGGGGTTGGTCCTGGGTATTATTCTGAGGAAGGAGGGAACGCGATGAGTGCCAATGATACGTCAAGGGGAGGTTTGTTGATAATGACTTGCTTTAATGAGACTTCCCCAGAACAGCTTTCCCTCTCCCCTCTCCCCCAGTTAGCTGAGGACCATCTTGTGTACCCTCCTGCCACCCTCTGCATCCTCATCAGGGAGTTTATGGTTTCTCTTCAATCTTCTCTCCTACTTAAACTGCAAGATTCATGAAGGTAGCGGCCCTTGGACTCTTGTTTACCATGTATGCCATTTTGGAAAGCTCTGGGCAAATGGGTAGAGCCCAAATAACAGAAACTTTGTTTTAGGGGTAATTTTTTTTGCATAACAGTGAGTTCAAAAATAAGTAGTCAAAAGCTGGAGAACAGCTCACCAATACCCTCATGTGCCTAATCTTTATTCTTACGATTCTACCATCTTTAATCTATCAGGTTGTTGCCTCAAGTTTGCATAATAGTTGCTGTGGCTCCAGGCATTGCATCTGAGTTCAGAGTAGAAAGGAGGGGGTGGGATAGCTGCATCATCGGTTTCTTCCCCATATCAGAAATGCAGTTGCTTTCTCAGAACTCCTGCAGAAAGTCTCATTGGTTAGAACTTGATCATGTGCCAATCCGAGCTACGAGAGAGTGGGCTCGGGGAAAGCAGAGAATTGCATTGTCATGCTTGGCTTAGAACCATCATGATCCATCACATCATAGATGAGCAAACTGCCACTTGGAACAGAAACAGGTTTCTGTTTTAGGAAAGAAGAGAGGAGTGATTTTGCTGAGAAGACAGTTATTAGCATCTGATGTGTTTCCCCATGTCCAGCACAGTACCTGAAGCAGAGGAGATAGGTTGTTGAATGAATGAATGAGTGAATGGTGCATTTCCATAACAAGGCCTAAAGGACTAGAGAGTGTTGAGAGATCAAATGCAGGGTCCAGGAATTGAAATCTTAAGAATTTCTCATGATGTAATGGGCGTGGCCAGAAGTGCCCTCATCTTGTTTTTAGGAGGGAGTGGAGAGGCGCCTCTTTGCCCTTGAGCTTTGCTTTGTCCCATCTTTGTAGATGGGAGAGGAGGGAGTCTTTAACTTCACAGGAAGAAAAGCAGGCCTGTCCGCAGTGTGCCTACCATGTGGTGGGTGTGCAGTCATATGAGCTGGGTGAAGCCATGAATGAGTGAGAAGGTGCTGACACTGTCAGCATCTCTGGGTCCCCGTGGTTAACTGGCGGCAGAGTGGGAGCTGCTGTGGAAGACCAGGCACATGTGCTTGAATGATTGGCACTGCGAGTTTCCAATCCAATATCCATTCTTTCCTCCTTCCTGATTTCTGTACACATCCTTCTGGGGTGACATTGTGTCCAGTTTCAGGTACTCATGCTCCTGGATTTTCTTGCACTGAGGTGGCCATGTGGCCTGATTCGGGCCAGTGGGATCAAATGGAATTCTGCTGGTGTGGCTTCTGGTAAAGCTTTTTTTTTTCCTGATGAAGAGGAACAGACTCAGCAGGCCATGTCTTCTGCCCTTGGCACTTACCCCTTTTTCCTGCCTGGAACAGAGACGTGAAGTGTCAGGGTGGCACTGCCATCTTGTGACTGTGGGGAAGGTAGAAGGTAGAACAAGAACCAGGTCCCATTTGGCATCCTTGAACAGTTGCAGAGCCCTGGACTTGTTGCTTCCCAAGAGTTGAGAAAAATAAGGTGAAAGCCCCATGGCTGAATTTGTTTCCAGGTGCAGCCCAGTGCAGCCCCCAGCCTATGGAAAACAAGAGCATGCGCAACTGCCACCCTGGTCCCCTGCTCCGAGCCTTAGTTTCCAGGCCCCCTCAGCATATCCCTTGTTCCTGGGCTTAGCCTCTTGCTTTTGTTCTGATGGCCTTCTGCTCCTCTGTGAGTTAGCATCTGCCCAGTGCACTGGATGGCAGAGAGCATGTCATGGGCATAACATCAATGTTTGTTAAACAAATGGAATGAACAGTTGCCACTTCAGACTTTCTTGTGGGCAGGATACAAATGGATCATTAAATATATTAAGCCAGGGGTATCTGCTGAAGTGTCAATCAGGCAATGTGAAACCCCCATGGGATCTCTTAGTGACTGTGCTCCAAGAAGCCTGGAGATGAGGCTATGGACGCTGTCTGATCTGCAACATTGACTGGCTCCAGGGGAAGTTGGTCCTGATGAAGCAGCAGAGGTCAGGGTTCAGCAGGACTCAGAACCAGCTGTGGCTTGGCCTGGCATGTGGCCAGGACTTCCATGCTGGGAGCTAGGGGAATGTTAGGGGCAGCTCCAGGTGTGGTCAGAGAATGAGCACCCGAAGACCAGGATGAAGAGCAGGATGACTCTTTGGCATTTTCAGGTGCCTGTACCTGCCTTTTTGGGTGGCTGGTTTTCTTTGGGTTTCATCAGCAGGCTTTCTGTCATAATTTTGCCTGGTCCCTAGAATAAAAGGATTTAGAAAGAGAAGGATGCATGCTTTGAAGTGGCTTCTATTGGAAAGAATGCAAGAATGGTTGACAGATGAAGCATAAATCACCTGGCTTTGCACATTGTCCCCAAGCCCATGCAGGTAGAAGTTCCCAGTAGCACTGGTTGAAAACAGAACCAAGCATCTCCCCAGCAGCTGCTGCAGCCTCTGGGTCCTGAGCCCCCTGTGTGGTGCTGCTTCGCCCAGCCCATGCTGCAGCCTGGTGATGGGTTCTGGCCCTCTGGCCATATTGCACATGAGGAAACTGAGGCTCAGGGATGAGGCAGCGGCTGGCCAGGGTCAGGCCCTAGGTCAGAGGACTAGGCCCCCACTGTGGAATCTTCCATCCTCCCAGCCGCCATGATCACCTGCCACTGAAACAACACCCTTCACTGCCTAAGACACTGCCCACAGCTGATGCAGAGAAGTGCCTCTGTGGACACATCGATGTTTGTGGCCAAAGATTAAGGTTTTTAGGTTTTAGAAATACACACTTTAATTGAGCCTTAAGATGATGAGTTGTGAGGCTTTGGGTCATCATAATATGATTATAATAACATTTAAGTTCTGGGCAGGATAGGGGCTTATCCTGCGTACACATGTGCATTAACCCTGACGGAAGCCCTTCCAAGGAAGAAAAGTTGTTCCCATTTTATGGATCGGAAACTGACAGGGTTTGGGGCCAGCCAAACTGTGCTGTTTTCTAAGTTTCCCTTCTTTGTCCAGCTCCATTGTTTCTATGGTTTCTATCTCCCGGGTACTTTCTAAGATGATTTTTGAGAGTGCTGAAGTTATGTGGACACAGAAGGACACCTCAGATGTTTGGAGCAGAGTTGTGATGTGAGCAGTTTTCAAGTGGACAGATGTGCTAATTTCTACTCTGTGGTTGTCGGCAATAGACAAAGGCCCCGTGTAGGAAAGTGTGTGTGATGCCGTAAAGGCTGGCACCTGAGGGCCACCAGAAGTGGGTCCCAGTGCTGTGGACATGGCAGGTTTGCACAGCTGGTCCTGGGCGTGAACCTGGGAGGTGTACTCTCATTCTCGGCAGGCTGCCAGCAGTCCTGGGGCAGGGCTCTCCCTTGGCTCTCAGCTCTGAGAAGAATCCCCAGGAAGAGTCCAACCAGTTCTGGAAACCTGGAGAACGTTCCATCCAATTTCAGCGTGAGCCTGGGGCCATAATATACCACTCGCTTTGTGACCCGGGGAGCAGGACTGAGAGAAAAGCCAGCTGGCATTGGTCCCACAGAGGCCACCAGTGGCAGGGCCCGATTCTGCTCCCGAGGGGGCTTGCATGGAGAGGGTGCATGTGTCCCCAGGGCCTCTGGGTGTTGCAGGGGATTCCTGTTGTATGTTTAGGGAGAGCAGGGTACTGGGTACAGGTCTAAAGCTGCTGAGAATGCAGCACCATCCAGTTATGTGTGACTTCCTCTGGACCCCCCAGACATCCTTGCATCCTCTGTCACACACTTGCAGCCAAGTCCCCTCCTGCCTGCACTGCCACACGTGGCTTTCTGGAGCACAGAGGCCACTTGCACACCCGTGACTATATGGTGGTTTGGATTGTAGTGTAAGCCGCCAAGGCATGTGACTTCTTTGTTTCAGAAATAGTGATTTTCTAATTCTGTCCTACAAGGTTATTTTATCACAATGAAATTAATATGCAAGTTGAAACAAAATACATTTGGTGTGTTTTTAACTACTGTTTGCCTCATGATATTAATTTCAAAATGTGGAAGCTTTGTGAATTCTGCTAGGCACCAGCCTATGGAGGTGAGTTACAATCAAGGGAAGGATCGTCTCCCTTCCTCCTTCCCTTCCCACTTTCTTCCCTCCCTTTTCTCTCCTGCTTCCAAGCATGGTGAAGAAGATACCAGAACTAATCACTGACTGAGACAGAGCAAGCAAACATATTTTCAAGGAATCTGCCTATTATTTTGACATTTTGAAGGAAGAGATTTCCTCCGAGTGAAGTCCTTTATAAAATATCTTATATATTAGTGAAGTTTCTTTTGCCACAAGTGATAAATTTCTCCCACGTGTTCTTGTTTTTGACAAATCTCGTGGCACTTGGGAGTTCTCTTACTCCCCAGAGGGAGAATGTGGTGTGCTGTAAGCTGGGCTGGTGACATTTTTTGCCTTTTGTTGAAAGGCTGAGAAGTCTGGTGTCCTGTGGCCCAGGACTGCCTTCTCCTGGTGACCTCCAGCCCTGCCTCGGGCAGATGACCATTCTCTCCCCTGGGAATCTTCCATCTAGTTCCTAAAGGAACAGAACACAACAGAACAGAAGCCCAGCTTAATTATCTTTGACCAGCATGTGCTGCAAAGACCAGTTTCCTTCTAATCTCCCAGCACCAGTGTGGGAGGGGGTGGGAGGTGGGGTCCTGGAGGACATGCCCTGTGTTAGGGTAACATGTCTTCTCACCTCTCGAGATATCTGGGGTCATGGAATCACCCCCCCCAGGCCATGGGGCCACCTACAGGGGGTTTGTTCTCTTTGACTTTTTGAGGGAGGATCTTGCCTCCTATATGCATTAGTCTCCTGCTGCTGTAACAAATTACCACAACCTAGCGTTGTACATGACAGAAATCTCACATCTTAAGGCTGCGGATGTCAGAAGTCTAACACGGGTCTCCATGGCCTGGAACCAAGGCCACGGCCGGGCTGTGCTCCTTTCTGGAGGCTCCAGGGAGAAGCCTTTCCTGGCCCTTTCCAGCTCTGGAGTCTGCCCACATCCCTCCGGCAGAAACCACAAATGTATTAATCATCTGATTAACATTAAAACACCAAACCAGTTTGTTTTAAAATGCTCCTCATCCAAGATTTGGGCAAAACTGTCACTCCAAAGTGAATTAAAAATTTACAAGGCAAACACAACAGATATGAGCAGATACTATGAAAAAATGTTATTTGTTCTTAAATTATGCCATTTTCTAAAGTGATAAGAGGAATCACCTTAACAGAATTTTTTTTTTTTTGTATAAATATTCATGAATCTTAAGAAGTCTCTAGATAGCTCATTAATTCCTTACCACAGCAGCTGAATTTCTATTTTAGAAAATAAAAAAAGCCCTAAAATCCTCTTCCACTGAAAGTCATTTATTTCTCTGGTGAAAGTAAGCAAGGGCACTACCACACTGATCTCTTTTCTAAAACAATGCAAATAACAATGTCTATACATCTTAAATTTGGTAGGTTCCAAAAGTTAGAATGCAATCATTTTTTGATGCAACAGAAAAATAAATAAGTAAAAATTAAATACTTTATCCCAACATTTGGTATTGACAAATCAGTAGTGTCAGCTTCACATATGAAGGAAAGCTTGGTCTGGTTTATAAATTCCTCAATGTATCATGGTATTTGGATTAAAAAAGTTTAGAATATGAAGTATACCTTTTTGCTTAAAGGAATACAATACAATCACCGTTAAGCTGCTATTGTAACTCACTTCTAGCTGGGTTAAAGTGATCATTTATTTGGCCCATGCCACAAGTTGTATATATCACACTTCTGTCAAACTGAAACCTTATACCTGTAAGCTTTCAGATTTATAAGCTACAATATGTACTGACTAATCTGTCAGCCCCTCACAGTTTTTTAGAAAAATATCTACTTTTGTCCTTATGGAGTCAAAATGTTACACCATCATTTGTTTCAGAAAAAAAAAAAAAATGCACACTCTGTGAAATTATTAGGAAAATACTCTTGCAAATAAGCTATATAAAGATAAAATTTCACTTCAAAGGTATGTTTTTCTTTTCTTTTCTTTTTTCTTTTTTTTTTTTTTTACAATTGCCAGTAAAGGTGCAGAGAAATTCTAAGTAAAGGGAAAACTATTCCATACAACAATTCTTTAATTACACCAGCTTTTGCACAGCAATACTTAGAGGAAGTTTAGACACTTCAGTTTCCTCAGGAAGAGAAGGATGGAAGAGGATCTTCTGATTCAGATTTTTTTTTCCCACCATTGATCTGCTTTCTTCAGGAATGGCTACAGATGCCAAATCTCCATTAAGTGTATTTCTTGAACAGTGAACAGTTCTATCTGGGTCTTCAAGGGGAATATCATTGCAAGAGTCTGTATCTGAACAGGTTCTCTGGTGTCTCAGATAATCAGCATGTGTGGACCCTTTTACACAGTGGCTGCCTGTTTCTGAATGGCAGGAACCTGGGTGGCTGACAGAACATTTCATCATTTGAACAGAAGGTGACACAGGAGAAACTAAGGGATCTGAATGGGCAGTGGAAACATCTCAGGTTTAAATTTGGCATTCGCTGTCTTCACACCTTCCTCAAGTGCTGTGGTTAAGGTATTACTGGTGGCCCTAAGCAAAGAGGAGTCTTCATTCATGCCCTCCATGCTGGAGGGTGAATGCTCTCATCATGGTGAACAAATTCTTGCATTGTCTGAACTTGCTGCATTAGGAGGTTATAGTAGAGGCAAGTTCATGCATTTTGGTTTTCAGAGATTCACTGGTTTCACTTATTTCTTTTTTCTTTTTTATTCCTAGTATCAGTGAGAAAGGCTTTGAAGCTCCCTGAAGCAACCAGCAACCTCTGTCTTTCAGCTATATTCACAGCTTTCATATGGAAATACTGCTCTTCTGGAATGATTAATTCCATTCTTGTCTGTTGAATGGACTTTAATTTCACAATCTGTCATCTCTATACTTCCTTTGCTCCCTTTGCAAACATCCTCCTGTGAATCATAGTAGGACAGGATTCCGTTCTCTAAAACAAACCAAAAAGGCTGGCCCCCTTTGAGCTAGTTGCTCCACTTGGACAGAACCTCTCCATGCTTCAGAGCCTGGCGCTGCACACCCTCCTGACCCAGCTCTGACCACGGTGAAGGAGAAAGTGCTGAGCCTAGACCAGCCCTTCCAGGCCCCGCAGGTCCCTCCGCGGGTGCCCCCCACCAACACAAAGCTGCCCTCAGCTCATGCCTGCCGCTGGGATGTGGAGCCCTTAGAGGCCAGCTGGCCACTGCTGCACGGGGCTTGGGGGGGCTGCTGGGGGCTGGCTCAGGCAACTCCAGGAGCTGCAGTGACTCCAGCATGTCCAAGCCGGCCTCCAGCTCATATATCCACACCCCAGTGTTCCCTCCTTCTCGCCTGTCTTTGATACTGTAGTTTTCATCTCTACAAGTTTGATTTGAGACTTTATTTTATATCTTCCATGTCTCTATTTAACATGCTTCATCTTTCCTCTATCTTATAACCTATAAAGTATAGTTATACTACAGTTAAAATAGCTGCTTTTATGGCCATGTCTACTAATCCTATCATCTGTGGTATTTCTGAACCTATTTCTATTGATTGCTTTTTCTCATTATGAATTATACTTCCCTTGCCTGTTTGCTCATTTTTTAGTAGCTGCCAGATACTGTAAATATTATCTTGCTGGGTGTTAGATATTTTTGTATTGCTTTGTAGTCTTTTATAGGTCAAGGAATGTCTGTGCCTCTGGGCCTTTCTTCTGTGTAGAAGGTTCATTTCCTGGTTTCCACCTTCTGTTCCTCCCTTCTCTCCTTCATTCTTTCCTTTGGCATTACTGTCTCAAAACAGCAATCCCAACTCTGAATCCATTTGATTGGACATCTCACTGCAGCTTCCAAATTTAATTTTCAGGCTTCTGTCTGTTTCATTTTACATAGTATGGTGGATGTGGGTCATCTCTGTCTTTCCATGACTCTCAATCCGCTCTTCCTATTCTGTCTCTACAATGAATAAATGCTTTGGTCAATAATGAATACTAAATGTGATTGAATTAATGATTAAAACAATCAATCTTTTGAAAACCATGTAATATGATAATGACAAGCTTTAACCTAATCACTAGACTTGTTTGTAAAGTGGGGCTGTTCTGAAAGGGTCCTATAGAGGGTTTCCCAGTTGGAGTTTCCCTAACATCTCTAATATTTTTATAAGTCAGTGAAGTGTTTAGATCAGGATTCCTAAACTCAAATGCATGTAAGTGCCAAGCAGGAAGCACACATTGCAAGGAGAGGGTCAAGTACAGGGGAAAGGGGGTCCTAAGAAAACAGATTCACTGAAAAGCCATCCAAAAGATGCTACTTGATTTCATTTTATTTCCACTGGGTGGCAACACCAGTGTTGTTGATCAATTTCACAACAAAGATGAAAACCTGAATTTTTATATTGTCTCACATTTTAAAAATATTAGTAATGTTAAAACATATTCAGAATTTAAAAATAAGATAAAGCCAAATTAAAGCTATCAGCATGTTAATTTGGCCTGTGGATTGCAGATGGGTCAGTGGTTTCTTGGAAATTGCTGTGGCATGATGCAGTCCCTCACGCTCCACAGAAGGACCTCCAACAATTCTGGTAGCTCAGTCTCATTGAAATACCCCATCTTCTGCCTCCTACCCTAAAGTATTCATTGAGCCATTTTTGCAAGCCATCTAATACAGGATGTTTAAGCCTGTGGCTCTTGCTGTGCCCCCTCACTGGACATGTTTGAGTGGCTTTTAGGAACACCAATGGCCAGCACAAAACCACATCTATTAAATTAGAATCGAGGGGAATCCCTTTCCAGATCCTCAACATCCATGAACAGTCCACCTGAGAAAAGGCCAGTGGTGGGACCCCTGATAGGGAAAGGCTGAATCTTTCTAGGTTAGATGTCCAGGGTGTGAAATCCTCCCAGGGCACCAAACAATGGGACAATTTGAAATATTGGTGAGAACATGAATGCTTCTAATGACAAGGTAATAAGTCTTTCAGTTTTTTGCAGATAACTCAAGAAGGTGTACAAAGAAATATATGAAGCTGCTTTTAACAAAACTCTCTCCTTTCCTATTATTTATTATATATTTCTCAGTATTATCACCTAGAAAAATTAAAAACAAATAGAATCAATTCTGAACCCTGTCTCCTTCTAGGGCAATGATTCTCATTTGGGACTATTTTCCCCCTAGGAGATGATTGGAGACACACTTGATTGTCACAACTGGGGGATGCTACTGGCATTTAGTGGATAAAAGCCATGGATACATCCTACAACACATATGACAGCCCCCCCCCCCCAACAAGGAATATTCTGGTCCAAAGTATCTATGGTGCCAAGGTCGGGAAACTGGTTGAGCTGCAATGGTTAATTTCATGTGTCAACCTGCAACTTTGGCTAAGTTATGGTATCCAGATGTTTGTTAAAGCAATCAGTGGCCTGATTGTAACTGTGAGGGTATTTCACAGATGGATTTAAGTCCTTAGTTGATAGCATTTATGGCTCATTGCATCTACTTTAAACAGGGAGAGTGACTTCAGCAATGGGAGGAGTCCCCTTATCCCATCACTTAGAGCCCTGAAGGTGAGAACAGAGAATTTTAGCTAAAAGAAATAAGACTATTTCTACTTGAGACAGCCCACTTCTCCTGGAGAAGTCAACATCACTTTCCATGGAGTTCCCAAATTGCAGCCTGTCCTACAGAATTTGGACCAGCCAATCCCCACGGTTGCATGAGCCAATTCCTGTAAACATTTATATAGACAGACATTTATCTTGTCTGTCAGTTCTGTTTTCTCTGGAGAACCATGATTTAAAAAAAAGAAAAAACAACTGTTCCACACTTAGTCTGTATGACTTCCTTGGTAACATCCTTCTAGAAAGAAATAAGCATTTCTGACAATAGTGCTTTGACAATTATGTGATGAACTTTAATGGGATTTAGATTTATTTTTGAAAATAAGCAACTTCTTCCTGCTGATGACTCTCAGTGGAGTTATTTACCTTTCCCTTTATTTTCCTTTTTTTGATTTAGTGAAATGGTGCCAAGGTTGGGAAATTGGTTGAGCTGCAATGGTTAATTTCATGTGTCAATTTTTCTACATGTCCCTACCAAGAGTAAATCTATTTGACTTGGCTTGGTTTTTGGCAGGCTATGACTTTCTCCCTGCAGCAAGTTTATAATAAAACTAAGACAGGTGCTGATAACTGAATACTCTCCAATTCTTTTTCTTTTTTTTTTTTTGCCTTTACAGCGGTAAGAAGAGCTCTATTTCCAACAAAATTTTACTTTTCTATGTTTAAAAGTTACATATAAAAACTTGTGATATATTTTTGTTGCTTTATCAGTTATATATTATTAATAATTTTAGTGATAACTGTAAAACATTTGAGCCTATGCTCCCAGGAAATTATTTTTAAAACTTAAATTTCAATTTATAAATATGCTTTTGTATAGAGAGATATGACAGGGTAATTAATAAGAGATTTTCATGCATAAAGTTCACCACATTATCATGAAATCCTGTGGGAAACGTAGACTAGAAACAAGAGTTGAAGGATTTAAAGCAACAGAATAAAAGTTTTATAAGAGCTCATTGATGTATTTGTTTTGTAAAATAACATGATGGTATGAAAACCCTAAGTTATTTACAGACTTTGGATACATGTAAAAGAGTGGTAGTAATCGTTTTATTTAGTGTCAATTTTTAGAGCATGCCAGAAATGACATCCTTTCCAGGGTTTATACTTACATGATGAAAAATTTTGGATGTCAACTTAAAAATGTTTGATGATAAACATAGCTTTGCAAAAATACTTTAGAGAGTGAGAAGGAAAAAATGTGAACACTAAAAGTTTAGATCATGTTTCTGAAAATTCCTCAGATATTAGAAAGACTTGGGACATTTGTTAAACATACAGAATCTAGGAAATTCACACCTAGGAAATTCAGTTATTCAGAGGAATTTAGTTATTCCACCTCATAGTTTCCAGGACCCCCACCTTCATTTTTCAGGGGATTGTGATGTCCTGAAATGTTGAGGGAGGTTGGGAAATACAAGTAAAGCCAGGAATCTGGGTCTGTACTTCTCACTTGTGACTGTGCTTTTGAGTCACCAAGGCCCTGAGTCTTAAGCTTCAATGAATCAAATGAACTGCCTATGAGTTTTGTGAAAGTGCACATTCTGGTAGAGTGGTTCTGATCTGGGTCCAACAGTCTGAATTTCCAACAAGCTCCAAGGTGATCCCATTTGGCTCAACTGTAACCAGATTTTGAGCTGCAAGGGCTAGGGAACTTGTAAAAGTACTCATACACTGGCCCTCCCCCACACCAATTGAATCAGTCTCTCCAGGGTGGAGTCAGTGTTATTAAAGCTGTCAGATATTTCAGATGACTAACCAGAATGGAAAGCCAATGCTGTAAGTGGGTAACATCTCTGCTTAGCATTCCCAAGGTAAAGTCCTCCTGCCAATGAAGCCCTCACCATCACCCCAAAACCAGAGAAATATTTTGCTCAACTCAATGAGTGGCCAATGGGGTTGTTTCCCTCCAGGACAGGTAGGGGCTATGCAGGTGATAACTTAGCCCCCAGGTGATCCCTGAGCACAAATTCAGAGGCTTTAGGGCCCAGCCTGCTGCAGATACTAGGGCAAGTGGTCCTTACCCAAGGTACTTTTCCATGGAAAATGACAAGGTACATTTGCAGATGGGTTGAGAGAAAACAAACTTATCAGAAAGAATATGGGCATACAGTCAGTAAGGGAATACAAGCCAGAGGAGGACCAGGGAGGGGGAATATAATGTCCCCAGACCTCTCCACCTGAAGAAGCCTCCATAATATGAGCCGTGAGGACAGGAGCTCCCTGGAGCCAGTGAGTAATGTCTAGTCTTGATCTCATCACAGTCTGTGCCCATAGGGGTGTCACCCCCAAGCCAACATGGGGATGTGCTCTGACAGGAGGCCCAGCTCAAGAAATTACCTGCTCCCTCCTCTTTCTCCCATGGGTATTCCATGGCCAAAGCCCTTCTGAATAGCAGTCAAGGAGGCTACACCTGGACCTTCAAATTTTCTCTGGGATCCATGCATGTAGTCAGCAGGGAACAGGCCTTCTTCCAAGTGAGAGAGCCATCTTGTGAGAGGATCCTCCAGACCCATTCAAGCAACCCCAGACAAAATTTTTGAGGGTAACCTTATGAGAGGCTCTAGAGCCAGAACCAGTTAGCTAAACCAAAGTAACAGTGAAATGATAAATACTTAGGGTTTTGCCACTTAGCATTGGGGTAATTTTTTAATGTAGCAATAGATAACTAATTGTTTTAGTTTTCTAGGCTGCCTTAAGCAGATTCTATGAATGGGTTGGCTTAAGCAGCGGGAATTTATTAGTTTATGGTTTGAAGCCCAGAATATCTCCAAATCAAGGCATCATCAAGGTGATGCTTTCTTCCCAAAGACCGGCTGCCAGTGATCTTTGGCTACTCTGTCATATGGCAAGGCACATGGTGGCATCTGCTGATCTCTCCCTTTCTGGGTTTCATTGTTTTCAGCTTTCTTGCTTCTGTGCTTTCTGTCTCTCTGTAGTCATTCATTCCATTTATAAAGAACTCCAGGAAGAGGATTGAGACTCATCCTGAATGGGGTAGCCTCATCACAATACACTACTTACAGTCGGTTCACATCCCCAGAAAAGGATTAGATTTCAGAACTTGTTTTTCTGGGGGCACATACTGCTTCAAACCAACTAAATTATAAAGCTGTGTTTTTTTATAGTTGGTACTTAATTATTAGTACAACATTACCATATATATATATACATTTTTTATCATCCTGTCAGTGCCCTGGTGAAGAAAACAAAATTCTATATATTAAACTGTTTTTTCTCCCACTGAATTAAGTTTGCTATAGAGGAGAAAAGTTCCCATCAGAGTTTTTTCATTTTATTATGGTAAAATATACATAACTCAAAATGTACCATTTTAATCATTGTTAAGTGTACAATTCGGTGGCTTTAATTACATTCACAATAATATGTAATCAACACCACTATTTCCAGAAATTTTCATTACCCCAAACAGGAAACTCTGTACCCATTTAGCAATAACTTCCCATTCTCCCTTTCCCCCAGCTCCTGATAACCTGTAGTCTGCTTTCTGTCTCTGAATTTGCATATTATACATATTTCATGTTAAGTGGAAACATACAATACTTGTCCTTTTCTGTCTGGCTTATTTCACTTAGCATGTTTTCAAGATACATCCATGTTGAAGCATGTAATACAACTTCATTATTTTTATGGCTGAATAGTCCATGTATGGATGTACCTCATTTGTTTATTCATTCACCTATTAATAGACACTTAGATTCTTTCCACCTTTTGGCTATTGTGAACAATTCTGCTGTGAACATTGATGTGCAAGTATCTGTTTCAGTCCCTGCTGTCAGTTCTTTGGGTTTATACCTAGAAGGGGAATTGCTGGGTCACATGGCATTGTATGTTTAATGTTTTCAGGAACTGACCAACTGTTTCCACAGCAGCTGCACCATTTTACATTCCCACCAGCAATGCAAGAGGGTTCAAATTTCTCCATATTGTCACCAACAGTTTTGTTATTTTTTAAATAAAAGCCATCCTAGCGGGACTGAGGTGTATATGCAAATCCATTGGTTTGGATTTGCATTTCCCTAAAGACTAATGATGTTGAGCTATTATTCATGTGTTTATGGGCCATTTGTATATCTTCTTTGGAGAAATGTCTATTAAGTCCCAACAGAGTTTATGAAATATCCAAATAATTCTAGCAAATATCATTACTGGAATTTCAACTATAGTTTTGTGCTGGTTTGTATATATTATGTCCCCCAGAAAAAGCTATATTCTCTCATGCAGTCTTGTGGGGACAAATGTATTAGTATTGATTAGGTTGGAACCTTATGATTGTTTCCATGGAGATGTGACCCACCCAACTGTGAGTGACACTTTTGATTAGGGTGTGACCTCTTGATTGTTTCCATGGAAATGTGGCCCCACCCATTCAGGGTGGGTCTTGATTATTGGAGTCCTATACAAAGAGTTCACAGAGGGACCTCAGAGCAACTAAGAGTGACACTTTGAAGAGCAGCTGCAGCCTAGAGAGGAACATCCTAGGAGAAAGTCATTTTAAAACCAGAACTCCGGAGCAGATGCTAGCTACTTGCCTTCCCAGCTAACAAGAGGTTTTCCAGACACCATCAGCCATCATTCAGTGAAGGTACCTGATTTTTGATGCCTTAACTTGAACACTTTATGGCCTTAAGACTGTAACTGTATAACCAAATAAATCCCTTTTTATAAAAGCCAATTGATTTTTGGTGTTTTGCATTCTAGCAGCATTAGGAAACCAGAACACTATTCAACTTGCAAAGCTCAGTAATACACATTATAGTCTGGCCTAATTTTTCACTTACAAGTCCAAACATCTCTTATCATCATGATAAACCTGTTTCTCTTAAGAAAGCTCAATTTTTGGGCATTCGTCTTGATCAGCAGGAGTTTGGCTCCTTCCAATACTTGATTTTCTTTCTTCTCAGAGAACAAAGTCAGTGGTGAACGGTTAAGTATTTATAACACCCAATCTTCATTTTGCAATATGAAGCAATACTCTGTAGTACTCAATGCAGCTAAAGAGTGAAATGGGAACTACTATCATCCAGTTGGGATCTGAGCAGCACTACACTTGGTATCTGAGAAGGCATATAGTGGGATCATCTGGAGAGAGTATATTCAACCAGGATGGCTGAAATGCCAAGAGCACCTACATGTACTGGTTCTCTGAGACCCTTGAGTCTGTCAAGTGGAAATACTAAGGATTAAAGGAATTTATGTTCAATAAATGGTATCTATTGCACATTAAAATTTATGAAAAAGAGCTATAATCTCAGCTTTCTTCTAATCCATAGGCCCTGCTACATGTATTTGTTACCCCAGAATTTACTGTAATTAGAAGGCCCCAGGAAAATGAGATAAGGAATCAACTCATTCATGTGTTTCAATCTGAGACCAATAAACACAACCCATGTTCAGCCCTCACCATGATCTCTTCCCAATGCCCTCGTGTCCTCTCCAGTTCTGGGAGGGAGGTAACCATATTATGTCCTAGGAATACCCAGCACCCTGCACAGAATCTTGTGTGTTGAAAATGGTTAACAAACCTTTGTAGAAATAAACCAGCACACCTCCCATCCCTGATTTGTCTTTCTATTTCCTATGGGCTATTACCTACCAAAAAGAAACCAATTTTGCAGAAAGGGTTCCTCTTTAACAGGAGGCTTAACAAGAACAAGCAATTATAGGTAAATCAGGGTTTATCCCTGTCCTGATTGATTTGGGGCCCTTTAAGTGTTGTGTGGAAACATCCCCTGTTCCTCAACTAAAACCCTAGGGGAGTTGACCTTAAAGGATGAAAGCAAATGGAGCTCATGCATCTTGACTCAGGTAAAATAACACAGATCCATCTTATCAAAGGAACTTACATAATTGGATAGGCTGTGCACTAGTATAAAGTTATGCAGTTGCTCATCAGGGACAAGAGTGGGGAACCCACACAGGCCTGACAGATGTGGCATCTGCTGGACCCTAGCCTGGCTTATGTAAAAACCAGCTCTGGCATTTTCAGGGCTCAGCCAGGAACTGAAGCTGATGGATACACTGTTGGACCCTGGAGAGTGCTCAGGTTCAGTGTCTCAGTGGAATTAGTGCAAGGGCCCCTGCAAAGAACACTTTAAAGCACTGCTATTGGCCACTAAGTATGTTCCAGAACCCCAAGTATGTACCTTGCATGCACTGATCTACTAAATAACCACAGAAATAAGTAAGGTAAGAGATGCCTCAGAGAGAAGAAACAAACACGAGGGAAGGAAGATGCTGTGAGCTCCTGGAGCCAAATCTTGTTTGAGCACTTTGAGTTTCTAAACAGCAGATACACAGTGCCTTTTTATTTACTCAGTAACTGGAGATTCCTGAGGTTTTTAAACTGGAAAACCAGGAAAATATAGATTGGGGAATACCAGATGGTTTACAACGAAATTTCCTTTATTTTTAACTGTTTCTTTATAAACATCCATGCAAAGAAATCTCACAGATGTATGCCTCAAACCTCAATCCCTCTCTAGAAAGTAAGATTCCTATTTCTGACTCTACGGGACATATGTCCCTGGAAAACCCCATCAAACACAACACCCTCACCCCACCCCAATCATTGTTTCTTTTCTTGTTCCCATGAATGATTGTCTGAAACTGCAACCTGTTTCTTTATGATGAACTTATGTCCTATGTTTTAGTTTCCAAGCATCCAGAATCACGCCTTTGGTATGCACACAAACTAGACTGGCATACAAAAGGGACATAAGAGGGGTCCTGGGTCATTAAAGGTCCTGTTGCCACAGCAAGGACAGGTGTTGGCCCAAGACCATATCATGCCAGGCCGCCCCGCCTCCTGCAGCATCTGCCTCAGCTTGCTGTGGAGCTGGGCAAGTCTCCCTGGGTGGGGAGTCCCATTGGTGCCTTCGTAGCTCTCCACAGGAGCAGGATACAGCATGTGGTTTAACTTCTTCAGCCCAATGGCGAGCCTCAGCAGGTTCTCCAGGACAGCTATGGAGATGGTGTTTCCACCAAAGCTGAGGGTCCTCAGTTGAGAGCAGTGGCCTAAAGTGGGGAGGAGAATGCTGAATTGGGAATCCATGATTCCACACTCATCTAGATCCAGATCCTGGAGGGTGGCTGTGAGTCTCTCAAGAAGAATCTTGAGGGGCCCAAGATTAAGGTTGGTCAAGCTGACACCACTCAGACTCAGATCCTTCAACTGACCGACATTTGGGCACTGGGACAGATGCATCAGGTCTGAGTCCAAAAGCAGGCAATTAGTGATGGAGAGGGTCTCCAAGGGGGTCTTCAGGCACCTGGGAAGACACAGAGCAGTTAGTTCTGGGGAATGCTCACGGTGGGTAGAGGGTGGTGAGGAAAGACCCAGACCTTATGATGGGTGTTCCAGTTTGCTAATGCTGCTGTTATGCAAAATACCAGAAATTGATTGGCTTTTATAAAGGGGGTTTATTAGGTTACAAATTTACAGACCAAAGCCATAAAAGTGTCCAAACTAAGGCATCAACAGGAGGATACCTTTACTGAGGAATGGTCAATACTATCTGGAACACCTCTGCCAGCTGGGAAGACACATGGCTGGCACCTGATGGTCTTTCGCTCCTGGGTTGCATTTCAAAATGGCTTTCTTCAAAATGTCTCTGGGCTTCTGTTTCTCTTAGCTTCTCTCTTAGCTTCTTCAGCTCCTGTGCAACTAAGCATCTGGGGGTCCTCTCTTAGCTTCTCCAGGGCAAATTCTGGGCTTCACCTTAGCTTAGCATCTCCAAATGTCCTTATGCCTGCATCTCCCAGTGTCTCCAAACATCTGGGTCTCTGTTGGCTCTTATTTTCTCCCAGGGGCAAACTCTTCATTACAGATCTCAGCTTCTCTCCAAATGTCTCAACTTCTCTGAGCTCCTTGTATCTGTGGGCTTTCTCAAAGGATTCCAGTGATCTAATTAAGACCTACCCTGAATGGGTTGGGTCATACCTCCATGGAAATATTCAATCAAAAGGTCTCTCCCACAGTTGGGTGAGTCACATCTCCACGGAAACAACCTAATCAAAAAGTCCCAATCTAATCAAAAGATTAATAAGTCTGCTCCCTTGAGATTGCATTAAAGAACATGGCTTTTTGGGGGGACATAATAGATCCAAATCACCACAGGGAGGAAACAACAGTTTTACACAAGCCCAGGGCCATTCTCACCATCTCATGATGGTCAACACTCAGCACACCACATAGTGAGTGTGGGCATTTATGGCAGTCTGATTCAAGGTGGAGATCTGGCCATCACTTTAATTATCCTGTGACTGGTACAAGTCAATGAAATCTCTACTGATACCTTTCCTCAGCTTTCACAGATAGTGCAATATATTTATCCCTCTTACCCCTTGTGCTGGTTTGAATGTATTATGTCCCCCAAAATACTATTATTTTTGATGTAATATGTATGGGCAGATGTACTAGTGTTAAGTAGATTGTAATTCTTTGTTTCCATGGAGATGCAACCCACCCAACTCTGGGAGATGACTCTGATTGGATAGCTTCCATGGTGCTGTGGCCCTGCTCATTCAGCATGGGCCTTACTTAGTTCACTGGAGCCCTTAAAAGCTCAGTCAGAAGGAGCGAGCTTGCTACAGCCAAGAGGGTCACTCTGAAGAATGCACAGAAGCTGAAGGAGTAGCTGCAGATGAGACACAGTTTGAAGACAGCTGTTGAAAGCAGACTTCTGCTCCGGAGAAGCTAAGAGAGGACAAATACCCCAAAAGAAACTAAGAATGACAGTTTTGAGAACTGCAGCATAGAGAGGAATGTCCTGGGAGAAAGCCATTCTGAAACGAGAACTTTGCAGCAGACACCAGCTACGTGACTTCCCAGATAACAGAGGTTTTCCAGACACCATTGGCCATCCTCCGGTGACTGTACCCAATTGCTGATGTGTTACTGTGCCAGTTTGAATGTATTATGTCCCCCAAAAGCCATTATCTTTGATGTAATCTTGTGTAGGCAGACCTATCAGTGTTAATTAGATTGTAATTCTTTGAGTGTTTCCATGGAATGTGCCCCACCCAACTGTGAGTGGTAACTCTGATGAGATCATTTCCAAGGAGGTGTGGCCCCACCCATTCAGGGTGGGTCTTGATCAGTGGAGCCATATAAATGGGCTGACAAACAGAAGGAACTCAGCACAGCTGTGACATTTTGAAGGAGCCAGCTTGCTACAGCCAAGTGGGACACTTTGAAGAAAGCACAGGAGCTGCAGCTGAGAGACATTCTGAAGATGGCCGTTGGAAGCAGACTCTTGCTCTGGAGAAGCTAAGAGAGGACAGATGCCCCAAGAGCAACTAAGAGTGACATTTTTGAGGAACTGCAGCCTAGAGAGGAACATCCTAGGAGAAAGCCACTTTAAAGCCAGAACTTTGGGGCAGACACCAGCCACATGCCTTTCCAGCTAACAGAGGTCTTCCAGACACCATTGGCCATCCTCCACTGAAGGTACCCAGCTGTTGATGACTTACCTTGGATACTTTATGGCCTTAAGACTGTAACTTTGTAACCAAATAAACCGCCTGTAAAAAAGGCAATCCATCTCTGGTGTTTTGCATTCCAGCAGCATTAACAAACTACAACAGTTACCTTGGACACTTTATGGCCTTAAGACTAACTGTGTAAGTAAATAAACCCCCTTTTATGAAAGTGAATCCATCTTTGGTGTTCTGCATTCCGGCAGCATTAGCAAACTAGAACACCCCTCTTACCTGTCCAAAGACTGAATCAAAATAACAATGGAAGACGCTGAGAGGACAGTCTGACCTGATGAGTCAATCAACAGTCAACACCAGTGAATTTTACTCAAGGGACTAAAAGTAATTCTAACACTGCCTTAGGGCCACTGCTTAGGGCCTCAGCCACCCCTATCTGTGACAGATGAGTTTCCTAGGAGACTGCAAGTCTGGCCAAATCACTTGAGCTTGCCAGCCTGCAGGGGTTCACCTTTATCCCCTTGTCATGGGCAAAGCGACTATTAAGTTTTACAATTTTCTGCTCTTGCATCTTCACCCAGACCTGCAGAACCATGTATTTCCTACTTAATAACTTACTGGGAGCACAAGGTAACCCTTTTACAGATAGGTAGGCTTGGAGGAGGCAGCTCATGTTCATAGAGCTGGTGAGTGCAGAGCTTATATTTTGACACCTCCCATTCGATGGGCTTTCTCCCTTCACCAATGCCCTCTTCTCTCAGTTATTTTCATCTTAACTTAGACATCAATTCCTAAAGCAGAATTCTCAAGTCTGCCCTCGTTAGGTCCAAATGCCCCATCATAGAGATTCCTAACAGTGTCTGTCCTTGAAGCAGCTATTCCAGATTACAGACAATATTGAAGACAACACGGAGAACATATCTCCTAAACTTTACATCACTGGCAGGTGGCACACAGTCAATACAGAATATTGCTTAAAGAAATGAAGATGGCCTGGCTTTGGTCTGCAGAGAAGCCTTGCCACTCCTCACCTGAGCACCTGGTCCAAGCGACCTTCCAGAAAGGGAACAGAGTTCAAATGGAGCACCTGGAGTTGCTGCAGATGGAAGAACTGGGAGGTGAACTGGCCAACATACTGCTCCTCCTTCACTGAAGAAATATCAGAAGAAATGTGGATGTGGGAGAGGAGGAGCCTGCGCAGATTAACCATCTGGCCCAGGTGAGGAGCAAACCTCCCCAGGGTGGACAGTTTCCAGGTGCAATTCACTTCCAAATTCTGGATTGACTCCAGCTGCACCATCTTCAAGATATTGCTAATATTTTGGATTGGTATGGCAAAAATCTTGAGTTTCTTACAGCACAGTTGTAGTAAATCTTTCCTCTGCTTGACTTTCATAATGAGGTAGGTAAGGAGTTCATCCGGGGTGCCCTCCCTGAGGCAAAGGTCCAGGAGCACCTCCAGGGGGGCTGAGGGCTGTGCCTCCTCCACCCTGGAACCCTCCACTTTTTGCCTCTTAGTCATAGGATTGGCTGTCCCTGGCTCAATCAATGAGAACTCATGGGTTACAGAGCCAGACCAAACATTCCAAAAATCCTGATGAGCATGCTTTCGTAAATCCAGCACTTGTAGTTTCCATCTCCTGTGAGAAAAATGGGGGATTGGCTGAGACACTCAAAGATCAACACAGAAGAAAACTAATAGGGTCAGGATATAGACTAGGACCAGCCAGACAGCAGCTGTTCCCCTTCCTGCTTCTCTCTGGGATCCTTCCACATCCCCATTTCAAGAACCTTTAAGTACCCCTGGGAGAAGGGGAGTACATGTTCCTTCTGTGACTTCTGCATGTTAATTTGCTTCCATTTCCAGAAGCCCTTTCCCTAAGTGAGACTTGCAATGGCCCCAGGCCTCCCCTAACTTCCTCATGGCACCATCAGAGTCTCTGTCCCACCCTTTGGCCCTCCCTGATTCTCCCTGATCCCACCTGTTTCTTGCTCTGACTCCCCTGGCCCTACTAGGTGACCTGAATCACCCTTACCTGGGGCGAGGCTTCTGGGCAAGCAGGCCATCGATCCCATCGAACACAGCATGTAAGGTCTCCCGGTGAAGCCGCTGTCCCTTCACTAGGGCCCCCAGTGGGAGGCAGACGAAGGGCCAGGCCTGCACCATGGCCTTCAGTGCCTCACAGTGTCTCCCGGTAAAGGCTGCCATGAACAGTGGCGGAAAGAGCTCCGTAGGCAGCTCCTCCAGTGCTGCAATCCCCAAGGCCTTCTCCCTCAGCAGGCTCTGACTGGCCAGTTCCAGAAGCCTTGGTGGGGCCTGGCTGCTCATTCTGATGAATCTGCTTTGAAAGGAATCCTAGGGAAATGGCCAGGGAATAAGGCATCCTTCACAGGCCAAGCACGAGCAACCCCATCTTCCCCTCTACTCCCAGAGGAACCAACTCAGGGTTGAAGTTACTGCTCTGGCAATTGGGGCAGGTGAATGGTGTCCTCAGTTTACCCCAATTACATTCCGCACTCCAACAAGTAGAGTGTCTCACTAAGCACCAAGGAGATGGGAAGACTACCATTAGCCCCATCCCACTAATCCCAGTCACAAGCCCCGGATTAGTATCTAACTGGCCCCATCCTTTAGAGGAAAAGTTTCTGATAATCACTCAAGGGGCTAAAACAGTGGGAATGGGATAGAAGGATCATCTGGCTCATCAGAGCCTACATTCTGTATGTTCCAACAAATAGCCAGGCCAGGAAGGATAAAGGGAGAGCCAGAAAATGGATGCCATTATTTTCATTTAAAAAATTGGAAAGACTAAGTCAAGTGGTGTAACAATTACACAGCATCTGATTATCAGAGATGATGACACTAGCTTTGAGATGCACATATTAATGCCTATTTCTTTTAACATATATTAGGCTGGCCATTTTGGGATTGAGTTCAGGGGAATAAACAGTTCACATCCAGAATAAAGTCACCACTCTTGAAAATATCCTGTGGAATATTTCTTAAGCTTTTCAAAGGAGGCCAAACTGATAAAATTAAAAAGCCATAAATGACATGAAATATAACTTCAAGGCATCAAACTGAACACTGAAATGTCATTAAATAAAATCCCAAACAGTTAGCTGTTCTATATTTCACAGTCTCTTCTTGGTTAAGAAATAAGTATTTTAAACATTCATAAAGTGACATAAGTCCAAACACAAATCAAAATATTTGGGCTGAAGGTAAAACAAAACTGCATTTACAGGCCAAAGCACAGCCTGAACTCTGTGCATCTGCCAAGAAGGAAAAGGAAAACTGGGAGACCATGGCCTGCACCCCTGTGGAGACTCTGGCTGAGGGTGGCAAGGGGGTGGTGTCCTCAGACTAAGGTTCTGACTCCCCAGCTCCCGGCACTGCTGGCAGAGCCACCTGCTCTTACCTCAGGGAGGACCACAGTGATGATGACAGCACTCAGGACCCAGGTCCCTCCTCTACTTCTCCAGAGCTTTTATAGTCCTCTCTGCCCACACCTCCCCCTTTCGGCTCCTAGCTGCCAACTGAAAAGCAAAATTTAGTTACATTCCTGAATCTCCAACCTGATTGCAGGGGTCTTTGGCTTCTCCAGAATAATTAATATGATTTGATGACAGACTGAATCACTCATTAAGCTAGGGTGAAAGTCAGGAACTCATTAATTTCCTCAGCAAAAAGGATACCCCCAAATCTGGAAGCATAATTGTTGGGGACTATTTGGCGCCATCAAAATGGCCAAAATGCTCCAGAGTGAAAAGAGCCTCAAGGAAACAGTGCACCACCCTCAAAGAAACCAGAACCAAAAAACCTCCATTTTATATCAAAGCAAAATGTCAAAAATAGGGAAAACTGTATGTGCATGTGGATGGAGGGGTATATGGGAACTCTACTTACTGCCTAATTTTTCTGTAAACTTATAACTGCTCTAAAAAATAAAATCCATCAGAAAATGTAATAAAAATATCTCTGTGTATCAAGCTATCACTTGTACTTTGTTATCTGACAGAGAAAATCATCATGTGCCCATTCAGGGAGGAACAGAGTTCATATATAGAAAAAAGAAAAAATCATAAAACTAGAATGGGTTTAGTATACTGCCATTTAAAACCCTAAGAATTAAAGCATTTTATTTCTTTGTCAAAAACATTATGGAGAGTAATGTAATGCTTGCTGCTGTCTATTTAATGTTTAACTTTTGTTAAAGATTAAGCACCTTTTCTATGCTTTGGTGAACCGTCATACTCCTTTCTAAGTTTGTATCAGCTTCCAACATTTTATCCATTGCCCTTTCCATGTTATGCAATATTTCTGAGAGTTCTTTTAATGTGATGTTTTGCCAGCATCATTTCCTGTAGGACATCTTCATCCTCTTCTTCAAAACCACTTTCCTCATTTGTGCTTCTCTGGGACATTGGGAATGTGAGCTTGAGATGGAAGGGGCAGGACCCTGTACTTTGATGACAGGGTAAAAAAGTTCCTCTATGTGGTAGAACCTAAAAACCAAAACATTTTCTCTTCCTCCCCCAAGTTGTGGAAAGCTGACAGCGGCCTGAGATGGACCTTTCCCTTCCACGTACAGTAGCTGAGGCTCTGCATGGGGAGCCAACATACACTGAGATGCTGGGGAGGGTGAGATGAGAACAGGACTCCCTCCCAGCCTTGCACTTGTGCCAGCCTGCTGCAGCTGCGACTTGAGAAGATGTGCTAGAATGGGGATATCCCATTCTCTCATTGTGACCTTATGGACAAGGTCAACAATGAGAGCAGGGAGCCTGTAAGTGGGTGGAATCACCCCCACAGTATGGAGGCTGACAAAGGTCTGTGCTCAGCAGAGGGGGCTGCAGGAGGATGCGTGGAGTAAATACTTAAAGGGGAATCTGGACAGGCTGGTGCTCCCTGATACAAGGCACCTCAGCTCAGCAGCTATCCTCCCAGTAAGTGAGGCTCAGAGGAAAACACCTCCCCACCTCCATCTCCTTGCTAGAATTAAGGAGAACACCCTGAGCAGACCTCACCTGCAAGGCCTGGATCCAGTGGAAGCAGATAGGGATGGAGGCTGCTCCCACATCTGAACCAGTAAGAGAAGAGGAGACCCCAGGGTTGGGGCTGCAGGAGGTAGAGCTCTGGGGTGTCCTGACCATGGTCTGGGCTCTGCTCACCGTCCTCACATTCTTCACAGGTGAGAGATGCTAGGGATGGGAACTTCTGTGCATCCAGGGCTTATCCACTCTTCTCTCCTACCCAGGAACCCCTGGGGTCATGGCCCTGACCATATCCCTCTCTGCATGTACCCTCCTCTCAGGGTCCTGGCCTGTCTGCCCTGACAAAGCCTCCCTCAGCATCTGGGGCTCTGGGACAGACAGTTACCATCTCCTGTGGAGACAAAAGCAGGAAATATAACTGCCATTGTCACTGGAAGCAGCAGTGACAATGGCAGTTATAACCATGTATCCTGGTACCAGCAGCAGCCCCCAAAGAACTAACGCATGGTGTTGTTCTCAGACTTTGGGTCCCAACTTGATTCTCCCCCTCCAAGTTGGGCCACCTGGCCTCCCTGGCCACCCATGATGCAGCTGCAGCACAAGCCTGTGCTTTCTCACTGTCCTTTCCCAAACATCTCCCTTCCCACTAAGCTCCAATCCCAGAAGGAAGCGAGCCCAAACCCCACCTGAGCTCATAGTTCATCCCCTGCTTGGCCTGCAAACACAAGGTTGAGTCTTTGGTGTCTGATGTCAGCTCTGCTCCTTCATCCTGAGCAGAAGTTCTGAACATGACAGTGGCTTTGGAATGGACACCCTAATACACTGTGGTTGAGAGGCAGCAGGAGAAATGCACCTGTTTCTTCTTTCCCCTGCCAGAGGCCTCAGCAGGCAGACACAGACTACCTCCTCAGTGACAAGGACGGAGGGAGTGACGGTTTAGGGGCCGTCTTAGGTCAAGACGTCTTCTGCTCACTCTGCTCGAATTCAGGCCGGCCTCAAGTCTTGCAAGACTTTGTTTCTGAGGTCTCCTATGGTTTCAATGGCCCGTTTCCACCCAAACCAGAGTGCAGTTACCACAGTGTTCCAAAAACAAGACTGTGTTTTTAACACATCTATTTATAAACGGTCTCTTGTGAAAACCTCTGCCAATGGGCTGAGGAAATTGAAAACTAGAGACCCAGTCCTACCCTTTCAGTGTGTCTGTCCTCTTTGTCTTTCAGTGTGAGCTCTCGGTCCTTACTGGCTGAACCAGGGGGCAATCTGGGTGACACACCCTATGCCCCATCAAAAGTGACTGACTACTGTCCTTCCACCTCTTCGTGCCCCTTTGTTCCCTCATTGTCAAGATGCATCTCTCTGTCCCTCCAGGAACAAGGCCTTTGGTGAACTTGCACCCCGGACCTCCTCCCCTATTCTGGCCGCCCACCTTCCTGCATGGCAAGACAGCCAGACCCCTAGGGCCAGGCCACTTAATTTCAAGGCAGTAACCCAGTTAGCTAATGATATCAATCAATACAGATGTCTCAGGTCAATAAATCATAACTGCAGCTCTTACCGAGCAGAAGCCCCGGGCTGACATGTGGCGAGCACATATTCCGTTTTGCCTTCACAGGAACCCTACCTTGTTATATCCTCATTTTACAGATGGCAAACAGAGGCCTAGGAGAGTAATCGGGATGGAGCCAAAAGTCACTCTGTGCACAAAAAGAGAAATCAGAGTTCCAACTTACCTGGTTTTCGGCCAAATCACACACCTCTCAGCACGGCGCTCCCGTTGCACAGGAGCTGAAAGGAAAGAATGAGGCGCCAACTCAGCAAGTTCCCCGGGGCTCCACAAAAGAGAAACGCTGTTATCAGTGTTGGCCTTGTCTGCCTGACCAAACCTGGCTTCTGAGGCGAAATCTCACGAGATCTTGCGGCTCTCAAAAGGGGTTGCCCAGGGAACCCGAAAGGGGTTTGTTTTCCGCGGGTGGGGGAGGGGAACGGCCCCTGGAAGGAGGGTGGGGAGGGGCGGGTGGCGCCCATTGCACCGCGGTGAGGCTGGTGGGTGGGACTGGGCCTGGGGCCCACGGGGAGGCTGGTCCTGGGGTCGGGGAGGATCTGGGCTTGCAGCGGGGGTTGGGGACCGGGCTGGACTTCAGGGGCTGGAGGAACCGGGCTTGGGTTGGGGTGAGGGGAGGGGGCCGGAACTGAGGCGGCGGGAAGGGGTCTGGGACTGTTGTGAGGGTTGGGGGTTCCAAGATGGGTGTCGCTGCTCCCCCATGACCACACCCACCGAGCTCACCCCCCAACTGCGGGGCTCTGGGATGAGGAGGGAGGGGGCGAGACCAGGGCCCACCGCCGAGGCCTACTCCTCCGGGGTCCACTGTCCTCCCTCAGATTTGGGGTGCAGGGCCTGGTCTGTGGGGGTGTGCTGAGCCCGCCAGCAATGGCCGAAGCTCGGCCCCCGGGGTCCCTCGCCCTCCTCCAGAGGAGACGCCCGCCCTCGCTCAGTGAGGCCTTCCACTGTGCGCTGCTCTTCACCCAGTTTTGCACCGGAAGTGGCAGCCGCCCTGCCCCAGCGGCCATTCCCTTAGATTCGCTTCTCTACAGAATGTTTCTCCTCAGCCACCCCCTGGCTTTTTGTTCTTCGGAAGTTTCCATAGCAGCCAAAACTTCCTGCCTTGCTCTACGCAGCCTCCCGCAACCCTGATTACTTCAGATTTCTCTTGCCCTCTTTTTACCTCACCAACAAATTCCTTCTCAGTCAGACCTTGGCAGGAAACTGGGACTTGTGAGGGGCCACAGGGAGCGGGCAACCGATCGCGGGGTGCGTGCGGCGCAGCAGGAGGGGGCGCGGCGCCGGGAGAGGGGGCGGGAGGAGCGGGGTCTCCCCGGCTGCGCCCCCTCGCAGTCGGGCCTCGCGTCTGCGGCCACCAGGGGGCCCCGCGGTTCCGGAACCGGGGCTGTTTGAACCTGTTTGAGCCAGATTTTGGCGCCTGCTGCTGTGGGGTCCGTCATGGGGGGAAAGTCAGGCTTGAGGACAGATGGGGAGAGTGAGATGGGTACAGATCCTTTCCTGGTGGAGAGACAGGAGTGAGAGGAAAGTGAGGGCCCAGCCCTGCCATTCAAGCCAGGATGGGGGACTTCCTTGGGTCTTATTGGGATCTTATTGTGGATCACTCAGATTTGGGAAACACTCTGCGTGGTTGGACTGTGCACTGTGTTTTCAGAGAGGGATGGGAGGGAGGGTGGTCTGGTACATACCCTGTCATCTCAAGTAACCCCAGATCTTTTACCGCAGGCCATAGGACGGTCATGGTGCCCCCGAGAGTCACAGCGGGGCTGTCAGGCTGGCTTTTCTTTGTGGACCTGCCCTGCTCTTCCCCCAGACATGTTCCTGCTTGTGAGCTGCGGAGCTTCAGGCTCCCAGCTACACCGTAAATGAATGAAAGGAGTGAATGATTGAATACATTCTTATAAATGAGGTAATAGCATTTATCCCCATTAGACCTGGGGTGCTTATATACAAACTTCCATTTTCTCACCTGGGATGGAGACACTCAGCTGCCTCCTCCCTCGTTGATTCATTCAACAAACATTTTTCCTTGAGTGGTCGCAGATGCAGTGCTCAAAAGAGACACCTCCTCTGACTGCTGAGGCTTAGCTGAGAACACAGGAAAAAAATGCAAAAAAAACCAAGACCTTTGTTTTGAAGTAGCAAGTTGTATCTAATTCTTGAAGAAATAGGCAACATGATATAGAAAAAGGCATGATATAGGAATAGGCAACATGATATAGGAAGTGGCAAAGGCATGATATAATGGAGTGGCGTTCTGGACATCGTGACAGGCTGCTCAAGTTCTGATGTAAAGCCCTTGGCTAGTTTAAGAACAGGAAGAAGCCATGGAAGGGAGGGTGGAGAGGAGGGAGATGAGAGGGGCAGGGAAGCCCACAGATCATGGGGGAGAAGAGAGAAGAGGGCTGGGTGTTTTGCTAAATGAAAATAGGATCCAGAGATCTCAAGTCCAGGTTCTTGTTTTATAGCTCACCTGGGTGATGCTGGTGGGAGCCTCTGTGGAGTAGAGAGAACCATAAGCAGGCATGACTGTCTAGGAGAGCCACAGAGATGGACAGAGGGGGGAGGTGTCACTGCATTGTAAGGTGACAGGAGGTTCAGGTGTGGGGGCATGAGGGAAAGAATGGCTGGAAGAAACAAGTAGTTATCTATTGCTACATTAAAAATTACCCCAAGTATGGGATGATTTGGTTGTTCTTTTTTAAGTTTTTCTTTATTTTGTAGTAATGAAAATGTTCTAATATTGATTGTAGTGATGTATGCACAACTATATGATGATACTGTGAGCCACTGACTGTGTATTTTGGATGCACTACATGGTGTGTGAATATTTCTCAGTAAAATTGCATTAAAAATTATCCCCAAACTTAATGGCTGTAAACAAAAATTAGTATTTATCATTTCATGGTTACTGTGGTATAGTTGAGTGGTTCTGGCTCTAGAGCCTGGCATAAGTTTACCCTCAAAAATATTGTCTTGGGTGGCTTGAATGGGGCTAGAAGATCCTGTCACGAGATGGCTCTCTCACTTGGAAGGAGGCCTCAGTTCCCTGCTGACTGCATCCAAGGATCCAAGAGACAATTTGCAGGTCTAGGGGTAGCCGCCTTCACTGCTCCTCAGAGGGGCTCTGCTTGGCCATGGGAGAAAGGGTGGGGAGCAGGTAATTCCTGAGCTGGGCCTCCTGTGGGAGCACATCCCCACGCTGGCTGGGGGGAGGCAGCCCCTATGGCTACAGGCTTTGATGAGGTCAAGACTAGACATTCCATTCTAATATTTGAGGAATTTTCAGAAACATGATCTAAATCTGTAGTGATCACATTTTTCTTTCTTTTCCCCTAAAATATTTTGCGAAGTTATGTTCATCACAAACATTTTTTACTTGATATCCAGAATTTTTCATCATAAGTTTAAACACTGGAAAGGATGTCATTACTGGCATGCTATAAATTCTGACACTAAATTGATCAATTAATATCACTGTTTTAAATATTTCCAAAGTCTATAAATAACATAGGATTTTGATACTTAACATCATTGTTTTTACAAAAAAAAAAAAAAACACACCAATGAACTCTTATTAAAGGTTAAAACTTTTATTCTGTTGCTTTAACTCCCTTAACCCTTGTTTCTAGTCTACTTCCCCAACAGGATTTTACGATAATATGATGAATTTTATGCATGAAAATCTCTTGTTAATTACCCTCTCATATCTGACTACACAAAAACACATTTATAAATTGAAATTTAAGTTTTAAAAATAATTTCCTGGGACCATAGGCTTAAATGCTTTTTTAAATTGTTATCACTAAAATTATTAATAATATAGAATTGATAAAACAAAATACATTACAATTTTATACATAATTTTTAAATGTAAAAAAACTATTGGAAATGGAGCTCTTCTTTCACTGTAAAGGAAAAAAAAGAAAAAAAATACTTGAGAGGATTCATATATGAGCACTTAATCTTAGTTTTATTACAAACTTGTTGCAAGGAGAAAGACAACTCCAGCCAAAATCCCGCCAAGCCAAATCGAAGATTTACTGTTGGTAGGGACATGTAGAAAAATAGAAAGGGTTATAAGTCATTTCACTAAATCAAAAAAGGAAAATAAAGGGAAAGATAAGTAACTCCACAGAGAGTCATCTGCAGGAAGAATTTACTAATTATCAAAAATAAATCTTGACCTTTTGTGTTTCCCTCACAGTCAATCAAAAAATGAAAAATAAATCCCTGGACCCCCTTCCTCCCTAGCCCTGTCCACCGCCCCTCACTCGCTCCTCACCCTGTGTAGGGCGGCGGCAGCCCCGCGCGAGGGGCCCTAAACATACTGGGGCCGCTCCCGAAAAGCCCGGCAAATAGGAGGAAATGGCTGCTTGGACGCGGGCGGCGAAGGCGACGGCGCCCACAGCGAGTATCTGCAGCAGCAGCAGCAGCAGCAGTAGGGACACTGCGGGGGCGGCGGCCCCCAGGACACGCAGCCGTCACCGCTCTCTCTGCTGCTAATACCTGTAGCAAAATCCGCCTGCCAGGACCAGGCCCTAAGGAGAGGGAGGCGCAGCTGCAGCCAGCGGGGAATCCAAGGTGGATGGTGTTGATGGGAGCACAGCATTGTGCATGTGATTAACACCTCTGAATTGTAGACTTCAAAGTGGCCAAACCAAATGGGAAATTTTATATTGCATATATGGCTTCACAGTAAAGTAAAAAAAAATCAATCTGTGCAACACGAAGTGTGAATTCTAATGTAAAATATGGATTTAGCTAATAATTATCATGATTTGGTTAATCAATTATAACAAATATAGCACACTAATGCAAAATATTAATAATTGGGCAAGCTGCCTGTAAGAGGGGTGTATAGGGCAACTCTGTACTCTGCATGATTTTTCTGTAAACCTACAACTGCTCTAAAAAAATGAATGAAAATGGAACAACAGCAGGTGATGAGATACAGTCACTCTGAGGTGTTTCTGCCTCTTTCAAAACATCACCTTGACCACTTTCACGAAGCATCATTTCCACCACCTTCCAAAGCTGACATTTCCTGTAATCTTCTCACCAGGATGCTGCTTCTGAAAGTAAGGAGGGGTGAAGAACAGCTTTGGAGAACGGCAAACCTGCTTGCGGCCTGAAACAAACTGAGTAAGGAGCTTCAGGTTGCCAGGTCCCGACTGTGTAGTCCCCCTCCCAACAGTTGGACCCCACGATTGCAAAGGAGTGACGACATCACGGGGGAGGCATTCCTCTTCTTGGCTCCAAGTTCACGGGCATCGCACAGCACACACCTCAGTGAACTGAAAATAACTGAGGGATCTGGCTGATTACCTAGTCTGAATGCTCTGACCCACTGTCCAGCTTTACATCCTTTTGCTGAATCTATTTCTAAATCCATCCAGATAGGTTTTGTTTGTTTAATAAATGTCCTTGAATGCTGGCTATATTCTATGTACTTGGGATATGTTAGCAAATGAAACAGACAAAAAATTGCTCTCTTCCTAGGGCTTAAGTTCTATGAATGGAGGCAGACAATAAATATAAATCACTAGTAATTAATTAATGATAAATTTCAATAACCATTAATTAAGTAACAGTCAAACCAAAGTTGATACCTGGTTCCATGTGCCATTTTTCTTGGGACACAGCCATTTTCAAAATTCCAACCAGCTGTAGTTTCTGACTCTGAAGGAGAAAATGGAGCACAGAACCAAGAATCATCAAACATTTAAAAAGCCAGAGCAACCGGAAGGGCTGCCTCCTGAAGCAGAGGTTATTATTCAGACTTTATTTCATCCAGGATCAAGAGGTGCAGCATCTGTTATTGTCAGCATCAGTCACAATAACTGGCTCTAGGTTGTCACCTGCTAAAACCAAAAAGAGAACGGCCATGAACACTAGACTTTCCAGACTCCCTTGCACCCAGTGTTCTGGCTGAAATTTCTCTGCCCAATTACAAAAATTATGAAAGAAAGAAGTTAGGCTAGGCCATCTGTGCATCTAATTTGTTCATGCTCACAAGCAATGCCATCACATATGACACATTGACAGTTCTTCAGCTTTCTGGTTTCATGATGTAGCCCAAAGTTTCCTTCATACACTCTTCCAGCCACCTTCCCCCTAAGTAACACCTCTTCTCTCTCTACACCCATATGTTAGTTTTGTCTGATTTAGACTTTAAATAGAGGGAATCACAAAATATCTTCTTGCCTTTGCCTTCTTTTAAATAATGTCTGTGAGATGCAACCTGGATATGTGACGCAGTAATGCATTCTTTTATGGTTTGGTGGATTTCCACCAAATGAATATGGCACAGCTTTATATATCCATCTTACTGTTGATGGACTTTTTGATTCTTTGGCTGTTTCTTTGGCTGATTCTTTGGCTGTTTCTAATGAAGCTGCTATGAACATTCTTGTGCACCTCTTGGTGGGCACATGGGCTTATTTTTTCTAGGTTATATATAGCTATTAGAAGAAGTTCTGGAACTGAAGATAAATTGTAATATGTTTAAAATTTTTTTTCAAAAGTAATAAAAACCATTTATTCCCACCAGCCATACTGAGAATTGCACTGATACAAATTCTTTCCAACACTTGGTTGTGTCAGACATTTTAATTAGAGCTATACTATTGAAGTTTTAGTGGTATGTCATATAGTGCATGTTCAAGTCTTGCCTTTTTTTTTTCATCTCAGTTGTCAGTTGGGAGGGGGTTGAGGGAAATGCTTTGGGCACTGAAATGTCCTGTGTCTTGATCTGGTGGTGGCTTAATGCATATGTTTATGTCCATTATGGTTGGCACTTTGTGTATTCTTTTTAAGAAATTCAAGATATTTCAGCTATGTTTTCTTCTAGAAGTTTTACTATGAAACTTTTTACATTTAGGTTTATGATCCATCACCAATTGATTTTTTGTTTAATGTGTGAGAAATTAAGACATCAAGGTTAATATTTCCTAATATGCATTTCCAAATTAAACATCATCATTTTCTAAAAACACCACTTGTTGCCATACTGTATTGCAGGAAAACATTTGTAAGTAACTATATATGTGTTTCTGGATGTTATTCTATTCCTTTTGTCCAGTTCTCTATCCTTGTGCTAATTCTACAATATCTTAACTATTGTAGCTTTACATAAGTCTGTGTATCTGAGAGTTTAAGTGCTGCAGCTTTGGTCTTCAATTGTCTTGGCTATTGCAGATGCTTTGTTGAGTTGAAGTGGTTATAGCAGACATCTGTGTCTTGTTCTTAAACTTATGTTCAATAGTTCATCATTAATTATGATATTAGCTATAGGGCTTGTTGCTGCAGCTACCCATAACTGCAGTGGAATTGAACTAGAAATCAGTAACAGATATTTGAAAACAAACAAATGAACAATAGTTTGGAAATCAAGCAATACATTTTTAAAATGGAACTGGGAATAGGGTGAGGCAAGCAAGGAGCCTAAGGTGCAAAGTGCCATTTGTCCCTGCATTTTCACAGACCTGAGAGAGTGGTTCCTTTATTTTGTGCTTGAGGCTCCTTATTTTCCCCATTCTAGTCCTCCTCCTGGTTCTAAATAATTCATAGGTGCATATTTTGGAAATGAAAATATTTATGTGAATGGGTTAAAGCAGGTTTTGGAATTTTAAATCTTTAAATGCATATGTTTGAAAAGAAGAAATGTTGGAAAATCAAATCAGTGCTATCCAGAGAACTTTCTGAGATGATGGAAATGTTCTATATTTGGGTCCAATATAACAGCCAGCAGCTGCTGACTTGATCCCTTGAACTGTGGCTAGTGTTATTAATGTGAATTTTTTTATTTTTTTAACTTTGTTTTTCCTTACAAAAGAATCCCAAATAACTTATGTAGATACACTCCCCCAATGATGTGGAATTTAACTCCATTCCTCCCCCATTTCCAACCCCCCTCTATTACCTGAGTATAGATTAGACTTAGTAACTTGCTTCCAAGGAATGGTATATAAAAAGGGGAAAATAACTTTACAGTGGAGAAACCTGTCAAACAATCCTTGGCCAGTTGTTTAAGGATAACTCCCCAGTGATAAGTCAGGTTGATAGTGGGTATCCCTGCTGTGAAATGATGAGAAGGGCTCATCACTTTTGTGGTATTCCTAAAAACCCATAAACCCAGTGTGATGGTGAGAAAAATGGCAGACAAACCCAAGTTGAGTGATAGTCTACAAAATACCCGACCATTAGTTACTCCTTAAAACTGCCAGTGTTGTGAAAAACAAGGAGAGTCTGAGAAACTATTAGAGACCAGAGTAAGCTAAGGGATGTGATGACTAAATATGTTGTGGTATCCTGGATGGAATTCTGGAACAAACAAAGGACATTAATGGAAAATCTAGTGAAATCTGAATACAGACTAGTGTTTATTTAATAGTAAAATACAAATACTGAAGTTATTGTTAGGCCTAAGAATGCCATTTCACATATATATTGTTCTGATTTGCTAATGCTGCCATTTTGTAAAACACCAGAAAAGCATTGACATTTATGTTTATTTGGTTACAAAGTTACAGTCTGAAGACCATGAAAATGTCCAAATGAAGGCATCAACACAAGTATACCTTCACTGAAGGAAGGCCAATGGTGCCTGGAAAACCTCTGTTAGCTGGGAAGCCATGTGGCTGGCATCTGCTGATCCCAGGTTGTGTTCCAGCTCCACTCTCAGCTCCTGTGCATTCTTCAAGGAGTCTCTCTTGGCTGAAGTATCTCCTGTCTGTGAACTCTTTTATAGGACTCCAGTGATTCAATTCAGACTCACCCTGAATGGGTAGGGTAATACCTCCATAGAAATTATCTAGTCAAAGGTCTTGCCCACAGTTGATTGAGTCACATCTCCATGGAAACACTCAATCAAAAGGTTCCAACCTAATCAACACTAATACATCTGCCCCCTCAAGATTGCTTCAAAGAACATGGTGTTTTGGGGGACATAATACATCCAAACTGGCACATATCTATTCTAGACATTACAAATATTTTTAAAACTATGATCTCTTAATTTTGCCTATTAACAGGAATCTTCAAGTGCAAAGTATTGCTCATACTTAGATTGTGTGATCTGACCATAATGCCACAAAATTAGAAATTATTGATAAAGTAATATTTTTTAAAAAAAAATCCCACATTTTTGGAAATAAATAAAATATTACCACATAACCCTTACAATAAAAGAGAATCACTAGGGGAATTAGGGGATATATAGAATTGAATGATAATGAACATATTACATATTACAGTCAAAATTGTGAGTCAAAGCTTAATCAGGGGCCACTCTCAGGCCCCTCCTAACCAGAGAACATCAAACTTCCAAATTCAATTCAATCCATGGCCCCAGCTCCCCAGTCTCCTGGGGCTCACCATAGACGACTGAAAATGCCCAGGTACTGAAAAGGCTCCAGTCACCACCATCATGTTGGCAGAACAATGGGTAATGCTCTCAGTCACAGTAACTGTTAGGTTTTTCAATTGAGAAGAGACAAAAACTCTATCAGAAGGAGTTTTATTGTCCAGCTGTGCACAGGCAGGCTAAAGCCTAAGAAAATGGTGACAGCCCTGAACCCAAGGGACAGTAGGGCTTATAAAGGATGGTTGGTGATAAGTTTTTCATCCAGGGAAGGGATCCTGAAGGATGCAGATTGGTGCTTCAGTATCTGCTTCCAGCTGGTGGGAGGCACAGAGTTGTCCCTACAGTCTGTTGTGGGGTAGTGGTTTAAGGACTTGATTTTGCCAAATTCTCCACCACTTTAAAACAAGGATTGCCTTCCTTCCAGTTTGCAATGACACATTAATCATTTCTGTCCAAGGCCTCATCAGAAGGTACATCCACCAGAAACAGAACATTCCTTGTTTGGGGAGCATCCTTCAAGAAGCAGGAGTTTAATTCAACAGCACTCCTTCATCCTATGAGGTCCAGACTCCACTGGATATTTAATCATTCACCCATCTATTTGTCACTCCATTCAACAAAAATTATCTGAGCATAAATGCCATACAAGATCTGTAATCGACATTGCATTTACCAAGAGAGATGATATACAATCTTGAAAAACCGAAACATAAGTTGGGGTGAGTAGAAAAATTCAGTAAACTAGATATGACTGTGAGGAAAGTGACTCAGATGAAAGTGGGGAAATCTTTGAGTTGATTTCATTCTCATAAAGTCAGAATGCATCTTTATGAATGTGTTCCCAGGGCAACATTTCAAAAATTGGCATACATCCCAACAATTCAAAGGATAAACATAAAATGCATATTATGAAATTTATTACATATATTTGAATGTGATGAAAATGGGAAATTTTAGGTTGTATATATATTACAAGGATAATGAAAAAAAAATCGATAGCACAGTACAACACAAACAGGAAAACCTAATGTAAACCCTGTCCTATGTTCCAAAGGGCTATTATAATTGACCAATTGTGACCCATTTACCAGATCAAAACTAGGTGACAATAATAAAGCAGATGTTTGGGTACTTTTATTTTATGCACAATTTTTCTGTGAACCTACATCTTCTCTATTTAAAAAATGAGTGACTGGAGAACCTTCATAATAAGAGAAATTATTTGGAAGCCATGTAACTGATAAGGGTTTAATATCCAGAATATAACAAGAACGCTTACAAATCAACAACAGAAAGACAACAATCCAATGAAATATATGGGCAAAGGACTTGAATAGACAATTTCCCAAAGAGGACACAGAAATGGCCAATAAGCACATGAAAAGATGCTCAAAATAATTACTCATTAGGGATGAAGTACAGATACATGCTGCAATGCTGATGAACCTTGTGTACATTATGCTAAATGAAACAAGCCCGACAATAAATGTCAACTATTGTCTGATTTCATTTATAGGCAGTTTCCAGAATAAATAAATCCATAGAGACAGAGAAAATAAAAAGCTTACTCAGCACTTAAAGGGAAGTCTATAGCTTTAAACACATGGGGAGGTTATAAACAATGAGCTAGGCTTCTTGCTAAAAAGTTGCAAGAGTAGCAACAGAGCAAAACCATAGGGGTCAAGAAGGAAGAAACTACAAAGAATGGGGAAATATAAATGAAATAGAGAACAAAATAGCTTTACAGAAGATTAACAAAATAAAAAGCAGGCTCTTTCACAAGATTATTATGATAAATTTCTGGCAGAACTGGTAAATAAATTAAAGAAGAAAAAGTACAAGTAAACCAATGAACCGCAAACTTTTCCTATGAAGAGCCAGGTAGTAAATATTTTATGCCTTGACAGCAGTAAAGGGCAGTATCTGTTGCAATTAACCAATCCTTATGTTGTAGCAGGAAAGCAGCCAGAGACAATACCGAAGGGGAGGGACTTGTCTGTGTTACAATATAATCGTTATTTATGGAAAGAATTGTGAATTTCATGTAAATTTCATGTCAACAAAATAATATTCTCCTTTTAATTCCCCTCCATCACCACTTAAAATTGTATGCATCATTCTTACATAGCTGCAAGTTGTGCAAAACCAGGTGAAGGGGGGATGGATTGGATTCACCCCCAGTTGCATCCTCAAGGGAGGGGCATCAAGGGCCAGTTGCATTGTCAAGTTCCATAACCATGGAGCACGCAGTAGGGCTTTTATGGAACAGGCGACACACCTGAAGGTCATGAGAGCTGGATTCTAGGAGGGGAAACACATTCCCTGAGGGCCCCAACCTCAGCTACCCAGGCCCTTCCAGGGACACTGAGTCTTTGCCACTCTCCTGGCTCCCCGCAGCAAGACTGCACAGCACCAGGTCGCCGCAAGGGGCACCAGAGCGCGCACATGCGCCCAACCCGCGCCTGGCCTCCCTCCAGGACCTGGCAGCCAATCAGAGGCCGCAGCACCCTAGAGGAGGTGTTGGCGGCGCCCGAGGCCTGAGGCGGCTTCCTCGTTGCAGGCTTAGCCTGAGGCGCGCTTGGGCCTGCTGAGTTTCCCCCGGCTTTAGGGCCGACATGGAAGGGGAGTGGTAAGGACGCTGGTGTGGGATGTGTGGCCACCAAGAATGACCCCAAGTGTCCTCTTAGGGGAGGCGAGACGGATTCGGTGACCGAAGTATAAAACAGTTGTCCACAGTATCATCATACAGTTGTGTATTCATCACCACAGTCAATTTTTGAACATTTCATTACTTCAAAAAATAAAAAGAATAAAAATAAAAGTAAAAAGAATACTCAAAATGTCCTATATCCCCCTTCTCCATATTATTCATCTACTTTTTGTCCCCATTTTTTCTATTCATTTGTCCATATACAAATGAGTAAAGAGGGTTTGAGCCATACGGTTTTCACAATCACCTGGTCACACCATATAAGCTATATAGTTAAACTATCACCTTCAAGAATCAAGGATACTGGATTGCAATTCAACAATTTCAGATATTTCCTTGTATCTATTCTAATAAACTAAAAACTATAAAGGGATGTCTATATAATACATAAGAGTTACCTCCAGAATGACCTCTTGACTCCATTTGAAATCTCTCAGCCATTGAAACTTTATTTTGTTTCAACTTTCCTCCCCCTTTTGGCCCAAAAGGCTTTCTCAATCACAGCATGCAAGGTCCAGGCTCATCCCTGGGAGTTACATTCCATATTGCCAGGGAGATTTATACCCCTGGGAGTTTGTCCCATGTAAGGGGGAGGGCGGTGAGTTTACCTGCTGAGTTGGCTTAGAGAGAGTAGCCATATCTGGGCAACAAAATTGGGCCTCTGGGAGTGACTGTTAGGCACAATTATGAGTAGGATTAGTCTCTTCTTTGCAGTATCAAGCTTTGTAAGGGAAAGCCCCAAGATCAAGGGCTCGGCCTACGAAGCTGCTGGTACCCAATGCTTGCAAGAATATCAGGAATCCCCCAGCTGGGGAAGTTTAATATTTCCACATTTTTCCAGTCTCTCAAGGGGGTTTGGAAATACAGTTTATTCTCTGCCCAGATTACTCTGGGTTGTATTGGGGCTTCATGCCATCCTGTACAAACAAGGTCTCACTCCCTAGTCAAGTTTGTATGTAATTATGGCATTTGAGTAAACTGACCATACAAGTTAAATTATATACTGTGCTACAGAAAATATAGATTTTGGACCAAATAAATATCTCTCCCTTTGGTCCCACAAAGAAGTCAATGTTTTAAAACATGGTTAGTATCATCCCGTACCCTTTAGTCAGATATACCCCAATTTCAACCAAATCCAGTTCATTTATATCTCCAATTGAAGTCTGATCTCCTTTTCAGCCTCTTTTAACAGCTGATTCATGGGGCAATGCTGACACTCCCAGCTGCCATACTCTGGCTCTGAGTTCCTGGTGCCACACAGACACCCAAAGCTCCAGGGACTGACCATGTTACACACAAACATGTCAGACTCTCAAAATTTAGAAATAACTGTTACAACTCATGAATAAATGTGACTGCTTTAAGAGCTTACAATCTAGAAACCTTTACATAAGCCTTCCCCTTATAGCCCATGCTCCCAGATTCAATTCTCAGAGTTTACACATTGTTATTAATGCCATGTTAATAAGGCATTATAATGTTTGTCTTTTCATTTCTGGTTTATTTCACTCAACCTACTGACCTCATGGTCCATTCACTTTGTTGCATACCTCATAACTTTACTCCTTCTTGCTGCTCCCTCATGCAAAAACATTCTGGTATTTGTACATTTAATCACACTCATTGACCACTCTAGGGTTCACTAAGTTATACATTCCTAGTCTTTATCTTCTACCTTTCCTTCTGATGTCATACAGACCCCTAACCTTCCTCTTTCAACCATATTCACAGTCATGGTTGTTCAGTGCACTTACAGTATTGTGCCACTATCACCCAACATTGTGTTATATATAGATCTACGCAATCAACCCTCTAGAACATTCTATACTCCTTCAACATCAAAAGTCTGATCTCTACCCTCTATTTCCTCATACGTTCATTTCTACATTCTTCTCCAAACTTCTCTCTCCTGCCTTTTCCTATCTGCCTGTAGCACTCCCTTTAGTATTTCCTGTACAGGAGGTCTCATGTTCACAGACTCTCTCAGTGTCTGTTTATCTGTAAATATTTTAAACTCTCCCTCATTTTTTGAAGGACAGTTTTGCTGGATATAGGATTCTTGGTTGGCAGTTTTTCTCTTTCAGTATCTTGTGTATGTCATGCCACTGCCTTTTCGCCTCTATGTTTTCTGTTGAGAGATCTTAGTCTTATAGAGCTTCCCTTGTATGTGATGGATTGCTTTTCTCTTGCTGCTTTCAGAATTCTCTTTCTCTTTGACATTTGAAGATGTTTAGTATTTTGGAGTAGGTCTATTTGGATCAATTCTGTTTGGAGTGTGCTATGCTTGGCCCAGCATTCTTGTCTCAAAGGCATCTTCTTTGAGAAGGGCCAGGAGGTGGGCTTGTGCGCACCCCTGCCTGAGTGTGTTTTTAGGCCCATGTGCCTGTTTCAGAACCCTTGGCACTCCCTCCCAAGTGCAGAGCTGGCCCTGAGCCCTCAGCGCGGCAGCCAGGTCCTGGGTCCGGGTCTCCCGCCTCTCCCGAACCCCGGGGCGAGGCAGGGGAAAGGGGCGCCCTGACCACGCAGGGGCAGGAGGCACAAGAGTCCAGCATGCCGCAGGCTCTGCAGGGAAGACCCCCCGCGACTAGGTGGAGTCCGACCCGCAGGCTTCAGCTGGACCCACCGGCGCATCAGGAGGGGATGCTGCAGGACTCTGGGTTCCCCCGGGTCGCCTCCGCAGCTCGAACGAAGCGCAGACGCTGGCGTGGCCGGATCCATGTCCGGGTCCGAGCCTTCACCGCCGGCCCTGGCAGCCCGAAGTGGCCGCGACTGCATCGCGCTGCGGCCGCCGCTTTCCGAGAGGCCCGGGCCCCCAGAATGCGCGGGCGTCTGCCAGGGCCGGGCAACGGGGCCAGTGGGCGGCCGGCGCCGCGTTGCCACCTACCTGTAGGCGCCACCGCCGGCGTCGCCATCACCCGGCGGCCCCGGGAGGCTCGCGCCCGGCATCGTCCTGGGCTCGTCGCTGCCGCTGCGGCGCTTGATCAGCCGCCGGCGGCGAGGCGGGCCCGGGGCGGCCACCCAGGGAGGCCGTCCGCTACTCCCGGGAGCGCCAATTCGCGCGGCCCGGACGGCTCCGGCTGCGGCGATGGTGCGGAGGTCCGGCGCCGGGCGCTCAGCCTCGAGCCTGGTTCTTGGCGGCGGCGGCGGCGCGGCGGCCCCTGATTCCACGGCCGGAGCGAGCGCGGGAGGCGACGGCAGAGCCGGGACGATCGACGGGACACCCAGCGCGGCCGAGCGGCTGCGCAGCCCAGCCAGGGCGGTCGGGGGGCCCGGCCGGCGCGCTGCTCCGGGGGCGATAGTCCGATTCATGGGGCCGCCGGGCCGCCCCCCAGGCCTGCGCCCAGACGCCTGCGGTGGTAGTGGAGCGGCCAGAGTGGCGGCCGCCGCGACCCGAGATTTTTTTTAACCTCCCGGCCCCACGCCCGCCCCTCCCCGGCGCCCCCCACATTCCGCTCCTCTCCCCGTGCCCTAAAAGACACAGGTCGCCTCCCGGTATGGCGCCACCAGTCGCCAGCCCGTCGTCCCCGCGCCCTTCTGGGATCCCGCCGACTTGGGGTCCGGGTGCGGGGTCCCTGTCCCCGCCGTCCCCCCCCCCCCCCCGCATCGAGCCGCGAGCCCCGGCCCAAAGGGAAGCCGCCATTCCTAAGCCCGTCCCCTGCACCAGCGCTCCAAGCCGGCCGCTCCGGGATTCGCTGGAGCCGGCGGCGAGGCCTGCGCGCCCGCAACTCGCGCCCCAAGTCGCGCTTCCCCGGGAGCAGGACCACGTTGGTCCCCTCCCTTCTCTGGGCCGTCCGAGCGCGGGGCTCCCGGGTCCCCATGCTTGGGACTAGGCTGCGGGTGCGCACGGTGTCGGCAAGACCCTTGCGGCTGGAGGGGCTCTTGGGCGTAGAGACCCCCGCACTGAGCTCCAGGCACAAGGCGCTCTCGCAGGGGACCCAGATCGCACTCTCGGAAACGTCCCAGCCTCGGCTCCCCTCTCTGCATCCCCAGGGCACCGCTCCTTAGCCTGAAGGGCTGGCGCTGAACAGCTGAGACAGGAGTCTCCCACCGCCTGTGGTCGCCAATGCTCCCTGCGCGCGCCAGCCACGCCAACGCTGGCAGGTTGTTAGTGAAAGCCGAGCACAGAGAGAGCTGGTGCAGCGGGTGTCTGGCGCCTGCTATCATTAGCTCCTGTTCTTCCAAAGGGCTTTGCCAACTTCAGCTGCTTCTCTGCCTAATTAAGGAGTTGCTGGCTGCCTGGGGAAGGAGGTAGGGGTGGGAAGGGGGCGCCAGGCGGCGTCCCATTGTTGGTGCAGGTGCAGGTGCAGGCTGAGGCGGGAGCAGGCCTGGAAAGGGGAGGCGTTAATGGGAGGGTTCCTGCCCTGCCCAGCAAGGGTGGACAAGTCCTGCCTAAAATTTTCTGCCCACCCCCCATCCTCAGCTTTCTGACCCTCTCAGCAGTGGGCCCCCCAGGGCTGGCTCTCCAGCCTTCCTGTTCCCTAGTCACTTGCCCCAAGTCTCAGAGGGCTGTCCTCAGCTGGCAGCCAGTGCCCACGCCCAGTGGACAATGGGACCCACCTGGAGATCTCCTGGCTGCGGTGCTGCCGGGCTCCTCCACCAGGCCTGAGTTCTCACTGCCCCTTCCTGTTGAACTTTCCTTCTGTGGGAAATGAACTGTTGGAGGAGGCCATGCTCAGGTCTCGGCACTTTCTTCTGAGGTCGGAAGCCCTGGTCAGTTCACAGTTTTCTGTGCTGCCAGGATTTTCTCTCCACTTGTAAGCTGTGGCTGGTGATGGAGCAGAGCCACCAGATGATCCAGTGGAGCAGGCCAGGGGCTTTCTTGGATTCCCCCCTGGGTGTGTTGGGGAAGCTGCCACGTTCCCGGGGTCTGAGTTGTAAGGAGATGGCACTATTTGGTCAGGAAGGGAGACTACCTGTCTGTTGGACGGGAGGGTGGAGGGTGGGGCATGTTAATGCTTAAAAGAATAATTGTGTGCGTGCGCGGAGTGGATTTTGAGGAAAGATGTCTTGACCACCCTTGGCAGAAACAGTGTTTATCCAAAGCAGCCACATGGGGGTCCGCTTCATGTGCCCTGGTGACTGATGGGGATTTGGGCCTTGGGGCTGCTGTCAGGTGCGTTCTGCGAAGACACAGGTGCCTTTTAAAAGGCAGCTTGATGGCGGGGCACAAGTGCGGCCTGGCAGGCCTTTAGGATCCTTGTAAGTTTCACTTGCTCCAGTGGATTCCTGTAGCGTTGGCTCTTCTCAGAAAAGTCAGGACTTGAGTTTCATCCCTTCCTCCCTGAGATGACGCTTGGGCTCAGGGGCCCTGGCAGAGGCCTTGGGATGTGAAGCTTTGGGGAGGGTGGCAGGGACCCTAGCCAGGGGCTCTCTCTAGAATCCAGGTTCCCAGGAGAGACCCTGGGACCCACTCCTGGCTGATCACCTGCTGGCTCAAGTCTGCTTCCCCCGATGGCCCAGCCAGCGGGAGGGAGAGGAGGTGGCAGGTGGACAATTGTTACTTATTGTCTGGGGATGAGTGGAAAGAGCTGTTTAGCCATTTCCCTGAGTCTGTTTTTTCATTGGTGAAGAATGGGGAACCCAGGGAGCCATTTCGCCACACTTCAGCTTTTGTGTGGAGCTGCAGGCCACCCCATGGCTAATCCATGCCCCTTGGGCCAGTCTGTCGGTCAGTGTTCCCGATGCAGAACCCAGGGAGCAGCCTGCTGTGGTCTGGGGCTGTGGCACCAGCTGGGGGGTCTCTGCTGATACTGGGCCTCCCTGCCAGCGGGGCCTGGCTGGGTGAGCAGAAGCCCTGCGGGCCAGTCCAACCTGCACATGGGCCGCAGTGGGCAGGGACACAGAGGACGCATGTGGCCTGCCGGGGCCCTGGGCAGCACGCCATCCTCCCCTCTGCCTCCTTCGGGTGCCCCCACCCTCCTCTGCTGCAAGGGACCCTCCTTTGCTTCTGATGGGAGGGCAGGTGCTTTGCTTTTGTGACCACAGTGCACGTGGGCTGGGGTGGGCCCTGGGGGACAAGGGAACCTCGTTTAAAACCAACTCTCTTAATTGGGGAGCAGAGGGCATCCTGTCGGTGTGCCCCGAGGGGGCAGAGGGCAGCTGTGACTTTACCTCCTTAGGTGTATCCGGTCTCAAAGCACAGAATTATAACAAGACTTTCCACCTGCCTTTGCAGAGACTTTATCCCATTTTTCTCTGCATCTTTGAATAACTTGACAGATCATGGCACTGCAACGAAGGTTAACAGGCCTTCATGTTGATACTTAACATAATTGCAAGAATAAAAAAAAAAAAAAAACTACAAAAAGCTGAAGCGACTCCATTGGGCCACGACTGCAGGGTGGTCTGTGGGCTTTGGGACCTGGAGCAGGTGCTGGAAAGCCGGAAATCATTCCAGCCCCTTCTCCATTCTGAATAGAAGGGAAACTCATTTAGATGTGGACTGGAGGGTAAATTCTATCCGTCAACCCTTTTGCTTCTGGAGATTGTGGCGGGTGGGCTGCACATGCTACAGAAATAAAACTTCTGGTGCTCGTTGAGAACTTGCCAGGGTGACAAATGTGTGTCTGCACTTTCATCTGTTTGTCCTTATGTAGTGCACCAAGGGCCTAGACCCCAGAACTGCATGCCAGTAGTATGGGTTGGCAGACTGTAGATTTAATGCCCAGTGGTCAGTGTCCAAGCTGGTTAGTTAGTGACTGACTTGGTTAGTGGAGTGTTGTTTGGTAAACCTATGGCTGGTGGGAAGTGGGGAGCTAAACTTCGCAAAAGCGTGTGACTGTGCAGCTTTATTTGTGGGTCTGTGCCCTGATTGTTAATTGGCAAAGGCTTTAAAAGAGTAGCAGACAATGTACTTTTTATGTATTTCTTATGTAGACTGGTTTATTCTTATTTATTTTTTTACATAAAGAGAATTTTGGATTGAAAAACACAGTTTCTGGCACTGGGAGACCCTGAGAAATATTCATCGAATGGGAAAACTGTTTCCCATTACACACACATGCCTGTGTCCCAGGGTCATGGCTTGTGGATGGCCCCCATGGGCCCTGCCCACTCACCTGTGCCCGTGGGTTGGGGGAGGGTCAGGAGGCCCCAACTGAGATACTTCCGGAGGAGGGGACCCTCCTGGCTGAGGCTGGAGACCACGCTGCCTCCACTCTCAGAGCCTGTAGGAGTCGGGGGTTCAAGGGCAGAGGGGATTTCAGGAGCCCTGTGCTCTCTAATCCTACACCCAGGCTGGGCCCAAGCCTTCCCATATTCACATCATGGGGATATGTGCTCTGAGCCGGGCACCAGCCTCCACCTGTCTACACCACAGGTATATGGGTTCCAAGCTGAACCCAGCCTCCACACATCTACATGGTATGGATATGGGCTCTGAGCCAGATCCCAGCCTCCATCCACCTACCCCACAGGTATATGGGCTCTGAGGGAGGTGCCAGGCTCCACCTGTCTACACAATAGGTATATGGGCTCCAAGCTGGGCCCCAGGCTCCACATATCTACACCACAGGTAGAAGGGATCCAAGCCAGGCCCCAGCCTCCACCCATCTACACTAAGGGAATATCAGCTCTCACCAGGGCCCCAGCCCCCACCTGTCTACATTGTGGGAATAGGGGCTCCAAGCCAGGACCAAGCATCCACCTGTCTACCCCACAGGTATATTGGTTCCAATCTGGATGCCAGCCTACAGCCATCTATACTATAGTGATTTAGGCTCTGAAGTGGGATCCAGCCTCCACCTGTTTACCCACAGGTAGATGGGTCCAAACCTTGCCCCATCCTCTTTTAGTCTACACTGGGGATACAAGCTCTAGCTGGACCCCAGCCTCTACCTTTCTACCCCTCATGTATATGGGTTCCAAGCTGGGCCCCATACCTCCACCTGTCTACACTGTGTTGATATGGAATCTGATTTGGGCCCAGCCTATACCCATCTACAATGTGGGTATATGGGGTCTGAGCTGGGCCTCAGCCTTCAGCCATCTACCGCACAGATATATGGGCTCCAAGCTGGGCCACACATATCCTCCTGTCTACAACACAGTTACTTTGGCTCCAAGCAAGTCTCTAGCTTCCACCTGTCTACACCATGTTTATATGGGCTCTGAGTGAGGCCCCAGCCCCCACCCATCTACATTACTGGAATTTGGGCTCCAAGCTGGGCCTGAGCCTCCCCCCATCTACATTGTGGGCATTTAGCCTCCGAGTCACGCTGCATCCTCCACCTGTCTACCCCAAGGTATTTGGGGTCTAAGCAGAACCCCAAGTTCCTCCTGTCTACACCACAGGTGTATGGGCTCCAAGCTGGGTCCCATGCCTCCACCTGTCTACACTGAGCAGCTATGGGCTCTGAGCCAGGACCCCAGCCTCTAACCATCTAAAACAGATATGGGCTCTGAGCCATGCCCCAGCCTTTACCCCGCTACACTGTGGATATGGGCTTGAGCCGGGCCTCAGCCTCCAACTGTCTATGCCACATGTTTGTGAGTTCTAAGCTGGGTTCCATGCCTCAACCCGTCTACACTCTGTGGATATGGACTCTGCTTTGGTTTGCTAATGCTGCTGTTTTTCCAAACATCAGAAATAGATAGGCTTATGGGTTTATTTGGTTTCAAAGTTACAGACTTAGGGCCATGAAAATTTCCAATTTAAGGCATCAGTATAAGTATACCTCAACCAAAGGAAGGGCAGTGGCATCCAGAAAAACTCTGTTAGTTGGGAAGGCACATGGCTGGCATCTGCTGATCCCAGGTTGTGTCCCAGCTCCTCTCTTAGCTCCTGTGCTTCCTTCAAAATGTTGTTCTCGGGTTGTTTTGTCCTGTCTTAGCTTCTGCAGAGGAAACACTGGGCTAGCGTCTGCAAGGCGATAGCAAAAGTCTACTTTCAGCAGCCATCTCCAAAATGTCCTCCTCATCTGCTCTGAGGTCCTTCTGCTTGTGAGCTGTTTTATAGGACTCCAGTGATTAAATCAAGACACAACCTGAATGGGTGGGGCCCCACCTCCATGGAAATAATCTAATCAAAGCTATTATCCACAGTTGGGGGGTTGCATCTCCATGGAAACAACCTAATCCAAAGATTCTAACCTAATCAACACTAGTATCTGCCCTAGTGCATTTTTGGGTCTTAATACATCCAGACCGGCACAGGCTTTGAGCCATGTGCCAGCCTCCACCCATCTACCCAGCAGGAATGTGGGCTCCAAGTTGGGCCCCATATCTTCACCCATCTACACTGTGGGATATGGGCCCCAAGCCTTGCACCAGCCTCTACCTGCCTGCATTGTGGGTATGTGGGCTCCTAGACAGCCCCTAGCCTCCACCTGTCTATACTACAGCTATATGGATTCCAAGCTGGATCCCAGCCTCCACTACTATACACTGTGGGGATATGAGCTCCAAGGTGGTCCATACCCTTCACCAGTCTACCCACAGGTATATGGGCTCCTATCTGGGCCCAAACCACAACCAGTCTACATTGCAGAAATACGGTCTCTGAGTAGAGCGCTAGCCTCCACCTGTCCATACCACAGGTATAGGGCTCCATGGAGGTCCCAGTCTCCACCTGTCTCCGCATCGGTATATGCGAGTGTAGGCCCCACATATAGGCCGCAGACTACACCCATCTATATAGTAGGGAAATGGATTCTAATCCAAAGCCCCAGCCTGTACCCGTCTACACTGTGGGAATATGGGCTCTCAGCTGGGCCCCATGACTCCCCCTGTCTACACCACAGTAATTTGTTCCCTGACCCAGGCTTTAGCCTCATCCTGTCTACACTACATGTATATGGGCTCAGCTCTCAGCCCCAACCTCCACCTGTCTACCCCAAGGAATATGGGTTCTAAGTGGAAACCCCATCTCCTCCTCTCTATACCACAGGTACATGGGCTCCAAGCTGGGACCCAGCCTACATCCATCTACACTGTGGGGATATGGACTCCAAACCAGGCCCCACCTTCCACCCCTCTATATTGCAGGAATAAGGGTTCCCAGCCACCCCCCAATCTCTACCTGTCTACCACAAAGTTATATGGGCTCCAAGTTAGACCTCACCCTCTATCTGTCTAGACCAGAGGTATATGGGCTCCAAGCCAGTCCACAGCCACCTCCTATCTACATTGTGGGAATAAAGGCTCTGAGCTGGATCCCAGCCTCCCCCTGTCCACAACACAGGTATAGGGGCTCCAAGCTGGACCGTAGGCCTCTCTCCGTCTACACTGTGGGGATATAGGCCCCAGCCTGGCCCTTGCTGCCACCAATCTACCCAATAAGCATATGGGCTCCAAGCTAGGACCTAGACTCCACCAGTATACACCACAGGTGTATGGTGTCTGAGCTGGGCCCCAGCCTCCACCCTTCTACACTGTGTGGATATGGGCACCGAGCCAGGCCCCTGGGTCCACCTGTCTAACCCACATGTATATGGGTTCCAAGCTGGGCCCCACACCTCCACACGTACACTGTGGGAATGTGTGCTCTGTGCCAAGGCACGGCCTCCAGCCATCTATCCCAGACATATATGGGTTCCAAGCTGGGCTACACATATCCACCAGTCTACACTGTGAGGATGTGGGCTCTGAACCATGCCCTAGCCTGAACCTGTCTACATTGTAAGATATGGGCTCTGAGCCAAGTCCCAGTCTCCACCCTTCTACACTGTGGGGATATGTGCTCCAAACTGGGGCACAATCTCTACCTGTGTACACCACAGGTATATGAGTACCAAGCTGGTCCACAGCATCCAACCATCTACACAACAGGTATATCGGCTCCAATAAAGGCCCCAGCCTCCACATGTCTACCAAACAGGAATATGGGCTTCAAGATGGGCCCCAGCCAACATCCGACTACATCGTGGGAATATAGGCTCTGAGCTGGGCCCTGACATCCAACCATCTACCACAAAGGTAATATGGGCTCCAGACTGGGCTCCATGCCTCCACCTGTCTACACCACAGTTATTTCAGTTTTGAGCCATGCCCCAGCCTTGACTTGTCTATACCACAGACATATGGTCTCCGTGACTGGCTGCAGCCTCCACGCATCTACATTGTGGCAATATTGCCTCCAAACCATGCTCCAGCCTCCACCTGTCCTTCCCACAGGTATATGGACTCCAGTGTGGGCCCCAGCCTACACCCGTATACACTGTGGGTTTATGGGCTCCGAGTTGGGCCATAGTCTCCAACCATCTATCCCCTAGTTATATGGTCTCCAAGAAGGGCCCCAGCTTACACTTGTCTAAACTGTGGGAATTTCTGCTCTAATCTGGGCCTCAGTGTCCACCTGTCCACCACACAGGTATATGGGCTCCAAGCTGGGCCCCAAGCCTCCACCTGTCTTTACTATGGGGATATGGGCTCCAAGCACAGCACCAGCCTCAACCTGTCTAAATCACTGGTATATGAACTCAAAACTGGGCCCAGCCTAAAACCATCTACAATGTGGGAATATGGGCTCTGAACTGGGCCAACCTTCCACCTGTCTACACCAGAGTTACATTGTCCCCAAGCCATTCCCAAGCCTGCACCATCTACATTACGGGAATATGGGGTCCAAGATGGGTCTCAGTATCCACATGTCTACATTGTAGGGATATGACCTCAGAGCCATGAGCCAGCCTCCACACATCTATCCCACAATTACATGGGCTCCATGCTGGGCCCCAGCTTCCACCTGTTTACACTGTGGGAATATGGGCCTTGAGCCTGGCTCCAGCCTCCACCCTTCTGCATTGCAGGAATATGAGCACCAAGTTAAGTCACAGCATATACTCGTCTACACTGTAGGTATATGGTCTCCAAGCCGGGACCCAGCCTCCACCTGTCTACACCACAGTTGTATGGGCTCTCACCTTGGCCCCTGGGTCCACCTGTCTGTCCCAGAGGAATATGGGCTCCAAGCTGGACCCCAATCTCCAACTGTCTACACCATAGGCACATGGGCTCAGAGCTGGGACCAGCCTCCATACAACTTCACTCTACTGATATGGGGTCAAGCCAAGCCTCAGCCTCCAACTATCTACCCCACACATATATGGGTTCCAAGCTGGCCCCATATCTCTACCCATCTACACAGTCTGGGTGTGGCCTCTGGGTTGGGCCCCAGCTTGAACCCATCTCCACCGTGGGAATATGGTCTCTCAGCTGGGCCCCTGTCTCAAGCCATCTACTCCACAGGTTTATGGGCTCCATGATGGCCCCAGCCTCCACCCATCTACACAATTATTTTGGGCTCTGCCAGGCTTCAGCCTTGGCCTATCTATAAAACAGGTATATGGGCTCCAAGTTGGGGTCCAGGCACCTCCTGTCTACAACACATGTATATGGGCTCCAATCTGGGCCCAGCCTATACCCGTCTACACTGTGGGGATATGGCTTGAGCTGAGTCCTAGCATCCACCAATAAAGACATGGGGATATGGGCTCCAGTGTGGGCCCAGGCTCCACCCATCTACACTGTGGGGATATGGGCTCAAGCCTGGCCCCAGCCTTCACCTGTCTATGCTACATGTATATGAGTTCCAAGATGGGCCCCACACCTCCACCCATCTACACTGTGTGGATCAGGGCTCCGAACCAGGACCTAGTCTACAACCATCTACACTGTGGACATATGGGCTCTGAGCCGTGTCCCAGCCTCCAGCCATCTACCCCACAGGTATCTGGGCTCCAAGCTGGGCCCCAACCTACACCCGTGTACACCACAGGTATTTGGGCTCTGAGTTGGACCCCAGCCTGCTCCCGTCTACCTTGTGGGGATATGAGCTCCACGCTGGGCCATGGCCTCCACATGTCTACCTCACTGGTATATGGGTTCCAAGCAGGGCCCCAGCCTCCACCTGTCCACACAACAGATTATATGTGCTTGTTTTGGTTTGGATGTATTGTGTCCCCCAAAATGCCCTGTTTTTTGATGCAATCTTGTGTGGGCAGATGTAGTGGTATTGATTTGGTTGGAATCCTTTGATTGAATGTTACCATGGAGATGTGATTCAATCCACTGTGGGTGAGACCTTTGATTGCATAATTTCCATGGAAGTGTTACCCCACCCATTCAGGGTGGGTCTTAACTGAATCACTGGACTCCTAAAAAAAGCTCAGAGAAGGACCTCAAAGAAGCTAAGAGTGACATTTTGGAGAGCAGCTAGGAGTGACATTCTGGAGCCGCAGCCAAGAGAGACACTTTGAAGAATGCACAGGAGCTGAGAGTAGAGCTGGAACACAACTTGGGATCAGTAGAGGCCAGCCATGTGCCTTCCCAGCTAACAGAGGTTTTCTAGATGCCATTGGCCTTCCTTCAGTGAAGGTATACTTGTGTTGATGTCTTCATTTGGACATTTTCATGGCCTTCAGTCTGCAAATTTGTAACCAAAAAACCCTGTTTATAAAAGCCAATCCATTTCTGGTATTTTGCATGACAGCTGCATTAGCAAACTGCAACAGGTCCCCAAGCCACATCCCAGCCTACACACATCTACACTGTCAGGATATGGGCTCTGAGCTGAACCCCAGCCTACACCCATAAACACTGTGGCAATATGGGCTCTGAGCTGAGCCTTAGCTCCCATCCATCTACCCCACAGGTATGTGAGCTCCAAGCTGGGCCTCAGCCTCCACCTGTCTACACTGTGGGGATAGGGGCTCTGAGCTGGGACCTAGCCTCTACCCATCTTCCCCACAGCTATATGGGCTCCGAATCAGGCCCTAGGCTCCATTGGTCTGCCCCAGAGTTATATGGACTCCAATCTGGGCCCCACACCTCCATCTGTCTACACTGTGGAGACATGGTTTCCGAGCCGAGCCCTAGCTCCCATCTGTCTACCCCACGGGTATATGGACACCAAGCCGGTCCCAGGCATCCACCTGTCTCCCCCAATGGCTATATGGGCTGCTTGCTGTGGCCCAAGACTTCACCCGTCTACACTGCAGGGATATGGGCTAAGAGCCATGCCGTAGCCTCTACTTGTCTACCGCAGAGTTACATGGGCTTCAAGCTGTGCTCACCTTCACCCACCCAAACTGTGAGGATATGGGTTCTGAGCTGGACCCCAGCCTCCACCTGTCTACAACGTGGGGATATGGGCTCTGAATGAAACCTTAGCCTCATTCATGTACACCACAGGTATATGTGCTCCAAGCTGGGCCCCAGCCTCCACCTGTCTACACCACAGTTATATGGGCTCCGAGTTGGTCTCCAGCATCTACCAGCCAAAATTATAGGAATATGGGCTCTGAGCCAGGCCTCAGCCTCCACCTGTCTACACCACAGATATATGCCCTTCAGGCTATGCCCCAAGCCTGCACCCGCCTATATGGAGGAATACGGGTTCTAAGTTGGGCCCCGGCCTCCTGCCAACTATCCCACAGGTATATGGGCTCCAAGTGGGGCCTCACACCTCTACCTGTCTACACCACATTTACTTGGGGTCCAAGCCATGCTCTAGCCTTGACCTGTCTACACCACAGTTTTATGGGCCTGAGCCAGGTCCCAGCCTCCACCTGACAATCCTACTGGTATGTGGGTTCCAAGCTGGGACCCAGCCTCCACACATCTGCACTGTGTGAATATTGTCTCCAAGACAGGCTTCAGCATCCACATGTCTACCCCACAGGTATATGGGCATGAAGCTGGGCCCCAGCCTCCACCTGTGTACACCAGAGGTATATGGCAGCAATCTGTGTCCAGGTCTACACACGACTAAACTCTGGGGATATGGGCTCCGAGCTGGGCCCCAGGCTCCTCCCACTTACCCCACAGTTATAAGTGCTCCAAGCTGGGCCCCACGCCTCCACCTGTGTACACTGAGGGGATGTGGGCTCCTAGCTGGACCCAGCCTCGACCCATCCACACTGTTAGGATAAGGGCTATGAGCCGGGCCACAGCTTCCACCTATCTACCTCAAGTTATATGGGCCCTAAATGGAAACCCCTATTGCTCCTGTCTACACCACAGGTATATGGGCTCCAAGCTGGGTCACACACCCCTACCCATATACACTGATGGGTAATGTGCTCTGAACCAAACCGCAGCCTCCACCTGTCTTTACTGTGGGGATATGGGCACCAAGCCAGCTCCCAGCCTCCACATGTCTAGACTGAGGGGATGTGGGCTCTGAGCTGTGCCACAGGTTCCACCCCTCAACACTGTGGGGAGATGGGATCAGATTGAGCTACATCCTTCATCTGTGTACCCCACATGTATATGGGTTTAAATCTGGGCTCCAGGCCTCCTCCTGTCTACACTGTGTAGATGTGAGCTCTGAGCCAGGTCCCAGCCTTCATCTTTCTACACTGTGGGAATATGAGCTCTGAGCTGGGCTCCGACCTCCAACCATCTACCGCAAAGCTACATGGGCTCCAAGCTGGGCACAAGTTTACACCTGCCTAAATTGCAGGAATTTGGTCTCTGAGCTGCGCCCTAGCCCCTGCCATCTACCCCACAGGTATATGGGCTCTAAACTGCCCCATGCCTCCACCTGTCTACACCACAATTATCTGAGTTCTGAGATAGGCTCCAACATTGATCTGTCTACACTACAGGTATATGGGCTTTGAGCCAGATTTGGGCTCCTGGTGGCTGAGACCCTTTCTAACATAAACTGTGTGTGGAGTGTACACCAGGGACAGACAAGCTCCTGGTGAGGTCAGGGCAGCCTGGGTGGCCCTGAGGTGATGCAGGTGGGCTTGCAATGCAAGGGGCAGACACCCAACCCCAAGTGGCTTAAGCCAAAGGGAATGAGCTGTGATAGCATCAGGTGTGGCTGGATCCAGGTGCCCAACTATTGTGCTGGGTGTCCACCCCTCACTCCCTGCCCCTCTTAGATACTGGCTTTGTTTTTGACAGGAGCCTCTCAGCCTGGACTGTCAGTCACAGAGGCCAGGATTTTCAGTCCCTCCTGCTCATGGGTCCACAGGAAAGGGGGAGGCCCTCTCTCTTGAGGGCCCTGATGGGCTGATCTGTATCACGTGCTCCCCCTGAGTGGGAGGGGACTCGGAGCAGACAAGCGTCCAGAACCATCTTGGGGAGGAGTGCTTGCCAAACAGAAAGCAAAGCTCACCACCAGCCAAGCAGGGAAGTGCAGTTGAACAGGCTGAGAATACAGCCCTCTCAGATCCCTGCCAGCCCAGGAGCCCAGGGCCTGTTCCTGGAGGAGGCGGCCCAGGAAAGAGACAGAATCTGACTTGGGTGCTAATAGCTTGGGGGTGGTTGTGGGGGTGTGGGCCTGGGGGAACATTCCAGTGTACTGTGTGTGTAGAGGCTGAACTCAGGGCTCGTCTAGACGTCCTGCTCTTCCCACCAGAGGGAAGGCCCCTCCACGGGACCTGCTGACTCGCCTTCCAGGTGGTTATCTGGGAGCCAAGTGCTGGGATAGCAAGAGCCCAGGGAGCCGGTAATGCCAGGGACAGGGGTCGCCCATGGCCGCCACCACCCAGGGCAGGGAGGTTAGCCAGCTGGTGCCTGCAGCGGCCTTGCCTCCTGCCTGCCCTAGTCCCCCAGCAGTGACCTTTTGCCGGGCAGGGGTGCCCTTTCGGAGAGGAAGTGGCAAACATTTGGCAAGTGGGGGGTGGAGGGTGTGGGCCTTTCAAAGTGAACCCCATGTCCCTGGATCCTTCTGCTCCTGCCTCCTCCCATGTCCCACCCTGTCAGTACTGCTGGTGTCTGCCCGTGGTGCCTGGAGGAGCCGGGCTGGAAGGAGTCCTGCTCTGTCCTGGGAGCATCCTCGGTTTCCCTTCTCTGTGGCACTTTGCACCAACCTGCCATCTGCCTGCGTGGCTCCATAGCCTTCACAATACCTGTGGTGATTTCTACCTTCCCTTGCACAGGTGGGGCCCTCTGTTCAGACATGATGTCACTGGAAGCAGAGAAGAATCTCCCCCTGCACCCTGAGACCCTCCTAGCTGACCCAGAGATGTCAAAGCCATGGCCCTAGGCCCGCCCTAAGTCCAACTTGGGGTGATGCGGGGCTGTCGTCTCAGAGCAGCCTCCCTGCTACATCTTGGCAAGGGTGAGCAGTGCTCATGTGCGAGCGGAAGGCAGCAGCCCTTCTGCTGAGGGACAGCAAGTGTGGCTGAGCCACTGGCCACCCCAGCAAACCAACTTCTCATTTCTTGACCACAGACATGGATGCACATTGGGGTTTCACTGGCACTTGGGGGTATGGCCTGGCCCAGCTGTGCCCTAGTGGTTGTCCTGTTCCATCTTGGGGGAACCACAGCCAGCGCTGAGCACCACCCAGGCAGTTTGTGAAAGGCCCTCGAGCCCATCAGTGTGTGTTGTCTGTGATGTGAGGGGCACGTGGCCGCCTCTGCCCTGTCTTGGTTCCCCTTGACTGGAAGGTGCAGCCAGTGCCCCGGGTCCCCCACCCTGGTGCTTGCCCACCCTGATGCTCCACCCTTGTCCCCCTAATCCTCGGTCTTCTCTCTCTGGTGCCCCACCCAGTCCCACCATAATCCCCCTGATTCCCGGGTCTCAACCTCCAGGTCCCACCCTCGTCCCCCATACCCAGGTCCTCCTACCCTGGTACACCCAGCACCCTTGTCCCCACCTTCACCCACCTTGTCATCCTGAGGCCCCAGCCCTCCTGTCCTCTGTGGTCTGAGCAGCCTCACCTGCCTGCAAGGGCAGAGGGTGAGCCCTCCTTGGCCGCCCAGGTAGCCATGGTTCCCTCGGCCTCACCTGCCATCCCAACATGCTCCACCATTGTCACCTTGTGCTGGACACCAGGCCTGGGGCCTGCATACCCACATGATGTTTCTGGGAGAATCGCTGAGGACTGTTGATGGGATGACAGATGCCAGGTCCTCTTCTGTGTCCCTCATCCCCCTGCTTCCGGCCATATCCACTTGTATGAAGAAAACCAAAGTCATGCCTCCCCCTGCTTTCTGGATTGGTACATTCTAACATGTGGGATTTGGTGGGAACTGGCCTAGAAGCTGGTGCACGGGTGCAAAAGAGAGTGAGGGGCTGTGTGTGCAGGTGGGGGAGCAGGTGGTAGACCCCGATACCGTGTGCACGTGCGGGGGTCCTTCTCCACACAGGCCCCTGTGCACAGGTCAAGGTGGCCTGCTCTCTGCACCTCTGCAATGCTGAGTCCCCACCTATTTTCAGCCTTGGGGCCTGGGCTCCCAGGGAGGCAGCTGGGGACCCTGGGCTTGCCCCTGGTCTGTGTCTCCCCCCTGATGCCCTCAGGCTGGGCCACCCGGAATTCCTCCTTCCACCCCTCAGGCATCTCTGTCCCCCCAGAGCTCAGCACCCTCCCCCTCATCACCCCCACACAGCAGGGGCTGCTCCCCATCTAGTCCAGTCCCACAGGACCTCCATCCTGGATTCTCCTGGACCTCTGCTCTGGAATGGACAGGCTGGAGGACTGACTGCCACCCCCTCCTTCGGACACCTCCAAGATGGGACAGCAAAAGAAGGTTCTCAAGCTAGGAAGCACCTGGCAGAGGACTCTGTGGTGCTTTATGAAGTTCCTGTGGGGCTGGGGTGGGTGAGCTGGTGGCTGTGGCAGCCACGAGTCCAGGGCCTTGCATGCACACCCCACAGCTTGGACCCACAGCTTGGGCTGCTTCCCAGCCTCAACACATGCACAGTTGAAAGTAGAGGGCTGTGGAAGTCACCTGCCTGAAGGTGGATGGTGAGATCATGGATGGGAAGAAACTGTGTCCTGGGTGGTCTGACCCCAGGCTTTTTTGGGGATACATCTGCTGACTTAGGATGTCTTGACCGCACAGGAGCAGAATCATATAAGGTGGGGGGCGGGTAGGGACATGCTTGAGCACTTCTCTGTTCTGGTGCCATGCTCAGGAGCAGGGCACAGAGGCACCAGATAAAGCCAGGGTGACCCTGTTCCCCCTCACGGGGAAGGGCAGGCATGAATCTGATGAGAACACACAGGCATCACCCTGGGTGTGATGAGGACAAAGAGGAGGAAGCAGTGGGAGGTGGTGGTGTGTGTCCTAGTGCTGGGGCCAGGGAGGTGATGACAGAGACATGAATGACAGCAGGACTGGCCAGGGGGTGTGAACACCCAGTTCCCACAACTGGAGAAACGTCACAGTGGCTGAGGAGGAGGGACCTTGGCAGGTGTGGGGTAGGTGAGGAGCCCCTTCCTGGGAGCCCAGCAGCTCATCAGGGGACAGAGCCCAGCAGAGCTTTCCCTGGAATGGCAGTGATGGGGCTGCTGCTTCCTGTCAGATCTTCTGTGGAAACACTGCAGAGCCCCTCTGCTAAAAGTTCATCACATGATTGTCCCCAGGGGTTAGGGAGCCAGGGAGGCATTGTCCCGTTAGACTGGGCCTGCAGACCCCAGTGAACTCCTGCTGTTAGGGGAAGGCATTGAGAAACAGAGCTGCTTTCACACCCTGAAGTGGTCCCAGCCTAGCCCAGGAGGCGTGAGTGTGACTGGCCCAGACAAGCATTTCCTTAGCGCAAGTCTCCTCCTGGTGTGGGAGCCTCCCCAGCACCCACCTCTGCACTGGGGTCTCCCCTCCCCTGAATTTCTCAGTTCACAGACCCAGTGTCAGTGCCTGAAGCTCCACCAGCAAAGGGAGTGGCTGTAGCACTGGCATGAGGGGTGTTCATGCCTCCATGGAGATGTCATGGGGGGGAGGGGAAGGTGACCTCACAGGGAGAGAAGGTGGTGATGTCATAAGAACCAAGCTGAGTTCCACCAGCTGATTGGTGGGTGGGTTTGGGGGTGGGGCCTGGATAAAAGGCAGTTGCCAGGGCCTGAGGCTGAGCAGAAAGGCTGAGTGAGCTGACTTGGCTGCTGCTGCTCCTGCTCCTTCTGGCCAACCTGCTCAGGTCAGGTGAGGGGTCCTCCCTCACACACACACACCTTACCAGGAAACCCACCCAAACAGTGGGGTCCCCCTGGATGGCATCCCCCTTTGTTCCTGTCATGGGCCAGGGAATATGCAGACCCACACTCGATGGCCCCTGTACCCCTTCCTGCCTGGGGAAACCCTGTTCCAGCTGTCCACCTTTGAGCCCCTGCTAACCCACTGACAGCCATGGACCCACAGCCAATGTCCCTGAATATAGACCTCCACCCTGCACAACCCCTGTCCCAACCATCCAGCTCCAAGCCCACAATGATCCAGGGGCAGAAGGAGACCTGCACTCAGCAATTCTTGGACCACCACACACCTGCAGAATCCCTGTCCCAACCGTCCACCTTCAGGCCCCTGCTGATCCACCAGCAGTGGTGGAACAAAACACACTGCACCTTGGAAGACCCCCACTGTGCACAGCTCCTGTCAGTACTGTCCACTTTCAAGATGCCGACATACCGGCAGCTGCAGACCTGCAATTGGCAACTCTTGAACCATCTACTGCCTGAGGAACCCATGTCCCACCTGCCCAACTTCAAGCCCCTGCTGATCATCTGAAAGTCATGGACCCACACTCAGTGCCCCTTGGATGACTTCTGGTGCACTCAAGTCCTGTCAGAACTGTCTACTTTGAGGCCCTGCCAATTCACTGGCAAATATGGACCCACACTTGGCAACACTTGGACCACCTGATGCCTGAGGAACCCCAGTCCCAACCATCCACCTTCAAGTCCCCGCTGATCAACCAAAAGTCATGGACCCACACTCAGTGCCCCTTGGATGACTTCCAGTGTGCCCAAGTCCTGTCAGAACTGTCCACATTCAAGCCTCTGCCAATCCACTGTCAGCCATGGATCCACACTCAGCAACCATTGAACCACCTGCTGCATGTGGAACCCCTGACTCAACCATCCACATTAAAGCCCATGCTGATCCACCAGCAGTGGTGGAACAACACATACTGCCCCATGGATGACCTGTCAGTACTGTCCCCTTTCAAGACCCCACTGATACACCAGTAGCTGCAGACCCACAATTGGCAACCCTTGGACCACACACCACCTGCAGAACCCATGTCCCAACCACACATCTTCAAGCCCCCGTTGATCAACTAGAAGTTGTGGACCCACACTCAATGCCCTTTGGATGACCTCCAGTGTGCACAAGTCCTATAAATAGTGTCCACTTTTGAGATGCCGATACACCAGCAGGCATGGACCTTCAATCAGCAACCCTTTGACCACCTACTATCTGTGGAACCCATGTCCCAACTGCACAACTTCAAGCCCCCTTTGATCAACCAGAAGTCGTGGACCCACACTCAATGCCCATTGGATGACTTCTGGTGTGCACAAGTCTTGTCAGAATGGTCCACCTTTAAGCCCCTGCTGAACAACTGGCAGCTGTGGGCCAGCATGCAGTGACCCTTGGACCACCTCCCCCATGCAGAACCAGTGTCGCATCCGTCCACCTTCAAGTCCCTGCTGATCCACCAGAATTCATGGAACAAAACACACTGCCCCTTGTATGACCTCCAGTGTGCACAACTTTGGTTAGAACTGTCCACTTTCAAAGCCCCACAGATCCAACGGCAGCCACAGACCTGCAATCAGTGACCACTAGACCACCACCCACCTGTGGAACCAATGTCCTGACCACACAACTTCAAGCCCCCAACGATCAACCAGAAGTCATGGACCCACATTCAATGCCCCTTGGATGACCCCCTGTGTGTACAAGTCCCATCAGAACTGTTCAGCTTCAAGCCCCCACTGATCCATCAGCAGCTACGGACCTGCACACCACGATGCTTGGCCCACTTCCCACCTGCAGAATCCCTGTCCCATCCGTCCAAAACCAAGCCCCCAGTGATAAACCAGAAGTCATGGACCCACATTCAGTGCCCCTTGGATGACTTCCAGTGTGCCCATGTCCTGTCAGAACTGTCCAACTTTTGAGCAGTTGTGAACCTATATTCGATTCCCCTTGGATGACCTCTCTCCAGCCCAACTCCTGGTCACAACTGTCCATCTTTGAGCCTACCCTGATCCACTGGCAGCTGCAGACTTGCACTTGGCACCCCTCAGTCCCCATCATGACTGAGGACCTCTTGTCCAAACCATCCAACTTCAAGTCCCTGCTGATCAACTGGCAGCTGCCGACCTGCATTTCAAACCCAATGGACCATCTCCTGCCTCTGGACCCCTTAACCCAGTTTCTGTCTTCCAGCCCCTGCTAATCCACCATCAGGTGTGGTCCTGCTCTCAATGCCCCTTGTACCCCCTCCTGTGGGCAGAACCCCTGTCCCAAGCCTCCATTGTCAAGCCCCAAGTGATCTACCAGTAGCCATGGATCCACCCTCGATGACCCTTGGACCCCCTACTGCCTGCAGAACTCCTGTTCCAAGAGTCCATCTTTGAGCTCTCAGAGATCCACTAGCAGTCACAGAACTGCATTCAACACCCCATGGACCCACACCCCTCTGTGGAACCCTCATCACAGTCCATCTTCCAGCCACTGTTGATCCATGGGAAAATTGATACCCAGGGTACCAGGGACACCTGCCTGCTGAGGAACCCTGGACAAGGTGGACTAGAAAATATTGATGGTTTAGGGCCCAGTTTTGAGGCCCCAGAAGTACCCAGAATGGTTCAGAGCACAGTCCACCCTCTGACTCACTGTGCTCAGGGAATGGCATTCCCATGGCCAGAAGACCTTGGTCTGGGGACTGACTTCAACCTACTGTCCTTGTGCTGTATCTTCTGGGGAGCTGTTTTTTTCATTGGAGTTCTCTTGTTCAAAGAGTGTAAAGGATGGTGTGGTCATGGAAAGCAGATGGACCTGGAGTTGCAAGAGTTCTCCCAAACCAGCAAGCTTGTAGTTCAGTCATTTTTAGGCTGTGAGGAGGCACTTTAACACATAAAGATGAATTTTAAAGTAACCATGAGTATTACTGACAATCTGTTGAACTAAATCTGAGTTAAAAGATGCACTCAGAGTGGGAGAGCAGGAACACTTAAGGTTACTGCAAATTTGACTTCTTAGCTTGGTGACCCAGGAAGGACAGGATTTAAAGGTCATGATGGAGAGCCAGTTCTCTCTGTGTACTTTATAACAAAAGGAGTTGTGAACAAGTTCCTGAGGAAACCCACGCCCTCGGGATGATCATGCTGGACCAGGTGAAGCTCACCCAAGGACTCCCTTATTCAGCATGATAATCCTCAGGGCCTGGGATTCTTCAGGAACTGGTTCCCAATTCCCCTTATCATCTGCTAACGTGCTCATGGAGATCTGGATCTCCAGGATGTTCTTTAAATCCTGTCCTTCCTGGCTCACCAAGCTGAGAAGGCAAATTTGCAGCAACCATTTGTTTTCTTGCTCACACACTCTGAGTGCATCTTTTAGCTCAGAAACCTCCTTCAACAGATTGTCAGTAACACTCATGATTGCTTTAGAATTTGTCTTTATGTCTTCAAGAGCTTCCTCACAGCCTAAAAATGACTTACTACAAGCTTGCTAGTTTTGGAGAACTCTTGCCTCTCCAGGTCCATCTGCTTTTCATGACCTCGCCATCTTCACACTCTCTAAAGAAGAGAACTCCAATGAAGAAAAAGGGCCCCCCAGAAGATACAGTGCAAGGACAGTAGGTTGAAGTCAGTCCCCAGACCGAGGTCTTCTGGCCATGGGAACGCTATTCCCTGAGCACTGTGAGTCAGAGGGTGGACTGTGCTCTGAAGACTTCTGGGTACTGCTGGGTCCTCAAAACTGAGCCCTACACCATCAGTGTTTCCTAGCCCACCTTGTCCAGTGTCAGCACCCTCAACCTTCATGGCCAAGTCCAAGTCTGTCCCTTCCATTGGATGTTCCACTCCGGCCTGAGCTAGTGGTTTGGATTATCCTTCCTGGGTAGAATGGAGAGAAGACCCATGGGGGAGGATTAAATTGTATTAGAACCATCTCTGTGTTGTGACCACCATGAGAAGAAGCATGAAGCCTGTGAACTCTGAACAAGGCTGCCACGATCCACACCCCAGGTCCACCCCTTCTCAACTGTGTGCCCTTGGACAACTGGTTACCCTCTCTCTCTCTTCACTTGTGAAATGGGATAATAATAATAAAATAATAAATTTATTCTGGTGTGATAGTGATTGAATGAATGTTTGTAAAGCTCTTAGTACCCGGCCAGCCACAGGGAAAGTGTCCGCTAAGTGTTAAGTCTGTTTCCAGAGTCAACTATCTCCTCCAAGGGGGAAGCCTTGGCTCCTGGGTGAAGAGCCCTGTTGTAGCTGGTTGTTTTCCTAGCAACTGAATGTTTCAGCCTGCATTTGAAGGGGCAAAGGAGGAGTAAGGGGACAGGGTGGCCCTCACAACCTGCATGGTGTCTCATGGCCACCAGCTGGATGGATGTGGCCCAGGTCTGAGGCCTGGCAGTGAGCTAGAACCAAAGGAGCCACCTGAGGCATTTGAGGCAGAAATGGGAAATGCAGCTGGACTGAGCTGATGAGAGCTGCACTGAGGAGAGATCTGTCTGGACTGGCTCATGGTCCTGCCTGCCATGCTGGCTGCCTCAGCCTTGGAGGCAGGGACCTATTGTAGTCCTCCTCCTGCTAGACATTGCTGTCTGCTGATCCCCAATGCCCCCTCCTTCTTTGACCCCTATTTCACTGCTCTAGTTCTTTGTTGACTCCATTGTTACCCCCTGTCCCCCAGCCTTGCCTACCCGGGCTTCCATTTCAGCCCTCCCACTCTGGGGTCTCCTTAGCAATTATTCAGATTTAAAGCTACATAAAGTTTACTGTGAGTACAGGGAAAATTGGAAACAAGTCACAGGATCTAATTTTTATATCAAAGAAAAAATTGTGGTCTCCAAGCCACAGAACTGCAGGCTCTGATTGTGGAAAAGACCTTCTGAGTCTGACCCTCCTGCCCCTGCTGCTGTCTCAGCACACACAACCCCAGGCTGCTCGCCACCTCCTTGCACGACGGTATATTGGGCAACCATCAAAGAGCAGAAATCTGCCTCCCACAACTTCCATCCAGTCATGTTCGTTCTGCCCAGTTCATTCTGAGTCCACTCAAAAGGAAGCTGTATGTGTATTATTTTATTAGAGAACTTAAAGGATTAGAGTGAAATCATGCAGAAAACACAAAGTTACCATATACTACTCCAGAATTGTTTTCCCTATTATCCACACTTTGCATTAGTGTGGGACCTTTGCTACAATTGATGAAACAGTATCATTATAATTCTACTATCAACTAGAGGCCATTGCTTACATTAGGCTTTACTGTTTGCGTTGTACAGCCTTAAGGTTTTTAAAACATTTTTATTCAAATACCATGTCATTCCATCTTCATTTAAAGTTTGCTTCATAACTTTGAATGCTGAGTATTATGGATGAAAAATTGTGAAGGCTTTGGATAATCTTCTCCTACAAAAGGGATAACCAGGGTAAAAGGAGTCTGGTGTGGCCCCACCACCCACCCCATTCCAACTTGGGAAGCTCTGGTGTCCTCCACCTCACCTGGAAGCCCCAAATGTCAGTCCCCTCTCCCCTGCATCAGCTGGGAGCAGGCTTGTGGCTCTCTCACCTGCTTGGCACTCTCAGGGACTGGAGCCTAGCTGGTGTCTCCAGGACAGCAGGGTCACCTCATGGATTCTCCCTCCAGGCAGAAATTCCAGACCACTCCCAGGGCTGACCCCAGACTCAGTGTTGCAAGACCCAGGCAATCTTCAGGTGAGATCCCCTTTGCATAGGTCAGCCAAGGTCATCTTTTCTAATCCACCTGAGGACCCCAAGTGAAACAGAACTGCTGGAAGAAGGTGACTTGCTCATGTCACTGCAGGACTATGTCCCACCTTCCTCCCCCAGCACATCTGGATCAGACATTTCAGTCTGAGTCTCTACACACAAGATGCTTCCCCGTACACCCTGCATAACCAGTCCACAGACAGCTGATTTCCAGGCATCCCAGTCTCCCAGGACCCCTGCTTGGAAGGACCTCCTTGGCTCACCCAGCCCTCTCCATGCCAGCAAGTTTCCTTTCTCCATCACACACTGCTCACCCAAGGTTGTTCACATATTTTCTGCAAGCTTCACATTTTCCCCACCAACCCCCCTGGGCCCAGCCTCTGCCATGCACTCTGCATCACTGTGCCTAGGGTGACCAGGCCCAGATTGGTGTCCAGAAACATTTTGCTCTGATAAAATCTCTACCTTTCCTGTTGGCTATATTTAAAACAAGACTCAACCTTGACAGAATTCCTGTTCACTAGAGATTACAGTATTTGAACAAGAACATTTTTCCCTGGGTTCCACGAGTACTTATTCCTAAATCTTTATCAGGTGCTTGTGCATTAAGTGAGAGCTTGTTCCTGTGAGTGGAGTCAGGCATGGCACCCCTTACCTGTGCTGGTCTATTCTGTGAGTGACAAATCACACATGGATCCCAAGTGGGCCAGGTCCATCTGCAGAGACCACCCAGCTCGCAGCACCAGGCTCAGAGCCCAGCCTCCTCACTCCTCCCTCAGCAAGTCACTGCCCAGGTGTGTGCTCCCCTCCCACACCCCAGAACATGGCTCTGCCTCCAGGCCCCCCAAAGCCCCCATCCCTCATTCCCAGATTCCCAGGCCCTGCTGCCCTTGCCCCTGAGCCCACTCGCAGCATCTCCCAGTTCACCTGGGCCATCTGTTCATGGAAATCAAAGGATCTGTGGGAACCACCCAAGGGAACCAATTCCCTGTTACTGAAAGAGGAAGAGAAAAACCAGAGAAGTGATGACCTGGACAAAGGAAACCACCCCGTGTAGCAGTTGCTGTCTGGTGTGTGCAGCTGTAAATGCTGCTGCATGGGCCACTCACACCCCATGGTGTGAATGCACAACTACATGATCGTGCTGTGTGCAGTTAATTGTACACTGTGGATGATTGTATACTATGTGCATATATCTCAATAAAACTGAATTTTTAAAAATGCTGAAAAGGAGATCAGATTTTGTTCTAGGTTGCTAATGCTGCCAGAACCCAAAACACCACAGATGGATTGGCTTTTATAAAAGGGGGTTTATTTGGTTACACAGTTACAGTCTTAAGGCCATAAAGTGTCCAAGGTAACACATCAGCAATCAGGTACCTTCACTGGAGGATGGCCAATGGTGTCCGGAAAACCTCTGTTAGCTGGGAAGGCACGTGGCTGGCATCTGCTCCAAAGTTCTGGTTTCAAAATGTCTTTCTCCCAGGACATTCCTCTCTAGGCTTCAGCTTCTCTCCAAACTGTCTCTCTCAGTTGCTCTCAGGGCATTTGTCCTCTCTTAGCTTCTCCAGAGCAAAAGTCTGCTTTCAACGGCTGTCTTCCAACTGTCTCTCATCTGCAGCTCCTGTGCTTTCTTCAAAGTGTCCCTCTTGGCTGTAGCAGCTTGCTCCTTCTGTCTGATCTTATATAGTGCTCCAGTAATTTAATTCAGACCCACCCTGAATGGGCGGGCCAACACCTCCATGGAAATTATCCAATCAGAGTCATCACCCACAGTTGGGTGGGGCACATCTCCCTGGAAACACTCAAAGAATTACAATCTAATTAACACTGATAGGTCTGCCCACACAAGATTACATCAAAGATAATGGCATTTGGGGGGACATAATACATTCAAACTGGCACAGACTTCAAATAAAGATATGAACAAAATTGATTTGTTTGTGACCAAGGTAAATCAGACTAAATCGTAAAGGATGATGTTGATTGTGTTTTTAAACTTCAAATTCTATGTGACACCAAAGGAAGGGATATTTATTTAGTGCAAAATCTATATTTTCTGTAGCACACTGTATTATTTAACTTGTATGGTCAATTTATTCAAACATCGTAAGTATATGGAACCTTGAATATAGTGGATGAGATCTGTTTGGTTTTTAAAGTTTAGTCTGAAGCCCTGATATATCCCAGAGTAATTTGGGCAGAGAATAAAAAGTATTTGCAAAGCCCCTTTGAGGGACAGGGGGAAAATGTGGAAATATTAAACTTCCCTATCTTGCAAGCATTGGGGACTACCAGTTTTGAGCACTGAGCCCTTGTTTTTTGGGCTTGCCCTTATGAGCTTGTTTCTGCAAAGGAGAGGCTAAGCCAACTTATAATTATGCCTAAGGGTCACTTCAAGAGAACCTCTTTTGTTGCTCAAATGGGGCTTCTCTCTCTAAGCCAACTCTGCAGTTAAACTGACTGCCCCCCACCATGGCATGTGCTTCCCAGGTATGTAAATCTCCCTGGTAACATGGGACATGACTCCTGGGGTTGAGCCTGGCCATGGCATCATAGGATTGAGAAAGCATTCTGAAACAAAAGGGGGAGGAGAAATGAAACAAATTAAAGTTTCAGTGGCTGAGAGATTTCAAATGGAGTTGAGAGGTCATTCTGGAGGTTATTCTTATGCATTATAGAGATACCCCTTTTTAGTTTTTAATGTAACAGAATAGTTAGAAGGAAATACCTGAAACCATTAAACAACAACCCAGTATCCTTGATTCTTGAATATGATTGTATAACTATATAGCTTACATGATGTGACCATGTGATTGTGAAAACTTTGTGGCTCACACTCCCTTTACTCAGTGTATGGACAGATGAGTAGAAGATTGGGGACAAAAAGTAAATGACTAATAGGGGGAGGAAGGGTATGAATGTCTGTGTGTTCTTTTTCACTTTCATTTGTATTTTTATTTTTGTAGTAATGAAAATGTTCAAAAATTGATTATGATGATGAATGCACAAGAATATGATGACACTGTGAATAACTGTACACTTCAGATGATTGTATGGTATGTGAATATATCTCAATAAAAATGCATTAAAAAAAAGAAAAAAAGAAGTAGCCCAAAGTTTCCCTCATATTCCCTTCCAGTAACCTTCCCCCTAAGTAACACCTATTCTAATCTCTCCTTGCATGGGTTAGATTTGTCTGTTTTGTAACTTTAAATAAATGGAATCATAATATCTTTTTGCCTTTGCCTTCTTTTAAATAATGTCTGTGAGATGCATCCAGGATGTGTAGGTGTAACGCATTCCTTTTCATGGTTTGGCAGATTTCTATTAAATGAATATGGCACAGTTTTATGTATCCATTTTACTGTTGATGGACTTTTAGCTTTTTGGCTGTTTATAATGAACTGCTATGAATAGTCTTGTGCACCTCTCAGTGGGAACATGGACTCATTTTTTCATGGGTATAAACAAACAGCTATGAGAAGAAGTGTTGGGACTACAGATAAACTGCAGACACTATCAAATATTTTTTCAAAAGCAATAGAAAATCTTTACATTTGCACCAGCCATAATGAGAGTTCCATTGACACAAATCCTTTCCAACACTTGGCACTGACATCCACTTGAAGTTGTAGTGGTATCTCGTTTAGTGACTGTTTAAATTTTGAATTTTTTTTTAAACTCAGTTGTCAGTTGGGAGGGGGCTGAGGGAAATGCTGGGGCACTGAAATGTCCTGTGTCTTCTTTTGGTGGTGGTTTAATGCATATGTTACATTTATGTACATTATGGTTGGTGCTTTGTGTATCTGTTTTAAGAAATTCAAGATATTCCAGCTATGTTTTCTTCTAGAAGTTTTACTATGAAACTTTTTACATTTAGGTTTATGATCCACCTAAAATTGATTTTTTTGTTTAATGTGTAAGAAATTAAGACATCAAGGTTAATATATCCCCATATGTATATCCAAATTAACCAGCACAATTTACTAAAAAGACAACTCTTTCCCCCGTTGTATTACAGAAAACCTTTGTGTGAACCTGGTAAGTGACTTTATATATATTTTTCTGGATTTTATTCCATTCTGTTTGTCCAGTTCTCTATCCTTGTGCTATTTTACCTTATCTTACTTATTGTAGCTTTATATAAGTCTGTGTATCTGGGAGTGTAAGTGCTGCAGCTTTAGTCTTAAATTTTTTGGCTATTGCAGAGGATTTGCTGACTTTAAGTGATTGTAGTGGACATCCACATCTTCTTTTTAAACTCATGTTCAATACTTCACCATTAATTATGATAGCAGTTGTAGGGCTTATTGCAGGTACCCATGACAGTAGTGGAATTGAACTAGAAATCCCAATAAGATATAATTTAAAAAACAAACAACAGTTTGAAAATTAAGCAATACATTTTTAAACAGAGCTGGGAATAGGGTGAGGCAAGCAAGGGGCCTAAGGTGCAGCGTGCCATTTGTCCCTGCACTTTCACTGACTTAAGAGTGAGTTGCTCCTTCATTTTGTGATTGAGGATCCTTGTTTTCCCCATTCTAGTCCTGCACCTGGTTATAAATAATCCATAGGTCCATATTTTAGAAATGAAAATAGTTATGGAAATGAGTTAAAGCAGTTTTTGGAATTTATTTCTTTAAATGCATATGTTTGAAAAGAAGAAAGGTTGACAAATCAAATCACTGCTCTCCAGAAAAATATCTGAGTTGATGGAAATGTTCTGTATTAGCACTGTCCAGTATAATAGCCACTAAACACATGTGACTTGATCTCTTGCTGTGTGACTAGGGTGATTGAGGTATTGAGTTCTTAATTTAACTTTGATCTTACTTACCAAAGAATCCCAAATAACTTATGTAGATACACTCCCCCTATGAGGTAGAATTTAACTCCCCTCCTCTTCTACTTTCTACCTCCCTCCATTACCTGAGTGTAGTTTTGGACTTAGTTACTTGCTTCCAATAAACAGTGTATGAAAAGGGGAAAATAACTTTACAGTGGAGAAACTGGTCACAAAATTCTTAACCATTTGTTCAAGGCTAACTCCCCAGTGATAAGTCAGGTTGATAGTGGGTATCCCTGCTGTGAAGTGATGAGAAAGGCTCATCACTTGTGTGGTATTCCTAAAACCCATAACCCCAATGTGATGATGAGAAAAGCAACAGACAAACCCAAATTGAGGGACAGTGTACAAAACAGCTGATCATTAGTTATTCCTTAAAATTGCCAAGGTCATGAAAAACAAGGAGTCTGATGAACTGTTCACTGACCAGAATAAGCTAAGGGATGTGATGACTAAATGTTTTGTGGTATCCTGGGTGGAAATCTGGAATAGACAAAGGTCATTGATGGAAAAACCAGTGAAATCCAAATAAAGACTAGAGTTTATTTAATAGTAAAATACAAATACTGCAGTTACTGTTAGGCCTAAGGATGTCATTTCACATATATAAATTTCAGACATTGCATATGTCTTTAAATCTATGATGTCTTAATTTTGACTATGAACAGAAATCTTTAAGCTCAGAGTATCGACAGTATTTAGATTATGTGATCTTGATACTGTTAGAAAACATGGTTCTAAGTAGTCAGGCCTGCCTGATCCCGCATCAAACAGAGAAACAAAGTGTCTGTGCTTTGGTGAGAAGGTAAGCTTATTGAAGATGCATCACCAGGAAACTGGAGGAAAAAAAAAAATCTTTCCAAGACCAGTTCAGTGTGAGAAGAGTTTTTTGTTCTTTTATAACCCCAAACAGACAAAGAAATGGCCAGAATCCAGAAGAAAACAGAAGGAAATAAAACAAAGAAGAGAGAAAGCGGTTTGTGACCAAATATCTCCTGTTATCTTGGAGTCCTCCCCTCATTCAGGCTTGTTTTCAAGAAAAAAGGCAGTGGCCAGCAGACTGTCTGGTGATATCCCTTGCATTTTCCTGCAGGTGATGCTGGGAAAGTTCCTGGGAACAAAAGAGTAAGGTTTTTGTTATTGAGATTAGAGCAACACCAACTTATTTTAGCAAGGGCTTTTTTCTTCTAAATGCAATTTTTTGAGATATATTCACATAGCATACAATCCTTCAAAGTGTATAATCAGTTGTTCACAGCATCATCATATAGTTGGGCATTCATCACCACAATCAATCTTTGAACATTTTCATTATTCCAAAAGATAAAATTAAAATTAAAATAAAAAAGAACATCCGAAACATTCCATTCCCCTCTTCCTCCCATTGTTGATTTACTTTTTTAAATTAAATTCAGTTTTATTGAGATACATTCACATACCATACAATTGTCTATGGTGTACAATCAACTGTTCACAGCACCATCATATAGTTATGATTTCATCACCCAAATCTATTTTTTAATTCAGTTTTATTGAGATATATTCCCATACCATACAATCATCCATGGTGTACAAGCAACTGTTCACAGTACCATCCTATAGTTGTGCATTCATCACCCCAAACTATTTTTGAACATTTTCCTTACACCAGAAAGAATCAGAATCAGAGTAAAAAATAAATATTTAAAAAGAACACCCAAATCAATCCACCCATCCCAACCTGTTTTTCATTTGGGTTTTGTCTCCATTTTTCAACTCATCCATCCATACACTGGATGAAGGGAGTGCGATCCACATGGTTTTCACAATCACACTGTCACCCCTTGTAAGCTACATTGTTATACACTTATCTTCAAGAGTCAAGGCTACTGGGTTGGAAATCCTAAATAGTGTTATCTATATAGTGCATAAGAATGTCCACCAGAGTGACCTCAACTCCATTTAAAATCTCTCAGCTACCGCAGCTTTATTTCGTTTCATTTCGCATCCCCCTTTTGGTCAAGATGTTCTCAATCCCACAATGCTGAGTCCAGATTCATCCCCAGGAGTCATATCCTGCATTGCCAGGAAGATTTATACCCCTGGGAGACAGAGCTGTCTACTGACTGGCAGTAGACAGCCCATCCATCTGGGAGTGTCTGCTCCTTCTCCGCCCTAAGAGAGGGCATGGACGCACAGACATTAGTCCCATCCCCAAACCTTAGGGGCACATCAGGAGCAGGACCAGCCTTGGCCCCATCTTCTCTTTATTAATTTGCTGGGCTTTGGGGAGAGTGATCTGAACCTGGGTTTGGAGCTCTGAGGCAGGCCTGGGGGCGGGATGTGGTAAGAAGACAAACTTCCTAACCTAAAGAAAGGGCAGAATGGAAGTCCCCGCTCCCACCGCTGGCCAGAAGTCGGACTAAGCCAGCAGGGGCTCCCCAACCAAAAGGGTGCTTGGCTTTGGGGGCGGGGACCTCACTCCTCCCGCTAACCCAGCTCCCCGTTTGGCTCCAGGAGGCGGAATGTCCTCGGCCTTTCGGCCCTGGAGGGATCGCCTAGCCCGGAGTTGATTCTGGCGGGGCGGGGAAGCGGAGAGGGCTGCGCGGGGCGGGGGCGCGGGGTGTGGCGCGCGGTCCCTTTAAGGTCTGTGTCTGGCGGAGGCGCGCAGGGGCCGCGCGCGGGGCGTAGCGGGCGCGCGGCTGCACCTGCATCTCAGAGCGCGCGGAACCGAAGGTCGGGATGCTGCGAGGCCTGCGGGCCCGCCTGCCAGAGGTTGCGCGGCGCAGTCCCCACTTGGCCTGGGGAACCCGGGCGGCGAGTGCGGCGGACGCAGCCAGGTTGGAGACTCGCGGCTGGCGCGGGGGAGCGGTGGCTGCGGCGGCGGGGAGCCGGGCGGGCCCCGGGGCGCGGCGCGGTGGGGAGGATGACCGCAGTCTCCCGCACACTCCTCCTGCTGCTGTCGCTCCCTGAATGCTTCCGGGTAAGTATCCGGTCCCCTGCCGGCCTCTTGGGATCGCGGTGCAACGCGGGGCCGGCCCCGGAGCCTGCGGAGCTCGCACACGCCGTGCGGGGCTTTCTCGTGCTTGCTGGCACCCAGCCCGGCATCCGCGCTCCTCGAAGCCGCCTGCGGTCGGCAGGAGTGGTGAAGCGCCGGGGTGCCGTGGAGCGGAGCGGGACGACAGTGTGGGCGGCGGGTGGTTGGGAGACCAGCGGAAGCCCTGCCTGGAGCAGGACCCGCCGAACATCCCTCGCCGCCTGGTGCCTGCAGCCGCTGCCCGGAGCTCGGCTCGCCAGCGCAGGGACAAGCTGCCCGCTGGCGGAGCCGGCGCGCTCTCCACCTCCCGGGAGCCGCGCGCCTCTGGAGTTAGCGCGCCGGCCCGGTCCAGGGCTGCGGGCTAGGGGAGCCTGGAGTGGGGGACTGGGGTGCAGGCGCCTCCCGGTCTTGCCGCCTCTGCCGGGGGCCGGGGGTCCGCAGCCCCGAGGCCCAGCTCCGCCCCGTTCTTCGAGGTGTCTGCCAGGACCGTCGCTGCTACTATGTGACGGATGTGGACCGCTGGGCATCCTAGCCGCCGAGGCCCCGCTGCAAGGGCTGCAGCCAGAGTGCTGGCGGAGCCCTCAGGGCTCAGAGCCGGGCAGGGGGAGCCGGGTAAGGGGCGGGCACGGGGGAGGAGTGCGCCCCGGGATCGCGCGCCGGGCGCCGGCTTTCCTCCTGGGGAGTCGCGCCAGGCCTCTCCCCAGCTCGCGCTCTGCATTTGGCGGGGTGCAGGGCCTAGAGGGGCGAATGCCACGCTGCTGGAGTTTGGGGGGCGGGGAACCCTGGGTGGAGGCAGACGGGCCTCGGGAATTACAGGTACCCTCTCTCGTGGCTGATCGGCCTGACTTCCTCCCCCTGGGACAGGCTGTTGTAACTTCGGAAATAAAGTGCAGGTGGCCAAGGTTGGCTCCGAGGCCGCAGGGCGAGCCCGGGATGCCCCCGGGCAAATGCCTCCGAGTGGGTGGAATTTTTCGTGGACGAGATTAGCCTCCTCCTGGGCTGCCAGTGCTATTTGGAGCTGCGATCCCAAGGAACGGAGTGGCGATCTGGAGTTTTTCCCTACAAAGATGTCGCGCCTGCTCTGCCTCCTCCTTGGGGCCTTTGGGTGGAGGTGTCCTGAGTCCAGGGCCAGTGTCAAGGTGCCCGGGAGCCGGGGGCTCTGAAACCCGGGAGCACGGGGTTGGAGGAGAAGGCCGGTGGGAGGCGCGTTCTGCTCTGGCAGCCTGGTGGATTTGCGCCTCGAGGACAGAGGATGGGGATGGGGAAAAGACCCCTCCCTGGCTGCGGGGACTGGGCGCTACAGGCAAGCTCTGGGGCCTGGGGGCTGCAGCCTGTGCAACTGGGAAGCCAGCTGGCCACAGGGGAAAGAGCTCAGGGAGCTTGGGGCGCAGCCGCAGCCCCACTCCACAGTGGGCAGGAAACAGAGCAAGCGTCCTAGGAGTACGCTGCCCACCCTTTCTTTCCTGGAGAGGCTGGAGGTGGGGACGCCCAGGGCCAAGGAGTGTCAAAGGAAGAGGGGAGAGGGAGGGAGCTGGGCCCCTCCCCCACACCTTCCGTGTACCCCAGTCTCCTTTCAGCCTCTATCAGAGCTGGTTGCTTTGCCCAGTTCTCAGTTGATCCTCAGGACTCCTCTTTGTAGCTCTCTTCCTCCTCTCCTTCCTCCTGGGGTGAACCTGCCCACAAGAGACTTAAGGGGGCTGCTGGTCCTCCTCCCCTAAAGCACAGAGCATGGGGTCCACAGGGGAACATGGCTCTGCAAAGGGCGGGCCTGGACCCTGCTCCCCAGCTCCTGCCCCCCCCCCCCTTTAGGGGCTTCCTTGGCTGACTGGACTCCTGCTCTGCCCTGTGAAGCCCGCAGGTCCGCACCTTTCCTGCCAGCTTGCCCTGCACTCCCTGTGGCACATCCTCCCAGTTGCTTGGGAGAGAGGCTTCCAGTCCCCACCAGCACTCCCGTAAATCCCCAGAGGCCAGAGTGGCAGAGGCCTGGACAGGAGGAGATTGGACATCTGCGTCTCTGTGGCAGCCAAGATGTTGCCCACAGCAGACCCTCCATAAAAGTTTGCATTAGATTTCTGTGGACTTGTTTTTGCTTTAACCTTCTAGCTTTCTGCTCATGGGCCCATACCCGGATCTTAGGTCCAGACTGACCTGTAAGGCTGGGTTCTCAGAAGAAGATTGCACAGCATTAATCTCCCAAAATATTCTGAAAGGAGAAAAGCTACTCAGAGGTAGGGACAGGGGCACGGCAGGTGGAAGTGAATTTAAAAGTCAGGCTGTTGATTGGGGAGAACTTTTTGATTGAACAGTCAAGGCTTGCCTGGTTTCAGAGCTGTGCTGTCAACAAAAGGAAGGTTGTGAATTCAGCAGGGTGCTGATGTGTGACATGAAAGGCATTTGAATCACAGGTGAATGATTAAGAGTCCCTGTCATTTTTGAGTGAGGTGAAACATCTTCTGGGCAACAAATTAGAATTTGGATGTAATGTCACCCAAATAATGTGAAGAGACACTTTCTTACCAAGTATTTTTATGTATGAGATTCTGGATTCTTAAATTATCCTGGCTCTGAAACAGGTAATGAAGCAGACAATGTTGTTGGAAATGCAGTAAATAAACCCACAGCCATGCTCCACAAATGTGGCATTCATTTTCATTATTGCCCTACTGACAACAGGGAAACACATGCAGGAAGGAACTACTAATTAGCTCTTTTGTAATTGAAGGATTATATCCACATTTGTGGTGGGAATCTCAGAGACACCTTCAGATCTCAAATGACAATAGATTATCATACATGTTGATCTGTTTCCCTTAGAAGACAAACTAATTAAGCTTTATATTTGCATGGGAGGGAAAATAAATCATTTTTTCCTTCTCTGAGGTTTTAGCCTCATACAGCTGCACCCTGCCTTTGTGCCTTCCCTCCCTGCAGCCATTTCCCAGAAGTGAGAGCCGTTTAGTTGATCTCAAAGTGAAGGGGGGAGTGAACTTTAAATAAAAGTATCAAAGCAACATTTCAACATTCACAATGAAATCATCCCCAGCCTGCTGGCTTTTCCCCAGTTTTATTTTCCAGCTCTCCTAGCACTTTGTGACTGAGGGGAGAATGAGTTTTCCTTCAAGAACTGACAACAGGGTGTGTATGTGTGGGTGTGCGTGTGTGCGTATGTTTGCCTGTGTGTGTGTGCATGTACATAGAGTGAGTTGACTTTTCAAATCGTCATCCTTTGTGACAGAGCTTGTTGACCTAACTTGTTTGTTTCTGGCTATGTGAATCAGAATTTTCATTTCACACTGAGTCTGCATTCTGGTACTTATTTATTGTTATCTGTTACTGTCGCTTGCCGAGGCAGCTGTGTGATGAGGTCAATCTTGGCTTTGATGACCCGCAAAATAAAAAAAAGCAACAAAACCAAAACCTTCTAGGCAGTTGACCTAGAAGCAGAACTAATATGCCATAGAAGTATGCATAGGGGATGGAGAGTGTTCAGAAGATAAGATTTAATTACACTTTTGATGCATTGTAGAGTTAGAAAGGGCTGGTGGTCTTCCTTGGTCCTTCATTCCTGAGAGTTCCTGTGTGTCCGCAGTGTCCCTGGAGGGGTCCCTCATGCTCAGGACAATGGCCTGTCACATATCATGTGGGAGGTGCTCACTGCAGCCCCCCTGCTGGCTTGTCCTGGACCCCTCTGCTCCCCTCCTGAAGCTGCCACCCTCCCCAAGTATGTGGTGGAGTCTTGATAATCGTGATGTATCTCAGAACTTAAACTTAATTTTACTTAAAGTTTACTCAGTGTGACGGTTAGGTTCATGTGTCAACTTGGCCAGGTGATGGTACCCAGCTGTCTGGTCAAGCACGCACTGGCCTAACCATTGCTGCAAGGACGTTTGTGGCTGGTTAATAAACCAACAGGCTGGTTTATGAAATCATCAGTCAACTGGCTGCAGCTGTGACTGATGACTCAATGAAGGGGCGTGTCTTCCACAATGAGAGAATGTAGTTGACTGGATCTAATCCAATCAATCAGTTGAAGACTTTTAAGCAAGACAGATGGAGGACCTTCAGTTCTTCTTCAGCTGACCAGTGAAGCATTTCCTGAGGAGTTCATCGAACATCTTCATTGGAGTTCCTAGTTTGCTGACTGCCCTATGGAATTTGGACTTGTGCATACCCACAGTTGTGTGAGTCACTTTTATAAATCTTATCTCCATTGATATCTCTCATTGATTTTATTTCCCTAGAGAACCCTAGCTAATACACTCAGGGACTTAAAAAAAACACAAAACAAAACCCTTCTTTTGGTAATGGCTGATATTGTCTGCTACAGAATAGAACAGAAAATCATATTTTTTTTTAAGATAAAATGTGAGGTTTCAAACCAGCACTCCTCTCTCCTGTGAGGGGCGGCCCTTAGCCCTGCATGTCCAGCGGGAGCTGTACTTGGCCCTCAGTCCCCGCGGCAGGAGACCCTTCCTCGCTGGGCTAACATTGGCCTGGCCCCTGCCCCAGAAGGCTTTCATCCAGTGAGGGACAAGAGCTGAGTCCTGGAAGGTGCACCTGGACCAGCCTGTGGGCTGGGTGGATGTGCGGCTCAGGTTCTAAGCCCTTCCACCTGGAGGGAGGGGAGTGCTGGCCTGAGCAAAATAGCTGCTGTACCTCCAGGCATTGCATCTGAGTTCAGAGTAGAAAGGAGGGGGTGGGATAGCTGCATCATCTGTTTCCTCCCCATATCAGGAATGCAGTTGCTTTCTCAGAACTCCTGCAGAAAGTCTCATTGGTTAGAACTTGATAATGTGCCAATCCTAGCTACGAGAGAGGAGGGCTCTGGGAAAGCAGAGAATTGCGTTGTCATGCTTGGCTTAGAACCATAATGATACATCACCTCATAGATGAGCAAACTGCCACTTGGAAGAGAAACAGGGTTCTGTTTTAGGAAAGAAAAAGGGAGGAGTGGTTTTGCTGAGTAGACAATTATTAGCATCTGACATGTTTCCCCATGTCCAGCACAGTACCTGAAGCAGAGGAGACAGGCTAGGAATTGTTGAATGAATGAATGAGTGAATGGTGCATTTCCATAGCAAGGCCTAAAGGACTAGAGAGTGTTGAGAGATCAAATGCAGGGTCCAGGAATTGGAATCTTAAGAATTTCTCATGATGTAATGGGCGTGGCCGGAAGTGCCCTCATCTTGTTTTTAGGAGGGAGTGGAGAGGCGCCTCTTTGCCCTTGAGCTTTGCTTTGCCCCATCTCTGTGGACAGGAGAGGAGGGAGTCTCTAACTTCACGGGAAGAAAAGCAGGCCTGTCCGCAGTGTGCCTACCGTGTGGTGGGTGTGCAGTCATATGAGCTGGGTGAAGCCATGAATGAGTGAGAAGGTGCTGACACTGTCAGCATCCCTGGGTCCCCAGGGTTAACTGGCGGCAGAGTGGGAGCTGCTGTGGAGGTCCAGGCACATGTGCTTGAATGATCGGCCACTGCAAGTTGCCAATCCAATATCCATTCTTTCCTCCTTCCTAACAATTTCTGTAAAACTCCTTCTGGAGTGACAGTGTGCCCAGTTTCAGATACTCACACCCCCGGGTTTTCTTGCACTGAGGTGGCCATGTGGCCTGATTCAGGCCAGTGGGATTGAATGGAATTCTACTGGTGTGGCTTCTGGGGAAGCTTTTTTTTTTCCTGATGAAGAAGAACAGACTCAGCAGGCCATGTCTTCTGCCCTTTGCCCTTACCTCTTCTTCCTGCCTGGAACACAGATGTGATGTCCCAGGGTGGCACTGCCATCTTGTGACTACGGGGAAGGTAGAGGGTAGAACAAGAACCAGGTCCCATTTGGCATCCTTGAACAGCTAGAGAGCCCTGGACTTGATGCTTCCCAAGAATTGAGAAAAATAAGGTGAAAGCTCCATGGCTGAATTGATTTCCAGGTGCAGCCCCATGCAGCCCCCAGCCTACGGAAAGTGAGAGCATGCTCAGCTGCCACCCTGGTCCCCTGCCCCCAGCCTCAGTTTCCAGGCCCCCTCGACACATCCTTTGTTCCTGGGCTTGGCCTCTTGCTTTAGTTCTGATGGCCTTCTGCTCCTCTGTGAGTTAACATCTGCCGAGTGCACTGGATGGCAAAGAGCATGTCATGGCTACAATGTCAATATTTGTTGAACAGAAGAAATGAACAGTCACCACTTTAAACTCTTTCTTGTGGGCAGGATACTAATGGATCATTAAATATATTAAGCCAGGGATATCTAGCTGAAGTGTCCATCAGACAATGTGAAACCCCTGTGGGATCTCTTAGTGACTGTCCTCCAAGAAGCCTGGAGAAGAGGCTATGGACGCTGTCTCATCTGCAACATCAAGTGGCTCCAGGGGAAGTTGGTCCTGATGAAGAAGCAGAGGTCAGGGTTCAGCAGGACTCAGACCCAGCTGTGGCTTGGCCTGGCACTCAGCCAGGATTTCCACTCTCGGAGCTAGGGGAATGTTGGGTGCAGCTCCAGGTGTGGTCAGACAATGAGCACCCAAAGCCCGGGGTGAAGAGCAGGATGCCTCTTTGGCATCTTCCTGCCTGTACCTGCCTGTACCTGCGTTTTTGGGTGGCTGCTTTTTCTTGGGTTTCATCAGCAGCTTTTCTGTGTCATAATTTTGCCTGGTCCCTAGAATACAAGAGTTTAGAAAGGGAAGTTTGCATGCTTTGAAGTGGCTTCTATTGGAAAGAAGGTAAGAATGGTTGAGAGATGAAGCATAAATCTCCTGGCTTTGCACATTGTCTCCAAGCCCAGGCAGTGAAGGTCCTGGTAGCCCTGGTTGAAAACAGAACCAAGCAGCTCCCAGCAGCTGCTGTGGCCTCTGGGTCCTGAGCCCCCTGTGTGGTGCTGCTTCGCCCAGCCCGTGCTGCAGCCTGGTGATGGGTTCTGGCTCTCTGGCCATGTTGCACATGAGGAAACTGAGGCTCAGGGATGAGGCAGCGGCTGGCCAGGGTCAGGCCCTAGGTCAGAGGACTAGGCCCCCACCGTGGAATCTTCCATCCTCCCAGCCGCCATGATCACCTGCCACTGAAACAACACCCTTCACTGCCTAAGACACTGCCCACAGCTGATGCAGAGAAGTGCCTCTGTGGACACATCGATGTTTGTGGCCAAAGATCAAGGTTTTTAGGTTTTAGAAATGTGCAGTTTAATTGAGCCTTAAGATGAGGGGGTGTGAGGCTTTGGGTCATCATAATACAATTATAATAACATTTAAGTTCTGGGCCGGGATAGGGGCTCGTCCTGCCTACACATGTGCATTAACCCTGATGGAAGCCCTTCCAAGGAAGAAAAGTTGTTCCCATTTTATGGATCAGAAACTGACAGGGTTTGGGGCCAGCCAAACTGTGCTGTTTGCTAAGTTCCCCCTCTTTGTCTAGCTCCATTGTTTCTAGTGGTTTCTATCTCCTGGGTACATTCTAAGATGATTTTGAGAGTGCTGAAATTATAAGGACACAGAAGGACACTGCAGATGTTTGGAGCAGAGTTGTGAGGTGAGCAGTTGTAAAGCAGACAGATGTGCTAATCACTGCTCACTGTGGTTGTTGGCAATAAACCGAGGCCCCGTGTAGGAAAGTGTGTGTGATGCAATAAAGGCTGGTGCCTGAGGGCCACCGGAAATGGGTCCCAATGCTGAGGACATGGCAGGTTTGCACAGGTGGTCCTGTGTGTGAACCTGGGAGGGTCCGCAATGCTGGCCGTGTGCTCTCATTCTCGGCAGGCAGCCGGCAGTCCTGTGGCAAGGCTCTCCCTCAGCTCTCAGTTCTGAGAAGAATCCCCAGGAAGGGTCCAGCCAGTTCTGGAAAACTGGAGAACGTTCCATCCAATTTCAGCATGAGCCTGGGGCCATCATATACCACTCGCTTTGTGACCTGGGGAGCAGGATTGAGAGAAAAGCCAGCTGGCATCGGTCCCACAGAGGCCACCGGTGGCAGGGCCCCTGATTCTGCTTCTGAGGGGGCATGCATGGAGAGGGCCTGTGTGTCCCCAAGGCCTCTGCCTGGGTGTTTGCAGGGGATTCTTGTTGTGTGTTTAGGGAGAGCAGGGTACTGGGTACAGTTCTAAAGCCGCTGAGAATGCAGCGCTCCCCAGGTATGTGTGACTTCTTCTGGATCCCCCGGACCTCCTTGTATCCTCTGTCACATGCTTGCAGCCAAGCCTCCTCCTGCCTGCACTGCCACAGGTGGCTTTCTGGAGCACGAAGGCCACTTGTGTGCCCATGAGTATATGGTGGTTAGGATTAGAGTACAAGCCGCCAAGGCATGTGACTTCTTTGTTTTGGAAATTGTGATTCTCTACTTCTCTCCTACCAGGTTATTTTATCACAATGAAATTAATATGCAAGTTTTATTTATTAATTTATTAATTTTATTTAATTAAATATATTTGGTATGTCATTAACTATTCTTTGCCTCATGATATTAATTTCAAAATGTGGAAGCTTTGTGAAGTCTGCTAGGCACCAGCTTATGGAGGTGAATTAAAATTAAGGGAACGTTCTCCCTTCCTTCCTCCCTCCCTTCCCCTTTCTTTCCCTTCCTTTTTCTCTCTTGTTTCAAAGCATGGTGAAGAACATACCATAATTAATCACGCACTGAGACAGAGCAAGCAAACATCTTTTCAAGGAATCTGCCTATTATTTTGACTTTTTGAAGGAAGAGGTTTTCCTCCGAGTGAAATCCTTTATCCTTATATATTAGTGAAGTTTCTTTTGCCACAAGCAATAAAAGTTCTCCCACGTGTGTTCTTGTTTTTGCCAAATATCCTGGCACTTGGGAGTTCTCTTACTCCCCAGAGGGAGAATGTGGTGTGCTGTAAGCTGGGCTGGTGGCATTTTTTGCCTTTTGTTGAAAGGCTGAGAAGCCTGGTGGCCTGTGGCCCAGGACTGCCTTCTCCTGGTGACCTCCAGCCCTGCCTCGGGCAGATGACCATTCTCTCCCCTGGGAATCTTCCATCTAGTTCCTAAAGGAACAGAGCACAACAGAACAGAAGCCCAGCTTAGCTATCTTTGACCAGCATGTGCTGCAAAGACCAGTTTCCTTCTAACCTCCCAGCACCAGTGTGGGAGGGGGTGGGAGCTGGGGTCCTGGAGGACATGCCCTGTGTTAGGGTAACATGTCCTCTCGCCTCTCGAGATATCTGGGGTCATGGAATCAACCCCCAGGCCATGGGGCCACCCACAGGGGGCTTGTTCTGTATGACTTTCTGAGGGAGGATCTTGCCTCCTGTGTGCATTAGTCTCCTGCTGCTTTAACAAATTACCACAACTTAGCATTTTACATGACAGAAAACTCTCATCTTAAGGCTGTGGATGTCAGAAGTCTAACAGGAGTCTCCATGGCCTGGAACCAAGGCCAGGCTGTGAAGCCTTCTCCTGGCCCTTTCCAGCTCTGGAGTCTGCCCACATCCCTCAGGCAGAAACCACAAATTTATTAATCATCTGATTAACATTAAAACACCAAACCACTTTGTTTTAAAGTGCTCCTTATCCAAGAATTTGAACAAAACTGTCACTGCAAAGTCAATTAAAATTTTACAAGGCAAACACAACAGATATGGGCAGACACTACAAAAAAATGTTATTTGTTCTTAAATTATGCCATTTTCTAAAGTGATGAAGAAGAATCACCTTAACAGAATTTCTCTTTTTTTTGTATAAATATTCATAAATCTTAAAAAGTCTCTAGATAGCTCATTAATATGTTACCACAGCAGCTGAGTTTCTATTTTAGAAAATAAAAAAGCACTAAAATCCTGTTCCATAGAAAGTCATTTATTTCTCCGGTGAAAGTGAGCAAGGGCACTACCACATTGACCTCTTCTAAAACAACTCAAATACCAGTGTCTATACATCTTAAATTTGTTAGGTTCCAAAAGTTAGAATGCAATCATTTTTTGATGCAACAGAAAAATAAATAAATAAAAATTAAATACTTTATCCCAACATTTGGTATTGACAAATCAGTAGTGTCAACTTCACATATAAGAGACAGCATGGTCTGGTTTATAAATTCCTCAATGTGTCATGGTATTTGGGTTAAAAATGTTTAGACTATTAAGTATTCCTTTTTGCTTAAAGAAGCACAATACAATCACCATTAAGCTGCTATTGCAACTTACTTTTAGCTGGGGTGAAGTGATCATTTATTTGGTCCATGCCACAAGTTGTATATATCACACTTCTGTCAAACTGAAACTTTATGCCTTAAGTTTTCACATTTGTAAGCTACAATATGCACTGACTAATCTCTCAGCCCCTTCACAATTGTTTAGAAAAATATCTACTTTTGACCTTATGGAGTCAAAATGTTACACCATCATTTGTTTAAGAAAAGAAAAGAAAAATGCACATTCACACTGAGGTTATTAGGAAAATACTCTTGCAAATAAACTATATAAAGATAAAATTCACTTCAAAGGTATGTGGGTTTTGTTTTTGTTTTTGTTTTTTTTACAATTGCCAATAAAGTGCAGAAAAATTCTAAGTAAAGGGGAAAACTATTCCCTATAACAATAGTTTAATTGCGGCCGCTTTTGCACAGCAATACTTAGAAGTTAGACACTTCAGTTTCCTCAGGAAGAGAAGGATAGAAGAGGATCTTCTGACTCAGATTTTTTTTCCCCACCAATGATCTGCTTTCTTCAGGAATGGCTACAGATGCCAAATCTCCATTAAGTATTTCTTGAGTAGTGAACAGGTCCATCTGGGTCTTAAGGGGGAATATCACTGCAAGAGTCTGTATCTGAACAGGTTCTCTGGTGTTTCTGGGATAATCAGTGTGTGGACCCTGGTTCTTCTGCACAGTGGCTCCTTGTTTCTGAAATGCAGGAACCTGTGTGGCTAACAGAACATTTCATCATCTGAACAGAAGGTGACACAGGAGAAACTATGGGATCTGGATGGGCAGGAGAAACATCTCAGGTTTAAACTTGGCATTCTCTGTCTTCACACCTTCCTCAAGTACTGTGGTTAAGGTATTACAGGTGGCCCTAAGCTGGAAGGTGAATGCTCTCATCATGGTGATCAAATTCTTGCATTGTATGGACTTGCTGCATTAGGAGATTATAGTAGAGCCAAGTTCAGGCAGTTTCGCTTTCAGAGATTCACTGGTTTCACTTATTTCTTTTTTCTTTTTTAGTCATAGTATCAGTCAGGCAGGCTTTGGAGCTCCCCAGAGCAACCAGCAACCTCTGTCTTTCAGCTGCATTCGCAGCGTTCATATGGAAATGTTGCTCTTCTGGAATGATTAATTCCATTGTTGTGTTGTCTGCTGAATAGACTTTAATTTCACAATCTGCCATCATTATACTGCCTCTGCTCCATTTGCAAACATCCTCCTGTGAATCATTGTAGGATAGGATTCCATTCTCTAAAACAAATCAAAGAGGCTGGCCACCTGTGAGCTAGTTCCTCCACTTGGACAGAATCTCTCCATGCTTTAGAACCAAGCGCTGCACACCCTCCTGACCCAGCTCCAACCACGGTGATGGAGAAGGTGCTGAGCCTAGATCAGCCCTTCCAGGGCCACTAGGTCCCTCCCTGGTGTCCCCCCCACCACCAATGCCAAGCTGCCCACAGCTTGTGCCCGCTGCTGGAATGTGGGTCCTTGAAGGCCAACTGTCACATGCTACCCGGGGCTCGGGGCCTGCTGGGGGCAGGCTCAGGCATCTCCAGGAGCTGCAGTGACTCCAGCATGGCCAAGCCAGCCTCCAGCTCATATATCTGCATCCCAATGTTCCCTCCTTGCCTGCCTTTGATATTGTGGTTTTCATCTCTACAAGTTTGATTTGAGACTTTATTTTGTATCTGATATGTCTCTACTTAACATGCTCAATCTTGCCTCTACCTTCTTTTAACCTATGGAGTATAGTTATACTAATGTTAAAATAGCTGCTTTTATTGCCTTCTCCACTAATCCTAACATCTGTGGTGTTTCTGAGCCTATTTCTATTGATTATTTTTTCTCATTAAGAATTATACTTCCCTTTTTCCTTGCCTGTTTGTTCATTTTTTAGTAGCTGCCAGATATTATGAATAATATCTTGCTGGGTGTTGGATATTTTTGTATTGCTTTGTAGTTTTTTATAGGCCAAGGAATGTCTGTGCCTCTGGGCCTTTCTTCTGTCTCGAAGACTCATTTCCTGGTTTCCACCTTCTGTTCCTCCCTTCTCTCCTTCATTCTTTCCTTTGGCATTACTGTCTCAAAACAGCAGTCCCAACTCTGAGTCCATTTGATTGGACATCTCACTGCAGCTTCCAAATTTAATTTTCAGGCTTCTGTCTGTTTCATTTTACATAGTATGGTGGATGTGAGTCATCTCTGTCTTTCCATGACCCTCAATCCACTCTTCTTATTCTGTCCCTAGAATGAATAAATGATTGGTCAATAACAAATACTAAATGTGATTGAATTAATGATTGAAGCAATCTTTTGAAAACCATGTAATATGATAATGATAAGCTTTAACTTAATCACTAGACTTTTCTGTAAAGTGGGGCTGTTCTGAAAGTGTCCTATACAGCGTTTCCCAGTTGGAGTTTCCCTAACATATTTCATATTTTTATAAGTCAATGAAGTATTCAGATGAGGATTCCTAAACTCAAATGTCTGTAAGAGCCAAGCAGGAAGCACATATTGCAAGGCGATGATCAAGTACAGGAGAAAGGGGGCCCTAAGAAAACAGATTCACTGAGGAGCCATCCAAAAGATGCTACTTGATTTCATTTTTTCTCTGCTGGGTGGCAACACCAGTGTTGTTGATCAATTCCACAACAAAGATGAAAACCTGAATTTTTATGTTGTCTCACATTTTTAAAATATTAGTAATGTTAAAACATGTTAATAATTTAAAAATACGATAAAGCTATCAGCATGTTAACTTGGCCTGTGGATTGCAGATTAACAATCTGTGGTTTAAGAGAGATATATTTTTACAATTCACTACTTTCAGAACTTAAGGATCAGTGACTTGATGGAAGATTGCTGTGGCATGATGCAATCCCTCATGCTCCACAGAAGGACCTCCAGCAGTTCTGGTAACTCAGTATTAAATACCCCATCTTCTACCTCCTACCCTAAGTAGTCATCAAGCCATTTTTACAAGCCATCTAATACAGGATGCTTAAGTCTGTGGCTCTTGCTGTGCCCCCTCATTGGACATGTCTGAGTGGCTTTTAGGAACACCAATGGCCAGCACAAAACCACATCTGTTAAATTAGAATCGAGGGGAATCTCTTTCCAGATCCTCAACATCCATGAACACTCCACCTGAGAAAAGGCTAGTGGTGGGACCCTTGATGGGGAAAGGCTGAATCTTTCTTGGTTAGATGGCCAGGGTGCAAAACCCTCCCAGGGCACCAAACAATGGGATGATTGAAATATTCTTGAGAACATGAATGTTTCTAATGACAAGGTAATTAGCCTTTCAGTTTTTTGCAAATAACTCAGATGTACAAAGAAACATATAAAGCTGCTTTTAACAAAATTCTCTCCATTCCTATTGACTTATTTATTATATATTTCTCAGTATTATCACCTAGAAAAATTAAAAACAGAATCAATGCTGAACCCTGCCTCCTTCTAGAGCAATGGTTCTCATTTGGGACAATTTTTCCTCCTAGCAGACATCTGGCAATGATTGGAGATACTTTTGATTGTCACAACTGGAGGATGCTACTGGCATTTATTGGATAAATGCCATGCATACATCCTACAACACACAGGGCAGCCCCCCAGAACAAGGAAATTTCTGGCCTAAAGTATCAATAGTGCCAAGGTTAAGAAACCCTGGTTGAGTTTTGATGGTTAATTTCATGTGTCAACCTGCAACTTTGACTAGGTTATGGTATCCAGGTGTTTGTTAAAGCCATCAGTGGCCTGATTGTAATTGCTAGGGTATTTCACAGATGGATTTAAATCCTTAGTTGATTGCATTTATGGCTGATTGCATCTACTATCAACAGGGAGAGTGACTTCAGCAATGAGAGGAATTCCCTCATCCCATCAGTTAGAGGCCTGAAAGTGAGAATAGAGAATTTTAGCTACAAGAAATAAGAGTATTTCTACTTGAGACAGCCCACATCTCCTGGAGAAGTAAATGTCACTTTCTACAGAGTTCCCAAATTGCAGCCTGTCTTACAGACTTTGGACCAGCCAATCCCCATGGTTGCAAGAGCCAATTCCTGTAAACATTTATATAGATAGTATTTATCTTCTTTGTCAGTTCTGCTTCTTTGGAGAGCCATGTTTTTTTTTGTTGTTGTTGTTGTTTAAACTGTTCCATACTTAGTCTGTATGGCTTTTTTGGTAACATCCTTCTATGAAGAAGTAAGCATTTCTGACAATAGTGCTTAGACAATTATCTGATGAACTTTAATGGGATTTAGATTTAGATTTGAAAACTAGCAACTTCTTCCTTCCAGTGACACTCAGTGGAGTTATTTGCCTTTCCCTTTCTTTTCTTTTTTTTATTATTTTTATTATTTTTTTATTTAGTGAAATGATTACTAAGCTTTCTGTTTTTCTACAACATGTCCCTACCAAGAGTAAATCTTCTGTTTGACTTGGCTTGGTTTTGGCTGCCTATGACTTTCCACTTGCAGCAACTTTGTAATAAAACTAAGACAGGTGCTGATAACTGAATACTCTTAATTTTTTTTCTTTTTTTTCCCTTTACACAGGTAAGAAGATCTCTATTTCCAACAAAATTTTACATTTCTGTTTAAAAGTTACATAAAAACTTGTGATATATTTTTGTTACTTTATCAGTTATATATTAATAATTTTAGTGAGAACAATAAAAACTTTTGAGCCTATGCTCCCAGGAAATTATTTTTAAAACTTAAATTTCAAGTTATAAATATGATTTTGTGTATAGAGATATGAGAGAGTAATTAAGGAGAGATTTTAATGCATAAATTTCATCACAATATCATGAAATCCTGTGGGGGAAGTAGACTAGAAACAAGAGTTGATGGATTTAAAGCAACAGAATAAAAGTTTTATAAGAGCTCATTGGTGAATTTGTTTTGTAAAAAAACATGATGGTATTAAAACCCTAGGTTATTTACAGACTTTGGATACATTTAAATGAGTGATTGTAATCGTTTTATTTAGTGTCAATTTTTAGAGAATGCCAGAAATGACATCCTTTCCAGGGTTTATAGTTACAAGATAAAAAATTTTGGATGTCAACTTAAAACTGTTTGATAATGAACATAGCTTTGCAAAAATAATTTAGAGAATCAGAAGGAAAAAATGTGACCACTAAAGTTTTAGACCATGTTTCTGAAAGTTCATCAAGTATTAGAATGACCTGGGACATTTGTTAAATATACAGACTCTAGGAAATTCACACCTAGGAAATTCAATTCTTCAGAGGAATTCAGTTATTCTACCTCATAGTTTCCAGGACCTCCACCATCACTTTTCAGGAGAGTGTGATGTCCTGAAATGTTGAGGGAGGTTGGGAAATACAAGCAAAGCCAGGGATCTGGGTCTGTACTTCTCACTTGTGACTGCACTTTTGAGTCACCTAGGCCCTGAGTCTTAAGCTTCAATGAATGAAGTGAACTGCCTGTGAGTTTTGTGAAAGTGCACATTCTGGTAGAGTGGTTCTGATCCTGGGCCCAAAAGTCTGAATTTCCAACAAGCTCCAAGGTGATCCCATGTAGCTCAACTGTAACCAGATTTTGAGCTGCAAGGGCTAGGGAACTTGTAAAAATACTCATATACTGGCCCTCCCCCACACCAATTGAATCAGTCTCTGCAGGGGTGGAGTCAGTGTTATTAAAACTGCCAGGTACTTCAGATGGCTAACCGGGATGGAAAGCCAATGCTGTAAGTGGGTAACATCTCTGCTTAGCATTCCCAAGGTAAAGTCCTACCAGTGAAGCTCTCGCCATCACCCCCAAAACCAGAGCAATATTTTGCTCAACTCAATGAGTAGCCAGTGGGGTGGCTCCCTCCAGGACAGGTAGGGACTGTGTAGGTGGTAGCTTAGCTCCCAGGTGATTCCTGACACAAATGCAGAGGCATGCTGGGAAGGTCTGCTAGGGCAAGTGGTACTTACCCAAGGTACTTTCCATGGAGAGGGACAAGGTACATTTGCAGATGGGTTGAGAGAAAACAAACTTATCAGAAAGAATATGGGCATACAGTCAGTAATGAAATATGAGCCAGAAGAGGACCAGGAAGGGGGAATATAATGTCCTCAGACCTCTCCACCTGAAGAAGCCTCCATAATATGAGCCGTGAGGACAGGAGCTCCCTGGAGCCAGTGAGTAATGTCTAGGCTCGACCTCATCAAAGCCTGTAGCCATGGGGGCTTCCACCCCCAAGCCAACATGGGGATGTTCTCTGACAGGAGGCCCAGCTCAAGAAATTACCTGCTCCCTCCCCTTACTCCCATGGGTATTCCATGGCCAGAGCCCCTCTGAATAGCAGTCAAGGAGGTTGCACGTGGACTTTCAAATTGTCTCTGGGATCCATGAATGCAGTCAGCAGGGAACTGAGGCCTTCTTCCAAATGAGAGACCCTCCAGACCCATTTTAAGCAACTGCAGTGAAAATTTTTGAGGGTAACCTTATGAGAGCCTCTAGAGCCACAACCAATCAGCTAAACCAAAGTAACAGTGAAATGTTAAATGCTTATGTTTTTTGCCACTAAGCATTGGAGTAATTTTTTAATATGGCAATAGATAACTGTTTTAGTTTTCTAGGCTGCCTTAAGCAGACTCTATGACTGGGTTGGCTTAAGCAGTGGGAATTTATTAGTTTGTGGTTTGAAGCCCAGAATATCTCCAAATCAAGGCATCATCAAGGTGATGCTTTCTTCCCAAAGACCGGCTGCCAGTGATCTTTGGCTACTCTGTCATATGGCAAGGCACATGGTGGCATCTGCTGATCTCTCCCTTTCTGGGTTTCATTGTTTCAGCTTCTGGCTTTGCTTTCTCTCTCTGTATTCATTCATTCCATTTGTAAAGGACTCCAGGAAGAGGATTGAGACTCATCCTGAATGGGGTAGTTCACACATTAACTGAAGTAGCCTCATCAAAAGAACCTACTTATAGTTGGTTCACACCTACAGGAAAGGATTAGATTTCAGAACTTGGTTTTCTGGGGGCACATACTGTTTCAAACCAACTAAATTATAAAGCTGTGTTTTTTTATAGTTGGTACTTAATTATTAGTAGAACATTACCATATATTTATATTTTATCATCCTGCCAGTGCACTGGTGAAGAAAACAAAATTCTATATATTAAACTGTTTTTTCTCCCACTGAATTAAGTTGGCTGTAGAGGAGGAAAGTTCCCTTCAGAGTTTTTTCATTTTCTTATTATGGTAAAATATACATAACTCAAAATGTACCATTTTAACCATTGTTAAGTGTACAATCCAGTGGCATTAATTACATTCACAATGTGTAATCAACACCACTATTTCCAGAAATTTTCATTACCCCAAACAGAAACTCTGTACCCATTTAGCAATAACTTCCCATTCTCCCTTTCCCCCAGCTCCTGATAACCTGTAATCTGCTTTCTGTCTCTGTGAATTTCCATATTATACATATTTCATGTAAGTAGAATCATGCAATACTTGTCCTTTTCTGTCTGGCTTATTTCACTTAGCAAGTTTTCAAGATACATCCATGTTGTAGCATATAATAGAACTTAATTCCTTTCTATGGCTGAGTAATATTCCATGTATGGATACACCACATTTGTTTATTCATTCATCTATTAATAGACACTTAAGATTCTTTCCACCTTTTGGCTATTGTGAACAATTCTGCTATGAACATTGGTGTGCAAGTATCTCTTTCAGTCCCTGCTGCTAATTCTTTGGGTTTATACCTAGAAGTGGAATTGCTGGGTCACATAGTATTCTATGTTTAACATTTTGAGGAACTTCCCAACTGTTTCCACAGCACCATTTTATATTCCCACCAGCAATGCAAGAGGGTTCAAACTTCTCCATACTATTACCAACAGTTTTGTTTTGTTTTAAATAAAATCCATCCTAGCAGGGCTGAAGTGGATATGCAAACCCATTGGTTTGGATTTGCATTTCCCTAAAGAATAATGATGTTGAGCTATTATTCATGTGCTTATGGACCAATTGTTAATCTTCACTGGAGAAATGTCTATTAAGTCCCAACAGAGTTCATGAAATATCCAAATAATTCTAGCAAATATCATTACCAGAATTTCAACTATAGTTTTGTGCTGGTTTGTATATATTATGTCCCCCAGAAAAAGCCATATGCCTTAATGCACTCTTGTGGGGGCAGATGTATTAGTGTTGATTAAGTTGGAACCTTCTGATTGAGTGTTTCCATGGAGATGTGACCCACCCAACTATGAGTGACAATTTTGATTAGTGTGTGACCTCTTGATTGAATGTTTCCATAGAAATGTGACCCCAGCCATTCATGGTGGGTCTTGATTATTACTTGGAGTTCTATCAAAAGAGCTCACAGAGGGACCTCAGAGCAACTAAGAGTGACATTTTGAAGAGGAGATGCAGCCTAGAGAGGAATGTCCTGGGACTAAGCCATTTTGAAACCAGAACTCCGGAGCAGATGCCAGCCATGTGACTTCCCAGCTAACAAAGCTTTCCCAGACACCATTGGTCATCCTTCAGTGAAAGTACCCAACTGTTGATGCCTTAACTTGAACACTTTATGCCCTTAAGACTGTAAATGTGTAACCAAATAAACCCCCTTTTATAAAAGCCAATTGATTTTTGGTGTTTTGCATTCTGGCAGCATTAGGAAACCAGAACACTATTCAACTTGCAAAGCTCAGTAATATACACTATAGTCAGGCCTAATTTTTCACTTACAGGTCCAAACATCTCTTTACAGCATGATAAACCTGTTTATCTTAAGAAAGGTGAATTTTTGGGTATCATCTTGATCAGCAGGAGTTTGGCTCCTTCCAATACTTGATTCTATTCTCAGAGAATGAAGTCAGTGGTGAATGGTTGAGTATTTATAACACCCAATCATTTTGCAATATGAAGCAACAGTCTGTAGTGCTGAATAGCTAAAGAGTGAAATGGAAACCACTATCATCCAGTTGGGATCTGAGCAAAACTACACTTGGTATCTGAGAGGGCATATAGTGGGATCATCTGGAGAGAGTATATTCAACCAGGATGGCCAAAATGCCGAGAGCACCTACATGTACTGGTTCTCTGAGACCCTTGAGTCTGTCAAGTGGAAATACTAAGGATTAAAGGAATTTATGTTCAATAAATGGTATCTATTCTTACACATTAAAATTTATGGAATGAAGAAGCTATAATCTCAGCTTTCTTCTAATCCCATGGGCTCTACATGTTTTTTTTTTTCCCCAGAAATTACTGAAATTAGAAGGCCCCAGGAAAATGAGATGTATGAGGAATCAACTCATTCATGTGTTTCAATCTATGAGACTCATAAACACAACCCATGTTCAGCCCTCACCATGATCTCTTCCCGAGGCCCTTATGTACTCTCCAGTTCTGGGAGGGAGGTAACCATATTACATCCTAGGAACACCCAGCACCCTGCACAGTATCTTGCATGTTGAAAATAGTTAACAAACCTTTGTAGAAATAAACCAGCATACTTCCCATCCCTGATTCATCTTTCTATTTCCTATGGGCTATTACCCAGCAACAAGAAACCGAATTTGCAGCAAGAGTTCCTCTTTAACAGGAGGCTTGAAAAGAAGAAGCAATTATAGGTAAATCAGGCTTCATCCCTGTCCTGATTGATTTGTGGCCCTTTAAGTGTTGTGTGGAAACAATCCCCTAATCCTCAACTAAAACCCTAGGGGAGGTGACCTAAGAGGATGAAAGCAAATGGAGCTCATGCATATTGACTCAGAGGTAAAATGATAACCGATCCACCTTATCAAAGGAAATTATATAATTGGATAGGCTGTGCACTAGAGTAAAGTTATGCAGTTGCTTATCAGGGACAGGAGAGAGGGGACCTGGCAGAGGCCCAACAGATGTAGCATCTGCTGGACCCTACCATGGCTTATATAAAACCCAGCTCAGGCATTTTCAGGCCACAGCCAGGGACTGAGGCTCATGGATACACTGCTGAACCCTGGTGAGTGTTCAGGTCCAGGGTCTCAGTGGAATAAGTGCCAAGGGCCCTTGCAAAGAACACTTCACTGCACTGCTCCTCAAGTATGTTCCAGAATCCCAAGTATGTACCTTGCATGCACTGATCTATTACATAACCACAAAAATAAACTGAGGTAAGAGATGCCTCAGACAGAAGAAACAAACATGAGGGAAGGAAGATGTTGTGAGCTCCTGGACCAAATCTTTTTGAGCACTTTGAATTTCTAAACATCATAGATATGCAGTGCCCTTTCATTTATTCAGTAACTGGAGATTCCTGAGGTTCTTAAACTGGAAAAACAGGTAAATATAGATTGGTGAATACCAGATGGTTTACAATGAAATTACCTTTATTTTTATGTGTTTCTTTATAAACATCCATGGAAAGATAACTCACAGATGTATGCCTCAAACCCCAATCCCTCTCTAGGTCAGATTCATATTTCTAGCTATGGGACACATGTCCCTGGAAAGCCCCATCAAACACAACAGCCCCACCCCACCCCAATCACTGTTTCTTTTCTTGTTCCCATGGAATGATTGTCTGAAACTGCAGCCTCTGTTTCTTTATGATGAACTTATGTCCTAGATTTTAGTTCTAAGAATCATGCCTTTGGTGTATGCACTCAAACTAGACTGGCATACAAAAGGGGCATAAGAGGGGTCCTGGGTCATCAAAAGTCCTGTTGCCACAGCGAGGACAGGAGTTGGGCCAGGACCAGATCATGCCAGGCCACCCTGCTTCCTGTAGCATCTACCTCACATTGGCATGGAGCTGGGCAAGTATCCCCGGGTGGGGAGTCCCATCGGTGCCTTCGTAGCTCTCCACAGGAGCAGGATACAGCACGTGGTTTAACTTCTTCAGCCCAACCGCGAGCCTCAGCAGGTTCTCCAGGACAGCTATGGAGATGAGGTTTCCACTGAAGCTGAGGGTCCTCAATTGAGAGCAGTGGCCCAAGGTGGGGAGGAGAATGCTGAATTGGGAATCCATGATTCCACACTCATCTAGATCCAGATCCTGGAGGGTGGCTGTGAGTCTCTCGAGAAGAATCTTCAGGGGCCCAAGATTAAGGTTGGTCAAGCTGATACCACTCAGACTCAAATCCTTCAACTGACTGACATTTGGGCACAGGGACAGATGCATCAGGTCTGAGTCCAAAAGCAGGCAATTAGTGATGGAGAGGGTCTCCAAGGGGGTCTTCAGGCACCTGGGAAGACACAGAGCAGTTAGTTTTGGGGAATGGACATGGTAGGTAGAGGGTGGTGGGGAAAGACCCAGGTTTCATGGCGGGTGTTCCAGTTTGCTAATGCTGCTGTTATGCAAAATACCAGAAATTGATTGGCTTTTATAAAGGGGGGTTATTAGGTTACAAATTTACAGTCCAAAGGCCATAAAAGTCTCCAAACTAAGGCATCAACAGGAGGATACCTTTACTGAGGAAAGGCCAATAATGTCTGGAACACCTCTGTCAGTGGGGAAGGCACATGGCTGGCATCTGATGGTCTTTTGCTCCTGGGTTGCATTTCAAAATGGCTTTCTTCAAAATGTCTCTGGGCTTCTGCCTCTCTTAGCTTCTTCAGCCCCTGTGTAACTAAGCATCTGGGGGTCCTCTCTTAGCTTCTCCAGGACAAATTCTGGGCTTCACCTTAGCTTAGCATCTCCAAATGTCCTTATGCCTGCATCTCCCAGTGTCTCCAAGCATCTGGGTCTCTGTTGGCTCTTAATTTCTCCAGAGGCAAACTCTTCATTACATATCTTAGCTTCTCTCCAAATGTCTCAACTTCTCTGAGCTCTTTGTATCAGTGGGCCCTCTTAAAGTACTCCAGTGATCTAATTAAGACCCACCCTGAATGGGCTGGGTCATATCTCCATAGAATTATCCAATCAAAAGTTCTCTCCCACAGTTGGGTGAGTCACATCTCCATGGAAACAACCTAATCAAAAAGTCCCAATCTAATCAAAAGATTAATAAGTCAGCCCCCCTCGAGATTGCTTTAAAGAACATGGTTTTTTTGGGGGACATAATAGATCCAAATCAGCACAGGGGAGGAAACACTGGTTTAACCCAAGCCCAAGGCCATTCTCATCACCTTATGATAGTCAACACTCAGCATACCACATGGTGAGGGTGGGCATTTATGGCAGTCTGATTCAAGGTGGAGATGTGTCTATCACTTTAATTATCTCATGACTGAGTCAAGTGAATGAAATCTCTACTCATACCTTTCCTCAGCTCTCAAGAACAGTGCAATGTATCTATTCCTCTTACCCCTCTTACTTGTCCAAAGAATGAATCACAATAACAATGGAACATGCTGAGAGAACACTCTGACATGATGTGTCAATCAACAGTCAACATCAGTGAATTTTACTCCTGGGAGACAGGAATAAAAGTACTTCTAACACAGCTATCTTAGGGCCACTGCTTGGGCCACAACCATCTCTATCTGTGACAGATGAGTTTCCTACGAGACATGCATAAAAGGGAAACCTGTGCAACTCTGGCCAAATCATCTATGCTTGCCAGCCTGCAGCGGTTCACCTATATCCCTTTGTCACGGGCAAAGCAACTATTAAGTTTTACAATTTTCTGCTCTTGCATCTTCACCCAGACCTGCAGAACCATGTATTTCCTACTTAATAACTTACTGGGAGCACAAAGCAACCCATTTACAGACAGGGAGGCTTGGAGGAGGCAGCTCATGTTCACAGAGCTGGTGAGTGCAGAGCTTATATTTTGACACCTCTCATTTGATGGGCTTTCTCCCTTCACCAATGCCCTCTTCTCTCAGTTATTTTCATCTTAACTTAGACATCAATTCCTAAAGCAGAATTCTCAAGTCTGCCCTCCCTAGGCCCAAATGCCCCATCATAGAGTTTCCTAACAGTGCCTGTCCTTGAAGCAACTATCCCACTTTATAGACAATACTGAAGACAACGTGGAGAAAATGTTTCCTAAACTTTACATCACTGGCAGGTGGCACACAGTCAATACAGAATATTGCTTAAAGAAATGAAGATGGCCTGGCTTTGGTCTGCAGAGAAGCCTTGCCACTCCTCACCTGAGCACCTGGTCCAAGCGACCTTCCAGAAAGGGAACAGAGTTCAAATGGAGCACCTGGAGTTGCTGCAGATGGAAGAACTGGGAGGTGAACTGGCCAACATACTGCTCCTCCTTTGCTGGAGAAATATCAGAAGAAATGCGGATGTGGGAGAGGAGGAGCCTGCGCAGATTAACCATCTGGCCCAGGTGAGGAGCAAACCTCCCCAGGGTGGACAGTTTCCAGGTGCAATTCACTTCCAAATTCTGGATTGACTCCAGCTGCACCATCTTCAAGATATTTCTAATATTTTGGATTGGTATGGCAAAAATCTTGAGTTTCTTACAGCACAGTTGTAGCAAATCTTTTCTTTGCTTGACCTTCTTAATGAGGTAGGTGAGGAGTTCATCTGTGGTGCCCTCTCGGAGGCAAAGGTTCAGGATCACCACCAGGGGAGCTGAGGGCTGCTCCTCCTCCACCCTGGAACCCTCTACTTTTTGCCTCTTATTCACAGAATTGGCTGCCCCTGGCTCAGTCAATGAGAACTCACGGGTTGCAGATCCAGACCAAACATTGCAGAAGTCCTGATGAGCATGCTTCCATAAATCCAGCACTTGTAGTTTCCGTCTCCTGTGAGAAAAATGGGGGATAGGCTGAGACACTCAGATCCACATAGAACACTAATAGGGTCAGGATATAGACAAGGACCAGCCAGACAGCAGCTGTTCCCCTTCCTGCTTCTCTCTGGGATCCTTCCACATTCCCGTTTTGTGAACCTTTAAGTATCCCTGAGAGAAAGGGAGTACATGTTCCTCCTGTGACCTCTGCATATCAATTTGCTTCCATTTCCAGAAGCCCTTTCCCTAAGTGAGACTTGCAATGTCTCCAGGGCTCCCCTAACTTCCTCATGGCATCCTCAAAGTCTCTGCTCAACCCTTTGGACCTCCCTGATTCTCCCTGATCCCACCTGTTTCTTGCTCTGACTCCCCTGGCCCTACTAGGTGACCTCATCACCCTTACCTGGGGCGAGGCTTCTGGGCAAGCAGGCCATTGATCCCATCAAACACAGCATGTAAGGTCTCCCGGTGAATCCACTGTCCCTTCACTAAGGCTCCCAGTGGGAGGCAGACGAAGGGCCAGGCCTGTGCCATGGCCTTCAGTGCCTCACAGTGTCTCCCGGTGAAGGCTACCATGAACAGTGGCAGGAAGAGCTCTGTTGGCAGCTCCTCCAGTGCTGTGATGGCCAAGGCCTTGTCCATTAGCAGGCTCTGACTGGCCAGTTCCAGAAGCCTGGGTGGGGCCTGGCTGCTCATCCTGATGAATCTGCTTTGAAAGAAATCCTAAGGAAACAGCCAGGGAACAAGGTGTCCTTCACAGGCCAAGCATGAGCAACCCCATCTTCCCCTCCATTCCCAGAGGAAGCAACTCAGGGTTGAAGTTACTGCTCTGGCAATTGTGGCAGGGGAGGGGGGTCCTCAGTATACCCCAATTACATTCTGCACTCCAACAAGTAGAGTGTCTTACTAAGCACCAAGGGGATGGGAAGACTACCACTGGCTCCATCCCAATAATCCCAGTCACAAGTGAGTCCAAATTAGTCTCCATCTGGCCCTACCCTTTAGAGGAAAAGTTTCTCATAATCACTCAGGGGGCTAAAACAATGGGAATGGGATAGAAGGATCATTTGGCTCAGCAGAGCCTAATTCTGTGTGTTCCAACAAATAGCCAGGCCAGGAAGGATTAAGGAAGAGCCAGAAAATGGATGCCATTATTTTTCATTTAAAAAATTGGAAAGAGGAATCAGAAATGGTGTAACAACTATATAGCATCTGATTATCAGAGATGATGACTCTAGCTTTGAGATGTACATTTGAATGCCTATTTCTTTTAACATATATTAGGCTTGCCATTTTGGGATGGAGTTCAGGGGAATAAATAGTTCACATCCAGAATAAAGTCACCACTCTTCAAAATATCCTGTGGAATATTTCTTAAGCTTTTTAAAGGAGGCAAAACTAATAAAATCACAAAGCCACAAACACCACAAAATATAATTTTGAGGCACTAAACTGAACACTGAAAATGTGATTAAATAAAATCCCAAACAGTTAGCTGTTCTATATTTCACAATCTCTTCTTGGTTAAGAAATAAGTATTTTAAACATTCATAAAGTGACATAAGTCCAAACACAAATCAAAATGTTTGGGCTGAAGGTAAAACAAAACTGCATTTACAGGCCAAAGCACAGCCTGAACTCTGTACATCTGCAAAGAAAAAGGGAAACTGGGCGACCATGGCCTGCACTCCTGTGGAGACTCTGGCTGAGGGTGGCAAGGGGGTGGTGTCCTCAGACAGATTCTGACTCCCCAGCTCCTGGCACCGCTGGCAGAGCTGCCTGCTCTGACTTCAGGAGGACTACAGCAATAAAGGCAGCACTCAGGACCCAGGTCCCTCCTCTGCTCCTGGGAAGCTTTTATAGTCCTCTGCTCACACCTCACCCTTTCGGCTCCTAGCTTCCAATTGAAAAGCAAAATTTAGTTACGTGCCTGAACTGCAACAAGATTGCTGAGGTCTTTGGCTTCTCCAGATTAATTAATATGATTCCATGAGACTGAATTGCTCATTAAGTTAGGGTGAAAGTCAGGGACTCATTGATGTACTCAGCAAAAATGATATCCCCAAAATGGCAAGCATAATTGTTGGGGACTATTTGACCTCTTCAAAATGTTCCAAATGTTCCAGAGTGAAAACAGCTTCAAGAAGACAGTGTCACACCCAAAGAAAGCAGAATCAAAGAATCTCCATTTCATACCAATGCAAAATATCAAAAATAGGGAAAACTATGTGCGTGTGGAAGGAGGGGTATATGGGAACTCTACTTTCTGCATAATTTTTCAACTGCTCTAAAAAATAAAGTCTGCCAAGAAATGTAATAAAATATCTGTGTATCAAGCTGTCACTTCCACTTCATGTTACCTGACAGACCAAATCCTTCTGTGCCCATTCAGGGAGGAACAGAGTTCAGTGGAGGGGCAGTTGGTCTTCCAGAATCAGAGGGGTGCAGCTTCTCTGTGGGAGGTGAGCTCAACATTGCAATTAGGAGATGACCAGGGGGGATGGCAGGGCAGGGCTGAGTGTTTCTAATGGGACAAAAAGAATGACAAAGGCAACATAAAATATGCTTTGTTTGAGTCAAGTTTAGAAATTAAATGGGGAGGCCACGTAGACCTTTTAAACCAGCATAATCACCGAGGACAGGGAGGGAGGCTCCATCTTTCATCCCTCCCTGGAGAGATGGATTCTGCTCAGCCAATTGGCTTGGAAAGATTCATCTAGGAATGTAAACTGGGGGAGGGGGCAGAGAGCTGTACTGGAGGCCAAACCTGGGAAGCCGTGGAGCACAGAAGCTGTAGCCTCTTTGGGATACTGGAATGAGGGAGAGAAAAAGTATGGGTCAAAACCCTGTATCCCTGTCATTATGGCAGCTGCTACCAGGAGACCTCTTTGTGGGTCACAGCTCCTCTTCTCACAGCAGGACATTTCTCAGGCAGCAGTCAGCTCAAGCAACTTCCAGGGGACTTCAGCTTAACCATGATCTCCAAGGGTCCCTTTCCCATTTGATGATGGATGTTTCCTCAAACTTGGATAATGACTGATGCAAATGCAGCTTCAAAAGGCCCCTTCTTGCTGCTAAGTGTCTGCAACACAGAGATCCTGAACTGTGACCCCTTTAGGCCTATCAATAAAATTCTATTTTTCTCTGTCCCTATTAATCACAGTGCATAGATACCAACACCTTTCCTTCCTGCAAAATCTGTGGCTAGATTTTGTGTTCAAGGATCCATCAAGTATGGAGAGGACTCCCATAGGGATGGGTCACACACTGATTCTTTTTAAGTGTCACAAGGAGAACCTTCGCCCACCCAAGGAATTCCCCATGCCCTTTTCTCTCCCATAATTCAGTGGGATGCCTGAACTATTCTCATATTCCACTGGCAGAGTCCAGCTTTCCAACCAGCCTGTATCTCTTTAAAGGAAATTCTCCAACTAGGTATCTTTCTGGAGATTATTTTCTACATTTCTACCCTTAGAGCCAATAGGGTATATGCTCAACAGACACGGTAACTCCCAGACAATCACCTTCAGTAATTATCGGCAAGAAACTAAAATTAGAAACAACAAGAATCATAAACATCTTTGTTATTGAGCATCCACTGGGCCCAGAAATGGTTCTGGGACTTTGAGTCCAGCAGCTTGAACGGCCTTCATAGAAAATCTTATTTTCACTGTTGTGTTCCCCATATTTGGGCTGGTGAAACCCTGATGTGGCTGGAGAAGAGGAGCCTGACCAGTTCACATAGTAACTGGTATCCCCCCATTCAAGGTGAGGGGTTCAGATAAATTTCCAAATAGTTAGCAACCTAAAGGTTAAGAACAACTGACTGACTTCATGCAAACCTTGGAGAAAATGGGAAAATTCCAGAAGTCCTAGCCAGGGATCTTTTTAGGGGATCCCAACTTCTCTTAAGTCCAAAGAGGAAAGAGTGGCCACTGGTTTTGAATGACCTAAAAATGAGAAGTATAAGCTGGACATCTTTCCCCATTTATCTTCCCCCATGAAGCAATGGATACTCCTCTGTCCACATCCACATAGTCCTGTTTGTCCTAGTGCATCCAAGAAAGAATGAGTGCAGTAATTCCTGCCCAATACCAAGAAAGGGGTGAAGAACTGGGGCCCAGCCAGGCTCTCAGGGCCATGTAAGTGGCATGGATTCAGGAAACATTTCTGCCAGGTCCTTGGTTTCTGTTCTCATGGTCCCCATTTGCATCCCAAGCAAGAGCAGCCTCTGGAGCTTACTGAGGGAGATCCTGCCCCTTCTGCAGCCACAGAAGCATGGTGGGATCCTGTGACCATGATATTGAGCCATTCTTCCACTGGTAGCAGCAGAAATCAAGCAATTCTCCCCTGAGCTATTTTGGTGAAGACTACAGGCCACAGTCATAGACATTTCCAGCTGCTTTTCTGGATCCCAAGAGGCACCAGGATGCTAAAGGGCCACACTTTTTGGGATCCAGAGGGACAGACTGACTTCTTCTGATGGGGGTCTGATAATTGGCCCCTACACACCAATCTGATGCTAGCTGCTCTCCCATCATTAGCTTCTCTTTACCCAGCAGACAAGGTTCTCTTTGGGATCCAATAATTGTTTTGTTTGTTTGTTTTAACCTCCAGTGTCAGATCTCTTCTTAGACTGAAATGTTTTGTCCTCTGCACCTTTGTAAAAGTCAAATTCTCTGTTTTGGTCCTACTTGTTCCCTCTGCTTCTTGACAGGATCTGCTTTCATTTCTACTCCAATAACATCTAGGCCTAAACAAGGAGTTCTCTCTCTTCTTTCTCACCAATCAAGGCTTGTATGACAAAGTCATTCTGGATCCTGCAAATTAACCCTGAGGGATGTTCTTTGAGAGGTATGAGGAGCAGGGGGTCTGAAGATTCACTCAAACTGGGTAGAGCAGAGGGGCTAAGGTGGGAAGAGGAAGGATGAGCCAGGTATGGCCCAGGATGAGGGAGAAGGAGGGATGGCAGGAGGAGGAGACCAGGTTTTCTGGCTCTCACAGAGCTGTGCCCCTTAGTGGCTGAGGACTTCTGAGCTCACTGGGGGCACTTTGGCTGGGAGTGTCCCAAGGGACTGGCTTTGCCCTGGCATAGCTGAGGGTCCAGTGTCTGACCCCCTTCCCCCTAGGGACACAGAGTCAGGCCAGTGGGAACTCTGGGGAGAGAGAGCATTGTGAACATCCATTCTGGGCACAGTCAAGGGAGTTGATAAGAGGGAAGGGAAGGGCCCCAGCCTGGGTATTCGGAAACAGGAAAGGCATATTCTTGGAACTTTTGCAGTTCAAACTCCTCAGTCATAAAGCCTCACTGGGCACTAAGACTGTGTTTTCTGGAACTTAATGGGAGAGAATGGCATCTGGTTCTGTGTCTTTGTCATCCAAGTGATCCCAAATCTCCTTCTCCAACCCATAGGGAGGTCATGGTAGATGATAGTAAAATGAGGGCCATTTAGACTATCTGACACTTTCCAATGGAACAAAGAAGTGAAGCAGTAGTCGTCAGGAGTTCCAGGGGCAGTGACCTTACCCTTGATTGTAAAACCCTCTAATGCCCAGGGTATAGGGCTGGAAGAAGACAATGATAACAGGACAGTGTGGACATGTTCACAGGAAGTCTCTGGTATAACTGATACCCATTATCCTTACTCCCACCCTCCACCTTTATTCATTGAAAAATAAATTCTCCTTGATTCATTTAAAAACATTTACTGAGTACCCAGAGTATACCAACTGCTGTTAAGGGTGATGGGGATAAAATGACACTGTCCCCTCTCTTAAGTTATCTCAGATGCAGACCTTACTCCTATTGAAGAAGACAAACAAAAAAAAGCAAGTTGAAAAAATAAATTAAATACAGGCAGATCTCCCTTTGCATGTTACCACAGGACTGTAAACATGGCTATGCAAGCTGAAACTGTGTAAACAATCTTACTAATTGATGGGGGAAGTTGTGATTATTATATGACCTGTAAAAATATTTCTGTCAAAACGTTAAGGACACTTAATCACTTCTTCCAGGACATGTTTTCTTTGCAACCACTTTCCTTATTTGTGCTTCTCTGGGAGATGGGGAATGTGAGCCTGAGATGGAATGGGTGGGATCCTTCACTATGATGACAGGGTAAAAAAATGTTCCTCTACTTGACAGATCCTAAAAGCAACCAAAGCAATTTGTTTTCCTCCCCCAAGCTGTGGAAAGCTGACAGTGTGCTTAGATGGTCCTTTCCTTTCCAGGTACAGTAACTGAGGCTCTGCACGAGGACTCAAAGTACACTGAGATGCTAGGGGAGGGCAATATGGGAACAGAGATCCTGGGCCTGCTCCAGGGCCTTAGCTCCCACCCAGCCTTGCACTCGTGCCAGTCTGCTGCAGCTGTGCCTTGAGAAGTTGTGCTAGAATGGGGACATTTCACTCAATATATATGTGTGGCACTGTGGACAAGGTCAACAATGAGAGAAGGGAACCTACAAATGGGTGGCATCACCCCCACAGTGGGGAGCTCACAAGGGTCTGTGCTCAGTAGACAGAGCTGCAGGAGGATGTGGGGAGTAAATAAAGGGGAATTTGGACAGTCTGGTGCTCCCTGAATCAAGGTAGCTCAGCTCAGCAGCTGACCTCCCAGTAAGTGAGGCTCAGAGGAAACACCTCCCCACCTCCACCTCCTTGCTAGAAGTAGGGAGAGCACCCTGAGCAGACCTCACTCACAGAGCCTGGACCCAGTGGGAGCAGATGGGGGTGGAGGCTGCTTCCACATCTGAACCAGCAAGAGGAGAAGAGAGCCCAGGGCTGGGGCTGTAGGGGGCAGAGCTCTGTGGTATCTTGACCATGGCCTGGGCTCTGCTCACACTCCTCACATTCTACACAGGTGAGATATGCTAAGGAGGGGAACTTCTGGGCACCCAGGGCTTATTCTCTCTTCCCTCCTGCCCAGGATCCCCTGGGGTCATGGCCCTGACCCTATCCCTATCTATAAGTATCCCTCCTCTGAGGGTCCTGGCGGCAGTCTGCCCTGACTCACCCTCCCTCAGCATCTGGGGCTGGGGGACAGACGGTCAGCATCTCCTATGGATTTTGAAAGCAGGAGATATAACTGCATTACCACTGGAAGCAGCAGTGACAATGGCAGTTATAACCAGGTGTCCTGGTACCAGCAGCACCCACAAGCAGCCACTAAAGACCTAATGCCTGGTGTGGTTCTCCCCCTCCAAGTTGGGCCACCTGGCCTTTCTGGCCACCCCGTGATGCAGCTGCAGGACAAGCCTGTGCTTTCTCATTGCTCATTTGCAAACAGCTCCCTTCCCACTGAGCTCCAAGTCCAGAAGGAAGCAAGCCCAAACTCACCTGAGCTCATACATCATCCCCTGCTTGGCCCTCAAACACAAGGTTGAGTCTTTGGTGGCTGATGCCAGCTCTGCTTCTTCATCCTGAGCAGAAGTTCTGAATGTGACAGTGGCTTTGGGATGGACTAAATACACTGTGGTTGCTTCTGATAAAGAGGCAGCAGGAGAAATGCATCTGCTTGTTTCCCCTGCCAGGGGCCTCAGCAGGCAGACACAGCCTAATTCTTCAGTGACAAATACAGAGTGAATGATGGTTTAGGGGTTATCTTACCTGAAGATGTCTTCTGCCCACTCTGGTCCAACTCTTACTGGCCTCAAGTCTTGCAAGTCTTCGTTTCTCAGGTCTCCTATGGTTTCAACGGCCCATTTCCACGAAAGTCAGAGTGCAGTTACCACGATACTCCACAAACAAAAAGACCATTTTTACCACGTCCATTTATAAAGCAATGGTTTCTCGTGAACACCTCTTCCAGTGGGGCTGAGGCAGTTGAAAACTAGAAAGTCAGTCCTGCCCTTTCAGTGTGTCTGCTCTTTATATTCCAATCTGAGCTCTGGGTCCTTACTGGCTGAACCAGGGGACAATTTGAGTGATACACCCTATGCTCCATCAAAAGTGACTGACCACTGTCCTTCCACCCCTGTGTGCCCCTTTGTTCTCTCCTTGCCAGGATGCATCTCTCTGTCCCTCCAGGAACAAGGCCTTTGGTGAATTTGCACCCTGGCCCGCCTCCCCCATTCTGGCCGCCCACCTTCCTGCATGGAAAGAGAGACAGACTGCTAGGGCCAGGCCTCTTAATTTAAAAGTGGTTACCCAGTTATTAATGAGATCAATCAAACAACTTAGATGTGTTAGTTTGATAAGTTGTAAACTTTTACCAAGCAGAAGCCCCGGGCTGACCTGAGGGGAGCACATGAGTTCATTTCGCCTTCACATGAACACTACGTTGTAATATCCCCATTTTACAGAAGGTGAACAGAGGCCCTGAAGGATAAGGGAGGTGTAGCCTGAAGTCACTCTATGTGAAAATGGAGGAATCAGGGGTTGAACTTACCAGGTTTTCCGCCAAATCACACGCCTCTCACCAGGACGTTCCCCCTGCACCGGAGCTGGAGGGAAGGAATGAAGGCCCCGACTCAGCAAGTTCCCCGGAGCTCAGCAGCAAAGAGACACGGTTATTAGTATTGGCAATGTCTGTCTGACCACACCTGGTTTCTGGGTCTTTCTGGGGGTGAAGGCTCAAAAGAGACTGGGGATTTCGAATGGGGTTGCCCCGGGGAACTTGAAAAGGTTTTGTTTTCACTGACTGCGGCGGAGAGGGGCGGGGTGGGGAGTTGATCGTTTGGGGTGAGCATGGCGGGGGCCTGACCGGGCCTGGGACAGGGGAGGGGCTGGGCCTGGGGTGGGGATTGGACTTGGGGTGAGGGGAGGGGGCTGGGCCTGGGGTGTGGGTAGCGTCTGGGACTGGTGTGAGGGGTGGGCCTGGGAGTCGGGGTGCGGGCTGCTGCCTCATGACCACACCCCACATTGCAGGGCTCTGGGATGAGGAGGGAGAGGGCGAGACCCGGGCCCACCGCCGAGGCCTACTCCTCCGGGGTCCGCTGTCCTCCCTCAGCTTCCGGTTGCAGGATCCGGTCTGTGGGGAGTCCTGAGCTCGCCGGCAATGGGCGAGGGTCCGAGGGTCGACTCCGGAGCCCCTCTCCGTCCCCCAGAGGAGACGCCGCCCCCGGCCCGCCCAGAAGCTGGCTGCTCGCTACCCCATTTTGTCGCCCGGAAGTAGCAGCCCCCCTCCCCCAGGGGCCATTCCCTGAGGTTTTCTTCTCCACAGAATGCTTTTCCTCCGCCACCCCCTGGCCTTTGTTCTTCCAAAGCTGCCACAGAAGCCAAAACTTGCTGTCCTCGCTCTGCTCAGCCTCCCGCAGCACAAAGGATTACTTCAGAGTTCTCTGGCCCTCCTTTTACCGCACCATCGGATCTCTTCTCACTTTCTCACCTGGGCGGGAGAACTCGGAATGGGTGAGGGGCCGCAGGGCGCAGCAGGAGGGGGGCGCTGAGCAGGGTGGGGGGCAGCGCGGGGCCGGAGCAGGGTCTCCCGAGCTGCGCCCCTTTGCCGTCCTGTCTCCGGCCACCAGGGGGCGCTGCGGCGCTAGAACCCCGGCTGTTGGAACTGGTCTGAGTCGGATTGTGGCGCCTGCTTCCGCCCAGCCTGTTGTGGGGGAGGGGCAGGGAAACGCGGGCTTCGGGTCGGATGGGGACAGGAGATGAGCGAGGATCGTTCCCTAGTGGAGAGAGGAGGCGGGATGGATGGAAACGGAGAACCCCAGCCCTGTCATTCAAGCCGGCACAGGGGACATCTTTGGGATCTTATTCAGATCTTACTTTAGATCACATAGGCTGGGGAAATACTCAGCCTGGTTGGACTGTGCACTGTGGTTTTGGAAAGGGACAGGAGGGAGTGTGGTCTGGCACATGCCCCTGTCATTTCAAGTGACCCCAGATCTTTTATCTCAGGCCATAGGATGGCCATGGTGCCTTCAGAATCACAGCAGGACTCTCAAACTGGCTTTTCTTTGTGGTCTTGCCCTGCTCTTCCCCCTGACATGTTCCTGCTTATGAGCCACAGAGCTTCGGTCTCTAAGCTACACAATGGGAGAATGAATGAATGGGTGAATGAATGAAGTGAATACCTGTATATAAATGAGGTCATTTCATTTATCCCCATTAGATAATAGAAAAACCTCCATTTTTCTCAACTTGGATGGAGACATTCAGCCACCTCCTCCCTCTTTGACTCATTCAACAGACTTTTGTCCCTGAATGGCTGCAGATGCAGTGCTCAAGAGAAACACACCAGCTCTGATTGGTAAGGCTTAGCTGAGAACACAGGGAAAAAAAAAAAGACGACCTTCATTTTGAAGTAGGAAATTGTGCCTATTTCTTGAAGAAAGTAGGCAGGGTGATGTGCAAAGTTACAAAGCCAGCAGAACATGCTGTTCAAGTCCTGAGGTAAAGCCCTTGGTCAGCTTGAGAACAGGAAGAAGCCAAGGAAAGGAAGGGAGAGGAGGGAGATGAGAGGGGCAGGGAGGGAGAAGCAATAAGAGGGCTGAGCATTTTCTAAATGAAAAGAGGGTCCAGAGATCTTCTGAAGTCCTGATTCATGTTTCACAGCTTGCTAAGAATCTGGAAGGGAGCCAAAGACTATAAATAGCATAGGGCTTTGATACTTAGCAGCGTTAGTTTTACAAAAAAGAAATACATGAATGAACTCTTATTAAAGGTTAAAACTTTCATTCTATTGCTTTAACTCCATCAACTCTTGTTTCTAGTCTACTTTCACTACAGAATTTTATGATAATGTGATGGACTTTATGCATGAAAATCTCTTGTTAATTACCCTCTCATATCTCTCTACACAAAAACACATTTATAAATTGAAATTTAAGTTTTCAAAGTAATTTCCTGGAAGCATAGGCGTAAATGTTTTTTATTGTTATCACTACAATTGTTAATAGTATACAATTGATAAAGCAACAAAAACATATTACAAGTTTTACATGTAATTTTTAAATGAAAAAAATAAAATTTTATTGGAAAAAGAGCTCTTACCACTGTAAGGGGGAAAAAAAGAAAAGAGAAAACCTCGAGATGATGTAGGTATGAGCACTTGTCTTAGTTTTATTACAAACTTGCTGCAAAGAGAAAGGCAAAGCCAGCCAAAATCAAGCCGACTCAAATCACAGATTTAGTCTTGGTAGGGATATGTTGTAGAAAATGGAAACGTTACTAATCATTTCACTAAATCAAAAAAGGAAAGTATAGGGAAAGGTCAATAACTCCACTGAGAGTCATGTGCAGGAGGAATTTACTAATTATCAGAAATAAATCTTGATCTTTTGTGTTTCCCCCACAATCAAAATAGGAAAAAAAATATCCCTGGACACCCCCCCCCCCATGTCCACCGCAGATCCCCGCACCCTCTCCCGCCACCCCACACTCGCTCCTCCCCCTGTGTAGGGCGGTGGGAGGCCAGCCTCAGGGGCCCTAACACAGGGTCACCGCTCCAGGAAAGCCCGGGAAACAAGAGGTAATGGCTGCCTTGGACTCCGGCGGCGGTGGCGGCCCCCACGGCGAGTACCTGCAGCAGCAGCAGCAGCAGCACGGACAAGGTGTGGGGACAGCGGCCGCCAGGACACTCAGCCTTCACCGCTCGCTCTGCTGCCAGTACTTGCAGAAAGATCGGGTCGCCATCGCCAGGCAAGGAAGAGGAGGGGGCCGCTGCTGCAGCCAGCGGGGGATCCAAGGTGGATGGTGTTGATGGGAGCACAGCATTGTGCATATGATTAACACCTCTGAATTGTAGACTTCAAAGTGGTCAAAGGGGAAATTTTATGTTGTATACAAGGCATCACAATAAAATAAAATAAAAAAAATCATAGACCTGTGCAGCACAGAGTAAACTCTAATGTTAACTGTGGATTTAGCTAATAACTATAATAATATGGTTAATCAATTGTAACAAATATGGCACACTAATGCAAAATACTAATAACGGGGAAAACTACATGTGTGAGGGGTGCATAGGGAAACTGTACTCTGCATGATTTTTGTGCAAACCTACAACTGCTCTAAAAAAATGAATTAAAACTGAACAACAGCAGGTGATGAAATGAAGGAGACACTCAGACGTTTCCAGTAAACAGCTGAAACAGACAAAAAATCACTATGACCACTCTGAAGAAGCATCATTTCCACCACCTTCCAAAGCTGACATTTCCTGGAATCTTCTCACCAGGAGGCTGCTTCTGGAAGTAAGGAGTGAAGAGCAGCTTTGGAGAACAGGCAAACATGTTTGCTGCCTGAAGCAAAACCGAGTAAGGAGCTTCGGGTTTCAGGTCCCGACTGTGTAGATCCCCTCCCAACAGTTGGACCCCACTATTGCAGAAGAGTGACGACATCACTGGGGAGGCATTCCTCTTCTTGGCTCCAAGTTCACAGGCATCACACAGCACACCCCTCAGTGAATCGCAAATAAGGGAGGGATCTGGCTGATTTCCCGTCTGAATGCTCTGACCCACTGTCAGGCTTTACATCATTTTGCTGAATCTATTTCTACATCTACCCAGATATGTTTTGTTTGTTTAACAGCTGTTCTTGAATGCTGGCTATATTCTCTGTACTTGGGATGTGTTAGTGAATGAAACAGACAAAAAATTGCCTCTACATAGGGCTTAAGTTCTATGAAAGGAGGCAGACAATAAACATAAATCATTAGTAATTAACTAGTGATGAATTTAAATGATCAATTATTAATTAATTATTAAACAGTCAAACCAAAGTTGATACCGGTTCCATGTGCTACTTTTCTTGGGACACAGCCGTTTTCAGTATTCTGACCAGCTACAGTTTTTTACTTTGAAGGAAAAAATGGAGCACAGAAACAAGAATCATCAACCAGTTAAATAACCAGGGCAGCTGGAAGGGTTGCCTCCTGAAACAGAAGTTATATTCAAACTTCAGTTCAGCCAGGATCAAGAAATGGACCATTCATTATTGCCAGCAAGTAAACCAATGACCTGCAAACTTGCCCTATAAAGAGCCAGGTAGTAAGCATTTTATGCTTTGAAAGCAGTAAGCACACTCTGTTGCAATTAATCAACTCTGACATAGCAGCAGGAAAGCAGCCAGAGACAATACGAAGGGAACAGACTTATCTGTCTTCCAATAAAATCGTTATTTATGGACACAAATGTGAATGTAATGTAAATTTCACGTCAACAAAATAACATTCTCCTTTTAACCTCTTCCCACAACCACTTAAAATTGTATGCATCATTCTTGAATAGTTGCAAGTTGTGCAAAACCAGGCGGGGGGGCTGGATTGGATCGCCCCTAGCTGCAACTTCAAGGAAGAGGGTGTCAAGGCCTAGTTGCATTTTCAAGGCCCATAACCATGGAGCAGGCACTACTGCTTTCATGGAAAAGGTGACACACCTGAGGGTTATGAGAGATGGATTCTAGGAGTGAAAATGTATTCTCCAAGGGACTGAACCTTGGCAACCCAGGCTCTCCCACGGACATCGGTTCTTTGCTGCTAACTCGTTCCCGGCAGCCAGGCTGCAGCAGCGTCAGGTCGCCACTAGGGGCGCCAGAGCGCGCACATGCGCCGGACACAAGCCTGGCCTCGCGCCAGGACCTGGCAGCCAATCAGAGATAGCAGCGGGCACGTGTGCGGAGGCTATGGCGGCGCCTGAGGAGGCTTCTTGTTGCGGGCTTCGCTTGGGGGTGCCTAGGGCGTGGTGTATTTCCCTGAGCTCTAGGACCGACATGGAAGAGGAGCGTTAAGGACGCGGGCATGGGGTGTGCGGCACCTGGAGTCACCGCAGGCGTTCTCTTGGGGCAGGCAGGAGGGATTCGGCGACCGAAGCCCCTCGGGTCCCGATGGCGCTCCGGGTCCTGCACAGCCCAAGAGGGCTGTCCCCCGCCATGGTGCGCCTAAGGGACTGTCTAGTGATGCCCGGTGGGTCCCATTCACCTTTCCTCCTGTCCACTCATTCCCACTCCCTCTGCTGCCCTGAGGGCCTGGCCTCCCCGCACCCTTCCCTCCCCTCCCCTCCCGCGGTTTCCCCGCCCCCCGCGGTCCCCACCTGTGCTCCTGGGGAAGGGGCCCAGCCAGGCCCTTAGTGCCCCCTTTCCTGTCCCCGAACCCCTTCGTGGTCTGTCTCTCTCTTAGAACAACTCAGCAAAATAAAATTATGGCTTATTGTTGCATACCATTGTTTAATACATACATCGAACAGGCCAAAATAAATAAATAAATAAAATAAACAGCAACTTCATAGACCAAAAAATAAAGAAAAAAATGGAAAACTTTATCTTTGGCCTTTTAACCATCTCACACAAACCAACTACTTATACATACGCAAAAATGTTACTGGAACGCTCAGAATAAGATTTATTTTTCATTGTTTTTGCTTCTTTTACAAGGTTTTTTTTTCTCCTTTGAGATGATAATGGACATGGTCACACCACAAGTAAAGTCAGAAGTGGGACAGAGAACGCTCCGAAGGCTGGTTTGGTCAACGGAGACCATAAAAATGGCTGACCCCTAACAATATGTACAAAAATATAAAATGTAAATAAAAAATACAAACACTTTTTCTTTTTTAATGTACTTTTAAGAAAAAAAGAAGCAGGGCCTTGGAAGTTTTTGGTTCTTTTTTCCTCCCCTGTTGCAAATTCACACTGTGGTTTTGGCTGGGTGGTGGAGAGCGCGTGTCATCTGCGGGGGGCGCTGCCCTCGGTGGGTGGCCGGCGGCCTCTCCACTCGCAGGTGACCACGTCGGGAAGCGGAGGGTGAATAGGTCAGGGCGGCCTTTCTTTATTAAGTATAATGTTTTCTTTTTTGCTGTCTTATCATCCTCATCGGTCTTCTGCTTCTTGGTGTCCAGATCATCATCCTCATCATCTTCAGCTGCCCGCTTGCCCTTAGCTGCCTCAGCCTCATCATCTTCATCTCTACCATCTTGCTCACCATCTCCTACCTTCTCTTCCTCTTCCTTCCCACCTTCTTCCTATTCTTCATCTACTTCATTGTCAGCCTCCTGTTCCCCATTTTCTTCATTTGCATTCCCATTAGCAGGTGCGTCCCTTCCATTCTTCACCATCTCCACAACGTCCTTCTTCTAAGTCCTTGGTGGTGATTTCGGGGCTGGTATCCATGGCTGCGTCTGACATGCTGGGGCATGCTGGTGATCCAATGCAACGGATTAGAAGGAAAGCGAGAGTTGGGGCTCTGGCGATAAAGCTGCTGGGTCCGCGGCGGCAGAATCACGAGGTGGAGGTGGCTGCGGGGGCAGGGAGCCGCCCGGGGAACAATGCAAAGATGGCTTTTGTGAGCAGCCAGTGAGCCCTTCTTTGTCTCTTGAAGGGCTTAATGCATTTGAAAATCCTAAGCCGGTTTTATAACCCCACCCGCCTCCACTCCACACCCTTCTGGCCCAGACAGTTTAATGCGTTTTAAAACATTTAAAAATTTATTTCTTGATCTCTTTATGTGACCGCACACTTTCCCTTTTTTTCTTGTGTTTTCTGCATGTATTGGCCCCAACTCTAGTGCAGCCCCCCTTGACTCTAATGAAGACCCTGAGACCTGGGACCAGGGTTTTGATGTGGGCGGTTCAAAGGTGAAGTGTTTTATTTACTGACTTAGAGTAGATTGGAGGAACAAGTTTTTGGGAAACTGAGATCAATTCTTTTTTCAGCTAAGTGTGAGATGCTTGCTACAACAACCAAATGGCAGTGCCACCTAGGTAGTGTGTTGTAAAATATCCCTGGATAATGTTGTTTTCCTATTCCTTCCCTCGGGTGGCTCTAGGATGTGACCTGCTGCCTGAAATATCTCAAGAGCTTTAGAAGTATCAGTGCACACCTGAGGTAAGGTGAAAGAGGTTTTTAAAATAAGATACAAGGTTATACTTTCTATTCTCTAGTTTTTTTTCCTGTCTTATGCTACGCAATGTTTCCTCTGTGAATCTGAATGTATGTGATAAATTCAGGCCTCTCATTGATCCAGATATTTCCAGAGCCCTCTAAATTGCTTCCTTAAAAAAAGAGGAACATGGCATTCTATTACCCAGTCTTTTGAAAGGTAAAATTGAGTAACTAAGAGTACCAGAAAGATGAAAGCTAAGTAAAGCTCTGACTTTTTTTTTTTTTTTTTTTTTAACCATGTTCTGGGGCTAAAATGGGCCGATATATATATATATATATATATATATATATATATATATATATATATATATATATATATATAGTTTTTACCCTAAGATTTTCATTGATGAATTACAATAATTCATTCAAAGGAAATATGTATTTTTTTAAGAGTTTACATGGGGTTGTGATGGAAATACCAGGGAGCCCCAAGGATTGCTGACCAGACAGAAGATACCAACCCTGAGAGGAAGCAAGACATCTATCTTGAGCCAATAAATTCCTGTTGCTAAGCCAAAAATGTTATGTGGGGTTAGTTTTTTTCCTTTATACCCTTTCCTTTAGTGCTTTATTTTGTGAGGTAATTGCATTTAACTGGACAGGGGGTGCTATCTGAATTCATTATATGCCAGTAGGTGAGATTATAGGTGAATTCATGCCCAGCACATTTAAGGATACAGCTCAGTGGGATCCCATTCTATTAGTTATCCATTGCTGTGTAACAGATTATCCTAAAATTTGGAACCCTAAAATAACATTTATTATCTCATGCAGTTTCTGAAGGTCAGGAATCTGGAGTGGCTTAGCTTGAGCGGTTCTGGCTCAGGGTCACTTCTGAGACTGGACAAGAATTTGGCTGGCTCTGTACTCCCTGAGGACTTGGCTAGGTTAGATTATCTGCATTAAGCTCACTCACTTGGCTGATGGCAAGAGGCCTCATTTCCTGACCTTTTGAACCTCTCCCTGGAGCTGTTGCTGTCATGTTCCCCCTGAAAGAAAGTGTTCCAAGAGAGTGATCTTGCAGCCAAGATGACCAAAACCAGAGAGTCTTCTCATGAATTAATTTTGGAATTGACACAACATCATTTCTGCCATATGTGATTGGTCCCACAGACCAACCCTGGTAAAGTTGGGGAGAGGACTACACAAGGTATGAATACCAGGAAATGGGATTCATTGGTGGTGGGGGGCATATTGGAGACTGGCTACCACAGCCACTTATTCATCATTCTAACCTTTCTCCTTAAAGTCTCAGGCATTGTCCCATTACTATTGGTGAATTATTTGGTTTCCAGCTAAGGTGAAACCCTCTGCCTCTGCACTAAATCCAGTACTCTTGTTTATTCAAGGACATCATTCCAGGAAGTCTCCTCTTTGTCCTGGATTATTAAGTGTTCTGTCTCTCTGGATCATCTCATAAGCAAGCATATTGATTGTCATATCACCTTTCATTAAATGTCCCTCTTCACATGACACATCCCTGTCCTGCTTATTTTATTTTTTCTTGTTCTTACAGAAAAATTTCTCAGTTGTCTGTATTTGTGGTCTCCAATTCTTTTCCCATTCTCCTTGAAAATCACTCTTGTTGAGGTCAACAACAAATTCCATATTAGTTTATCCCATGGTCCATTTTTAGTTTTCAGAGTATTTGATCTATTAGCAGCATTTGTCAGACTTAAGTTCCCCCTACTTCAAGAAAATTTTTCATTTGGTTTCCAGGATGCCTCCTAACTCAGTAGCTCTGAGTTCCTTACTGATCTCCTCTTCTGTTTCCTTCTCATCCCCCTGACATTTAACTGATGGCGTGTTCCAGGGCTCCTTTTTCCTCAATCTAACTCTTTGCCTAGGTGATCTCATCCAAGTCTTGTGTTTTAAATAATGGTATATTTATTTAAAATAAATGTATTTCATATAATATATTACAGTATATATTATTTAAGTCTCCCAAATGTGTATACCTAGCCAAGGCCTCTGCCTTATCTCTGGTCTCATAGATCTACCTACTAAGCATCACCTTTTGTGTGTCATCCTCCTCTTTCACATCCCAAATCCAATCCATCAATAAATTTTGTGGGTTAGATTTTGACTCAGAATCTTACCTCTTCTTAGTACAACCATTTCTCTATGCTGTCTGGTAACACCATTATGTTTTTTTTGTATTATTTCAGTATATTAATTACTTGTCTTCCTGCTTCCACCATTACTCTCTACATTGTGTTCATCACACAGCATCTAGTGTAGTCCTTTTCATATGAAAGTCAGATCATATCCTCCGTCAGAGTCATCCTCCCTCTAGACTCTAGAGAAGAATTTGTTCCTTACCTCTTCCAGCCTCTGGAAATCTTCCTCTCTTTTATTAAGTACATTTGGGGCTCACCTGTAAAATCCAGGATAGTACTCCATCTCAAGATCCTTTACTTAACCACATCCACAAAGACCATTTTTCCAAATAGATAAAGTTCACAGGTTTGAGGATTTGGGGGGTGGATATTATTTAACCTACTATATCCCCCAATCCTTCTTTCCCCCAGCCCATGACAACCACTAGTTCACTTTCAGTCTCTGTGCTGTGCATATGCCTATTCTGGACATTTCATATAAATGGAATCATGATATATAGTGTATAATGACTGGCTTCTTTCACTTAGCATAACATTTTCAAGATTCATTCATGTTCTAGCACACATCTCATTCCTTTATTATGGCTGAATAACATTCCACTGAATGGATAATTTTTCATTTGGTTTATCCATTCATCAATAAGTGGACATTTTGGTTATTTCTACTTTTTGGCTATTATGAAGCATATTTCTGCAAATATTTGCAGAAAGAGTGGCTGGAGGATGACTTCTGGAGTTGTGACTTATTTAGCCAGACCACTGTTCTTTCTTCTTGTTGTTGTTGTTTAATGTAGTTTTATTGAGATATATTCACATAGCATACAGTCATCCAAAGTTTACAATCAGTTGTTCATGTTATCATCACATAGTTGTGCATACATCACCAGAATCAATTTTTTGAACATTTCATTACACCAAAAAATATGAATAAGAAAAAAAATAAAAGTAAAAAAGAACATCTAAAACATTTCATACCCCCCCCCCAATTATTCATTTACTTTTTGTCCCCATTTATTCCATTCATTTAACCGTACACTGGATAAAGGGAGTGTGAGCCACAGTTTTTCACAATCACACAGTCACTATAACAACTATATATATATATATTTATAGTTATATGATTGTCTCCAGGAATCAAGGATACTGGAATGCAGTTCAACTGTTTCAGGTATTTCCTTCTAGCTATTCTAGTAAACTAAAAACTCAAAAAGGGATATCTATATACTGCAGAAGATTAACCTCCAAAATGGGATGGGAGAAAAAAAAAGGAAAAAGAAAGCCCCTTGTCAGAGCCTGTTGCTAGTCCCCCAGTTTCACTGGTTGACTGGTGTTGGTAACTGGTTCTCTGTCCCTCTTTTCTTGGGACATGTCCATTTTCCAGTATTCTGAGCTCAGCCATCTCTAAAAGCCTCTATTTTTATTTATTTATTTTTCTATCAGCCCCACCTCCTGTGTGCTGGGAGTGACTTCTAGGTACTTTTTCTGCTTGCTCAGGGTTCATCTGTGCTTGTGGCTTGTATTCAGTAGTCCAGATTTGTTAAGGAAAACCACAATTGTAGCTTGGTTGAGTTACTTTCTCTCACTCTAGGTAGCCTGCTTCTTTTTCCCACAGTGAAGTTTCCACTCAGCCTACCACACTGGTTGGGGAGGGGTGCCTGCTACACAGTTTGGGGAGATTTACTTACAGTTCTATGCTGTCATCTCAGCCATTCCACCCATTCCAGGCTGGTGTACAATGGGTGCCCAGTCACGGGTGTCCCCAAACAGTTGTTTCAGACTATTTACTAGTTGTTCCTGGCTATTTACTAGTTGCTCTAGAGGACTAATTAAATTCCACATCTTTTTATGCCACCACCTTGCTCTGCCCTGTGATCTGTTTTTGAGTTGTTTTTATATATGGTGTGAGGGTCACCTTCATACTTTTGTGTTTGGATATCTAGTTTCCCAGCGCCATCTGTTGAAGACTAATCTTTCCCAGCCGAGTGGACTTGCACCATTGTGAAAAGGGGTGCCATAGACGAGAGGGACTATTTCTGAAGTTTCAATCAGATTCCATTGGTCTATATGTCTTTCCTTGTGCCGAGACCACACTGTTTTAACTACTGTGGCTTTGCAGTAAGTTTTAAAGTCAGGAAGTGTGGGTCCTCCTGCTTCCTTTTTCTTTTTCAATACACTTTTGACTATTTGGGCCTCTTACCTTTCCATATAAATTTGATGATTAACTTTTTTATTTCTTCAAAGAAGACTGTTAGAAATTGGTATTATATTGAATCTGTAAACTGCTTATGGGTGGAATTGACATTGTAACAATATTTAATTTTCAAATCCTTGAGCATGGAATTTCATTCCACTTATTTAGGTCTTCTTTGATTTCTTTCAGCAATGTTTTGTAGTTTTCCCTGTACAAGTCCTTTACATCCTTGGCTAAATTTATTCCTAGATATTTGACTCTTTTCATTGCTATTAATAAATATATTTTTAATGCAAAAAAAAAACCTTCTATTATAATTATCCCAAATTCTCAACCTGGTAAAAAATCTTTAATACAGTGAAAAATATAATCTGTTTCTCTGATCATTTAGATTAGTAGTTTTGTGGCTCTGCACTATTTCATTGGAGAAAACAAATAACATGGACCACCATACTCTTTGCTCTATGACTTTTAGGGCACAGATTGTATTATGTATGACCCACACTTAAATCATGAAGGGAGAGCTTTGACTTTTTAATTATGCTTATTTTTATGAGTTCTTCACATTTGTTTTTTGGTAAAATGGTTTTGAAAAAGCAAATTTTTTGCCTGCTTTATTGTCCATATTGTTTCATCTTACAGATGTTTTGTGCATATTTTAAATCTTTTAATACTTTTTCCAGGCTGTTGATGACATCCTAGAGAGTCAAGACCCTACATTAGATAAACTTGCAGAAAATACAAAGGCTTTCACTTGTCCATATATTCTAGATTCTTCGAGTGGTTTATGATTTTCTGTTGGCTTTGGGGCATTTGCTTATCTTGATAAGGTTATTTTGGGAAATGCAGGATTATTTGACCATTTATATGTAATTTGGCAGAGCTACAGCTTGCTGAACTGGGGATTTCCCTAGCCTACCAGCACTTTGCACTCTTGAGCTGCCTTTTACTCTCAAGCCAGGCTTCCCAGAACTTCTCCTTTGCACTGGGCTGGGTGGGGATCCAATCAATGTACTAGTTCCCTGTGTGCACTCAGGACTGCCTGCCCTGGTGCTGTGATGTGTGCCCTGTGCAGTTGGACAGGGAGTCCACTCAAGGGCACCCTCCAACTCAAACATGCCCTGCTCCCTTCCTGCCATGCGTCTGTGAGCCTATAGTGTGTGTTAGGAGCTCCTGATGCTTTCATATGGTGCCCTTACTTATCCCTGCTTCTTGGCCATGCACACCCTGGTATTCTGTTGTGGGAGAATATATGCTGCCTCTCAGGTTGCCTCATGGAAGCTCCCAGCTGTTTGGCTGTGGAGGATCCTCTCCCCAGCTAACTACCAAGGTGGGTGCAGGGGTATGGAGGGCCACTGCTCACTCCCTTGCCTGGTGGCTGTCTTGATGCTGCCAGCCCCAGAAGTTGGTCCTAGCCAAAATTGCACCCTGTCCCTCAAAGTGCTGCCTCTTGATGTTTTTGTCCAAGTCTCCAGCATGTGCTTTTGGGGTCCTTTTGTTATCAGTCATACCCCAAAACTACAGTCCCTGGCATCCTCAGGACCCTCTAATTTCTTTTATGGAGGAGAAACCTCCACCTTACCCACTTCACCATCTTCCTAGAAGTTTTTTGACATTCTTTTTAGACTCATACTTACTATGTACTTAAGGAGGCATTTATAACTTGCCTACCAAAGATACACTTTTAATGTGCTGGGGAGCACATTTATTTCATTGTCTTTCAGAAAGGTCTTCTTTTTAGAGGTAAACTAACTTTGAAAATACAAGAAAATTGCTTAAAGATGGTCAGAACAATGTTTCTGGGATGGGAATCCTGTTATTACCTTGTGGCAGGAACTTCATCCACATTGTTGAAGTAGCCCAGGCAGGAGCATGGAGCCAAGTCTCTGAACCTGTTTCTGTTAAGGTTGTAGACATTTAGGGTTGAAAATGTGAATGAGGCCAGGGACAAATAGGGCCAGATTGGGAAAGCAAGTAGTTCGAGGGACATGGAAATTCAGAGGCAGGATACTTTGCTATAGTTGTAAATGTAAATGTGAACAAGTGAAGAATGATAAAGTCCAACAGGAAAGTATAACTGGAGAACTGATATGGTGAAAGTGGCAAAAGTGGATGTCAGGTCACAGGATTGTGTCTGCTTTCTGTGAAGAAGATGAGAAGCAGAGGTTCCCCGTCAGCTGGCCTCTGAAAGGAGAGGTCTGGATGAAGAAGCAATCGCTGCTCTCCCCACTCCTCCTGACGTGGGTGTGTCTTCTTTAGTCCATCAGTCAGGGATCTGTGACTTTTTTTTTCTTTTCACTGATCTATCCCAGGATACACGTCTAGAAGAGTGCCTGGCACTGAAAAGGCATTCGATAAATATTTTTCAATATGTGAAGTGAGAATGGTAATCGAGTTTAGATTTTGAAAGCAGGTTATATATGTTTATGAATGTGTGTATATGTATACATGTGTGTATGTGTGTGTGTGTGTGTATATGCACGTGAATATACACTCATGCATGTGCATGTGTGTATCTGTACATGTATGTTTATGTGTGCATATGTGCATGTATGTAGGTATATGTGTATTCATGTGCATGCATATGTATGTATGCATATATGTGCGTATGTGTGTTATGTATGTGCATATATACATGTGCATAAATGTGTGTGTGCACCCAGTTTTCTGTTACTGCTGAGATGCTGGCATTTTCCTCATTGGCTCCATTTCCTTTGTCTACACTGTGGGTCCTTTTGTGCAGGTAGAGATTGGGCCATGTGGTCTTACAACCATGTCAGGTGCAAATAAGATCTCATGATCTTCAATTATTCTTTTTTGTCTATTCCATGCCAATGTAATGACCTCAATTCCATACGTGAGAATTAAAATGTTAATTGGTGCTTTTGCAAACTACCACACAGGAAGTTCTCCTACTCCTTATAGCCAGCAAAACATTTAAAAATATATAACATATGTAACTTTTTTCATCATTCTTTTAATACTGATTGGACGGACATTCTCTTGTGAATCATGGGGCTCAAGTATTGCAAAATCCTCTGAGGCTGCCTATGTATCTCTTATTATAATTCCTAGCAATATTTTCTTTGGATTCAGGATTGCAAGACATTTTGTAGAATTTCCTTGGTCCTATCGAAAATCTCCTGCCATGTGGTCCATCTGGGAAACCTGGCACCTGTCCCCATGGCACATGCAAAATCCTTGAACTTCCCACCACTATGGCCTCTTGGTATCCTCCGACAGCCCTCCTGTGGGTACAGACCCTTCTCTCATCACTTGCCCTGGAAATTCCATCACTGTCAAGTCCACCTTCTCTATCTCTTCTCTTGCCTCTCTAGTTGACTCAGAGTGTGAAGCCAGGTGTCCTTCTGGAAAGGACTAGGTGACCTCAGCCTAATTGAGAGTGCTCTCAGAGTCACCTCAGTGGCCCCTGCCCATCCATTGCCTACGAGGCTTGCTTCCCCCATCCCCCAATCTGAGTGGGGGAAGAGATTGGGAGGGTCACAAAAGATCACAGTGAACAAACTGCTGTTCTCCAGAAATTTCACATCCTCTTCTGGTTTCCTCATCCTTAAGAATGAGTGTCCAGTATAGGCTGGCTTCAGTCTTGCTCACCACCATGCCCACATCTCAAATGGATTATCCCTCTGTGCTCTCCCATGTGCTGTTCAGTTCAGTTCTTGTGATCAAAGGAGATGCGTGTGAGCTCTTGAAGATGGGAACCTTGCCTAGCATTCACAAGGGAAGGAGATTTGGATGTCATTGCACTTTGTCATTCCAACATTTTGATGAGGTTGGATCTGTAAAAATCCTAAGTGGAGGCCACTGATATTCACTCCTGTGTTGTCTGTTGCTGAACATTCAAAAGCACATGGAGCAGATGGACTCTGACTCCAAGTGTGGAGTAGAGAGATTGCAGAACTGAGATTTGAAGTTACTTTGGAAAGCATTTTAGGGTAGAAATGCAATGATAAATACTTTCTAAGACTAAAATGCAATCTGGTTGATTTAATTCTTTCTATATAATGTATAATTGGTGTAATTATCTCATAAGGTTCCCCTCATTTTGAATACATTTTCTTTTATTAAAGAGCCTATTGATAGAATTTTGGAATGTAGAACTTTGGAATTATCTTAGTTCCAGGTACATAAGTGTAGTGGCAATGTCATTGTTATCCCTACTAAGTAAGAGAATTCTTCTGTAAGATAGTGTGTTTGAGGCCAGAGAATATTATAAAAACAAAATGGGAGCCTTGCCACCTTAACTTATTGCTTTCACTCTAGTTTCATAGTTTGTCTTCTTTGTGCCTTTGTGTCTTGGGTTAGAAATTGGCTGCTCAAACCAGCTGAAAAAGATGATGGGGAACAGCACAGGAAAATGCCAAGGATTTAGCTACACAAGTGGTGTGCCTTGAGCTCTTATTGTCTTAAAACCTGCACCACTAAGCTTCAGATTTCCTCCACCCCAGGTCAGGAGAGGAGGGGCTGGGTGAGTGGGGTATCAGGAATTCTTCTAATGACCTTACTTCCCTATTTTAGGGAGAAAGACAGCCCATCAAATGTACCTGGAAGCCTTGATTAAGGGAGGAGCAGACATCACCAGTATAGATTGTTTGACCTTCCAAAGTAGAATATTTGATATTTTTCAGAAATATCATATTTATAATTTGAAAGTTATTTGAGCATTTGTGGGTATAAACAGCAATGAGACATTTATTGATCTGGATCAGCACTTACTCTTTATTTTTTGCACTTGAAATAATAAGACATTTATTTTAGAAATTTACTAGTGGTTTTTTTATTTCTTTGTATTGCTCTCTAAGAACTGAAGTCCCAACCCCCCAAATTATCCCCTTTGCATGTGTGTATCTTCATTCTTCAAGTGGATGGAGGTGGGAAAAAAATTTAAACTCATTATTGTAGAGTATAAAGTGGTAAATCATCAGCAAGATGATTTTTACATGGATAGGGAAATTCTCTTTTCACATGCTCTGGTTTATATTGATACTGTTCAAAAGCAGTGGGTTCTCTGCCTAAGGCACTCAAATGACCAAGTCCTGGGACACCAGGGTTTCAAATAGAGAATTTATTGCTAGGTGTGAAGCAGATCAAATGGTCTATTGGCCTAAAAATCTGTCTTCCCAAACTGCGGTAATTCTGATAGTTTTATTGTATCAAATGATAGGCAGGTTTTGGGATAATGAGCACAGTGGCTCCAGATGATGAGGTTAGAGGTGATCTAATTATTGAGCATGCACAGATTGATTACATGGTTAGCCCCAGAATGTATGTGAGAAAATGGTACCCTTAATATGATTATGGGCATGATTTTTAGTATTATAATGAAGTATAGGTCACTTATAGGTTAAAGTCTAAGCTACGGTACATGTCAGATGGGTCCATTTTGGTTAGATCCAGCTTCAGTTATAAAAATAACTTTTGAATAGGGGTGTGTTAGTTCTTGGTTGACCCAAGACCCTTCATTAATAAACATCAGGTGCTGTCTTTAGTAATCATATGATTCTAAAGGTTGAAAACCAGATAAAAGTGATACAAGTGAGGGTCAGTCACAATGCTTTTACAATCCCAAGGGCACAAGATAAAGGATAGATACTTATACAGTCATTTTCAGAGATCAAGGCAGCTGAATTACAGTTTAGAGTTTTTAGATATTTTCCTCTGTCTACTCTAATGTACCAGAAAGTAAAAAGGAGTATCCATATATTCAGTAATCATAATCATCCTCTAAATCCTAACTTCTCAGGTATAATATTTTTTGAATTTTCTTTGCTGCAGACATGACTTAGAGATGAGAAGACTTTGAGTGTTTAAAGAAAGTACAGGAGAGTTCTGCCCCAAGTGGTTTGAGGTGGAATTTCCCTTCCAGGCAAAGAAGAGGAACAGAGGGGTAGTGGGGGTGCAGCAGAGCCCCTCTTTGCCTCTCTCCCTGAATGGATTGGGAGGTGGGATCCATCACAGTGAGTGGAGAAGTGTTCCTTCCCACAGTTATATGGTAGAACAAGCATTGCTGTAGGCAGCAGTTAAAATTTTTCTGCTGCCACTTATGCCAAGTGCTCATCCAGTAGCTCCTTCCTGTGACATGTTGATATGGAAGAGAGTGCAGATGTAGAAGGGGAGGCTTTTGTGATGTACATCAGTTTATGGAGTTCTGAGTAGCAATCACAGTCACCCACTGTATGCCTGAAACATGCCAGCAACTGCCCATCCACCCATTGCTGTTCCCAGAAGGACCAGTTGAGGTGGTTGTGCCTATACCTGCTCTCCAGGGAAACTTCTGAGGCTCAACAAGGAGAAATTAGCTTTTCCAGGCCAGGTAGCCATGAGGAGTTGAGTCTGTCTTCTCAGTGGCTCCTGCCACTGGTAGAAGCGGGTGGTCAGGGTGAGGTGGGAGATTGGTAGTGAAAGCAGCATGGCTGCTCAGATTCTGCCTGTTCCTTGCAGTTGTGTTGAGATGGCCACTTAACTAAGGTACCCTGTCTGTGACCCTCTCTTTCATTCTCACATCAAAGTGAAGGAGAGGAGGAACAGCTGCATGGGGATGGTGTGTGCTTGCATGTGCCTCCTGTGAGAGGGTGAGAGGGTAGGAGGGAGGAGGCACGGGCTTTGTGATAGAAACTCCATCTAGGATACCAGTGGTGGTGGGTAGTGCTCTGGGCTTTGATCCAGGCCGAGGGTGATGATGCTTCTGCTTTTTTCCTGAAGATCCTTGGCCCAAGAGACTAGCAGTTTTCCTTATTCAAAGTTAGATTTAATGATTTGCCCAGTTATGCAGTAGTTACACTGCTCAGGATTCTTAAAATGTTCAGGACTGTGATGGAAAGTGCAGGCCTCTGTGGCCAGTTAGAAGACTTTAATGTTTGTTGAATTCTGTGGTCATGTTCATGCTTTGCTAGATGGTGTCAACTTTTCTCCTCCAAGGAAGATCCCCCTGTGACCCAGGACTCTGCAGGGGGCTGAGGAAGTACTTGGCATGGGTGTAATAAATATTAATAGAGGAGACAGAAAGGCCTTCACTGGATGACTCTTTTTGCTTCCCACCTTCATCTGAGAATGGGCCTCATATTGCTTTTCTGTGTACAATTTATAATACTGTGTACAGTTTATGTTAGGTGAAATCATTAGACTTCTCTAAACTAATTAAAAGTGCTCTCCCCTGCTAAGAGTCTGTATTTTTAAGCTAATTTGGCAAACAGCTATCTGGAGCACCAGGTGAAAGGAATTTCATAAAGTTCAGTATGCATTTAGTAGTTAAAAGTCCTAACTCCCAAGCAGCCTTGTGCTGGTTTGGGTGTATTATGTCCCCTGAAATGCCATTGTCTTTGATGCAATCTTGTGGGGGCAGAAATATTAGTGAGGATTAAGTTGGAACATTTGGATTAGGTTGTTCCCATGGAAATGTGCCCCACCCAACTGTGGGTGATAACGCTGCATAATTTCCATGGAGGCATGGCCTTGACCATTCAGCATGGGCCTTGTTTAGTTTACTGGAGCGCTTTATAAGCTCAGACAGAAGAAGCAAGCTTGCTACAGCCAAGAGAGTCACTTTGAGGAATGCACAGAAGCTGAGAGAGTAGCTGCAGATGAGAGGCAGTTTGAAGATGGCCATTAAAAGCAGACTTGTGCTCCAAAGAAGCTAAGTGAGGACAAATACCACAAGAGCAACTAAAAGGGACATTTTTGAGGAACTGCAGCCTAGAGAGGAACATCCTGGGAGAAAGCCATTTTGAAACCAGAACTTTGGAGCAGACACCAGCCAGGACCCTACCCAGCTAACAGATTTTCCAGACACAATTGGCCATCCTCCAGTGAAAGTACTCTTTGTTGATGGACACTTTATGGCCTTAAGACTGTAACTTTGTAACCAAATAAACCCCCTTTTGTAAAAGCCAATCCTTTTCTGGTGTTTTGCATTCTGCCAGCATTAGCAAACTAGGACAAGCCTGTTCTTCAAATATTTGCAGGGATGCAAGCAAACTATAATTATATAGAAGACAAATTCAAATTAGGCTTTTTTTGTGTGTCTAGGCATTTGTTAATGAAATAGAAACAATCAAATTATCTCTGAAAGACATGAAATAAATCAAGGCTAACTTTTGCAGCTGTCCAGTTTCCACATTCAGAACCTAGCTGCAGACAAAACTAGCTGGCCAGCAAACTCAAGTGGAGAAATTTATTAAGGAGGTGAAGTTTTCCCAACATCATGGTCTGTGTTTTTCAAGAGGTGTAGACAGTAGCTTGTCTTGGCAAAGTTGATTTTATAAGATGTCCAGTTTGCAAACAATGGACCAGAATAACTTCAGCCTAGATGTCAGGAATGGAGGGTGCTAAGAGTTTGGCCCAGGATTTACCCCTTTTTATTGTCGTAAGTCCAGTTTGACACACACATCTATGACACCTACTCTTACCACTTAGGACATCAGAGTTTTCTTCCCAGTAGTCACAGCCATCAATCATTTATTAACTCAGCAAGAATCTCTTGACCAGCTGCCATATGGCAGACTTTGCTCTCAGCACTGGGGTTACCACATTGAGCAAGGCAAGGAAGCTCCTCCTTTCCAGGAAGTTCCATTCCAGTGGTGCAGACCAACAATGAAAAAAAGTCATAATGTAACATCAGGTAGGGATAGCAGGGGATTATGGCTGGCTGATTTATTTCAGTGGTGGGCAGTGATGGACTGAGCTGGGGACATATGAACAGAAAGCTGGGTAGAGTGAGGGATGAGCCATATCAGGCTCAGGGATGAACATTTGGGTGGGAGGAAGAGCCAGTTAGGGGCTCTGCCATGGGACTGAATGTGGCCTGCTTGACATGGAGCACATGTGAGGTTTGGCTGGATTCAAGTGGAGAGGATCAGTGGGCTGGAGATGGGAGGAGGTGAGCTTAGGAGGTAGTGGAGGTGGGTTTCACTTGGTTCATCACAAAGAGAGAGCTCTAAGGGATTTGAGCAGGGGAGGGACATGTCATATATCTTTGAAAATCACTCTGGCTTCCATGTGGATTTCTGGAAGGTAATTTTGAGAGACTTAGGCTTCCAAATGAGGCTCTTCAATGCTTGTGGCCTGGGTGGAGTGGGGATAGATGTAGTTCTCTTTCGATGGCTTCTTTGTTAGAGAAATTATAGTGAGTTAATCAACTAAATTAAATGAGAGGGGTGAAAATGAGAAGAGAAATGTGAAATACAGTCAGACTCCACAGAAAGTCCAGTGGAAAATATCCTCCTGATTTCTTTTTTAATACTAAAATAATTCATATCTCATAATGCAATGTTTTGAATGTGTATGTTTTATATGGAAAAAAAGTGTATCTGCAGCCCTAAATATTTTCTTTTGTTTTGCTGTGCCTGATTTCCCCCAACTTCCTTACTTTGAAATTGTTCAAACTTAAAGACAAGTTGAAAGGATTAGACAGTGAACCCTTATATCCTCCATCTTAGATTTGATGTTGTGGATGTTTTACCATAGTCACTCTCTCACTCCTTTACTCTTCACTTACACACACACTCTCTCTCTCTTTTTTTGCTAAATATGTGCTTTCAGTAGGAAGTCAAAAGTATCAAGACATTTCAACCCTAAGTCCTTTAGAATGCTTCTCCCAAGAAAAAGGTAGTTCTCCTACAAAACCATAATTCCATTATCACATCATAATTTCATAATGTCTACTAATATCCTTGCCCAATTCAGATTTCTTTATATGTCATACTGTCATATAGTCTAATGTATGTGCTTCAAGGAGCTGCAGTTTTTGAGGAACAATATAGAAAAGTGGTTTGGAAGTAGAAGCAGGGACCAAAGAAGGAGATTATATGTAACACATACATACATATATACATACATATATATATATATATATATATATATATATATATATATATATATATAATTGATTCGAAGTATGGGAATAGGGTGTTGGAAGTCTTTTAAGTGTCACCAGTGAGGAAGTGACCATGTGTCATGTGAGTAATGATCTAAAGCAATTCTTGGCTATTGCATTTCATTGACTAGTAAAACATTGAAGAATTTTTGGACAAGCCTAATGTTGCCAAATGTTTCATTTGATAAGAAAGGACATATCAAAGAAATCAACAAACCAAAGCAGTCTATGCCATCTATTGTAGCCATCATATCATGAAGGAAAGAATATTTTAATACCCCCACACCACAAAATGGAAAGGAATCCATCTCAGAATAAATGATTCTAATTTTGAGCATTTAGGAAAAACCCACTACATGGTCCTTATTCTTCTTGTTTCTCTGCGGATCCATGAAAGTTGTATCTTTGATTAGTGCTCAGAAACTACTAGTGTTCAGAGAATTTTTTGGAATTGGGGCCCAGAAATATGTTTATATTTAATAAAAGAGAAAAATGGAAAATACTGATGAGCCAGGCATGGGAAGTCACAGTGCCTCTCGCAGGCAAGTGGCCTCTTGAGTACCATTGGGGAGAGGTCAATGGGGTGACACTCCTGGGGGCATCCCTGTGTGTTCTGGAGGCTGGGGTTCTGTTGGAGTGAGAGCACAGGAAAGCCATGAAGTCTCCCCTCCTGCAGGCACCCTCCTTGTCCTGTGAAATGCAGTTCAGGCAGGTGGTGGATTCTGTAATTGGGGACCAAGCTGACCAATCCAGGGGAATGGCATCTTCTCCCCATGCCCAGGTCAGCTGGTGGTCATGAGATCCCAGTGAGAGTCTCTCAGGAAGTATCTGTAGGCTTCTCTCAAATATTTATATAATTAATTGAGCCAGACTCAGACAAGTGTCTACTTTCTGATGTAGCTTTTTGGGGTATCTTTGTGGAACATATAAATCAAACTGACCCAAACCCAAACCACTGCAGGGTTTCATGAACAACTTCAATAGCTAAATCCTCACTCTCTAACTCCCACCTGCTAAAGGTAAAATTTTAATAGGGAATCATATGAAAAGGGGAAAGTGGACATTTTGGTTCCTTCCAGGATTTTTTTCCATAATAAGCAATGTTACAGTATATTTCCTTGGTATATATTCTTTTATTGCTGTAGGTTAGATTCCTCCATGTGGGGTTACTCTGTCAAAGGTTATGCATTTTCTGCATCAAATAGATATTTCCAGATTAATATCCAAAATGTGGTGTGGAATCCAGATACAGTTATTGTCTTCATTCTCAGCATCTGCACAATGCATATAAATGATTTCATTTGAAGTCTTAAAACATGGCATTCTGTGGAAAGTTATCAGTATAACTATTAAAAACTAGAACTTGACATTTAATATATAAAATTTTTTTATTTGAGGGAATGACCTTTTCCTTTTAGATTGCTATTCAAAACAATAGGTTGTCTGAAATTCAAGAAAAGGCAGTAAACCTAAAGAAAGACTTGGCTGAGATGCAGTAATGGATGACACAGGCAGAGGGAGAGTATCTGGAGAGGGATTTTGACTATAGATCACCAGAAGAGCTAGAGAGAGTAGTGGAAGAAATGAAGGTTAAGCTCTGCAAGCTAGAGCCCATGGGTTTATACCTCCCCTCCTCCACTGAAATCAGTCTGTCATCTATATGCCTCTCTCTCCTCTCTACTATATCCATCATCATTGTCTATCTAATCATATCTTTCTCTCTCTCTATATATATATATATATCATCTGTCATCTGTCTACTTACCTACCTACTTAGCTGTTGGTAAAGCATGGTACATACACATTTTCATTCAGAGTAGGATGTTAACTGTTTTAGGAACAGAATTGTGAATGCTAGGGCTTTAAGGGAGAGGAAGACCATCACCCTCTTGTTCAGCCTGGCTGAGAGTTTAATCCATGAGGGCCCCAGCCAACATCTTAGGTTAGGACCTTAGGGAGCCACAGACAGTGATTTAAATACTTCTGGTATTAGGTGTGAGGAAGAATTAGTTTTGTAAGGAAGACAAAGTCCCCAGAGCTTTCTCCTTACTTTGTCAAGTAGCAATTTTCCAGGTAGCATGTAGGTCACCTAGGGATGTACTAAATATTATTCCCCAGTGCACCATATGATTACAGTAGGAACCTGAAGACATTTGCTGTTAGTTGGAACCACAGGATTTATTTCCTGTAAACTTATGTGTCCTGTGTCATCATTGGTTTGGACACTCTTTTATATATATATATATAACTGACATTGCTCCAAATTTCAGGCACTGCTCTGAGTGTCCTTAAGTGTCAAGTCAAAGAAGCAACCATCTTAGAGGTTCCTTTATTTCTATAAGGTATAACAACTCAGTGAGTGTTTTTACTCCATAGTTAACTTGCCTAAGAGTGAAATTCAAACAAAAATCTCTGTGCATATATGAATAAAGAACTATACAACATTAATGAATTATTGTATAAGAGTCAAAGTAAACATGGCTATGGACCCTCTTTATTGAGGTTGTAGTTTTCACTGAAACCTCTTTTTTGTGTAGCTCTTTGTAGATTATTCTGTATTTAAGGTATTTTAAGGTAGTATAACATGTTAAGTCATCTTATTTTGATTTATTTTCTTCCTTTAAACCATTGGCATTGCAGTTCTGGGATTTTTAAAGTCATTACAGATGAAAGCTTAGAAGAGTAGAAATTGAAGGCCTTGATTGGGCAGCATTCTATTAATTTTTATTCTTCCAAACTCTTTTTAGGAGTCTTTAACCATGACACTTAATTACTTTCTCCTAACTAGGGAAGTTGAAAATCAGGGAGGAGCAAAGAAAGCCAAAAGAGGGTTTTGTGGGTTGGTTTTCCTGAAGGTGAAACTGTTAGTCTTGAGCAAGGAGGGGATTCAGGGAAGAATCTCATTCTGGATCTTCTCAATGTAGCTTTATAATTTTTGAAATGTGTTAAATATCAGAATGATAGAGGTACCTGTTTTCCTCTCTACTGGAGTTATTTGGGGAACTTTTTAAAGGATACCTCTGCCATGGAGTCCCATCAATTTTTGTGAAAATTCATTTATTTCAGTGTAATATGCTTAGACTAACTCCAGTGGTCAGTAAATAATTGGCTTAGATTCTTAACTTAGACCACAAGTTTGAAAATACTCAGTGTCAATAAACATAGTTTAAAGTGGCTGAGGTGTAAAGAGGGCTGTTCCCAAAGGAGAATGTGTGTGGCTATAAACATTGGTTCATATAATGAGGGAAATTTTATTTTTAGTATTCTGACTTTAAAAACATACACTGCAGTGATTTCCTAAACAATGCCCAAATTAGGCAGTTAGAATAATGTAGAACTTTTAATTTTGATTTAATTATTAAAAATTAAAAAGAAAATCATCTACTGGGGAGGGAGGAAGAGAGGGTGAAAGAGGACATGCTGCAGAAGGAGGTGAGAGTGAAGATTCTCAAGGACAACAGCACATCATGAGCGAATGTGCACTCTGGTGGTCAGGAGCTGTTGAGGGCTCTGAACCTGGTTCTGGAGAATTACCACCTTCTGTGTGATGGAATTTGAGGGAAATACCACATGCTAGAGGTAAGGGCTCCTTTCAGTGGTGTGTTTCCTGAATGCAAGCTCTGAAATGTACTTTGAGCCTGACAAGTTATAACTGAGCAAAGAGCAAGATAAGGGCAAAACCAAAGTGATTTCATTATATTGGAAAAATCCCATGCTGGATCATGTGAGAAAAGTAGTTTTGGATAATAGGTTGATTAAAAGGAAAGAGAGCTATAAAAAAGGAGGGGGGGCGGGACTAGGTTCTGCCCCCAGCTAGCAAAAATTCTTGGGAAAGTTGTTGAATATCTTCAGGCTTCAGTATTTTTCAAAAGTGAAACCAACGTTTTCAGACAGATGAATTGTAGTCTGCTCTAGTTCAAAAGCCCAGAGCTGTAAACCAGGAACACCGTCTTTGTTTTGTGTGTGTGTTTATGTGTATTTTTTTTTTCCTGGTTGAACATGCAAAGATGAATTGAGATTTGTGTTTGCTTGTTTCTTTAGAGAGGTGTCTAAGACTAGAGAACCATATGAAGGGATAAGGGAATGAAATATGCTGGTCTTTTGCTGGACCATACATGTAAAACATATTTTCCCTGGTATGGAACATAGATGATTCCATGAAGTTTTTTTCCTAAATTTTTTTGTTTGTTCTTGGATTAGTATGATTTTACTACATTTCATTGAAAAGATTTAAGAGGAATTTCAGTGTATAATAAAATGCCATCACTTTAAAATAAATGAGTTAATCCTAAAATGGTAAAAAAATCATAATTGCAATATTTAAAGTAAGGTAAATCATTATTTACTTGTTCAGAATCAATTTTGTGCTGAGATAAATATGTGTAAATAGGAGTAATTAGTGAGAGAAAACTACATTTCACACAAAGCCTCATTCTTGAACACTAATATATTCTCTAGCATAAAATACCTGAGGCTATTCAGATAAAATTTAAAATTCTGTAAGCATAATAGGAAATATTATATGTGACTAATTTTAAGTCCTAATAAATGATCTTGGCATTGGGCTTTACTATAATTGTATCCAGGTTTCCTCCTGGCAGAACTTCTCTTGATTCTCCTCTGTTTTGTTTCTCCTGTTCATTTATAGCCAAAACAATAGTTAATAATGTCTTTATATAATGGGTGGAGTCTCCAGATTAATTCCAAGCCAACTTAAGTCATTCTCTGCTCTGTCATTACTCAAGATGCATGTAGGACCTGAAGGTGGAAATCTGTAGAATGAGGAATGAAATAAATAATTTGATGGCTTCACATCATTTTGAAATGGTTAATTGAAGAGAATAACAGGAAAAGTGCCAGACTGATACAGAAAAAAAAAAAAAAAAAAAAAAAAAAAACAGAAAAAACAGATGAAGATATGGTTTCCTTTAAAGGAGAAAAAAGAAATACTAGATTAAAAAACAGAAATTGTTTCTGGCCAAATTTCTGAAATAAAGAAAGAGTTCCTTTCTTAGGAGGAGACCAGTGTTTTACTTTGATTATTTATAGATTCCTTTAAAGAGCAAACAAAATAAGAGACACCTATATGCTCATCCTCAGACAGTATAATGTTCACATTTTTTTCTATTTTTTCCAGATCTTTTAAAAATAAAATAAAGTAGCATTATGGGGCCTGCTTCCTTCCCTCCTGTCCCTTTCTCCTTGCCCCCATAGCTCTCATCCAGAAATTGGTGCAGGTTCTTCCCATCCATGGGTTTGTATTTTTACTTTATACTCATACTTCATTTATCTATTGCTTTGTAACAAACCTGACCAAAATGTAGTGGCCTACATAAACAACCATTTCTTATTTCTCATGATTTGGTGGACTGATTTGGCTCTGCTGGGAGGCCCCTGTGCTCTGCATAGGACAAGGGTGGGTTGGAGCTTGGCTGGAAGGGTCAAGCCAGCCCTTGTCCTGAGGGCCTCTGTCACTGTCCATGTGGCCTTGCATCTTTAAAGCATCCTAACACCAAGCTTCTGTTCCTAAAGGCTAACTCTGAAATCTGGCCCTGTGTCATCCCTGTAGCATTCTTTTTGGTTTAAGTGATTGCCAAAGCCAGCCCATGTTCTACAGAGGAGAAAATACCTCCACATCTTGATGGACATGCAGTGGAGAGTGTGTGGCTGCTTTCAGTTTATCACAACTCTCTGTAGCCACTGACTGTTTACATCCCTCCCACAGGAAAAATGCATTTAGTCCCTTGCAGAAACCCCCCCCCCCCCCAAGTTCTCATCCAATAGAGCATCAAGCTTGAGACCCAATCTCTTTTGATCTGTATCAGGTCCAAATGCAAACATGGCTTCTTGGAGCAGTTTCTTCTGCTGCAGCTGATTTGGTGGAGCACCCCTCAGTCCAGATACCTGGGCTCTAAGGAGATGAGTTATCCACACCACACCCAGCACACAGTGGTGAGCCTGAGTCAGGAAATGCTCAGGACACACCCATTCAGGAAGGTCAGGGGTGTGTGGAAGAAACAAAGACTCACTGTTTGTAATAATTCTTAAAATTAGGTGGACATGTGTAGTCAAGTCGCCTGGAGGGGCAGGGGTGCTGCCTGATTGGGGCCAGCTCTTTTCCTTATTAGCAACTTCTGTGGGTCACTCTTCCCCATAGGAAATGGGGCTGTGCCTGCAGCTGAGTAGGTTTCCCGGTCTGCTTTCTGCTTGTAGAAATCTGGGTGGCCAGGAACCTCCCTCTTTTCACCTTTAGTCTAAGCCAGGCCAGCAAAATGTAACCTGAGGACCAAATCTGACTCATAGCCTGTTTTTGTACAGCTGTGCACTTAGAATTTATATTTTTATTGGGTTGTTAAAAAATGATCTCAGTTACGCAAACTGACAAAAGAGAATCTGTGATAGGGACAAGGTGGAGCCCCTAAAACCTATAATATTGACTCTGATTCTCTATAGAAAATTTTATGGCCTCTGGTCTGGTAAACAGAGAGCAAAGTCTAGAATGTACTTTATCTCAGCTGGCAAATATGAAGGGAGCAGACCCAGGAGGGTCTGAGCTGAGAGATTTCTTCCTAATTCACTGAACAGTTTCCTCCCATGTGGGGGAAGGGGTGGAAGGAGTGGGGGTGATCATCCTATAGTTTTGCTTTGTGAAGTGGAGCAAATACCACCTCAGGGTGGGGACTAAGTGATCACAGATAACACAGCAAAGAGAGTATGATTCTGTTTTGGGCAGGATGTGGCTCCCTCTGTATGCAGAAAAGACCATGTGAATTTGGAGAAAAGTTTGAAAGGCCCTACAGCAACACTTTGCATCCATTAGCTCCTACAGTTTATATCCATATGCCCCAGGGTGTTCCCATTTCCTATATAAAAGTGATACCATTAGGAGTAGGTTTTCCCTTTTTTCTTTTTACCTTTCTGAAGTTTCACAATTTTTTCAGCTTTTGAAAAACAAGCTGGTGATGGTTACCTCCTGTTTTCTTCTGCTAATTATTTGGTTTATTTATTTTTTTACATTTGACCCATGGATCTTATTTTAGTGTAAGGAGTGGAGCAGCCTCTTGCCCAGTCCCCCCCACCCCCTCCTGGTCATCTAACAGAACATATTGATACCTTTAATTTTATTTCATTGATTTGAAGTTCCCACTTCATCAGCTTCCCAATCTCCATTTAGTCACATATGAGTATATGATTATTACTGATTATTACTAATGAGAAAGCAGGTGCATGGCTAGTGATGTGGCCCTGGCTCCCCAATGGATGTGAACTTTTTTCATGCCCCAAGAGGTGTGGTCCTACTGGATGGAGCTGCTCCACTACCTGGATCTGGAGACTGCCTGGTTGAACACCCTGGAGGACTGCTTGCAGAGCTCAGAGGCACTGCCCAGGGGAGCAGAGGTGGTAAGTGAGGCCCTGGAGGTGGGGGCTTCTTTCTTCTTGTCACAGTAGGGCCTTGTATGCTGGACAGAAGGATGGATGCCCCAGCCAGCCGGCCTCTTTGCTTCCCTGGTAGCTTTCAGTGGAGGCTGTTTGTCTTTCCATAGCCTGAAGCCCTTACATGATCGAATGTGTTTCAATTACTTTGATATATGTATATGTATATATATATGTGTGTATATGTATATTTCAATGACCTCAGTCCAGCTCCTTGACCTTTAGTGTTTCAGACCTGCTGAGACACGTGGCTGGTTTCCAGGTTGTTCAACCAACCCCAGGATAAGATGCACCTGCAGGCCATTTGGACCCTGGCTGTCATCTCTCCCCAAAGCTGGTTTTCTCACCAAACTCTGTGATGGCTGTGTTCCCAGTAGCTCTCAGTGTTCTTAACTTGGCACAGGCTGAAGGACAGGCTGGGGTGGGTGAGCAGGAGGCAAGCTGGTTACTACCTAATGAACTTATTTAGGAATTAGTCATTTACCTAATTCGTGGTCTTGTCCTGGATGATACATCTCCAAAAAAGGCCATTACTTGTCTAAAAGATTTGGACAAAGATTGATTGTCCATAGATGTGTGAGAGTCTACTTCTGAACACTCAGTTCAATTCCATTGGTCAGTATATCTGTCCTTATGCCAGTACCACGCTGTATTGAGCACTGTAGCTTTGTAATATGTTTCAAAGTCAGGTAGCGTGAGACCTCCCACTTTGTTCCTCTTTCTCAAGATATTTTTGGCTATTTGGGGCACCTTGCCCTTCCAAATGAATTTGTTTATTCATTTTTCTATTTCTGTAAAGTAAGTTGTTGGGATTTTAATAGGCATTGCATTGAATCTATAAATCAGTTGTGGGATTTTAATTGGTATTGCATTGAACCTATAAATCAGTTTAGGTAAAATTGCCATCTTAACCATATTCCAATCCATGAACATGGTATGTTCTTCCATTTTTTTAGGTCCTGTTCAAATTAAATTTCTTTTAGCAGTTTCTTATAGTTTTCTGTATAAAGGTCTTTTGTCTTCTTGGTTAAGTTTATTTCTAAATACTTGATTCTTCTGGTTGCTATTGTAAATGGAATTTTTTTCTTGATTTCCTCCTCTCGTTGCACATTACTTGTGTATAGGAACACTTCAGATTTTTGCGTGTTGATCTTGTAGCCTGCCACTTTGCTATATTTGTTGACTAGTTCTAGTAGCTTTGCTGCAGATTTTTCTGGATTTTCTACATATGGAATCATGTCATCTGCAAATAGTGACAGTTTTATTTCTTCCTCTCCAATTTGGATGCCTTTTATTTCTTTTTCTTGCCTAATATCTCTAGCTAGAACTTCTAGCACAATGTTGAATAAAAATGATGACAGTGGGCATCCTTGTCTTGTTCCTGATCTTACAGGGAATGCTTTCAGCCTCTCCTGATTGAGTATGATGTTAGCTGTGGGTTTTTAATATGTCACCTTTATCATATTGAAAAATTTCCCTTCTGTTCCTATCCTTGGAAGTGTTTTCATCAGGAAAGTATGTTGAATGTTGTCAAGGGCCTTTTCTGCATCAATTGAGATGATCATGTGTTTCTTCTGCTTTGATTTATTGATGTGGTGTATTACGTTAATTGATTTTCTTGTGTTGAACCAGCCTTGCATACCTGGAATAAATCCCACCTGGTTGTGGTGTATAATTCTTTTAATATGCTGCTGGATTTGATTTGCAAGTATTTTGTTGAGTATTTTTGCATGTATATTCATTAAAGACATTGGTCTATAATTTTTTTGGTAGTATCTTTGTCTGATTTTGGTGTTAGGGTGATGATGGCTTCGTAGAATGAGTTAGGTAGCTTTCCCTTTTCTTCAACTTTTTTGAAGAGTTTGACCAGGATTGGTACTAATTCTTTCTTGAATTCTTGATAGAATTCTCATGTGAAGCCATCTTGTCCTGGGCTTTTCCTTTTTGGGAGCTTTTTGATGACAGACTAAATCTCCTTACTTGTGATTGATTTGTTGAGGTCATCTGTTTCTTCTTGAGCCAATGTTGGTTGTTTATGCTTTTCTAGGAAGTTTCCATTTTATCTAAGTTGTATAGTTTATAAGTATATAGTTGCTCATAGTATCATCTCATTATCCTCTTAATTTCTGCAGTGTCAGTAGTTATGTTTCCTTTCCCATTTCTGATTGCATTTATTTGCATTGGCTCTCTCCTTTTTTTTTTTTTTTTTTTTTTTTTTTTTGTTAGCTTAGCCAGTGGTCCATCAATTTTACTGATTCTCTCAAAGAAGCAACTTCTGGTTTTGTTGATTTTCTCTTGTTTTCCTGTTCTCAGTTGCATTTATTTCTGCTCTGATCTTTATTTCTTCCCTTCTGTTTCATTTTGTGTTACCTTGCTGTTCTTTCTCTAATTCCTCTAGGTGAACAGTTAATTCTTCAATTTTTGCTGTCTCTTTTCTTTTAATATAGGCATTAAGGGCAATAAATTTCCCTCTCAGCACTGCCTTTGTGGCATGCCATATGTTTTGATATGTTGTGTTTTCATTGTTATTTGCCTTGAGGTACTTACTAATTTCTCTTGTAATTTCTTCCTGTACCCACTGGTTTTCTAAGAAGGTGTTGATTAGCCTCCATATGTTTATGAATTTTATGACCTTCTGCCTTTTATTTATTTACAATTTCACCCCATTATGGTCTGAGAAAGTGTTTTGTATAATATCAATATTTTTAAATTTGTTGAGACTTGCTTTGTGACTCAACATGTGGTCTATCCTAGAGAATGTTCTATGAACACTTGAGAAAATAGTGTATCCTTCTGTTGTTAGATGTAGTGTTCTATAAATGTCTGTCAAGTCTAGTTCATTTATTGTACAATTAAACATCTGCATTTCTATACTGATCCTCTGTCTAGATGTTCTATCCACTGATGAGAGTGGTGTATTGAAGTCTCCAACTGTTATTGTTGAGGTGTCTACTTCTTTCAGTGATCTCAATGTTTGCCTCATGAATTTTGGAGCATCCTGGCTTGGTGCATAAATATTTGTGGTTTTCATGTTTTCTTGATGAATTGACCCTTTTATTAATATATAGAGTCCTTTGTCTCTTTTGTTGTACTTTTGAAGTCTAATTTTTCTGATATTAATATAGCTACTCCTGCTTTTTTCTGGTTGTTGTTTGCATGAAATATATTTTTCCAACCTTTCTTTTTGGTCTATTTTTGTCCTTGTGCCTAAAGTGAGTTTCTTGTAGACAGCATATAAATGGGTCCTGTTTTTAATCCATTCTGCTAGTCTGTGTCTTTTTATTGGGGAGTTTAATCCATTTACATTTAGTGTTATTACTGTAATGGCAGTATTTTCTTCTACCATTTTGTCTTTTGGATTTTATATGTCATATCTTATTTTTTTCCTCTCTCTCCTTTTACCTTTCCTCATAATCTTCATTTAGGTACTTTTCTCCAACTCTCTCTTTCGTCTTTTCCTATCAGCCTGTAGCACTCCCTTTAGTATTTCTTGTAGTGCTGGTCTCTTATTCACAAACTCTCAGTGTCTTTTTGTCTGAAAATATTTTAATCTCTCCCTCATTTTTGAAGGACATTTTTGCCGGATATAGAATTCTTGGATGACAGTTTTTCTCTTTCCATATCTTAAATATATCATGCCACTGTCTTCTTGCCTCCATGGTTTCTGCAGAGAAAACGTACATAGTCTTATTGAGCTTCCCTTGTATGGATTGCTTTTCTCTTGCTGTTTTCATAATTCTCTCTTTGTCTTTGACATTTGACAATATGATCAGTAAGTGTCTATTGGGATCTATTCTGTTTGGGGTGCGTTGTACTTCTGGAATCTCTAATTTTCTTTCTTTCATAAGAGTTGGGAAATTTTCAGTGAATACTTCTTCTGTTATTCTCTCTGCCCCTTTTCCACTCTCTTCTCCTTCTGGGATACCCATACCACATATATTTGTGCATTCTTGTTGTCACTCATCTCCCTAAGACCTTGCTTGTCTTTTTCCATTTTTTTCACTGTCTCTTCTTTTGTGTGTAAGAATTCAAATTTCTGGTCTTCCAGTTCACTGATCCTTTCTTCTGCCTCTTCAAATCTACTGTTGTGTCCCTCCATTGTGTTTCTCATCTCCTCCATTGTAGCCTTCATTCCCATAAGTTCTGCCATTTGTTTTTTCAAGTTTATAATTTCTTCTTTATGGTCATCCAGTGTCATCTTTATATCCTTCTTCTCTTTTGCTATATCTTCCTTCAGTTCATTGAATTGATTTAGCATTAGTTGCCTCAACTCCTGTACCACAGTTGAACTATTAGTTTGTTCCTTTGCCTGGTCCATATTTTTGTTTTTCCTAGTATGGCTTGTTGTCTTAAGTTGTCTAGTCATCTGATTTTCTTGATTAGTTTATTCTGGAGCTTGATTTCTATCTTTTACCTAGGGATTTCTTGTTGGTTGGCTTTCTTCTCTGACCTCTGTTCGGTTCAACTTATTCTAGACCTCTAACTTAGGTTCTTTTTAGTTGATCAGAATTTTTCACCTCTTGTTTTTCTGTTTCTTGCCCTGCCTCTATGTAGCCTTTTTGTGAGAGGGTCTCCTCAGATATGGTTGTCCCCAGTCAGAATTTCCCAGTCTAGAGAGGCCCAGGTCTCAAGAGGATATGGAGTTTCCCTAAGAATGAGACCCTCCTATGAGGCCTCTAGAATTGGTGCTTTTCCTCTCCTGTTTGGCGCTTACCAGCCCACAGCTCCCCCATCAGTGTATGGAAGTATGGAGACTTTAGTTTTCCTGGTGACCCTGATCCTGTTGGGAATGTGGCTGACTGAAGCCAGAGGAATCTGAATTCCAGCCCCTGGGGTCTGAGTTCCCAGAAGGAGGGCTGCCAGTTGAGCTGGACCTCCATCCACTCTCCCAATCCTAGGAACCCTAGTTGTCTCCTAGAGGAACTATTCCCTTCTCCCCTCTCCTCTTTGGGGCAACTCCAGCAAAATTCCTTGGTCAGCCAGATTTGTCAATTAAAGATGGGGGTGGAGACCTTCTTCAGAAGTGAATCTGGAGTTCAAAGACATTTTGGGTACTCTGTCTCCCCCCAAGCCTAGCCTCATCCTTCAACTTGGGCTTTCTGATAGAAAATAACCACATATATTACTTTTAGATTAAAAAATACAAAAGAAAAACAAGAAAAGAGAAAAAAAAAGAAAAAAAGTCCATTTTAAGAGCTTTTCCCCAGCCTAGAAGTTTTGTCAGTGTCAGAATAGAGCATTTAAAGATGTACTTTGGGGTATTGGCTGATAATTACTCTCCAACAGTTTCAATTCTGCCCCTGCTGGGGTCTATTGAAATGCTAAAGATAAGAAGTCAGTAAGAAGGGAGAAGGAACACAATGCAGGGGTGGGGGAGACTTTTTTGGAGCCTGGGAATGTGTGTGTGCTTTTATGTGCCCCCCCCCAGAGCCCAGCCCTTCTTTTGCACCCCCAGCCCCCAAAATTGGTTAATTCATTTGTTAACTAATTCTGCAGTTGAGGCTGGGTTGAGCCCCCCTTCTTGCCCTCAGCAGATTGTTGTTTTTTGTTTTTCTTTTCCCCTTTTAGGGAGCCAGCAGCAAGACAGTCCATGGGGTCTTGGTGGGGAGGGGTGCCAGACCCCTGGTTGGGGGCACTTACAATGTTCACTGTGATCTCAGCTTTTCCTCCAATTCCAAACTTGTGTCCAATGTGTTACTGGTTCCTGGAGACCCTGAAAATGCTGTCTCATATTGTTCTTGGGTAATTACCGGCTGCTCTAGAGGAGAGATTAAATTCTGTGCCTCACTACTCTGCCATCTTGCCCTGCCCCATTTAATACAGTTTTATTGAGATATATATATACACATATCCTACAATCATCCACAGTATACAATCAACTATTCACAGTACCATCATATAGTTGTGCATTCATTACCAGAATCAAATTTTGAACATTTTTCTTACTCCAAAAAATAGTAATCAAATAAAAATAAAAGTAAAAAAGAACACCTAAAATATTCCATCCCCCCATCCCACCCTATTTTTCATTTAGTTTTTGCCCCCATTTTTCTACTCATCTGTCCATGTGCTGGACAAAGGGAGTGTGACCCAGAAACATTGCACAATCATACAGTCACATCCTTTAAGCTACATAGTTATGCAGTTGTCTTCAAGAATGAAGGCTACTGGGTTGCAGTTTGACAGTTTCAGGTATTTCCTTCTAGCTATTCCAAAACACTAAAAACTTTTTTAAGAGGGCTATCTATATAGTGCATTAGAGTGACCTCTTGACTCCATTTGGAATCTTTGAGCCAATGAAACTTTGTTTCATTTCACTTTCCCCTTTTGGTCCAGAAGATTTTCTTAATCCTATGATGGTGTGTCCAGGGTTACCCCCAGGAATTCCACATTGCCAAGGAGATTTACACACTGGAAGTCAAGTCCCATGTAGGGGGAAGGGCAGTGAGTACACCTGCCATGTGGGCCTAGAGCAGAGAATCTACATCTGAGCAACAAAAAGGTTTACTGGGAGAGACTCATAGGCACAATTATAAGTGGGATCTGCCTGTTCATTGCAGCAACAGACTTCACAAGAGTTTGCCCCAAGATCGAGGACTCATCCTACCAAACTGTCAGTCCTCAATGTTTGCAAGAGCATCTTTTCATTTTTGCTGTGCTTCACTAAAAATGCTGTCCTCAAGATCCATTCATGTAGTTGCATTTCCAACCCAGATGGGGAAATCCAACATTTCCAAATTCTTCCCCAGTTCTTCAGGAGTCCCTGCAAATATATCCTCATTCTCTGTGCAAATTACTTGGGGATACATTGGAATTTCACACTAACCTGTACAAACCTACCAGATCTCATTTCCTATTCAAAGTTCCATGTAATTATGGTGTTTGACTAAACTGACCATAGAAGTTCAATTATTTAGTGTGCTACAGAAAGTATAGATCCTGCATGAAAAAACCTCTCTTCCCTTGGTCTCACACATAAGTTGAAGTTTTAATACACAGCCAATATTATCCTTTACCCTTTGGTCTGATTTATCTTAGTTCTAACCAGATGTGCTTCGTTCATATCTTTTGTTGAGGTTTGAACTTTTTTTCAGCTTTTTCAACAGTTGCTGTATGAGGTAATACTGACATTCATAGCTGCCGAGCTCTACCTCTGAGTTTCAGGAGTCACACAGTTACCCAAAGATCCAGAGACTGACCAGGTTATACACAAAGAGCTCAGCATCTCAGAGTTTAGAGATAACCATTACAACTCAGGAGTAGATGTGACTGCTATAAGAGCTTACAGTATAGGGACCATTACAATAAGCATTCCCCTGATAAGCTGTGCTCCAAGATTCAGTTCTCAGAGTTTACACATTATAGTTAGTTGATATAAGTAAGGCATCTTTTAATTTCTGCTGTGCTTCACTAAAAATGCTGTCCTCAAGATCCATTCATGTAGTTGCATTTCCACAGTTTCTTTCCTTCTTTCAGCTGCTCAGCATTACACTGTATGCATACACCCCAGTTCACCATATTATTCATCAGTTGATGTACACATAGGCAACCTCCATCCATTGTAAATTGTGAATATTGCCACCATAAACACCAGCGTGCAAATATCCAGTGTGAAACCAATGGAAGAGATGTTTATTTAGTACAAAATGTATGTTGTGTAGCACACTATATAAATAACTTGTATGGTCAGTTTATTCAAACACCATAATTACATGGAACTTTGAATAGGGAGTGAGATCTGGTTGGATAGTAGAGGTTAGTGTGAAGCCTCTGATACATCTCAGAGTAATTTGGGCAGAGAATAAAAATGTGTTTGCAAAGCCCCCTTGAGGCACTAGAGTAAAATGTGGAAATATTAAACTTCCTCATCTGGGGAATTACTGATATCCTCACAAGCATTGGGACTACTAATTAAGAAAGCTAAGCCTTTGATCTTGGGGCTTGCCCATATGAAGCTTGTTGCTGCAAAGAAGAGGCTAAGCCTACTTATAATTGTGCCTAAGAGTCACCGCAAGACAACCTCATTTGTTGCTCAGATGTGGCCTCCCTCTCTAAGCCAACACAGCAGGTAAACACACTGCCCTCTCCACTACAGGGGACATGTTTCCCAGGGGTGTAAATCTCCATGGCAATGTGGAATATGACTCCCAGGGATGAGCCTGGACCCAGGATTGTGGAATTGGTAAGCATTCTTGACCAAAAGGGGGAAGAGAAAAGAGAAAATAAATTTTAAGTGGCTGAGAGATTTCAAATGGAGTCAAAGGTCATTCTAGAGGTTATTCTTATTTGTTATATAGATATTCCTTTTTAGTTTTTGGTGCATTGGTATAGCTAGAAGGAAATATCTGAAACTGTTGAACTGCAACCCAGTAGCTTTGATTCTTGAAGATGATTGTGTAACTATATAGCTTATGTGGTGTGACCGTGTGATTGTGAAAGGCTTGTAGCTCACACTCCCTTTATCCAGTGTGTAGATACATAAATAGAAAAATGGTGATAAAAATTAAATGAGTAATCAAGGGTATAGGGGGATGGGATGTTATGGGTGTTCTTTTTTACTTTTATTTTTATTGTTTTTGTTTTGGAGTAATGAAAAGGTTAAAAAAAATTGTGTTGAACACACAACTACATGTTGGTGTTCTGAACAGTTGTACATTTTGGATAATTGTATGGTATGTGACTATATCTCAATAACACTGAATTATAAAAAAAATAAAGAAAGAAATGATTACAACCTGGATTTCATTTGACCCAACCTTTTAATCAAATCAGAGTAAGGCAAAGTACCTTGACCTCCACAGCTAGTTTTCAGCAGTGCTCCAAAATGATTCCCTGAAGTTCTCTCTACAACTTCAGTGTTTGACTTGTCCTATTTGAAGAATCTCTATAAAATTTGAAGTCTAGCTTGAAGTGGAGACTGTCTTCAAAACAGGAAGGCATATTGTCCAGAAGCAGCAAACTGACAAGCACTAGAATATGGATGAGCAGCTGACATCTCTGAAGGACTTTTATAGCAACCTGGGCACCCAGGTGAGGGCCACCCCTGACTCACCTCCTCTCGCATGGTCTCTCTCTCACACCCTCTCTATATATGTATTTTCAAATGTCAATTTTGCTTGGATTTTATGGTATTAATATATGTTTTAAATTAGTCTAATATATTATATTTCTTTAAGTGTATGTGTTACTCATATGATTAGTAGTTAGATGAGAATTTATTTTTAATATTTAATGTGGATTAACTTTCTATATTTCAGTGGATATTGACACTTAGTAAGTTAATCTAAGAAACCTGCAAATATTAGTTCCTGTATAAACTTAATTTTTAAATTGAATAGTCTACTGAGAAAAATATAAAACTCCAGACTTTAATGGATACTAAGTGACAGGAAGCTACATTGATCTGCCAGGATTTAAAATCCTTCAGTGAAGCATCTATAATTTGGGGATTTTAGCCAACCCATCATGAGGGAGTTGTTCAGCCATTTAATATGGGTGACTGAGTGGGTCCAATGTCTTTTCTCATTGAGAATCATTGTCCTGAATCCAGGGAAGTAAAGAATGTGGAGGACTAGAACCTTTTTGGCAATATCAAAGAGCTCTGCTGGGTCATGTTTTGGTTCCTTCTTGGGTTATTAAATACCATCTACTTCTAGTTGAAGTAAGATTGCAGATTCTGTCTAAGCCCAGGGAAACTGAGATTTTATCATTTTCTTTTCATTGTGTTAGGAAGAATGAGCCATCCGTTCATTTTCTAGGCAACTTAGACCCCACCACACCAAGGTTAGGTTGTTGGGGTGATACATTTTGATACCTTGCCTCTCTGGAACACATGTCAGCTTCTCTGTGTGTTACACAGCTGATGCTATTTATTAAATACTATGTTATTTATTCGTTGATGAGGCATTTTTTGGATAGGCTTGGCTGGCTGTGACCCATATTCTCTGATTATGACTATGGTTTTGGAGTTAATTAACTTTCTCATCCCATACAATTTAGACTTTACCATGTGCAAGGAGCTATTACAGACAGCAAGGAAACCCTGGTGAGCAAAACAAATTTTCTCTTGGCCTTGTGGACCTACAGTCATGAAATATAAAAACATTGATTTGTAACACCAGGTATTGTCAAGCTGTAAGTGTGAAGTATTAGAAGGCAAGGATGTGGTGCTTTCAGAGTATATGAGACAGAGATATTGGCCCAGGCTGAGTTAGGAGGACTTCCCTAGGAGGCAACACTTGAACCAGGAGCTAGAGGTTGAGTAGGAGTAGCCTGGGTGAAACCAGAGGAGAAGCTCTCAAGTCTGCTGGAAGAGCATGTGTGAAGGCCCCATGGTTGGGGGAATGGAATGTACAAAGGCCCCATGGTTGGGGGAAGGGCACATACAAAGGCCCCATGGTGGGAGACAGCATGGTGCATTTGTGTGGTGAGAACAGTGAGCAAGTGTGGGGAACATGGCATTGGTGAGGTGGGAGGAGACAAGACCCTGCCAGGCCTTAGAGATTGTTTTACAGATTTTTGCCTCCATCTTAAAAGCAATAAGCACCTATTGCTGGGTGTTAGCAGGGAGATGACATGGTGAGATATGTGTTCTGGAAAGGTCCCTCTCACAGTTTGGAGAATGGACAGGGAGAAGCAGAGTGGTTGTGAGCACATGGATGAGGGCATTGTTGCTGTACTGTTGGTGAAAGATGATGGAGATGTCAGCTGAAGTGGGGTGGGGCAGACTGAGTGAAATGGGTGGATTGTAGACATGTCTGGGAAGTGACAGCAGTCAGGCTTGGTGAAGGACTGGATATGGAGGTGCAGGTGAGGGAGAGATCAAGGCTGACCCCTTTGTTTCTGGTTTGCTGGCCTGGGTGAGCATAATGTCATCATGGGCTGGAGTACTGGAAGGAAAGGCTGGGATATGTAGAATGCTCAGTGTGGTGCTGGGCATGCTGGCACTTCAGGAGACTTTGAGAGGGTCTGTTGGTGATTCCAGCCCTTCCCTCAGTAGTTCACAGTGGAAAACAAAGTCTAGGCTGAAGATCTGTATTTTAGGAGTCACCTGCATAGAGAGAGAGGTTGAGGAACTGATCTGTGTTGGTGAGATCATCTTGAGAGAAAAGAGGGCCCAGACCAAGTCTGGAGGATTTACTCATTTTCAAAGAAATTTGAAGAAGATGTGCTTGGAAATAAAACTAAAATAAGAGCAGTGAAAAGTGGCAGGAAAACCAGAAGAGGGCAGTCTCCAGGCAGCCAGGGGAAAGGGTGTCTTCTGAATGAGTGTGGGCACTGGTTTGAATATTGTCAAAAGGTAGTACACTGCACTCTTAAAAATGTCCATTGGTTCTTTTGCTCTCTGAGTCACTATTGACTTAGCAGGGGGCATTTCTGTGGAGTTATGGGGCTGGTGAGGTGAAACCAAAGGATTTTTTTTTGAATGTCAGAGTCTGAGTATATTTAAGAACTGATGGGAATGATCCAATTGGGACAAAAATGTTGAGTATTCAAGAGGAAGGTATAAGTCGTGGCCAGTATGAGTTAAAAACTTTATACTGCCCAATTCAGTATGCCGTACATCATAAAATGTAATGATTAGACTGAGAAAGGTATAAACTTTTGGAAGTTGGACTGTAAATTATCTTCTTCCTGGTAGAGCCAAATCTACCAGCATAAAGCTTTATGATGATTGTGTGGGTATCTGGTCATGTCAGAGTCAGATTAGAATCATGTGGACACCTAATATCTTTTAATATAATTTAATTATCTGTCACCTAAAGTCAGCATTGAGGTGTTATTAATTTAGGGTTATGAATTTTGATTGAATTCTGGAAAAAAATAGTTCATTTTTAAGATCTGCAAAAATCAGTCCTTGAGGTATGAAGGAGTAAAATTGAACCTAGGGAAACATAAAAAAGGAATGCAGTCAATATAGGGGAATAGAAAAAAGGAATGCAATTGATATCACTTATTAACAAAATTTAGTCCTTAAACACTGTATACATCTGAGAGAATCTCATCCCATACATGACTTTTGGCTCTCATATGCAGGTAACATTGTCTGTACATGGGTGCACATAGGAGAACCGTTTCTTCCTGTATTGTGTTATGAGGCCCTTTAACACATTCTCTTGGCTTCCCCTGCTGCAGATGACTGTTCCCAGTTGTGAGGCACACCTGGAAATGTCTGGTCAGACCATGCTTTTCCAAGGCCATAACCTTCCCAGTTTCCCTGTCCTGGTCAATAAAGTAGATGGAGAGTGAGTGTTCAGCTCCAGGGCACCCATGGGCTTTATGGCAGAACATTTGTGAGATTGTGTAGCACAGTATGGGAACTGCAGTAAGAGCTGGGAAAGTGTTAGTTCACTTTACTTCCCTGTCAACCACTGTAAGAACAAAGTAACAGTTAAAGTTTATGTTTCATAGTCATTTACTGTATCCTATGGTAAGTGATTAATTGTAAAGAATATCATTGTGAAAATACTGTCATTTCCACCTTGGGTTGCTAGAATGAAGTGTGTAGCTGTTTGCTTTAAGCAGACTCCTTGATCAAAAGGATTCTGAGGATCTTCTACTCAAAATAATGGCAGGCCCTGTTCATGGGCACCATAGCTTTTTGCCAAGGACTGGCCCAGCTCTTTGCACCCACCTGCCTGGAGTTCTCACCTCATGCTCTCAACAACCTTTGAGGGTGATGCCTCTTCCAGGCTTACTCAGGGAGAAAGTGGTGGAGCCAAGACTAAAACCCAGAGTCCTGCGACTTAACCGCTGCAGTGGGGTGACCCTGTCATGCTGGCAGTGCAAGTCAGGTCTGTCTCAGGCGTTGACTCAGTCACTTGGAACTTTAGTTAATATTCTCATCCATTCCCATAGGTGTTCCCACTCTCTTTCTCCTTGTCTCCCTCTTCCCATCTCCCTCCTTTCTCTCTCTCCCTCTCCCTTTCTCCTTCTCTCCCTTTCCTCTCTCTCATTCTCTCTCTCCACCTGCCTGTCTCAAACTCTTCCCCTCCCTAACTGCCCCCAACCCCCTCCCTCTCTCCATCTCAGGTGACAGAGGGAAAGCAGGATCTGGAGAGAGCTTCATGGTTGGTCCAGAATGAAGAAAGAGGCCTCTTCTCTCTGAATGGCTTTCTGTTACTGAAATGGAATTGGTTCAGAATCCACTTCAGAAGTTTTGCTTTGTGATGTAGGCACAAAAATTGCCTGGACTAAAGTAAGCTGCCATTCAGATAAGCCCCCGAGTTATGCCAGTGTGGCCTGGGACATTCATTGGAGAAATCTAGGGATGTCATTTCCCTCCATTTCATCTAGTGAAGCCTTTTCTTTTTCCACTATTTTCCCACTTCTCTGTGTAGTCCTAGGAAAGAAGATATTTTAAAAGCAACTCTTTTTACAAGATATTTTTGTCTGGATCCCAGCACCTCCCCTGGGTGACCCTACATAGTTGCTGTGCCTTTGTGGGGCCTTAAGCCACTTTTCAGCTTTGTGTATTCAGGTTTAAGAAATGTGCATATTTCACAACATTTTAAAGTATTAGCACCTGTTCTAGTTTGCTAATGCTGCTGGAATGGATTGGCTTTTATAAAGGAGATTTATTTGGTTACAAAGTTAGAGTCTTAAGGCCATAAAGTGTCAATGTAAGTCATCAACAATTGGGTACCTTCACTGGAGGATGGCCAATGGTGTCTGGAAAACCTCTGTTAGCTGGAAAGGCAAGTGGCTGGTGTCTGCTCCAGAGTTCTGGTTTCAAAATGGCTTTCTCCCAGGATGTTCCTCTGTAGGCTGCAGTTCCTCAAAACTGTCACTCTTAGTTGCTCTTTGGGCATTTTTCCTCTCTTGGCTTCTCTGGAGCAAAAGTCTGCTTTCAACTGCTGTCTTCAAACTGTGTCTCATCTGCAGCTACTCTCTCAGCTCCTGTGCATTCAAAGCATCCCTCTTGGCTGTAGCAAGCTTGCTCCTTCTTTATGAGCTTATACAGTGCTCCAGCAATTTAATTCAGACCCACCCTGAATGGGTGGAGCAACACCTCCATGGAAATTATCCAGCTAAAAGTCTTATCCACAGTTGATTGAAGCACATCTCTATGGAAAAACCCAAAGGATTCCAAAATCTAATCAACACTAATATCTTGCCCACACAAGATTGCATCAAAGATAATGATGTTTTGGGGGACATAATACATCGAACTGGCACAGCACCTAAAAGTTATATAAAATTATTTTCAATGCAAAACTTAAATAGCATTTTCATTCCTTAACTTAACACTTTTGTTCTAAAGATTAAATATAATTATTTTCAATACAGTCATTTTCTTTACAATAAAATGTATTAGCTTAGTGTTTGTAGTGTTTAATTATTTGTAGTTAATTTCTTATAGTACTCAAAGACAACTGTAGTCAGTCAATATATAGCCACTGAGGGAAAGCAGGAAGTTCAACTGCCAAGACCTTGGTTATGGGTATTCTCTCTCTGTCTCTGTCTCTGTCTCTGTCTCTGTCTCTCTCTCTCTATATATATATGTCTCACACACATATATATACACATATATATGTATATGTGTATATAATTATACATATAATTATGTTACTGTCCTCTGCAGAGTAACACATGAAAGAAATAGCTGGGCCCTTTTCTCTTTTATAGCTGTACCACTAATAATATGGCCAGGTGTGTGTGTAAATCTTGGCTCACTTGTGGATTTGCCATTTTTATGCCATGCAATATGTGACTTAATGGTGTGAGATTTAAATGTAAACTTGAGGTCATTGGAATTACTGGTGTAAGTGTTTAAAAGCTTCAGCAGCACTAGGGTGGGTGTGCATGCACCTGTTACTTTGGGATTGTAAGAGCTCATTCACTTTAGCAGTGGAGCCTGCTCTCTCTTCTCTGATCCTGGGGACCTCCATTCTGCCTGGTCACACTTAGGAAGTCTGAGCTGAGGGGTCACTGCACCATCCAGCCTTGTCTCTTTGCATATGATGGTGATTGTAAGACCAAAGCTTAGACTTGCTAGTTCTCCTCTGATTTACATAATATGAAATACTTTATGTGTTTGTACAACAGATTCAGAGTTAAATCACCTACTCACAGGATATAATCCTTGTAAATAAACATGGTGCACACCAATAGTTTCCTCTTGTCATCCAAGAGATGAATTTGTTTTGAGTTTTTTAGAATCATGAGTTTCTTGATATTTCTCTTTGGCCAACACATATTCACTGGAAATGAAATTGATTTGTTGTGTCCAAGGCACTGATGAAGATAATTGGTGGGTGTGTAATAAATGGAATTTATACTTAAATGAAAAAATTGCATTTCCCACATTTGAATGTTACAGTCTTTAGCATTTGCATTAACATTTTAGTTTTGTTTTGGAACTAAGAACTCCCACCATGTTAGTAAATTGTGGAGTTTTGTAAACCTTGAAAACACTGTAAACTCTCTAGGGAGTCATGTGTACCACAGAATGCATATAAGTAGGCCATCACACCTGCTGAGAGAGTTTACAAAGTTAAGGTTGCATAAAGTTTTACAATGCTCCAAAATATTATGTGGGCCACTGTATGTTTATTTTCTAGAATTCCCTGAAGGACCTGGAGAAGAGGAGGGCAGACTTGCAGGCCATGGTGGAGATCAGTGCTGCACTGCAGGTCCTGGTGGAGGGTGGTGCTGTGGCCCTGTGGGTGAGGCTGGGCATGCTGGGTGCTGGCTGTGGCCACATGTGCACCTGGAACAAGGAGTGGTGTGATACCTTTACGGTACATGTCTGCTGCTGCCAAGGCCAGTCACTCCTCTCCTTTCCCCTGTTTAAACTAACATAGCTTTGGTCAGAATTCCAAATCTTATTCTCTGCCTGTAGGAAGGACTTGGACTTCTTTTTCATGCATAACATCATTAGATGATATTTGATTCTTCTTTTAAAAAGATATTCACAGTGTCTCCACTAAGGAATAAAATATTTCCAATATATGTAGAAATGTGTATTTCAGTGTAAGTAGGTGCACCTTATTGTTTCATTTTAAGGCTTGAACAGCACATCCAGTGTTCCTACTCCTACAAGTTGTCTGAACCTGCCATGTTTCCATTGTTTCAGTAACAGCACACTGGATGAGAGTGCCAGCAGCTGGTGGCCCAAATAAAATTTTGACTCCTACTTTGTTTACCTGGGTGACATCAGTCTGGTTACTTAAACTGTCTTCAAGCCTCATTTCTTCTCATCTGTAAAAAGGGCAATGTTAGAATTTCTACGACATAGGTTTTTGATAATTTCATGACACAAAACATGGAGAGCTCTTCCGTACATGTTCTTGAAACATCCAGTTTTAGAAATTTCTGGTATGATTATGATAACAGTTCCTTGTAGTATGCATGTTAGACTTTTGTTTTACCACTAGATTGTTAATTGTTTCATGGAAAGGGTGGCCGTTATTATTTTTTTTTAACTTTGTTACTGTCATTTTTACTTACATACTGTCACTTTACTTACAACTCTGTTGTAACTTCAAGGTGTAAAAAAGATAATTACATTTCACATAATGTAGTAAGCATAAAAATAAGGTTTTAAAGGAAAGCAGGATTCAGTGGTGAAATGTCTTTGACAATATTTTTCTTTTAACAAGGAAAAAAAAAAGCAACAGCAGAAAAGGTTATAGGCCTTACCTGTTATCAAGAAGTTTACACCCCAACATTTAGATTCCCACAGTGATCACATTCTTTGGGATCCCTTCTTTTTTTTTTTTATTGAGATTGTTCACATACCATACAAGTATCCAAACATCCAAAGTGTACAATCAGTTGCCCCTGGTACCATCATACAGCTGTGCATCCATTACCACACTTAATTATTTTAAATAATTCAATTTTATTGAGATATAGTCACATACCATGCAGTCATACAAAGTGGACAGTCAGTTGTTCAAAGTACCACCATATAGTTGTGCATCCATCACCAAAATTAATTTTTGAACATTTTCATTACCACACACACAAAAGTAATGAGAATAAAAATTAAAGTGAAAAAGAACATTAACGTAAAAGAGAACACTGGGTGCTTTTTTGTTTTGCCCCCATTTTTCTACTCATCCATCTATACACTGGACAAAGGGGAGTGTGGCCTATATGGCTTTCCTAATCACATTGTCACCCCTCATAAGCTACATTTTTATACAATTGTCTTCAAGGTTCAAGGGTTCTGGTTTGTAGTTTGATAGTTTCAGGTGTTTATTGCTAGCTATTCCAATTCATTAGAACCTAAAAAGGGTTGTCTATATTGTGTGTAAGAGTGCCCACCAGAGTGACCTCTTGGCTCTTTTGGAATCTCTCAGCCACTGAAACTTCATTTCATTTCACATCCCCCTTTTGGTCAAGAAGATGTTCTCCATCCCACGATGCTGGGTCCAGTTTCCTCCCTGCGAGTCATATTCCATGTTGCCATGGGTATTTACACCCCTTGGTGTCAGACCCACATAGTGGGGAGGGCAGTGATTTCATCTGCCAGGCTGGCTTAGCTAGAGAGAGAGGGCCAAATCTGAGCAACAAAGAGGAACCCAGGAGGAGACACTTAGGCACAACTATAAGCAGGCCCAGCCTCTCCTTTGCAGTAACAGTCTTCCCAAGGGCAAGTCCCATGGTTGAGGGCTCAACCCATCAAACCAACAGTCCTCAATGTCTGTGAGTACATTAGCAACCAGTGAGGTGGGGAAGCCCAACACCACTGCATTCTCCTCCAGCAATGTTCACATTAGTGGTAGCATATAATATTTCTCTTTTTGTGCCTGGCTTATTTCACTCAGCATTATGTCTTCAAGGTTCATCCAAGTTGTAATATGTTTCACAACATCGTTCCTTCTTACTGCTGCATAGTGTTCCATTGTGTGTATATACCACATTTTATTTATCCACTCATCTGTTGAAGGACATTTGGGTTGTTTCCATCTCTTGGCAATTGTGAATAATGCTGCTACAAACATTGGCGTGCAGATATCTGTTCACATCAATGCTTTCAGATCTTCCGGTTATATACAGAGTAGTGCAATTGCTGGATCGAAGGGTAACTCTATATCTAGTTTTCTAAGGAACTGCCAGAATGACTTCCAGAGTGGCTGAACCATTCTACAGTCCCACCAACAATGAATAAGAGTTCCAATTTCTCCCCATCCTCTCCAACATTTGTAGTTTCCTGTTTGTTTAATGGCAGCCATTCTAATCGGTGTTAGATGGTATCTCATTGTGGTCTTAATTTGCATCTCTCTAATAGCTAGTGAAGCTGAACATTTTTTCATGTGTTTCTTGGCCATTTGTATTTCCTCCTCAGAGAACTGTCTTTTCATATCTTTTGCCCATTTTATAATTGGGCTGTCTGTACTATTGTCATTGAGTTGTAGGATTTCTTTATATGTGCAAGATATCAGTCTTTTGTCAGATACATGGTTTCCAAAATTTTTTTTTTTCCCATTGAGTTGGCTGTCTCTTCACCTTTCTGACAAATTCCTTTGAGGTACAGAAAATTCTAAGCTTAAGGAGTTCCCCTTTATCTGTTTTTTTCCTTGTTGCTTGTGCTTTGAGTGTAAGACCTTGGAAGTGACATCCTAATACAAGGTCTTGAAGATGTCTCCCTATGTTATCTTCTAGGAGTTTTATGGTACTGACTTTTATGTTGAGGTCTTTGATCCACTTGGAATTAATTTTTGTGTAGGGTGTGAGGTAGGGGTCCTCTTTCATTCTTTTGGATATGGATATCTAACTCTCCCAGCCCCATTGTTGAAAAGACTATTATGTCCCAGTTTAGTGGCTTTGGGGCCGCAGATCTGAGGGTCTACCTCTAAATTCTCAATTTGATTCCATTGATAGTGGCTTTGGGGCTGCAGATCTGGGGGTCTACCTCTGAATTCTCAATTCGATTCCATTGATCAATATATTGGTCTTTGTGCCAGTACCATGCTGTTTTGACTACTGTGGCTTTATAGTAAGCTTCAGAGTCAGGGAGTGTAAGTCCTCCTGCTTCATTTTTCTTTTTTGGTGTGTTTTTAGCGATTCGAGGCATCTTCCCTTTCCAAATAAATTTGATAACTAGCTTTTCGAAGTCTGCAAAGTAGGTTGGAATTTTTATTGGGACTGCATTGAATTTGTAGATGAGTTTGGATAGAATTGACGTCTTAATGACATTTAGCCTTCCTATACATGAACATGGAATACTTTTCCATCTTTTAAGGTCACTTTCTATTTTTTTTAGTAGAGTTATGTAGTTTTCTTTGTATAGGTCTTTTACATCTTTGGTTAAGTTTATTCCTAGGTACTTGATTTTTTTAGTTGCTCTTGAAAATGGTATCTTTTTCTTGAGTGTCTCTTCACTTTGTTCATTTCTAGTGTATAGAAACATTACTGACTTTTTTGCATTTATCTTGTATCCCACTACTTTGCTAAATTTGTTTATTAGGTCCAGTAGCTGTATCATCAATTTCTCAGGGTTTTCCAGATATAAGATCATATCATCTGCAAACAATGACAGTTTTACTTCTTCCTTTCCTGTTTGGATGCCTTTTATTTCTTTGTCTTGCCAGATTCCCTTGGCTGGCATTTCTGGCACAATGTTGAATAACAGTCGTGACAGCGGGCATTGTTGTCTCATTCCTGATCTTAAAGGGAAGGCTTTCAGTCTCTCACCATTGAGTACTATACTGGCTGTGGGTTTTTCATATATGCTCTTTATTGTATTGAGGAAATTTCCTTCAGTCCCTAACTTTTGAAGTGTTTTTATCAAAAAGTGATGTTGGATTTTGTCAAATGCTTTTTCAGCATCTATTGAGATAACCATTTGATTTTTTTCTTTTGATTTGTTAATGTGTTGTATTACATTGATTGATTTTCTTATGTTCAACCATCCTTTCATGCCTGGAACAAACCCCACTTGGTCATGGTGTATGATTTTTTTAGCGTCTTTAGATTTGATTTGCAAGTATTTTGTTGAGAATTTTTGCATCTATATTCATTAGGGAGATTGGCCTGTAGTTTTCCTTTCTTGTGGCATCTTTGCCTGGTTTTGGTATTAGACTGATGTTAGCTTCATAAAATTCATTAAGTAGTGTTCCATTTCTTCAGTGTTTTCAAAGAGTTTAAGTAAGATTGGTGTTAGTTCTTTTTGGAAAGTTTGGTAGAATTCCTCTGTGAAGCCATCTGACCCTGGGCATTTATTTGTGGCAAGTTTTCTGATCACTGATTGGATCTCTTTGCTTGTGATTTGTTTTCGAGGTCTTCTATTTCTTCTCTGGTCAGCCTACATTGTTCATATGTTTCCAGGAAATTGTCCATTTCCTCTACATTATCCAGTTTGTTTTCATACGGTTCATAGTATACTTTTATAATTTTTTAAATTTCTTTGGGATCCGCAGTAACGTCACCTTTCTCATTCATTATTTTGTTTATATGGGTCTTCTCTCTTTTAGATTTTGTCAGTCTAGCTAGAGGCTTGTCAATCTTGTTGATCTTCTCAAAGGACCAAGTCTTGGTGTTATTTATTCTCTATTGTATTTTCTTTATTGTTCTCTGTGTCATTTATTTCTGCTTTAATCCTTGTTATTTCTTTTCTTCTACTTGGTTTAGAATTAGTTTGCTATTCATTTTCTAGCTTCTTCAGTTGCTCCATTAGTTCTGTGATTTTAGCTCTTTCTTCCTTTTTGATGTATGCACTTAGTGCTATAAACTTTCCCCTCAGTACGGCTTTTGCTGCATCCCATAGGTTTTGATATGTTGTGTTCTCATTTTCATTCATTTCTCTATATTTAGCAATTGCTCTTCCTATTTCTTCTTTAACCCACTGATTGTTCAGGAGTGTTTTGTCTAACCTGTAGGTATTTGTGAAGTTTCTAAGTCTCTGATGGTTATTGACTTCTAATTGTATTCCATTGTCATCAAAGAATGTGCTTTGAATAATTTAATTTTTTTTAAATTTATTGAGGCTTGTTTTATGTCACAGCATATGGTCTATTCTGGAGAAAGTTCCATGAGCACTAGAGAAGAATGTGTATCTGGGTGATTTGGGATGTAATGTTCTATATATGTCTGTTAAATCCAATTCATTTATCAGATTGTTTAGGTTTTCAATTTCCTTGTTGGTCTTCTGTCTGGTTGATCTATCTATAGAAGAGAGTGATGTGTTGTGGTCTCCTACAATTATTGTGGAAACATCAATTGCTTCCTTTAGTTTTGCCAGTGTTTGTTTCATGTATTTTGTGGCACCATGATTGGGTGCATAAACATTTATGATTGTTATTTCTTCTTGTTGAACTGTCCCTTTTATTAGTATGTAGTGGCCTTCTTTGTCTCTCATAGCATCCTTGCATTTAAAGTCGATTTTATCTGAGATTAATACTGCTACTCCTGCTTTCTTTTGGCTATAGCTTGCATGTAATATTTTTTCCCATCCTTTCACTTTCAATTTCTTTGTGTCCCTGTGTCTAAGATAAGTCTCTTGTATGCATTTTGATCCTCTCTGCCAATCTATATCTTTTAATTGGAGAGTTTTATCCATTTACATTCAACATTATTACTGTGAAGGCATTTCTTGAATCAGCCATCCTATCATTTGGTTTGCCAGATATATTTTTCCCTCTCTCTGTTGTCCTTCAATGAACCAATATTGAATCTCTTTAGTACTTAACCTTTCTCCATCTCTCTCTCTCCTTTCTTTGTTTCTCTGCTGGTCGGGCTCCCTTTAGTATCTGAAGATGGGCAGATCTTTTATTAGCAAAATCTCTCAAAATTTGTCTGTGAAAAATTTAAGCTCTTCCTCAAATTTGAAGGAGAGCTTTGCTGGATAAAGAATTCTTGGTTAGCAATTTTTCTCTCTCAGAGTTTAAAATATGTCATGCCATTGCCTTCTCACCTCCATGGTGGCTGTTGAGTAGTCACTACTTGGTCTTATGTTGTTTCCTTTGTATGTGTTGAATTGCTTTTCTCTTGCTGCTTTCAGAACTTGCTCCTTCTCTTCAGTATTTGACAGTCTGATCAAAATATGTCTTGGAGTGGGTTTATTTGGATTTATTCTATTTGGAGTTTGCTGGGCATTTATGCTTTGTGTATTTATGTTGCGTAGAAAGTTTGGGAAGTTTTCCCCAGCAGGTTCTTTGAATACTCTTTCTAGACCTTTACCCTTCTCTTCACCTTCTGGGACACCAATGAGTCTTATATTTGGATGTTTTGTTTTATCTATCATATCCCTGAGGTCTGTTTCCATTTTTTTTGATTTTTTCCCCATTCTGTTTTTTGTTCTTTCATTTTCCATTTTGTCATCCTCCAGGTCACTGATTCATTGTTCAGCTTCCTCTAGTCTTGTACTATGAGTATCCAGAATCTTTTTAATATGGTCGACAGTTACTTTTATTTCCATAAGATCATCTATTTTTTTTATTTACTCTTGTAATTTCTTCTTTATGCTCTTCTAGAGTCTTCTTCATGTCCTTTATATCCTGTGCCATGCTATAATTGTTTGTCTTTAGTTCTTTGACTAATTGCTCCAAGTACTGCATCTCCTCTGATCTTTTGACTTGGGTGTGTGGATTTGTGTTATCCATATCATCTGTTTTTTTCATATGCTTTAAAATTTTCTGTTGTTTTTGGCCTCTTGGGCATTTGATTAACTTGATAGGGTTCTTTTAGGGTATGTAGGCTAATTCAAAGACTAATCTCTAATTTGTCAGATCTACCACTTCGTGGTGTACACTTTCTCTAACCAGCAGGTGGCATCCACGAGCCACCTATTCCCCTCAAGCCAGTTCTCCCCAACATTGTCTTTGTGGTGTATGGGGGTCTTATTCTTGTGGGGGTCCATTGGTGCACCAATTTTGTGTGTTGTTAGTGCTGTCCACCCTGAATATGGGGCGTGTGTCTGAGTGGTTAGGGAGGGAGAGCGGCTTTAATAATCAAATCTCCCAGGTGTTCCTGGAGTTTTAAGGCTGTTGCAAGAGTCTAAACCTTCAGTTCAGACTCACCACAGATTGTCTCTGCCACTGACCCACAAGTCCTTGGTATTGACATATGGTCCCTGGGATTTCTGAGTGGGTCCCTCTTCCAAACCGTGCCCTCCTAGGACCTCTGCTGAGGGAAGGCTGTGATGCATCATAAGTACGCACCATCCCTCAAGGGAAGTTCTGGGCCACCAGGCCATGTAGAGGTGTTCCCAGCCTGCTGAAAGGATGGCTGCATGTGGCGTGTTAATTTCCCCCTTTACGCACAGCTCCACCTTCCTAGCTCTGGGACAATTAGTTGTGTGTGCATGAAAGGCTATTGTTCATGCCTGATATTGTGTGGTGTGTGTGTGATGCTGGAAACACTTCCTGTCAAACTGGATTTTTCAGCGTGGCTCTGGGCTGTGGTGCTGGTGCCAGGTAGAAGCATTCCCAGCCTGCAGGAAGATGGCTGTAAGGGGCGTGGTTATTTTCCCCTTTTGCCTCACCTCTGCCTTCCTCACTCTTGAGTCAATTAGCAGCAAGTTCACGAAAGGCTGTCATCCATGCCAGATATTGAGGCGTACCCACAGCCCATTCCTGCTGTGCCTCACTGTGCAGTTCTCGCTGCTGTATTCACAGCCACTTTTGATTTTTTTTTAAAAAGAAATAGTCCGACTCCAAATGCCAACCCACAGTTTCCCCACACCACAGAGTGGCTGCCAGATATTCACCACCCTTACTCACTCATTTCAGAATGCAGACTCCTGGTTTCACCAAGTGCAGGGTCTCTGTGAATTTAGCAGACCTTGTCCAGCTGGTGCATCACTGGAATGCCACAATTAATATTTTTTTCAATTTTTAGAACATTTTCACTACTCCAGAAAAGAAATAAAGACAAAAAAAGGAAACTCAAATCCTCCCATAACCCTAAACACCCCCCTTCATTATTGACTCGTTGTATTGATATAGTACCTTGTTACTGTTGATGAAAGAATGTTAAAATACTGCTAACTGTGGTATAAAGTTTGCAATAGGTATATATTTTTTTCCTGTATGCTCCTCTGTTATTAGCTTCTAGTTATAGTGTCATACATTTGTTCTAGTTCATAAAAGAGATTTCTAATATTTGTACAGTTAATCATGGACATTGCCCACAAGATTCACTGTTTTATACATTCCCATCTTTTGACCTCTAACTTTCCTTCTGATGACATTTATGACTGTGAGCTTCCCCTTTCCACCACATTCACACAGCATTCAGCACTATGAGTTATTCTCACAATGTGCTAGCATCACCTCTGTCCATTTCCAAATGTTTAAGTAAAACCTAGTTGAATATTCTGCTAGTAAGCAACCACTCCCCATTCTTTTGCCTCATTCTATATCCTGGTAACTTCTATTTCATGTCTTTGAGTTTACATATTATAATTAGTTCATGTCATTGAGACCCTGCAATATTTGTCTTTATATATCTGTCTTATTTCACTCAATATACTGCCCTCAAGGTTTCTTCATCAACTTGTTTTTTAAAAGACAGTTTTGTTCACAAACCATGTATTCTTTCCTAAGCCAACAATCAATGGTTCTCTGTGTAGTCACGTATTTATGTATTCACCACCATCACCACTATCTCTGTAAGGACATCTCCATTTCCTCCCCATTTAATTTTAATAGTGATTTTCTGTCCATCTTTTTCTAACAATGAATAAATGGCAACCCTGCCCTCTCTCACCATGGAGTTTTCATTGATAACTGTCATTTCTTTTCTCTGACATATCTAAGGTGACTTTTACCAAATTCATAGAATTACCAGGTGATGGTTAGAGACAAAGATGAGTTCTAGTTTATTTGAGCATTTATTCCAAATAGTCAGGATGTGTAGGGCAGTGAAGATCCTGGGCTTCAATTTTGCTAGATTTACGTCCAGGTTCTGTGACTCACTATTTCCCTAACCTGGGGAAATCGCTGAATTCCCTTTGTACAAAATGGGAATAAAAGTGCATATCTAACAGGATTGCTAAACATTGAATACAAATATGTATTTCAGATTCTTGGCTCATAGAACATATTCCCTATGAATTTTATATAATCATTTTTTGTTATTTGTAGCTTAATTCCACATTCTATATTATAGATTTGCAATTAATTTCCATTAACACTTTTCTTCTTTTTTTTTAGTTTTCTTTAGCCTGTAAACATAATTCCTAAAAGTTGTTAATTTCTTCATCCCTCTCCCTCCTTTTTTTGTGTCAAGTTCCTACTTCTTGCCTTAGTGTCAACAACTTTGCTCACTTTTAACCTGCTTAACTGCTTGCTTCTGTTTTCAGACTGGTTCTCTCAATCACATTTTTTTTCCTGCTTCAGGAAATATTACTGACTCTTTGCTGAATGCATGGCTAAGCACTGGCAGTGCTGAGGTAGGAAAACAAAGGCCCTGCCCCCTATGCACCTAAAGGCTATGAAGCTGGAAGAGTCTCAATCCATATTTAGCCACTCTTTCATATTCCTGTGCTTGTTTGAATCTATTATGTACCACATAAAAAGGCATGGTATTTAATGCAGTCTTGTGGGGGCAGACCTATTGTGGGTAGGATCTTTTGATTAGGTTGTTTCCATGTAGATATGACCTACTCAACTGTGGGTGATACATTTTGATTAGATTATTTCCATGGAAGTGGAATCCCACCTATTCAATGTGGATCTTAATTAGTTTACTGGAATCCTTAAGAGAGTTCAGGGGCCAACACAGACACAGACACTTGGAAATGCAGACAGAAGTACATTTGGAAGTGGCCGAGGTAAAAGTTGAAGCCCAGAGTTTGCCCCACAGAAACTGAGAGAGGGCACTTAGAAATGCCTTGGAAGATGCTTAGGGAGAAATGCCTTGGGAGAACAGGCAAGGATGCACAGGATCTGAGACAGAGAAGCTAAGAGAGACAGAAGCCCAGAGACATTTTGGAGAAAGCCATTTTAAAACCAGAACCTAGGAGCAAGTAACCAGCAGATGCCAGCTGCATGTGTTCTAAGCTCTCTGAGGTGTTCCAGATGCCATCAGCCTTTCTTCAATGAAGATACCCCCATGTTGATGCCTTACTTTGGACAATTTTTTGGCCTTATATCTGTAAATTTGTAACATGATAAATCCCCTTTATAAAAGCCAATCCCTTTCTGCTGTTTTGTATAACAGCAGCTTTAGCAAACCAGAACACTTCCTTAAGTGGGATTTTAAAAATACAACCAAAGTGTGGTGTGGGGGGCCCAAATGGAATTGTTTCCAATATAAAACTGAGCAATAAGGGAGACAAACTGTCCTTTTATTATTTTTAAGAGTTTTATTGTATCATGCTGTAAATAGAATAAATTTGAAAAGTGTTTAACCACAGCTGTGCATTTTTAAGAATGAGTTTCATCCACAGAGGAAGAGCTTTGCAAGGAAACTCTTCTTTAAATTCAGCATCCAGTGCTGCTATTTGTGGGCACTTTGAGTCTCTTAGATTATTGTCTTAACTATTTCATGGGATTGAGTCAGCATTTTTAATAAAAGGATATTAATAAAAGGATTAATATCCTTTCTAAAACTTCCAGAACCAGGTGAAAACACTTGATAGAAACATGGCTCCCATAAGCACCTGACTTTATCAAGTGGAGGCTCTGTTGGAAAAGATCAAAAAGAAAACAGTGAGTTAATGTAAGGGGATCATGCAGGTAGCCAGCAGGGTGGATGGCAGTGCCTCTGGGAGTGGGCATTGGCAGGGGGTGCCCATTTGTGGATGTGTCCTTCCCACACAGCAGAACACATGGCCTTTGTGTAGGTGGGAACGACTGAGGTGATGATGAGTCTCATACTTGGGTTGAAGGTGCTGTAACAAGACATTTATTTAAACTGCCTTTAATTCTGAGTGGGTGTCAGTCCATGTTGGGCTTTGATTTTCCCCACATGATGGCTTTGTGTTTTCTTACATCTAGCATTTACTGTCAGAGCTGGATGATGCTGGCCTCCAAGTGGAGAAGGTCCACAGCAAAGCCCTCATTTTGATGAACACTGGAGGGGTCTCCAGCAGGCAATTGGTCAAACCCAAGCTACCTGAACCTAACAGAAACTTTGAGAAGGTGTCTCAGCATATCGGAATTGCCAAAGTAAGTAATTTTATCATATAAAACTATTTTCCCTGTGTATATGAATCTAAATGGTATATGATGATACACCATGGTCATCAAACTTTTAAAAATTAAAATGATATGCATGCTTTTCTTGAATGATGCACTTGTCCTCACTTATTTGAGATTGTGGAGATAATGGAGATAAAAGGAATCAGTATTGAAGAAAATAACCCACTTGAGAAAACATTTCAAAGTCTCAATTGGATGTTAAAATTAATTATGAAATGAGAATAATTCCCAAGCTAGACTTGATTTCTTTTTGCCTTTCCAATGGGAGATTATAGTGTTTTAGCTTTCATTTTTAAATAGTTTCATTGAGATGTATTCATATACCAGATAATCATCCAAAGTGTATAGTCAGTAGTTCACAGTATCATACTGTGTTGATATGAATAGCTGTGCGGTAATCCCCACAATCAATTTTTGAACATTTTAATTACTTCCAAAAAAAAGTAAGAATAAAAATAAATTTAAAAACTATGGCCAAAACATCCAATACCCTTATCACCCACCTATTATTGATATATTTTTTATTTGTTTTCTTAGTCATCTGTCCATACACCAGATGAAAGGATTGTGAATCGCAAGGTTTATTTTCAATTTAAAAAGTCACACCTTAAGAGCTAAATATTTATACAATCATCTTCAAGAATCAAAGATACTATATTATAGTTCAACAGTTTCAGGTTTTTCCTACCAGTTACTCCAATATACTAAAAACTACAATGGGATATCTATATAATGCATAAGAGTAACCTACAGAATGACCACTCGACTCTATTGTAAATCTCTCAGCCACTGAAACTGTATTTTGTCTCATTTCTCTTCCCAATTTTGGTCCAAGAATCCTTTTTCAATCCCATGATGCCAGGAACAGGCTCATCTGATGAGTCATGTCCTGCATTTCCAGGGAGACTTATACCTCTGGGAGTCATGTCCCACATAGTGGGGAGGGCAGTGAATTTACCTGCAGAGTTGGCTTACAGAGAGAGGCAACATGTGAGCAGCAAAAAGAGGTTCTATTTTGACTTTTATGACTCTTAGGCATAATTATACATAGGTGTATCTTCTCCTTTGCAGGAATACATTTCATAAGGGCAAGTCCCAAGATTGAGGGCTTGGCCTATTATGTTGGTAGTCACCAGTGCTGGTGAGAATAACAGGAATAACCCAGGTGGGGAAGTGGAATATTTCTGCATTTCCCCCTAATCACTCAAGGGGGCTTTACAAATACTTTTTTATTCTCTGCCTAAATTGCTCTGGGATGTATCAGAGCATCACACTAACCTGTACAAACTAACAAGGTCTCACACCATATTCAAGGTTCCATTCATTATGGTGTTAAGTAAACGGACCATACAAGTTAAATTAGATAGTGTGCTACAGAAAATATAAATTTTGCACCAAATAAACATCTCTTCTTTTGGTCTCATACAGAAGTTGAAGTTTTAAAACACTGTCAGTATCATCCTTTATACTTCATTCATATCTCTAATTGAAGTCTGACCTCTTTTCAGCTTTTCTAACAGTTGCTGTATGGGGTAATACTGACTTCCATAGCTGCAGAACTCTAGTTCTGAGTCTCAAGTGTCACACAGATACCCAGAGTCCCAGGGAATGACCAAGTTATTCACAGGAGCCCAGCATTTTAGAACTTAGAAATAACTGTAAAATATCAGGGAGAAATATTTCTGCTGTAAGAGCTTGTAACCTAGGAACCTTTACAGTTAGCCTTCCCCTGATAACCTGTGATTTCAGATTCAATTCTCAGAGTTTGCACATTATATTTAGTCCTTTTAGTGAGGTATTATAATATTAGCCTTTTTGTTTCTGGCTTATTTCACTCAACATACTGTCCTCAAGTTTCACTCATATAGTTGCATGCCTGACAACTTTCTTCCCTATTGCAGCTGCTCAGTCTTCCATTTAATGCACACACATTTCACCCTTCTGTTCATCTGCCAATGAACCTTTAGGCCACCACAATCCATTGCAGATCATGAATCCTGCTGCCATAAATACCAGTGTGGGTGTGTTCATTCATGTCCCTGTTTTCAGTTCTTCCATGAATATACCTAACAACAGGGTCACAGGATCATATGATAACCCTATACTTGGCCTTCTGTGAAACCACCACACTGCTCTCCAGATGGACTGCAATATTGTATTTCCCTACCAACAGTGAATAGGTACATCCCTTTCTCCACATGTTGTCCAGCACTTGTATCTTTCTGTTTATTTTTAAACAGTATTATTCACACACCATACAATCCATCCCAAGTAAACAGTCAATAGTTCCTGGTATAATCACATCTTTATACATTCATCATCACAATGTATATGAGAACTTTTCCATTTCTTCTGCAAAGAAAGAGGAGGGAAAAAATGAAGAATAAGAAATGAACAATAAAATAAAATGAAAAGGAGAAACAACAATAGCATGAAGAATCCCATACCCTCTCATACTGACAGCTTTTATATACTGTCTTTGTTACATTCATGGAAATATATTACAATGTTACTGTTAACCATAGGCATCACTTTGCATTATTGTATTTTTCCATTTACCATCCCATTTTTAACGTCTTGCAATGTTGACATACATTTGTGCTTCTTCATCTAAAAACACTCTTATATTTGTACATTTAATCACCATTGGGGTCCACTCTAGTTTTCATGAAGTTATACAGTCCCAATCCTTATCTTCTATCTTTCCTCCTGGTGTTATACATACCACTAGCCGCCTTCCAACTCTATTCATACTCACCTTTGTTCGATGAACTTACAACATGGTGCTGCATCTACCATTTTTTCTTTTGGATTTTACATATCCTATCTTATTTTATTTTTATTTTTTTCTCTCATTTTACCCTTGCTGATAGCCTTCATTTCTATAGTATTCTCCAAACATCTCTCTCTTGTCTTTTACTATCAGCCTGTAATACTCCCTTTATTATTTCTTGTAGAGCACATCTCTTGTTCACAAACTCTCTCAGTGTCTGTCTGTCTGAAAATATTTTAAACTCTCCCTCCTTTTTGAAGGACAGTTTTGCTGGATATAGAATTCTTGGTTGGCAGTTTTTCTCTTTCAGTATCTTAAATATATTGTCCCATTGCCTTCTCGCCTCCATGGTTTCAGCTGAGAAATCTGCATGTAGTTTCATTGAGCTTTCATTGAATGTGATGGATCACTTTTCTCTTGCTGCTTTTAGAATTCTCTCTATGTCTTTGTCTTTTGACAATCTGATTAGCAAGTGTCTTGGAGTAGGTCTATTCAGACCTATTCTGTTTGGGGTATGCTGTGCTTCTTGAATCTGTCATGTTATGTCTTTCCTAAGAGATTGGGAATTTTCATTGATTAATTCCTCTATTATTGTTTCTGCCCCTCTTCCCTTCTCTTCTCCTTTTGGGACACCACTGACACTTATATTCATGGGCTTCATGATGTTGTTCAATTCCCTGAGACCCTGGTCACGTTTTTCCATTCTTCACCCTTTCTGTTCTTCTGTGTGTAGGATTTCTTGTATCCTGTCCCATAGTTCAATAATCCTTCTGTCTCTTCAGACCTGCTTTTGTAAATCTCCATTGTGTTTTTCTTCTCTTCTCTTGTGCCTTTCATTCCCATGATTTCTGACAATTGTTTTACAAATTTTTAAGTTCTTCCTTATGTTCTCCCAGTGTCTTCTGTATATCCTTTATCCCTTTTTCCATGTCTTCCCTCAATTCATTTATTTGATTTTGAAATGATATAACATGTTTGAACATCTTTAGCTTTTTAAACTCCTCTATCTCCTTTGAAGGGTAAGTTTGTTCCTTTGACTGAGTCATGTCTTCATTTATCTTAATGTGACTCATAACTCTTTTTGTTGGTGTCTAGACATCTGGGTTTCCTTCATTCATTTATTCTAGATGTCATGTACACTCATTTACTTAGGGTTTTCTAGTTGGTTGGCTTTATTCTCTATCTGTTCTTCGGCATTCAGTTCAACTTTTTCTTGACCTCTAGCATAGCTTCTGTTTAATTGATGAGAATTTTTCAGCTGTTATTTTGATTCCTGTCTTGCCTCAATGGCACCTTTTTTTAGGAGGATCTACCCTGAGATAATCAACTGCAAGCAGATTTTCCCAGACCAAACAGGCCCAGGTTTCAGGAAGAAGGTGTAATCAGCATCAAATTTCCCTGAGGATGAGACTCAGCACATTGTCAGACTTTCCTGTGAAGCCTCTAGAATCTGTGCATTTCCTTTGCTGCCCAGCAGGTGGCATTTGTCAAACTACAGCTCCCCCACTTCCATAAAAGGTGTGGTGCCTTTAATTTTCCGCAGACTATGTCCTTGTCAGGGACCAAGGGTGAGTCAAAAGCCAAGCTGAAGCGGTTCCTTTTTTTTTTTTTTGTCCATCCCCTGTGGTCTGAATTCTCTGAAGGAGGGCCACCACTTCAGCTATGCCCCACTCCCTTTTCTTGGGAAAGATACACCCTTCAGGGAATTATTTCCTTCACTTGACTCCTTACTTTGTCTGACAGACCTACTTAACTCCACCTATGCTTGGGCCAGCACTGATAATTGAAAATGCATGGGGCTTTTTCTAATGAGCTGCTTAGAATAGTTTAAAAAATGAGGGGGGGGGGGTAAAAAGAAATCCCCTTTTCAGAAACAATCCACAGACCCCCAGTTTCATGAGTCAACAGCAGGAGTTGTTAGCCAGCTCTATGTACCCCTTTTCTTAGAGCACAGCCCTTTTCCAGTATTGTGAACTTGGACAACTCCAAAAGCCTCTGTTTTTATTTATTTATTTTTCTGACAGCCCCTCTTCCTCTTTGCCAGAAGAGACCTTAGGATTTGTTTCTTCCTTGCTCTGCATTTATCTGTGCTTGGAGATTCTATTCAGCATTCCAAATGTGTTAATTAAAACATGATTGGAACTTGGTTGTGCCCTTGCTCCTAGTAGAGACTCTTTTTTTTCCCACAGGAGAGTTTTCCAACTCAGCTTCCATGCCAGTGGGGAAGGGTTGTCAGCCTCTCCCTTTTGGGGGTACTTTACTTATGGTTCTATGTTGTGGTTTCAACAATTTCACCACTTCTAGACTGATGTATGATGTATGTCCAGTCACAGAAATCCCTGAAACAGTTGTTCCAGACTATTTACTAGTTCTATCTGGCTGTTTATTAGATGCTCTAGAGGACTAACTAAATTCCACGCCTCACTGTGCCGCCATATTGCCCCACCCATCTCCCTCACTTTTGATGGTAAGCTTTGCTGGATAGAGAATTATTGGCTGGTAATTTTTCTCTCATTATATTAAATGTATAATATGATTGTCTTCTCACTAAAGTATTGTCCAATGAGAAATCAGCATGTAGACTTATTTGCCTTCCATAGTAGATGGTGAATCACTATTTTCTTGCTGCTTTCAGAATTTTCTCTTTCTTTGGCATTTGAATCTGATTACTATTTGTCTTGGAGAGGGTGTGTTCAGATTTATTCTTTTTTGAGTATTTTGGGCTCCTTGGGTTTGCATATTTATGTTCCTTATAAGGGTTGGGAAATTTTCATCCATTTCCTTGACTATTCTTCGCAGTGTTTTTCCCTTCTCTTCTGCTTCTGGGACACCCATGATGTGTATCTTTGTGCACTTCAAGTTGTCAGTCATTTTCCTGAGTCCCTGTTCAAATTTTTTCCAATTCTCTCCATCTTTTCTTTTTTCTGTTCAAATTTGATTACCCTGTCTTCTAGCTCACTGATCCTTTCTTCTGCCTCTTCAGATATGCTGTTGTGTGTCTCTAGTATATTTTTAATTTCATCTACAGTGTCTTTCATTTCTATAATGTAGGTTGTCTTTTTATGTATTATTTCAAATTGTTCTTTATGCTCTCCTGGTGTCTTCCCCATATCCTTTATCTCTTTATGCATATTTTCCTTCATCTCTTTCAATTGATTAAATACATTTGTTTGAACAACTTTGCTTGCTTTTTCCAAATTCTGCATCTCCTCTGGCATTTTCATTTTTCCCTTGACTGTTTGATATCTTCCCATGTTTTAATATGCCTTATGATTTTTGCTGATATTTCGTCATCTGATTATCTTCATTGGTCTATTCTAAAGGTTGGTTTCTCTCTCTTGTCTAGGATTTAGTTATTTCCTGTGCTTGTTTAGGGCAGTCCTTTATGGGCGCATCAGTATTTCCCAGCCAAAACAATGCTGAGTATCCATGTGGGGGAGTAGACCAGCTCCAGTGGGTCTGAGAAAGGGTCTGGAGAGGATTCAAAAAGCCCCATTTTTTCCCCTGCATGTTCCAGCCTGCCAAATAGATGGCACTCTCCGGTTACTTATTCATCCTGAAAAGGTGTTTACCTCATGTCACCCAGCAGTATCTGACCCAGGGAGCTGAATTGTGGTGTTGCTGTACTCTCACTTCACTGGCCAATATTTGCCTCAATATTTGGCTGTGTAACCCTCCATATTTGGGGCAGAGGACTCCTGCAGCCTGCCCACTCTGTAGCCATCCCCCAGGCAAGAATTTGTCGTCTTGCTGCTTCCCTCAGGTGGGGAATGGGCACCAGGATCCATGGCCATTTACAGTGTCTGTTCATGCTCTCTCAGACCCTTCTTCCCACAGTGACCTGGGCCTTGAAATGTCTTCCCCAGTCTCCAGGTTACCAAAGAGTTGATTTGGTCTGTTTCTGCCTGGCTCTTTGCTTCGTTGGGGAAAGTAGTAGATTCTGCTCTTCCCTCCCTAATCTTTAATTTTCAGAGCTCCTCCTGTACACTCTTTTTTTAAAAATGCATTTTTATTGTGAACATTAATATATATACTTAACCATGATAACTTTCAAAGTGAGATTTAATAGGTTATTAGAAAACAGATTTCAAAGAATGTTATGGGTTACATTTACACATTTTCAATTATTTCCATTATTGTAAAATATAACAAATAAATAGAGAGGTGTTAACTTTCAAAGTACACCTCAACCAGTAGTTATACAGGTAATTTAAAAAAATCTTATGAGTTACAGTTCCAGAGTTTCAGTTCTTACCTTATTGTGAAATATAGGTGCTAACATTCAAAGCACAACTCAATGAATTGCTATAGAGCAAATTTCAAAGAATGTTATAGGTTACAGTTCTGCCATTTCAGTTATTTCCTTCTAGCTATCCTAATACCCTAGTATCTAAATATATATATGTGTGTACACACACACACACACACACACACACACACACACACACATATACGTAGTTTCATTATTCATAATCCTTCGTTAAATCATATCTTGTCTATTGATACCCCTTCCTTTTGTTTAATCACTTTCTCAATTTTCTGGGGTGTCTACCCAAAATTAGGGTAATGGTGGCTACCCTAACTTTTTCATATTCAAGGGAGGTGTTGACACTATGGGTAAGGGAGCTGTGTATGATTGTTTTTCTTAAAGAAGCTGTTGCCTCTGGGATTTAGGACTTGTCTGGCATAGAATCACTCTGTTGGATTTAAGTTTCTGAGAGATAAAACTTAGTAAGTGGATCTTTATAAAATCTCAAATAGGGTCAGAGGAATTTTGTAACTACTGTTGGTAAGGGCATGGCATACTGTGGCCATTTGGGATACCTAGTAGGAGCTTGCCTAAGAGAAACCTCCAGGATAGCCTCATGACTCTAATGGAGATTTCTTAGCCACTATAACCCTATTTTGTTACCTTTATTTTCCCCATTTAAGTCAAGTAGACATTTTCAATCCCTTGCTACCAGAGCCAGATCATTCCTGGGAGTCATATCTCAGGTTACCAGGGCAATTCATTTCCCTGTGGGTCATGTCCCATTTTGGGGGAGGTAAATGAATTTATTTGGTATGTTGGGCTTAGAGAGGGAGGCCACATCTGATCACCAAAAGAAGTTCTCTGGAGGTGGTTCTTCAGCCTAATTATATGAAGGTGTAGCCTCCCATATACAGCCCTAAGCTTAAAAAGCAAACCTCAAGATTGAGGGCCTGATTTATTAAGGTGTGGGTTCCTAATTCACATAACTTATATTGTGTTCCAAGACAAAGTTTCTTACATTATCTTCACTTATTGTACAATCATCATCACTCTCAATTCTAAACAATTATTATAAGAAAACATCCCAGAGTTTTGTCAGCTGCTAATTATTTATCCCTAGTATTAGTGTAGTACTGGTAAGCTATTTCTATTTAATGTAGTCTATAAAATGTAATGGGTAGTGTTCTAGTTTGCTAATGCTGCTGGAATGCAGAACACCAGAAATGGATTGGCTTTTATAAAAGGGGGTTTATTTGGTTACACAGTTACAGTCTTAAGGCCATAAAGTGTCCAAGGTAACACGTCAGCAATCAGGTACCTTCACTGGAAGATGGCCAAGGTGTCTGGAAAACCTCTGTTAGGTGGGAAGGTATGTGGCTGGTGTCTGCTCCAAAGTTCTGGTTTCAAAATGGCTTTCTTCCAGGATGTTCCTCTCTAGGCTACAGTTCCTCAAAAATGTCCTCTTAGTTGCTCTTGGGGTGTTTTTCCTCTCTTGGCTTCTCTGGAGCAAAAGTCTGCTTTCAATGGCCATCTTCAGACTGTCTCTCATCTGCAGCTCCTCTCTCAGCTCCTGTGCATTCTTCAAAGTGTCCCTCTTGGCTGTAGCTCCTCTTCAAAATGTCACTCTTAGCTGCACTTCAACATGTCACTCACAGCTGCACTTCAACATGTCGCTCACAGCTGCACTGAGTTCCTTCTGTTTGTCAGCTCATTTATATGGCTCCAGTGATTTAATTTAGACCCACCCTGAATGAGTGGGGCAACACCTCCATGGAAATTATCCAATCAGAGTCATCACCCATAGTTTGGTGGGGCACATCTACATGGAAACACTCAAAGAATTACAATCTAATCAACACTGATAAATCTGTCTACACAAGATTACATCAAAGAAAATGATGTTTGGGGGGACATAATACATTCAAACCAACACAGGTAGTTTTCCCATATACCACTGTGTTGTTAATTCTTTGTACCAGTGTCATACCTTATAAGTATATCATGCTAACACTTATTTATATTTGTAGTGCTACTCTGTGGGTTAAATGCCTTCAAAAGACCTCTTTTGAACATGTTCACCTTCAATGCAGCATTGATACTTATAATCTCATTAACGAACTGTAATCACACCTGTGTAGCCCTTGGTCCTTTCATATTCCACACTATGCAGCACCTTGAAACCTTCTGTGGGTCCCTGTGGACTTGAGTCTCTGTGTCCAGATGGAGGCAGGGATCTTTCCCACTGCAGTAAGAGATTTTATAATCTGTGTCTCCCATGGAAGTTGGGAGGGTTCCCAGCCCCTGCCTCTTGGCACTTCCTATGCTGTGTGGGAGTGAGTGAAGGGGAGAGAAGAGGACTGGCCAGGCTGGGACAGAAATTTCCTACCTGTTATTTTTCTCTTTCTTTGATCAGCAATTGTGGGGTCCTTCTAAAGTCTTTACCTTCTTCCAGAGTTCTGAACAAGTGAGATTTGTGCTTTTTTTCACTGAATCTTGGAGGAAAGGTTTTCATTAGATGTCTTATGTCACCATGTTGATGACATCATCCTAGCCTCCACCCATCAATAATGTGGGGATACGGGCTGTAAGCCAGGCACCAGTCTCCACACATTCATCCCACAGATATATGGGGCTCCATGCTGTGCCCTAGCATCCACATGTCTACATCACACGTATATGGGCTCCAAGCCAGGCCCCAGCCTCAACTTCTGTACCACACAGGTAATATGGACTCCAAGATGGGCCAAAGCCTCTACCCATGTACATTGTGGGGATATGGACTCTGAGCTGGGCCCCAGCATCCCCCTGTCTACCCCATGGGTATATGGGCTCCAAACTGGGCTTCAAGCTGGTCCCCATCCTCTAACTGTCTACACTCTGGGGATATGGGCTCCAGCCTGGCCCCCAGCCTCCATACTTCTACATTGCAGGAATGTGGGTGCCAGACCAGGCCCCAGCTTCCACCTGTCTACATCACAGTTATATTGGCTCCAAGATGGGTGCCACGCCACCATCTGTCCACACTGTGTGATATGTGCTCTGTGCTCGGTCCCAGAATCCCCCAGTCTAAAGTGTAGGGATGGGGGCTCAAAACTGGGCTGGAGCCCCCACCATCTATCCAACATGTACATGGCCTCCAAGCTCAGCTGCAGCTTCCACCCATCTACAATGTGAGATATGAGCTCCAAACTGAGCCCCAGCCTCCATCTATAAACACTGTGGAGATATGGGCTCTGAACCTGGCCCCAGGCTACATCTGTCTACCTCACAGATATATGGGGTACACTATGGACCCCAGCCTCCACCTGTCTAACCATAGTTATATGTGTTCTGAACTAGAACCCATGCCTCCACCTTCTACATTGTGGGAATATGGGTTCCTAGCCAGGTCCCAGCCTCAACCCAAGTTCATTGCAGAAATATGGGCTCCAAATTGGGCCCCATCCTCCACCAGTCTATCCCACAGGTATATGGGCCCCAAGCCAGGCCCCAGCCTCCACCCACTTACCCTATATGTATATGTGTTATAAGCTGGGCCCAACGCCTCCAGCTGTATAGACCACAGTTATTTGGGCTCCTAGCCAGGCCTAACCTATGGCTGTTAACACTGCAGTTATGTGGGCACCAAGCCAGGCCACAGGCTTCCACCTGTGAAAATTGTGGGACTATGGGCTCCAAGCCATGACCCAGCCCGCATCTCTCTACACCACAGGTATATGTGCTCCAAACTGAGAACTATGCCTTCACATGTCTACACTGTGGGGATATGGACTCTAAGCCAGGCTCTAGGATACACCTGCCTACCCAACAAGTATATAGGCTCTGACCATGCCCCCGCCTGCCTCTGTCTACACCAAAAGTATACGGGATCCAAGCTGGTCCCAGCTTCCACCTATGAATACTGTGAAGACATGGGCTCTGAGGTGGGCCCCAGTCCATATTTGTCTACATCACCAGTATATGGGCTCCAAACAGGTACCCATGCCTCCAGCTGTCTACAACGTGAGGATATGGGCTACAAACAGGGCCCCAGCTTCTACCTCTCTACACCTTGGGTATATGGGCTCTGAGCCAGGCCCCTGCCTCCAACTGTCTACCCCACGGTTATATGGGCTCCAAGATGGGCCTGAGCCTACACCCATCTACATTGTGGGGATATATGTCCTGAAAAGTGCCAGCCTCCACCAATCTACCCCACTGTTATACTGGGCCCATCCTCCACCTGTCTACACCACAGGTTTATGGCCTACAAGCTGAACCCCTGCCTCTACCTGTCTACACACAGGTATATTGGTTCCAAACTTGGCCCAAGCCTCTACCTGTGTATCCCAGGGGTATATAGGCTCCTCACTTTGCCCCACACCTCCACCTGTCAACACTGTGGGAATATGGGCTCTGAACCAGACCCCAGCCTCCACCAATTCACCACACAGGTATATGGGATTTGGGAAGGGTCCCACGCATGCACATGTATACAGCAGATTTATTTGGGGTCTGGACCAAGCCACAGCCTTCACCTGTTTACACCACAGTTATATGGGCGAGCCATGCCCCATGTCCCCACCTGTCTATATTGTGGGGATAGGGGCTCCAAACTGGGCCCCAGCCTCCAGCCATCTACACTGTGGGGATATGGACTCACAGCTGGACCCTAGCCTCCACTTATCTACACCAGAAATATATGGGCTCCAGGTTTGGTCCCACCCCTCCACCTGTCTACAACACAGTTATTTCGGTTCTGAGCCAGGCCCCAGCCTTCATCTGTCTACACCACAGGTATATGGACTTGGAGATAGTCTCTGTGCCTCCAGCCATTTACATTGTGGGAATATAGGCTCTTTATCCTTTCCATCCTCAGAGTGAAAGCATGGGTCTGTGGACCTCAGGGGAACAGGAAATCTCATATATGGCATGAAAAAATTCCACCCCATGAAGCTCATCAGAAGGCCCCAGACCCAAGGGAAGCTTCACGTACATAATTCCTGAAGTACAAGGCACAAAATGGGGAGACAGGAAGTTAAGTTCCTGGGCCTGTGGGTTGGAAGGAGATTATTTAGAGGTGCTACAAACAATTCACAACCAAACCCAGGGCTGTGTTACAACAGGCTTCTCTGTCCCTAATGCTCATGCAGATCTTGTGTGGATTCTGACTCAGTGGGTCTAGAGTTGGCCTGAGATTCTGCATTTCTAATCAGAACCTTCCACTGACAAAATCTGTGGGCAATTTTAGAAATAACAATCCATGAGAATCACATAAAATAAAAGGGGCAATCCCTGGCAGTAAAGAAACTTAGTGAAATTTCTGAGAAAATGAATGACTTGGATTGAAGAAGAAACCCATATTACATGCGTAATGCCAAACAGAGAGGACAGCGATAAGGGGGCAGAATGTGGCAACAGCTTCTCTTTTTCTAATGCAAATTGTATTGAGATACATTCTCACACCATATAATGTATTCAAAGTATATATGCAGTGGCTCACAATACCATTACACGGTTGTAAATTCCTCACTACAATCTATTTAGAATTTTTTCATTACTCCAAAAAGAAAAAAGAAAAAATAGACATAAAAAAGAAAAGCCCAAATACCCCACATCCCTTACCCCCCATATTTTGACCTGAAGTATTGGTGTGGTACTTGTGTTACTGTTGTTGGAAGAACATTAGGATATTACTGTTAATTATTGTCTGTAGTTTGCAATAGGTACATTTTCCCCCATATACCACTCTAGTATTAACTCTGTAAACATGTCATGTCTTTGTTCTGGTTCATGAAAGAACTTATTTATATTTGTGGTGTTAATCACAGATAACATCCAAAAGATTCACTGTGTTATACATTCCCATATTTTAACCTCTAGCTTTCCTTCTGGTGACATACATGACTCTCAACAATCCCTTTAACCACATGCACACATAATTCAGCACCATTACTTATAATCCCAATAACATGCTACCATCTCCTCTATCCATTTCCAAATGTTAAATACAACTTCTTAGAAGTTTTGTGCCTATTAGGGAACTGCTCCCCATTCTTTAGCTTTACTCTCTTGGTATACCACATTCCAAATTTTATGACTATGAGTTTACATTTTATAATTAGTATATATTAGTGAAATCATATACTTTTCCTTTTGTGTCTTATTTGACTCACCATTATGCCCTGAAGCTTCATCCATGTTGTTGGTACGTGCTTCAGGCCTTCATTCTTTCTTATTGTGAGTAATATTCCATTAATATACATACCACATTTGTTTATCCATTCATCTATTGGTGGACACATGGGTTGTGTGCCAGTTTGAATGTATTGTGTCCCCCAAACGCCATTATCTTTGATGTAGTCTTGTGGGGCAGACGTTTTGGTGCTGATTACATTTGCTTGGAATGTGCCCCACCCAGCTGTGGGTGATGACTCTGATGAGATATTTCCATGGAGGCATGGCCCTATCCATTCAGGGTGGGCCTTGATCAGTGGAGCCATATAAATGAGCTGACTCAAGGAGAAGGAACTCAGTGCAGCTGTGAGTGATGTTTTGAAGAGAAGCAAGCTTGCTAGAGAGGAACATCCTGGGAGAAAGCCATTTTGAAACCAGAACTTTGGAGCAGACGCCAGCCACATGTCTTCCCAGCTAACAGAGGTTTTCCGGACGCCATTGGCCATCTTCCAGTGAAGGTACCCGATTACTGATGTGCTACCTTGGACACTTTATGTCCTTAAGACTGTAACTGTGTAGCCAAATAAACCCCTTTTTATAAAAGCCAATCCTCTCTCTGCCCTGTGGACCTTTCCTTAATGGCCCTAATTGCTTTGTCTCTTAGGATTTCAATAACCCATTAGATCTCTGAGGAGGGCCCTTTTTTTTTTTTTTTTAATCCCTTATTCTTTTTCTAAAACAATTACTCTAAGAAGCCCAATACAGAAAGCTTCAAAGACTTGCAATTTGGGCAGGTCAAAACAAGAGCAGAACTAAGAGAGCTCTGAGACAAAAGGCAATAGTCCAGTGGCTGAGAAAATTCACTAAACACCACAACTTCCCAAGAAAAGGGGGGTGTCTGCTCACAGCCATCATCCTGGTGGACAGGAAACACACCTGCCCATTGCCAGCCCCATAGCCCAGAGCTGCCCCAGACAACCCAGTGTGACGGAAGTGCTTCAAATAACAGGCACACACCACAAAACTGGGCGTGGACAGTAGCCTTCCCTGCAACTTCAGCTGATTGTCCCAGAGTTGGGAAGGAGGAGCAGTGTGAATTAACAAAGCCCCATTCAGCCATCATTTCAGCAGACTGGGAGCCTCCCTACACAGCCCAGCAGCCCAGAACTGCCCTGGGGGGACCGTACTCACCTGTGACATAGCACAGTCATCCCTCAACAGAGGACCAGGGGGTGCACGGCCTGGAAGAGGGGCCCACTTGCAAGTCTCAGGAGCCATATGCCAATACCAAGGACTTGTGGGTCAGTGGCAGAGACAAACTGTGGCAGGACTGAACTGAAGGATTAGACTATTGCAGCAGCTTTAAAACTCCAGGATCACCAGGGAGATTTGATTATTAGAGCCACCCCTCCTCCCTGACTGCCCAGAAACACGCCCTATATACAGGGCGGGCAACACCAACTACACATGCAAACTTGGTACACCAATTGGACCCCACAAGACTGACTCCCCCACTCACCACAAAGGCTAAGCAGGGGAGAACTGGCTTGTGGAGAACAGGTGGCTCGTGGACGCCTCCTGCTGGTTAGAGAAAGTGTACTCCACGAAGCTGTAGATCTGATAAATTAGAGATAAGGACTTCAATTGGTCTACAAATCCTAAAAGAACTCTATCAAGTTCAGCAAATGCCAAGAGGCCAAAAACAACAGAAAATTATAAAGCATATGGAAAAACCAGACGATATGGATAACCCAAGCCCAAGCACCAAAATCAAAAGATCTGAGGAGACACAGTACCTAGAGCAACTAATCAAAGAACTAAAGATGAACGACGAGACCATTGCACGGGATATAAAGGACATGAAGAAGAGCATGGCACAGATATAAAGGACATCAAGAAGACCCTAGAAGAGCATAAAGAAGACACTGCAAGACTAAATAAAAAAATAGATGACCTTATGGAAATTAAAGAAAAAGGTGACCAAATTAAAAAGATTCTGGATACTCATAGTACAAGACTAGAGGAAGCTGAATGATGAATCAGTGACCTGGAAGATGACAGAATGGAAAATGAAAGCACAAAAGAAAGAATGGGGAAAAAAATAGAAAAAATCAAAATGGACCTCAGGGATAGATAGATAATATAAAACGTCCAAATGTAAGACTCATTGGTGCTCCAGAAGGGGAAGAAAAGGGTAAAAGTCTAGGAAGAGTATTCAAAGAAATTGTTGGGGAAAACTTCTCAAATCTTCTAAACAACATAAATACACAAATCATAAATGCTCAGCGAACTCCAAATAGAATAAATCCAAATAAACCCACTCTGAGACATATTCTGATCACACTGTCAAATACAGAAGAGAAGGAGCAAGTTCTGAAACCAGCAAGAGAAAAGCAATTCACCACATACAAAGGAAACAGCATAAAACTAAGTAGTGACTACTCAGCAGCCACCATGGAGGCGAGAAGGCAGTGACACGACATATTTAAAATTCTGAGAAAAGTTTCCAACCAAGAAAACTTTATCCAGCAAAGCTCTCCTTCATATTTGAGGGAGAGCTTAATTTTTTCACAGACAAACAAATGCTGAGAGAATTTGCTAACAAGAGACCTGCCCTACTTGAGATACTAACGGGAGCCCTACAGACAGGGAAACAAAGAAAGGAGAGTGAGACATGGAGAAAGGTTCAGTATTAAAGAGATTCGGTATGGGTACATTAAAGGATATTAATAGAGAGAGGGAAAAATATATATGACAAACATAAACCAAAGGAAAAGATGGCTGATTCAAGAAATGCCTTCACGGTTATAACATTGAATGTAAATGGATTAAACTCCACAATTAAAAGATATAGATTCGCAGAATGTATTAAAAAAAATGAACCATCAATATGTTGCATGCAAGAGACTCATCTTAGACACAGGGACACAAAGAAATTGAAAGTGAAAGGATGGAAAAATATTTCATGCAAGCTACAGCCAAAAGAAAGCAGGTGTAGCAATATTAATCTCAGATAAAATAGACTTTAAAAGCAGGGATGTTTTGAGACACAAAGAAGGCCACTACATACTAATAAAAGGGGCAATTCAACAAGAAGAAATAACAATCATAAATGTTTATGCACCCAATCAAGGTGCCACAAAATACATGAGACAAACACTGGCAAAACTAAAGGAAGCAATTGATGTTTCCACAATAATTGTGGGAGACTTCAACACATCACTCTCTCCTATAGATAGATCAACCAGACAGAAGACCAATAAGGAAATTGAAAACCTAAACAACCTGATAAACGAATTGGATTTAACAGACATATATGGAACATTACATCCCAAATCACCAGGATGCACATTCTTCTCTAGTGCTCAGCGAACTTTCTCAAGAATAGATCATATGCTGGGACATAAAACAAGGCTCAATAAATTTAAAAAGATTGAAATTATTCAAAGCACATTCTCTGACCACAATGGAATACAATTAGAAGTCAATAACCATCAGAGACTTAGAAAATTCACAAATACCTGGAGGTTAAACAACACACTCCTAAACAATCAGTGGGTTAAAGAAGAAATAGCAAGAGAAATGGCTAAATATAGAGAGACGAATGAAAATGAGAACACAACATACCAAAACCTATGGGATGCAGCAAAAGAAGTACTGAGGGGGAAATTTATTGCACTAAACGCATATATTAAAAAGGAAGAAAGAGCCAAAATCAAAGAACTAATGGATCAACTGAAGAAGCTAGAAAATGAGCAGCAATCCAATCCTAAACCAAGTAGAAGAAAAGAAATAACAGGGATTAAAGCTGAAATAAATGACATAGAGAACAAAAAAACAATAGAGACGTTAAATAGCACCAAAAGTTGATTCTTTGAGAAGATCAACAAGATTGACAATCCCCTAGCTAGACTGACAAAATCAAGAAGAGAGAAGACCCATATAAATAAAATAATGAATGAGAAAGGTGAGATTACTGCAGATCCTGAAGAAATTAAAAAAAATTATAAGAGGATACTATGAACAACTGTATGGCAACAAACTGGATAATGTAGAGGAAATGGACAATTTCCTGGAAACATATGAACAACCTAGACTGACCAGAGAAGAAATAGAAGACCTCAACCAACCCATCACAATCTAAGAGATCCAATTAGTCATCAAAAAGCTTCCCACAAATAAATGTCCAGGGCCAGATGGCTTCACAGGGGAATTCTACCAAACTTCCCAAAAAGAACTGACACCAGTCTTGCTTAAACTCTTTCAAAACATTGAAGAAAATGGAACACTACCTAACTCATTTTATGAAGCTAACATCAATATAATAGCAAAACCAGGCAAAGATGCTACAAAAAAGGAAAACTACCGGCCAATTTCCCTAATGAATATAGATGCAAAAATCCTCAACAAAATACTTGCAAATCGAATTGAAAGACACATTAAAAAAATCATACACCATGACCAAGTGGGGTTCATTCCAGGCATGCAAGGATGGTTCAACTTAAGAAAATCAATGTATTACAACACACTAACAAATCAAAAGAGAAAAATCAAATGATCATCTCAATAGATGCTGAAAAAGCATTCGACAAAATCTAACATCCCTTTTTGATTAAAACACTTCAAAAGGTAGGAATTGAAGGAAACTTCCTCAATATGATAAAGAGCATATATGAAAAACCCACAGCCACTACAGTACTCAATGCTGACAGACTGAAAGCCTTCCCTCTAAGATCAGGAACAAAACAAGGATGCCCACTATCACCACTGTTATTAAACATTGTGCTGGAAGTGCTAGCCAGGGCAATCCGGCAAGACAAAGAAATAAAAGGCATCCAATTTGGAAAGGAAGAAGTAAAACTGTCATTGTTTGCAGATGATATGATCTTATATCTGGAAAACCCTGAGAAATCGACGATACAGCTACTAGAGCTAATAAACAAATTTAGCAAAGTAGCGGGATACAAGATTAACGCACATAAGTCAGTAATGTTTCTATATGCTAGAAATGAACAAACTGAAGAGACACTCAAGAAAAAGATACCACTTTCAATAGCAACTAAAAAATCAAGTACCTAGGAATAAACTTAACCAAAGATATAAAAGACCTATACAAAGAAAACTACATAACTCTACTAAAAGAAATAGAAGGGGACCTTAAAAGATGGAAAAATATTCCATGTTCATGGATAGGAAGGCTAAATGTCATTAAGATGTCAATTCTACCCAAACTCATCTACAGATTCAATGCAATCCCAATCAAAATTCCAACAACCTACTTTGCAGACTTGGAAAAGCTGGTTGTCAAATTTATTTGGAAAGGGAAGATGCCTCGAATTGCTAAAGACACTCTAAAAAAGAAAAACGAAGTGGGAGGACTTGCACTGCATGACTTTGAAGCTTATTATAAAGCCACAGTTGTCAAAACAGCATGGTACTGGCACAAAGACAGACATATAGATCAACAGAATCGAATTGAGAATTTGGAGATACACCCCCAGATCTATGCCCCAACTGATCTTTGATAAGGCCCCCAAAGTCACTGAACTGGGTCATAATGGTCTTTTCAACAAATGGGGCTGGGAGAGTTGGATATCCATACCCAAAAGAATGAAAGAGGTACATTTGGCTTTATTAAGCAACTTTTCTTCATGACTGATTATGAAAGAAATTATGAACTACTACATGGCAGTTCTGAAGGATGAATATTTTGGGTTGTAAAACAGTTATTTAACTTGATAACAGTAATGTTGGTATTCAGGTAAAGTCAGTGAGATGTGTATTTTTCCCCAATGAAGATTGTTTAGCTACAATGATATTTCATTAAATCATGTATTTTGCAGCTCTAAATGACAGGCAAACATTTCAGAAAGCCGAGATTCAGAGCTTTCCTCCAGTCCTTATTTAAGCAGAGGATACCGGTGTGATCTTGGTTGATGACTAAAGGAATAAAATGTCTTGAAATTAAAACATGGAAAAAAAAAAAAAAAAAAAAAAGAATGAAAGAGGACCCCTACCTCACACCCGACACAAAAATTAACTCAAAATGGATGAAAGATCTCAATATAAAAGAAAGTACCATAAAACTCCCAGAAGATAATTAGGAAAATATCTTCCAGACCTTGTATTAGGCAGTCACTTCCTAGACTTTATACCCAAATACAAGAAACAAAAGAAAAAATAGATAAATGGGAACTCCTCAAGCTTAGAATTTTCTGCACCTCAAAGGAATTTCTCAAAAAGGTAAAGAGGCAGCCAACTCAATGGGAAAAAATTTTTGGAAACCATGTATCTGACAAAAGACTGATATCTTGAATATATAAAGAAATTCTTCAACTCAATGACGATAGTTCAGACAGCCCAGTTATAAAATGGGCAAAAGATATGAAAAGACAGTTCTCTGAAGAGGAAATACAAATGGCCAAGAAACACATGAAAAAATGTTCAGCTTCACTAGCTATTAGAGAGATGCAAATTAAGACCACAATGAGATACCTTCTCACACCAATTAGAATGGTTGCCATTAAACAAACAGGAAACTACAAATGTTGTAGGGGATGTGGAGAAATTGGAACTCTCATTCATTGTTGGTGGGACTGTATAACGGTTCAGCCACTCTGGAAGTCAGTCTGGCAGTTCCTTAGAAAACTAGATATAGAGTTACCATTCGATGCAGGGATTGCACTTCTCGGTATATACCCGGAAGATCAGAAAGCAGTGACATGAACAGATATCTGCACACCAATGTTCACAGCAGCATTATTCACAATTGCCAAGAGATGGAAACAACCCAAATGTCCTTCAACAGATGAGCAGATAAATAAAATGTGGTATACACATGATGGAATACTACACGGCAGTAAGAAGGAACGATGTCGTGAAACATATGACAACATGGATGAACCTTGAAGACATAATACTGAGCAAAATAAGCCAGGTACAAAAAGACAAATATTATATGCTACCACTAATGTGAACTTTGAAAAATGTAAAACAAATGGTTTATAATGTAGAATGTAGGGGAACTAGCGATAGAGAGTAATTAAGGAAGGGGGAACAATAATCCAATAAGAACAGATAAGTTAGTGTGGGTAAATTTAACGTTCTGGGAATGCCCAGGAATGACTACGGTCTGTTAATTATAGTAGGAACAAGTTCACAAAAATGTTGCTATATTAGGTTACTTTCTTGGGGTAGAGTAGGAATATGTTGGAAGTAAAGCAGTTATCTTAGGTTAGTTGTCTTTTTCTTACTCCCTTGTTACGGTCTCTTTGAAATGTTCTTTTATTGTATGTTTTTTTAAATTTTTCTTTATTTTTTTTTATTTTTCATACAGTTGATTAAAAAAAAGGAAAAAAAAAAAAAAAAAGGAAAAAAAATATGCAGAGCCCCCTTGAGGAGCTGGTTAAAAATACAGGGGTGTTGGGCTCCCCCACCTCGATAGTTGCTGATGTGCTCACAGACATAGGGGACTGGTGGTTTGATGGGTTAAGCCCTTTACCACAGGATTTGCCCTTGGGAAGACTGTTGCTGCAAAGGAGAGGCTAGGCCTCCCTATAATTGTGCCTAAGAGCCTCCTCCCGAATGCCTTTTTTTGTTGCTCAGATGTGGCCCTGTCTCTCTAGCTAAGCCAACTTGGCAGGTGAAATCACTGCCCTCCCCGCTACATGGGATCAGACACCTAGGGGAGTGAATCTCCCTGCCAACGTGGAATATGACTCCCGGGGAGGAATGTAGACCCAGCATCGTGGGATGGAGAACATCTTCTTGACCAAAAGGGGGATGTGAAAGGAAATGAAATAAACTTCAGTGGCAGAGAGATTCCAAAAGGAGCCGAGAGGTCACTCTGGTGGACACTCTTTTACACAATATAGACAACCCTTTTTAGGTTCTAATGAATTGGGGTAGCTGGTGGTAGATACCTGAAACTATCAAACTACAACCCAGAACCCATGAATCTTGAAGACAATTGTATAAAAATGTAGCTTATGAGGGGTGACAATGGGATTGGGAAAGCCATAAGGACCACATTCCCCTTTGTCTCATTTATGGATGGATGAGTAGAAAAATAGGGGAAGGAAACAAACAAACAAACAAAGGCACCCAGTGTTCTTTTTTACTTTAATTGCTCTTTTTCACTTTAATTATTATTCTTGTTATTTTTCTGTGTGTGATAATGAAGGTGTCAGGGGTTGATTTTGGTGATGAATGTACAGCTATGTAGTGGTACTGTGAACAATCGAATGTATGATTTTTTTGTATGACTGCATGGTATGTGAATATACCTCAATAAAATGAATATTAAAAAAAAGAGTGGAAAACAATCACATGTAAAATACTAATTTATAGATTATTCTTTTCACTCAAAATTTACAACATATATATAACACAAAATTTCCACCTTAACTATTTTTTAGTGCACAATTTAGTGGTATTAATTATATTCACAATGTTGTGCTACCATTCACCACAATCCCATTACCAAAACCTTTTCATCACCCAAAACAGAAACTCTGTACCCACTATTCCTGATGTTTTTTAAAAGGCTTATTTGCAACATCTAACACTTGAAACTGTAAGGTCCTAACCTCAGAATAAATCACTAATCTGTGTTTAAAAAAAAAAAAAGAGAGAGAAAGCAGGTCAAAAATTTTTTTTCACCCATGCATGGAAACATGAGAATATTATTTAGAACAATGATATCAAAAAATGTTTTCATCTGCAAGGAAAAAAACAAACTCACACAAAAAGAAATATGGAAGTGGAGAGACTCTTGGCTCTGGCTCCATTTTCCTGTGGTACTCTCAGCTTGATCCTTCTTCCTCTGTTGGCCAGGCTGTCAGGCCATCTTCCAACCTGGTCAGATGATGGTAGGACATCTGGACATACAAATATCCAGAAAAATGAGAGGTGGTGTCTCCCATATGTGTCTCTCTAGACATAAGGGACTTCCCAGAAACCTCCACCAACTTCCGCTCCAGTCTCATTGGCCAGAAATGGGTCACATGCTCAAACCTAAAGTAATCACTGGAAAGGGGAAACCACCACCATGATTGACTGAGACCAATCAGGATCCATCCCTGGCCAAAGTGAGGATGGGGGGACAACCTGAAAAAATTCAGAGCTTTATTGGAAAGACAGTTCAGGCAATGGGAGCTGGGAAGCAATGAAGTGCACCTGCCACTCAGAGTACACAAAACAATGCGGATGGGGCATCTCAGTATAGCAAGTTTTTTAAGAGTGCCCCAGATTGAACCCAGCCTCTGCTTCCATTCCAGTTCCACATCCTTGGCTTAGCTGTTTAACTTCTCTAAGCCTCCACTATAAAATGCAGATAAGAGGAGCAACATACCTCATGGGATTCTTTGGTGGACTAAATGAGTTAATATGTGGGAAGTTCTTACCACAGCGCCATACACATTGCCAATTGCCCAAAACACTTTTGCCATTATTATTATCATATTATCATATTAATGAATTGTGAGCTTATGAGTTGTGCCAGTTATCAATGTAATACCACTTGCTCCTTCATTAAAGACTAAACGTTTTTATTGTGGTAAAGAATCTATAACATAAAATTTGCTATTTTAATCATTGAAGTGTACAATTCAGTGTGGTTAATTATAGTCACAATGTTGTGCAACCATTACCACTATCCATTTCCAAAACCTTTTCATCATGCTGAACAGAAACTCCAAACACATTAAGAAATAACTCTCCACCAGCCCCTGACCCCCCCCCCCCCACATACTCCCTCCACTCCCAGAAACCTCTAAGCTACTTTTGGCCTCTATTACTTTGCCTATTATATCTATGTTTGCATTCGACCAAAAGAAGACAGGATTGGTCACTTTAATCTCTGAAAACTAAGATTCAAGTACAAAAAAAGTATTGAAAGGGACAAGAAAAAGTAAGAAATTTAAGAATTGCTTAGACTTTTTGCATCTATCTAAAGATATTAATATAAATTTCTTCCTTTGCCTTATATCTACTGAGAATGGTGTAAAGAGCATAGCAATATCTTAAAATTAATTGTTCAAAGAGGATTATGGAAGGATATTGGGGTAGGAATCTCCAGGAGGTAGTGTTTCCACCAAAACAAATACTGAACTGGAAGAAACTGAATCATCTATTTTGGAATTTTGGTATCTAGTGGAACAGCTGCATCTTCCAGGGAAGAGGTAGATGAAGTGGCTGGTGAATTTCAATGCATTTCATGTTTTCTGTAGCAGCAGCTACCATCCTCTATCCAGCAACCTCCTGGCATACAGCTGTGTAGTATGTGGTGTGCCATCTTACCGTGTCCTGCTGATGTCAGGGTGGGCAATAAGGCCCCTGTCCTCCAAAGATTGGGATTGTGTGTTTTGACTGATGATTCCTGCTTTTGCTGTCTATGTTACAACCCCTCCAGGCTGAAGCAGTGAGCCTTAAAAGGGATTTAAAGCAACAGTACTTTCTTCCCCTCTTTCCCATTTTGGAATCAAAATTAGTTTGGAACAGTCACAAACTGATAGCTCCAGCCCGCAACCAAAAAAATGAGTCATCTCCAAGGAGTGAGAGTATTAGTCTTTCAGAGTCACCATGACATAAAACTCTGAATGCCCTATTCTCAACCAAAAATTACAAAAACATACAATGAAGCAGGAAAGTATGGTCCATTCAAAGGAATAAAGAACTTGCCAGAAAGCAACTATGAAGAAGCATATACCTTGAAATTACTGTCAAAGATGTTAAATAAACTCTTAAATATATCCAATGGGCTAAAGGAAACCTTGGAAAAAGGAAAAAAAACAAAAAACAAAAAACAGGGAAATGTCTGAATGAAATGAGACCAAAAATGTAAAAACAGAACCAAACAAATTCTGTAGCTGAAAAGTACACTATCTAAAATGAAAAACTCATTAGGTGAATTTGTCAGCAGATTTGACCAGAGAGAAGAAATGATTTGTTAACTGAAAGATAACACAATTGAAATTACCCAGAGGAGCAGAAACGGTAAAAAAAAAAAAAAAAAAAAAATCAACAGAGCCTGAGGGATCCGTGGGAAACCATATTGCACAGCAACACACACATTACATAAGTCCCAGATGTGTAAGAGAAAAAGAGAGGGCCAAAGGAAATACTGGAAGAAAAAATGGCTCAAAACAAACCAAATCTGTTGAAAAACATAATATACACCTCCCAAGAAGCTCAACGAACTCCAAGCAGGATATCATACAAAGACACATTATAATCAAACTGTCAGATGCCAAACATAAAGAGATCTTGAAAGCAACAAGAAGGAAGCAAAGTGTCATGTTCAAAAGATACTCTGAAGATTATGTGCTGAGTTTTCATTAGAAACCATGGGGGCAAGGAGGCAGTGGGATGACATATGTCGGGATCTGAAAGATAACCATCAAAGAATTCTATATCTGGTGAAACCATTCTTCAACAATGAAGGAGAAATTAAGATATTTTCAGATAAACAAAAGCTGAGAGAGTTCATTACTAGCAAGCCTGCCCTACAAGAAACATTAAAAGGAGTTCACCAGGGTGAACTGAAAGGACATTAGATAGTAACTCGAAGCCACAGAATAACCAGTAAAAGTAACATCATAGATAGATATAAAATTGAACTTTGTTGCACTTTTGATTTGGTTATGTTGGTAACTTTTCTTGTTATCCTATATAATTTAAAAGGCAAACACATGAAACTAAATTATAAGTTTATGTCAATGGACATAAAATGTAGTAAGATGTCATCTTTAAGAATAATAATACAAAGACGGAAGGGTGGAGATGTACAGAAGCACAGACATTGTATACTACAGAAAATAATTGGTTGTTATTCATATTAGAAATTTAAGATATTATTTGTAATCCCCCAGGTAAACATTAAGAAAATAACTTAAAATAGAGTAAAGGAAACAAGAAGGGACTCAAAATGGTATTATAAAAAATAATCAACTAAATACAAAGAAGGCAGGAATTGAGAAACTTGTAACAAAAAATACATGATGATATAGAAAAAAATAGCTAAATAGCAAAAGTAATCCTTTATCAGCATTCACATTAAATACAAATGGATTACACTGTCCTATTAAAAAGCAGAGATTGGCAGATAGGATTTTAAAAACAGGATACATGTGTATTCTCTCTGCAAGAGAATTACTTCAGCTATAAGGACACAATGAGATTGAAAGTAAAAGGATGGAAAAATATATTCCATGCAAATAGTAACCAATAGAGTAGGTGTGGCTATACTATTGTCAAACAAAACCGACTTTAAATAAAAAATGGTTGCAAGAAACAAATGAGGTTATTACACATTGAAAAAAGGTACAATACTGGAAAATGACATAATATAAACAGAATACACCTAACAACAGCACTTCAAAATATATGAAGTAAATTTTAACAGATTGAAGAGAGAAACAGTTCTACATTAACAGTTGGACACTTTAATACATGTTTTTCAATTACAATTTTAACCTCTGGACAGAATATCAATAAGGAAATAGAGGAATGAAACAATCGTGTTAGACCTAACAAGCATATATAAAACATGCCACCCAACAACAGCAGAATACAAATTCTTCTCAAGTGCATGTGGGTCATTTTCCCAGATAGATCATGTTAGGCCACAAATCAAGTCTTAATATATTCAAAAAGATGGAGTCCTACAAAATATCTTCTCTTAGCATAACAGAATGGAGCAATACATCAAAAACAGAAGGAAAACTGGAAAATTCAAAAATATGTGGATTAAAGTGTACACTTTTAAAAAAACCAATGGGTTAAGGCAGAAACCAAAGGAAAATTAGCAAATACCTTGAGACAAATGAAAACTTAAAACCCAACATATCTAAACTTATAGGATGCAGCAAAGGCAGTGCTCAGAGATAAATTTATACCTATAAATGCCTTCATTAAAAAGGAAGAGGGACTAAGTGCTGGTTTGAATCTATTATGTACCCCAGAAAAGCCATGCTATTTTTATCCAATCTTGTGGGAGCAGACCTATTGTGTATGGAATCTTTTCATTCTTTCCACAGAGATGTAACCCATCCAACTGTGGGTGGGACCCTTTGATTTTTTTCTCATGGAGATGTGACCCCACCCATTCAAGATGGGCCTTAATTAGTTTACTGGAGTCTTCCATGAATGGATAAAAGGCATAGACATTTTGAAGTGAGACATTTAGAGAGCCAACCTAGACCCAGATGCTTGGAGATGCTAAGAGATGAAGCCCAGAGTTTGCCTCAGAGAAGCTAAGGGAAAACCCAAGAGGCATAAGGAGAAAGCCACTGGAATCAGAAGTTGAAAGCAATGCAATCTGGTAGCAAAGGACCAGCAGACCATTGGGGGAACTGGGCAAAGGATACATAGAACCTCTCTGTACCATTTTTGGAACTTTCTGTTAATGTGCAATTATTTAAAAATAAAAAGTTTTTTAAAAAAGCCATGGTAGTTTTTACAAATTATGGGAGGGATTTATTTACCGTGTACTGTAATTTTGTTAGGTCAACAATTCATGTTTTAAAAATTATGTTCGTATATTTACACATCTGATAAATATTAAATCATAATTGCCAAAAAAAAAAAGACTGGCAGAAGGAAAGAAAGATGAAAGATGGTTATATAATTCTATGGTTATGCATCCCAGATTCTTCATCTCAGATTTATTCTCAGCCTGGAATGTCATCATTATAGCAGAGGGAAGAACTATCAATAAATTAAAAAGGAAAACCTGAGGGGGAAAACCAATCATCAACTTTGAGGTAATTTAAGAGCTTCCTGGTATAAAGAAAGCAACAGTGCCTGCCTAATGGCAGAGGTATTTTCATTTTAAAATTCTGCCTTTAGTAATTGACGCTGTCCTCAGCATAACCACAGTGTGATGGAAAGTCAATACTGTACAGGGCTTTTCTGTATCCAAAGGCCATATGTAGAAATAAAATGCTAAACAGCGAGGGAGAGAGGGAGAGACCACCGAGGGGGATCGGGGACAGGAGGGAAGGGTCACTAAGGGCCCAGCTAGGCCCCTTCCCCAGGAGAGCAGGTGGAGAGGAGAGGGGTGGCCAGGTCCTCAGGGCAAGCAGAGGGTTCTGTCCTGTGAGGGGAGGGAGTATGAATGAGGGGCGGCGGGGGTAGGGGGAAGGTGAAAGGGACCCATCTGGGGTGGCCACACAGTCCCCTAGGAGCTCCGTAGCAGGTAAAAGACCCTTCAGACCACACAGGACTGAGAGCGACATCATGACCCGCGAGGCTTCTGCGGAAGAATCCCGCCTGTCTTCCCTAAAAGAACCGTGAAGGCGATTCTAGGTGCCACACACGCCCTGCTGGCATCCTTACCCGTCACGTCCAAGACGGTCCTGGAGCTCCTAGAAGCCAAGCGGTTACGCGCCACTCCCCAGGCAAAGCCTGCAACAACTAAACCTCTTAAGGCCCCAACACTGCAGACCCCGCCGCACGTGCACCTGTTGCTCCCTCTGATTGGCTACCAAGTCCAGGTCCTGGCGTGTGACCGGGCGAGGGGCGGGCGCATGCGCGCAGGCTCTGGTGCGCCGGGCAGCTATGTGGCTCTGCAGAGGCCAGGCCGGCCAGTGAAGAGTCGCGTTTCGGGATACTGTGCTCCGAGATCTGTTCCTGAGGTAAGAAAATGAGAGAAATCTGAAGTAATATGTAGGGTTGGCAGACGGTGGGTAGGGAGAGGACAGGAAGCTTTTGCTTCCCCGGAAGGTTCTAAAGAACAAAAGACCAGGGAGTGGCTGAACAAAGAACATTCTGGAGAGAAGCGAAACTAAGGGCATAGCCAATAGGGGAGGGGTCTGCCACTTCCAGGGCAACAAAAATGGGGTAAAGAGCAGCAGGCGCCCGGGCTGGCCAGGTCGGCCATCCCTTCTGGAGGAGGGAGAGGGGCTCCAGGGTCGACCCTCTCCTTGCTGTTGAGCTCAGCACACCCCCACAGAAAAGGTCTTGCACCCCGAATCTGAAGGCGAAAAGTGGACACCAAAAGAGTAGGCTGCAGAGGTAGGCCCGGCGTCTCCCCATCCCAGAGTCGAATAATTTGGTGGGTATGGTCGTGGGGGAAAAGCTCACCACCCAACTGCAAGTCCCCACCCAAGGCCGACCATAAGGCCAGTCCCAGTCACCCCTCACCCACCCACCCAGCCCCCTAGCCCACTCCAGGACCAGCCAGTTCCCTCTCCTCATCCCAAGCACAACTCCTCCCCCCACCCCAGACCAGGCCAGTCCTCTCCCCCACCCCAAGCCTATTTCCCCCACCTCAGGACCAGCCCCTAATAGGCCCTAGGCCAGGGCCCAGTCCCAGGCTACCACCTTCACCAGCTCTGTAAGAGCCCTCTGCCAACCCAGACCCTCCCCCACCCCGCCCCCACCCATCAATCCCCTCCCCCACAACAGCAGGCAAAAACAAACCCCTTTCAGGTTTAACTATCAGTGGATATTTTGGTTGTTTCTACTTTTTGGCTATTATAAGGAATATTTCTGCAAATATTTGCATATACCTGTTTTTGTGGTCATACTAGGTCACCTGGTAACTCTGTGTTCAGTTTTTGAGGAACTGCGAAACTGTTTTCCAGAGTAGCTGTTCCATTTTACATTCCCACCAGCTGCCTTTGTGGGTTCCAGTTTTTCCATATACTAGCTGACAGTTGTTACTGTCCATCTTTTTGATTGGAGCCAGTTTAGTGAGTGTGAAGTACTATTGCATTGTGATTTTGATTTGCATTTCCCTAGTGTCATTGTGCAACTTTTCATTAACTAAGGCCTATTTGGATAATGTTTTGGAGAACTGCTTATTCAAATAATTTATCCATTTCTTTATTGTGTGATATTTTTTATTCAGTTATAAGAGGTCTTTATGTAGTCCAGATACAAGTCTCTTATCGAATACATAGTTTTTCCAACTAGTCTTCCCCATTGTGTGTATTTTTTATACTTTCTTGATGATGTCCTTTGAAGTACAACTGTTTTAAATTTTGATAAAGTTCAGTTTATTTTTTTTTTCTTTTGTCACTTGTGCTTTCAGTGAAATATCTAAGAAACTATTGTCTAACCCAAGGTCAGGAAGATTTATTCCTATGTTTCCATTGAAGAGGTTGATAGTTTTAGTCTTAAATTTTTTTAAAAATTATAATTAGGCTATTTTGAGATAACTATGAATTCAAATGCCATTTTTTCCACTGGTGCTTTGAGAGAATCTAGAAATTTATTTTCACCTGAAATCTTCAGATTCTTAAATGTTGAGTGAAGATGGTTAGGTGGAATTGGGCCTGGGCTGGGGCTGGGAGAGGGGCTAGTCCTAGGGTGAGAGAGGAGCTGGTCTTGGTGTGGGAGGATTAGGCTGACCCTGAGGGGTAGGCCTGGGTGGAGGCTGGGAGTTGAGGGGTGAGTTGCTCCATCTGTGACCAGACCCACCAAACTGTGGTGCTCTGAGATGGGGTGGGAGAGGGTGAGCCCACGTCCACCACTGAGGCCTGCTCTTCCAGGGTCCACATTCCTTCCTCAGATTCGGAGTGCAGGATCCAGTCTGTGGGGGTGTGCTGAGCTACCCAGCAATGGGCAAGGGTCGACCCCAGAGCCATTCTTTCTCCTCCAGGGGAAGCATCCACCCTTGGCTAGCCCTGATGCCCACTGTTCACTGCTCTTTTTTTTTTTTTTATTAAATTCAATTTTATTGAAATACATTCACACACCATACAATCATCCATGGTATACAATCCACTGTCCACAGTATGATAACATAGTTATGCGTTCATCACCACAATCTATCTCTGAACATTTTCCTTACATCAGAAAGAACCAGAACAAGAATAAAAAATAAAAGTGAAAATAAACACCCAAATCATCTCCCCATCCCACCCCATTTGTCCTTTAGTTTTTATCCCCATTTTTCTACTCATCCATACACTAGATAAAGGGGGTGTGATCCACAAGGTCTTCACAATCACACTGTCACCCCTTGTAATCTACAGTATTATATAATTGTCTTCAGGAGTCCAGACTGCTGGGTTGGAGTTTGGTAGTTTCAGGTATTTACTTCTAGCTATTCCAATACATTAAAACCTAAGACGTGTTATCTATATAATGCATAAGAATGTCCATCAGAGTGACCTTTCGACTCCATTTGAAATCTCTCAGCCACTGAAACTATTTTGTCTCATTTTGCATCCCCCTTTTGGTCAAGAAGATACTCTCAGTCCCACGATGCCGGGTCCACATTCATCCCCGGGAGTCATTATGCATTGCCAGGGAGATTTACAACCCTGGGAGTCAGGTCCCACGTAAGGGGGAGGGCAGCGAGTTCACCTGTTGAGATGGCCCAGTTGGAGAGAGAGAGGGCCACATCTGAGCAACAAAGAGGTACTCAGGGGGAGACTCTAAGGCACAATTATATGCAAGTTTAGCCTCTCCTTTGCAGTAGCAAGCTTCGTAAGGGCAAGTCCCACGACAGCTCGGCACATCAAACCGCCAGTCCCAGTGTTTGTGACAACATCAACACCAGTCCAGGTGAGGAAGTCCAACACATCTGCACCTTCCCCCAGATCCTCGGGGCTGGGGAGGGGGAGGCTGTAAATATATTTTTTATTATATGCCCAAATTACTCTGGGATGTGTCACTATTTCACTCCAGCCTTTACTAACCTACCGTATCTCACTTCCTATTCAAAGTTCCATGCAATTGTGGTGTTTGAACAAATTGACTGTAGAGTTGTACTGTTTAGAAAATTTAGATCCTGTACCAAATAGATATCTCTTCCCTTGGTCTAATATGGAAGTTGAAGTTTTAAAACACAGTCAGTTTCAACCTTTAACCTTTGGCCTGGCTTGCCCTGGTCTTAACCAGACCTGCTTCATTCATATCACTAATTGAAGTCTGGGCTCTTTTTCAGCTTTTTTTTTTTTTTTTTTTTAACAGTGTTCACTGCTCTTCACCCTATTTTAATCACCCCAGAAGTGGCGGCCTCCCCATCTACCAGTGGCACTGCCTTTGGATTCCCTTGTCCCCAGAATGTTTTTCCTGCACCACTCCTGGGCCTTTTGTTCTTCTGAAGCTTTCACAGAAGTGAAAATTTCCTGTCCTCACTCTACTTGGCCTTTCACATCCTGTTTACTTCAGATTTCTCCTTCCCTCTTTTTCCCTCACTAAGAAATCTCTTCTCATAGAGTCTGAACATGGGGAGGGCTCAGGCTGCAGGTCACAGGGAGTGGTGCAGCCAGAGGGGACACTGAGCCTGGAGAAGGGACCATGTGGGGGCTGGAGCAGGGTCTCCTGAGGTATGCCCATTTGCCGATAGGCCTCACATCTGCAGCAAGTAGGAACTGGGGCTGATTGAACTGCTCTGAGTTGGATTTGGGTGCCTGCTTCTGCCAGGTTCATCCTAGGGAGGAAAGTCAGGTTTCAGAACAGATGGGGTGCGTGAGATGAGGGAGGATCCTTCCCTGGTGGAGGGATGAGGCATGGTGGGAGGAAGGTGAAAGCTGCAGCCCTAACATTCAAGTCCAGAGAGAGGACTTCTTTGGGATCTTATTCGGATCTCATTGTGGATCACTCAGGCTTGGGAAACACTCAGCCTGGTTGGACTGTGAACTGTTTTTGGAAAAGGATGGGAGGGAATGTTGTCTGGTACATGTCCCTGTCATTTTCAGTGACCCCCGATCTTTTACCATAGGCTATAGGACAGGGCTGTCAGGCTGGCTTTTTTTTGTGGACCTGCCCTTCTCTTCCCCCAGACATGTTCCTGCTTCTGAGCCACAGAGCTTCAGCCTCCCAGGTACACAATGAATAAATAAATGAATGGATGAATGAATACATGCATGCAAATGCAGTCATTGTATTCATCCCCATTAGACCTGTGGTGCTCATGTGAAAACCTCCAGTTTTCTCACCTTGGGATGGAGACACTCTGCAGCCTTCTCCCTCCTTGACTCATTCAACAAACATTTGTCCCTGATTGGCTGCAGATGCAGTGCTAAAGAGAAACATGCTGGCTCTGACTGGTGAGTTTTAGCTAAGGAAACAAACAAACAAACAAAACCCACAAGAAGACCTTTGTTTTAAAGTAGCAAGTTGTATCTTAGTCTTAAAGCAGGCAGGGGGACATGGGAAGTAACAAAGGCAGGAGAAATTGAGGGGATGTTGCTCTGGATGTTGGGACACTCTGCTCAAGTACTGATGTGAAGTGCTTGGCAAGTTTGATAGCAGGAAGGAAATGAGGAAATGATAGCAGGCCATGGAAATGAGGGCCGAGAGGAGGGAGATGAGAGGGGCAGGGAGGGAAGCAGACAGATGGCAGGGGAGAACAGATAAGAGGGTTGGGTGGTTTTCTAAATGAAAATAGGATCCAGTGATCTCAAGTCCTGATTCATGTTTTGTAGCTCGCTACGGTGGTGCTGGAGGGAAGCCGCCGTGGAGGAAGGAAGAACCCTGAGCAAGCATGACCGGACAAAGCGTAGTTGAGGAGAGCCACAGAGGAGGACAGATGTGGGAAGTGTCATGGCATTGTCAGGTTGCAGGAGGTTGAGATGCGGGGCATGAAGGGAAGCATGGCTGGAGGATGACTTCTGGAGTTGTGACATAGTCAGTTGGGCCACTGGTCCTTGTTTTTATGGTGATGAGTTGAATGGTGGAGGAACAGTGCCAAGGGAAAGTAAAAGTGCTTTTGGGGGCTCATGGTACTTTTTGGATGAGCTAGCACACAATGAAAAGATGTAGTGCCTGAAAGCAAAATGTAAGTTCTCGGGATTGATGATATAATGTGATCCTCTCTTGCAAAATTATTTATGGATATAACATTCATTCACTCATTATTTCACGTAATGCTTTCCAAATGTTTATCATACTGGATATAGAATGGGGAGTGAAAGATACACAGGCCCCACCCTCAGGGAGTACACATAATTCATGTATGTGAACATCTTATGTAAGCATGCTGAGTTGTGCAGCAGAGGGTCTTTACATTGATGATACTGGTTATCATAAAGTGGTAAAAATTTCAGTTATATTTCCACCTGACTTATAAACTTTTTTATGATTTTTTTCCTTGACCAGTGACAAAAGTAGAGTTATCTTCATCTGGGGAAAACAAGAGTCAACCTGCACCAAATTAGAATGCTGATTAGAAAGACTGTAAGAACCTTCACAAAGGGAAAAGTAAGGAGGGGGGTACTTTGAAAAAGATCCTCTTCTGCAGCTTGCCTTGGATTGAGGAAGGCTGGGTCTCCACTAACTAGTGCAGGGATGAAAGGGGAGAACTGAGTCAGGAAAATAATTTTTTCTGTGCCTGAAGCTGAAAGGAATGAACTCTCCACTTAACCATGATGGGGATGAAAATCAGAGAACACTTAGGGGAACTTTGATTTCACTTGTATAGGATTTTTTGTCTAGACTCATCTGAGGTCATTGTGAATTTTAAGGTTGCCTGTGTTAGTCAGTGTGCTCTAGAAAAATAGAATTGGCAGGACATAGATACATATAAAGCAACATTTATAATAAGGTATTAGTGAATGTGATCCTAGGGGTGCCAACTCTGAATTCCGTGGGACGGTCCACAAGCTGGAAATACCAATTAAAATGATGCTGAAGTTGAGTCCAAATTCCCCAGGGAAGCTGGTGGCTGACTGAAGTTGAGGCAGTGATTTTCCTTTCTGCTTCTGAAATCCCCAGTTCTGACTTTAACACCTCCACCTGGTGTTGGTTGGACAAGGAGGCTCCCCAGATTGCTGATGATAACCTCCTTTGTTGATGGTAGATGCAATCAACTGTTTATAGATGCAAATCCATGTATGAAATACCTGCAGAGTAAAAATCAGGCCAGTGCTCATCTGACCAAGCAACTGTTTACTATAAACTAGCCAAGTTAACACATGAAATTAAGCATCACACTGTCTTAGGAGTCTTTCAGTCACTGAGACCAAAAAAGATAAACCACTTGCACAGGAGATGCACCATTAGAAAGCAGCTGAAGCAAGATGGAGCCTGGTGCTGCTGAGTCTCTGTCCAGAGTAATTTGCTCCAGCACAGAGCTTCACTGGACAGCCATAGGCCTGTGACACCGAGGGCACACTGGGTTCCTGATTTAATAGCACCCTCCCAAAAGACCTCGACATCCTTAATGAACTTCAGGATTAAGCATAGGCAGAAGTCATCCCAGAGCATGGTCTTGGAGAGAATTCAGGGTGGCCTGGTCTATTTTCCATGATTGTGTGGGAGAAGCACCATTCTGAAAATTGTTTGGGGTTGGCTTTGATTGAGCTCAGGGCTGGGAGGGGTGGGCAGCAACATTATTTCATCCCAGTCTCAGGTCTCCTGCACAGTCTGGATTTGCAGAGGGGACCCTCCAAAAGAGTGTGAAGAGGAAGGGAAGGCTGAATGTGGCAGGAGAGAAGTGACTAAAGGCCTGGTGCTCACTGATACATGGTGCCTTTGCAGCTCTGTGTCCCCAACTTATGTGGGAGAATTGTCACCCTACTCCCTTTCTACCTAGTCTGCTGAGTGCCAGGCTTCAAGCACTCAGAGCAAATGGGGCGTTAAAACTTGTCAGGGTTCAGCAACCAGCAGATGGAGGCCCATTCTGCATCCCAGAAGATGGAGAAGGGATAAGATAGGCCTGGGGACCCCAGTGCCAGCTGTGGGGCTCGGGGGGCAGAGTTCTGGGGCATCCCCACCATGGCTTGGACTCCACTCCCCTCTCCCTCCTTGCTTTCTGCAGACTTGAGAGGCACCAAAGGAAGAGACCATCGGAGGCCCTGGGCTGAACCTTCTCTCCTCCTCCCTGGGCTCCCCTGTGGTCATGACCTCAGCCCTTCCTGAATTTCTTCCTCCTCTTAGGCCCATGGGCTCAGTTTGCCCTGACTCAGCCTCTGTGGCTCCATGACAGAGGGTCACCATCTCCTGCTCTGGAAGCAGCAGCAACATTGGAAATTACAACCAGATCTCATGATCCTAATAGCATCTGAGCATGACACCCTGATTTACAGTCAGTTCTCAGATATAGCTGGGGTCCCACCTCACTTCTCTGGTTCCAAGTCTCACAACGTGGCTTCCCTGAGCATCTCTGGGCTCCACCTGAGCCAGGACATGTCATCATTGTGGGTCACCTGGGGGCAGCAACACCAATGCAGGGGCTCAAGACCATGGGGAGGTGAGGCCAAAACCTCCCTCATCCTCCATGTCTTCCAGTTTCACCCCATCCTTAGGTCTGAACTGTGATTCCTGCTGTCTCTTGTGCTGCTCATCCCAGGCTGCAGGTGCTTTAGGGACAGGGCTCCCCATACTGCTTTTGCTCCTAAAGTGAAGAGGGAAAGAGAAGCCCTTTCCCAGGGGACTTGAGTTGTCAAAAATGAAAGTGACCCAGTGACCCATGTCTTAGTTTCTCATTGCTGTGAAATGACTTCCACAAACAGATGCCCACAAACAGCTCCCATTTATTAGCTCGCAGATTGTCAAGGTCAGGGATCTGGGCCCCGCTTGGCTGCTCTTCTCTGCTCAGGGACTTACCAGGGGGTGAATCTAGGTCCTGGGACAACAGCATCATCAGGAGAATGGGGAAGAATCTGCAGGGCTGCCAGGCGGAGCTCTTGGCAGGGGCCTCTGCTTCCTCAGAGCCAGTCTCTCTCTATTGTCTGCTAAGACAGAGTTTTAAGGTTACATAACCTATGATCTTTGCTCTATTTTGCCCATGCCTTTTGCTACATTTTATTGGTGGGAAGTAAGTCTCGGGTCCCATTAGGACTCAAGTGAAGATGAAAATGTAAGGGTGTAACTCGGGGGGGGGGGGGGTTATCATGTAGTGCATTTTCCAGAACCCATAAATAAGGAGTGTGTGTGTGTGTGTGTGCAATTCAAACCCAGTTTTTCAAAATAAACTTTTTATTTTTAAATACTTTGAAAATTATAACAGTTGCAAAAACTATACACAGCGCGCCCTCCTGGGTGCAGCTGACTTACCTACAGCCCCGTCAGCCAGGTGCTGCACAAAACCCCACCTCTGGAGGCCTCCCGCAGCTCTGGGCCGCCCTGCCTCCAGCAGCCCTGGGCCTCCTCGGGCCTCCTCGGGCCTCCTGTCCCTCCCGGAGTGTGCCTGAAGGTGGCTGAGGGGCTGCAGGTCTGGGGCTGAGCTGCAGGGCGCGGGGGCTACGCGGTGGGGTGGGAGGGGCCGAGCCCACCTTTTGTGTCCTGCCCTGGGCGCTTCCTGGAATCTGTGGTGAAGACAGCCAGCCCCTTGGGCCGCCGTCACGTTGCACAGGCGGGAACATGAGGACTCAGGGCGTCCTGGTGGGACGGGGCGCACAGAGATCGAGGGCACGAGCTGGAGAGTGGTTTTGTGGAGTGGTAATACCTGCTTCTTGGGCATCTTCACTGGACTTGGCCCCGCGGGAGGAAGGCGGCCTTTGTTCGCAACCGCCACAGAGCCGCTGGATCTGGATGACCTGGAACAAGTTACTGAGCTACCCTGGCTGCCAGCCGTCCCCGCAGGTACGTGTACCTGAAGAGGAAACCAGGTGCTGGAGCACTGTGGTGCGGAGCTAAGCTGGATAAAGCATCCTGCATGCTGAGGAGATGCTAGTACCTGCCAGTCACTTTTTCTTTTTTTTTTTAAATTCAGTTGTATTGAGATATATTCACATACCATACAATCATCCATGGTATACAATCAGCTGTTCACAGTATGGTCATATAGTTATGCATTCATCACCACAATCTATTTCTGAACAGTTTCCTTGCATCAGAAAGAATCAGAAAAAGAATGAAAAATTAAAGTAAAAAAGAACAACCAAACCATCCCCCCCATCCCACCCTATTTGTCATTTAGTTTTTATCCCCATTTTTCTTCTCATCCATCCATATACTAAATAAAGGGAGTGTGATACACAAAGTTTTCACAATCACGCTGTCACCCCTTGTAATCTACAGTATTATATAATCGTCTTCAGGAGTCCAGACTACTGGGTTGGAGTTTGGTAGTTGCAGGTATTTATTTCGAGCTATTTCAATACATTAAAACCTAAGAGGTGTTATCTATGTAGTGCATAAGAATGTCCACCAGGGTAACCTCTCGACTCCATTTGAAATCTTTCAGCCACTGAAACTATTTCATCTCATTTTGCATCCGCCCTTTGGTCAAGAAGATATTCTCAATCCCATGATGCTGGGTCCAGATTCATCCCCGGGAGTCATATCCTGTGTTGCCAGGGAGATTTACACCCCTGGGAGTCGGGTCCCACATAGAGGGGAGGGCAGTGAGTTCACCTGCTGAGGTGGCTCAGAGAGAGAGAGAGAGAGAGAGAGAGAGAGAGAGGGCCACATCTGAGCAACAAAGAGGTACTCAGGGGGAGACTCTAAGGCACAATTATATGCAAGTTTAGCCTCTCCTTTGCAGTAGCAAGCTTCGTAAGGGCAAGTCCCACGATGGCTCGGCACATCAAACCGCCAGTCCCAATGTTTGTGACAACATCAACACCAGTCGAGGTGAGGAAGTCCAGCACTTCTGCACCTTCCCCCAGCTCCTTGGGGTCAGGGTGGGGGATAGGCTGTAAATATATTTTTTATTCTCTGCCCAAATTACTTTGGGATGTGTCACTATTTCACTCTAATTCATACTAACCTACTGTATCTCACTTCCTATTCAAAGTTCCATGTAATTGTGGTGTTTGAACAAACTGTAGAGTCACACTGTTTAGAAAATATAGATCCTGCACCAAATAGACATCTCTTCCCTTGGTCTCACATGGAAGTTGAAGTTTTAAAACACAGTTTCAACCTTTACCCTTTGGCTCAGTTTGCCCTAGTCTTAACTAGATCTGCTTCATTCATATCACTAATTGAAGTCTGGGCTTTTTTTCAGCTTTTTTTTAACAGTTGCTGTATGCACTAATACTGACTTTCATATCTGCCGAGCTCTAGCTCTGAGTTTCAGGTGTCTCAGAGATACGCATTGTTCCAGAGACCAATCAGGTTATACACTAAGGGATCAGCATCTCAAAGTTCAGAGATAACTTGCCAGTCCTTTTTAACTAATGAGGGTTGGAAAAGCAATGCGTGTAAATCTTTAACATCATGATGCCCGTCCAGCAAAGAAAAGCAGTACATCCTGAAGAAGTTTCTGAGGATTTTTCAGCACAAGAAGAAAATGTGAAGTTGGAAAATAAATTGCCATCCAGTTATACCAGTAGATTATGGAAGATTCTGTTACTGACAATTGGTGGAACCATTGCCCTCTGCATTGGTCTTTGTACATCTGTCTGCCTTGCCACTTTACATGAAAATGGTTTATGGTTTTCTAAAAATAAGACATGGAGTTTTTATGCCTGATGTATGATTTATTTTTCAGTGCCTGCAGTAGCAGTCAAGTAGGTCAATGACAATGCACTTTTGTCATAAAGAATCCAAGTACTTAAAAGTTTGGCTATACAACTTGAAAGGTGAAATCACTGCCCTCCCCCCTACATGGGACCAGACACCCAGGGGAGTGAATCTCCCTGGCAACGTGGAATATGACTCCCGGAGAGGAATGTAGACCCGGCATCGTGGGATGGAGAACATCTTCTTGACCAAAAGGGGGATGTGAAAGGAAATGAAATAAGCTTCAGTGGCAGAGAGATTCCAAAACGAGCCGAGAGATCACTCTGGTGGGCACTCTTACGCACACTTTAGACAACCTTTTTTAGGTTCTAAAGAATTGGGGTAGCTGGTGGTGGATACCTGAAACTATTAAACTACAACCCAGAACCCATGAATCTCGAAGACAGTTGTATAAAAATGTAGCTTATGAGGGGTGACAATGGGATCGGGAATGCCATAAGGACCAAACTCCACTTTGTCTAGTTTATGGATGGATGTGTAGAAAAGTAGGGGAAGGAAACAAACAGACAAAGGTACCCAGTGTTCTTTTTTACTTCAATTGCTCTTTTTCACTCTAATTATTATTCTTGTTATTTTTGTGTGTGTGCTAATGAAGGTGTCAGGGATTGATTTAGGTGATGAATGTACAACTATGTAATGGTACTGTAAACAATCGAAAGTACAATTTGTTTTGTATGACTGCGTGGTATGTGAATATATCTCAATAAAATGATGATTAAAAAAAAAAAAAGTTTGGCTATAAAGACTTTTGTGTTTATCATTATGAAATAATATCAGAATTTTAAAAACCAGGTAGGTTTTCTCTTTTTCATTAACTTACTCCAGTTATGTAGAAGTTACTCTAAACCAGTATTCTTCAAATTGGATTGTGAAACTCGTGCTGTAAGTCATGAGGAACATTTTTTCTTAATGAAATCAGAAGAAAAATTAGTTTATCACATATAGTACAGTTGAGAGTTCTTTTCTGAAACTTTCATTTAAATTAGATGTATGTATGCCTGTGCACACTGAGTCACAGTATGAAAGTTAATTTTTGCTGTGGGTTACAGTAAAAAATTTTAAAAAAAGAAAGAAAATTGAAACCACTGCTCCAAAACATGGAATCTTAATCTGGTTCCATAGATGGACCTCAACATGTCCATGGCTTAATTTTCATCAGATTCTTAGAAGGGTCTGTGCCTCTTTTATAAACAGCAGTTTCCTTATGCTCTCTTGCTCACTCGCTCTCGCTCACTCTCTCTTTTTTCCAGAACCCCTCTTGGCAGGTTTTCAGAACTAGTATATTACACAAGGAAACTTGCACATTGCCAGTGTTATATTGTTTTTGATTCAAAATGTCAAAATCTTCAACATTATTTAATGGCTTAGTTGCTTGCAAAGTTAAAACAAGTTTTATCATCTATGAAGCTATTTAAAAAATGTGTTGTAAGAGCTAAAGGCAATTACCAAATGGAGCACTCCAAAATATTTTGAGCCTTTGCTCCGTTGTTGGATTGAGTCTCCGGAGAAGATTACTTTGAATAACAAATTTAATTTATGTGAATAATTTCTGGTAGGTTTATTTTAAAAACCAGTCACTTTATAGGCACAGCATGATTTTACACACACACTCATACACATACCTACTCATACATATACCTACACAAATTATCATGGTACCAAAGAATAAGAATTCTTACCCTTCAGAAGTGGCATTGCTGGGTCCCCCAATCCTTGGGATTCCTTAGCTTTTTCATCACATGATGATATCTTCTCCTTTTTTTACTGGAATCCCACTGACTCCCTGCTTCTCCCTGAGATCTGCTCCTTGTAAGGATTCCACTAATCTGGATTAAGACCTACCATGGTTCAGTTTGTCACACCTTAATTAAAAATAACATCCTAAAGAGATCGTGTTTACAGTAAGTTCACATCTTAAAGGTACTATGATTAAGAACAGGTCTAACTCGAGGTATGTAATTCAACCTCCCACAGCAGTTGAAAGGGAAGAGTCACCAGTGGTGACCTGCTTTCTCTCATTTGCTCATGGTCAGAGAGATGTGCCATTTGCTGTGATCAGTGAACATTATGAGGGGAGCAGTTCTGGGGCGCACGGCAAGAAACAAGCATTCAGGTTCAGTGTATTAAGTGTGGCATTTTCAAAACAGTAAGTTGAGATACTGGGTAAAGGATGCTGGGTTTATGGCTCTGAAGGCAGGTATTCTGTGTTGCAAGTGGCCATTTTCATGTTACCAGCTTATGTATGTGTGGAGGGTGAGAAAAAACAGGAGAACCTCTGCCAGTTGCTGTTTGTGCCTCAGATACCATCTGAGAAAAGCTGCAAACAGGCACCTCCTCTGTCAGGTCTCCCCACTCAACATCCTGCTCCTGAAACTTAGGGTTGAACTCCTTTTTACTGCATTTTTTTTTCCCCTTTACACCTGCAGTAACTCATAGAATAAATATTTCTTGCCTCACAAAAGAGGAATCCTTTGATGCAGTAACCATTTCTCAAGCCTGATGATACCTCGGTAGAGACATTAGGTATTTTTTTCAGCTTGGGTTATATAGATGAGTGCTGTCAGTAGAATTCTCTGCAACAAAGGAAATATCTTGTGTCTGCACTCTTCAATACAGTAGCCACCAGCACGTGTGGCTGTTTAGTGCTTGAAATGTGGCTAGTGCAAATGAGGAACTGCATTTTAAATTTTATTTAATTTTTATTAATTTGCATGTTAATCTGTTTTAAAATGTGTATGTGTTTTTGGTCATTAAAATAGCAAACATTATTTTTAAAAAATACACAGTCCAGAGAACTCCAATATATCCCCATCCCAGATACGCAGATCCAACAGCCTTTGACATTTTGCCACATCAGATCCATTTTTAGCCTTGTGTGAAAAGGGCCTGCACATCTTGCCGAGGGAACAGCAGGAAAAGGAGACTTTGGTCCTGCCCTTTCAGCATCCGTCCCCTCACCCCATCCTTAGTTCATGGTCCTCTCATCCAGGACATCATTTCTGTGATGGATGCTCATTCTGTCCCAAACTAGCCCTCCCCTCAGATCTCTGACTGCTCTCCTGAAACCAAATCTTTCAAGATCCATTTGCTCCTTTCTTGGGTTCAGTTCACTATAAATGGCCCCTCTGTCCCTCAATAACAAGGCCTTGCCTGACTGTTTAGCATTTCCTACCTGACCAAGGGCTGATCTCTCCCTTGCCACCCTCCTCAGGCACCCTTCCCCTAACTCCCTGGAAGCACGCTGAGCTTTTGTTGCTATAACCTTGCAACACCGCCTGCCCCAAGCATATCTTGTTTTGAGCGAAGAGCTCATACCTAGATGTTTTCCCAAAACTTTCAGGAAGCCTCTGGAATTCAGCCACCTTTGTCCCCTTGCCCTGCATAATCTAAAGAGTGGTGGCCATAGGTGCAGAATACATGAGTGAACTTCTGTCTTGCTGTCTGTCATGAGGCATCTGTGCCTCACTGTAAGATCCACTAACCAATGCTTAAGGACTGATCACCTGTATGTTTAGTACCTCTTGGGAATCTCAGCCAGCCCTGTTGTGGGGCATTTTGGGAAAGGCCTGGCTGGGTCTCCTATATTTCTTCTTTCAGGGTGAGTCCTGCTGCCAGATTCAAAAGGTAGGAGTATATTGGAAGGAATGAAGTTATTTCAGGATATTTGTTTTTCCCATTGCTTTGCTTTCTTTGGAAATGTTCTTTTATTTGAAAAAGAATTTTAAAATTAAAAGAAAGGCATTGAATGACACACCCCTATGTGAGACCATGTTTTCTCCCTAAACTTCAACCAGCACACATACTGCAGCAGACTGAATGCAGAAGGACCCGTTAGAATCCAACTGTCTTGTTGTAAGCCAGACATTAAAGTGATTTGCAGACATAACTGCCTCACTTCATGGGAAAACATTTTTTAATTCTGGAAAACATAGCTAGTTTGTCTAAAAATGTTATTTACATTTTGATTTGGGTTTAGTATTGTCTGATTTAAGGTATAAATAATTGTTTTAAGTTTTAATATCATAAATATTGATAGATATAGCCTACATAAACAAAAGCATTTTGAGATCCACAATTATTTTTAAGAGCATAAAGGGATCCAGAAACCAAAATTTTGAGAACCACTGACCTCAGAAGGAAACTTACAAAAAATAAAAGTAGTCTTTCCCAAGTGGTGAGAAGTTTGGTAAGGATCATTTTCTGCTTATACTGTTATCCTCTTATTGGATCTTGGGCAAGCCTCCTAACAGAGCTGGCATGTGCCCTTGGCATGGTTAGCACCCAGCAAAGTAATCATACTTTATGTATTCTCAGTGGGTTCTCAGCTAGATCAGTCATCAGGATAAATACTTATTTTTGTCTTTCCATTGTAAAACTATCTCTTTAATAAAAACAAATTTTAAAAAAACTGTCTCTTTTGATTCTTTCTCCTGACTTACTTTTTTTGGCATAAATTAATTTTTAATATGAATCATGTCAGCAACTTGCAGTCTCCTGCAAATGACAATAGGTGTAGAGAGATACAGGATGTAGGTAAACCTGAAGTGCAGTTCTTGTATGCCAACCTGAAGAGGAGAATTCTGAACGTGGAGGTGGGATTTTCCCTGGGAACTCTCCATGTGGGAGCCCAGGAAAGACAGTTCCATCCCCTGGGTCCAAAACCAGGCTCACATCCCCAGAATGATGGCTTCTGAACTGGCATCAGATCTGACACCTCATATTATGTTCTGTCTTTGGAAGATATGCTGCTTCCAAAAACAGAGGGAAGGAAGGAGGGAGGGAGGGAAGAGAGAGGTGGGGGTGGGAGACAGAAAGAGGGAAGAGAGCCACCTAGGTCTTGAACAGTGAAGCATGTCCTCTTAGTTTCTGAAGAGAAGGGACAAATCCCTGTCTATGTAACTGGGCTTTCCTCCCTGACACCCCTAGGCCTCACTCCAAACAATTACAGAGAGGACCACCTCAAACTCTTTCTCATCATCTTCAGGTCTTAAGGTCTGGAAAAGTGGCCCTGAGGTGAGGACAGTGCTGCAAAATATTGTCCTCAGGACTTACCATTAACAATTCTGTGCCCCCATCCCTTCCACTCCCAGTAGATTAGGTAGGCATTCCCTTTTCCGTTCACGGAGCAAGCCAACATCCCTATTTAGTCTTTTTAGTCTCATATCTCTGGGAACCTCCCTCAGAGTCTCTGTGCCAGTAAGGAAGAGACATTTCCATGGGATGGAGGTGACCTTAGAGTCCTGGTTCCCAGGATGACCAGAGACAAACCCAGCTGCCTCCTCCTCTTTGATGACAAGGACCCCAGTATGATAAGGTCCCTTGGATAGGGAACCTCAGGCCAGAGGGGTCCAGCTGCTCCCAGGTCTTCATCTCATTTACGTAGTGCCAGGAGCAGTGGTGATCCCAGCTGGATTCAATTAGATTTTCTTGTCTCCAGAATATACATTCCTTGGGCTTTCTCAGGTTTTCCTCCTTCATGACTTTTTCCCAATCACCAATTCCCTTCATTGCTCACCTTTCCTCTAATGCTGATCCCTTGTTTCCTGAGATTTTCTCCAGAGAACACTGTGGGCCTAGAGTTGACTCCCATGAAGGGCTCCAAAAAAGAAAGAGGGGCTGGGGGATGTGTCACTGTGAAACGGGGGAAAGGAGAAAGTGGATTTGAGGGTTGAGACATGGGAGCCAGGGGCAGGGGTTTGCTTAGGGAAATGACAAGTTTGTAAGTCAGGTAGTGACATGACTGGAGGTACGTTTGCAGGTTTCCCTGTGGCTGCCATGTGGACAGTGTCCGGGGGAAGAGAAGAAGGAAGCAGGAAAACCAGGTGGGAGCCCCAGTGCTGCTCCGTGTGGGAGGTCCTTGCTTCCACCTGTGGGGCTGTGGACAGTTGGGAGGACTTTTTGGAGGCAAAATCAGTAGGACTTGCTTTTGGATTCGATGTGTGAAGGTGAGTGAAGGATGAAGGTCACTGCAGTTCTTGCTCTTAACCCCTGAGTTTGAGATGGATGAGAGAGAAACAGGAAAATAAATTGTTACTGGGCTGTGTATGATTTGCAATGTCAATATTGTTGAGTGGGAAAAAAAGTACAGAATAACACATACATTGTAATCTTATTCTCATCTTGTACTCATTTAATAACTCTGCAAACACATCTCATGGAATTTACACTCTGAGTTGCAGGGGATAGAATTGCGAGCACAGTGCTAGAAACTGCTCCTTGATGATTTCTGTCTAATTTATATTAGTAAATGCCCTTTGGATGCAGAAGGATGTGTCTGGAAGTTTGGTCACTAAAAGAGCAAGTCCCTGGCGAGCATTCAGGGACTGTTGGTGGCAGGACTGTCCCTGGGGGAAATTCTCTTATCCTGTCTGCCTGTCTGTGGCAGCTTGGGTGTTATCAGGGACACAACAAGGAGACTTTGGGCACTGGAGTCACTCCCACAGTCCCAGGGCTCTGGCTGGCCTGTACTGAGTGGAATTCTCTGGGCTCTGCCCAGCTCTATGAGGGACTGGGGGTAAGTCCTGGGGTTCCTTGACTTGTGCAACTTCTGCATAGTGGCTCTGTGACTCTGGGGAACAGTCTGAGAGCTATTTGGGGGGGAACACGTCTCTGCTCTTGCCCACTATGCCAAGCCCAGGAGGCAGGTCACACCGAGGAGTCCTATTCTCAAGGCTCTGTAGCCATAGTGGGCAGTGAGGAAGGTCAAGGCTCTACTAGCAGATTTCCATGAATCCTTCTCTCCCCACACCTCCCCTCAGAGCCAGGCAGCCTGGAGGGATAGAATCCCAAGGCTTCCCTGCCCACTTCCAGGTCTCAGCAGAGCTCTGGGTGTCTCTCCTATGGCCTGGGCCCCCTCTTCCTTGCCATCCTCACTCACTGCACAGGTGAGGTACTCCGTTACTGGTTCATGGGTGACCCCTTCCTTTAATCCCCCCCGGCTCACCTGGAGCCTGGTCCTGAACTCACTGTCTTTCCCTTTTCAGGCTCCTGAACACAATCAGAACTGACAGCCTCCCTTAGTGTCTGGGGCTCCTAGACAGATGGTCACCATCTCCTGGGCTGGAAGCAGCAGCCGCATCGGGGATTAAAACTATGTTTCCTGGTACCAACAGCACCCTGCCCACCCCCATACTCCTCATTTATGAGGTCAGTAAATAGCCCTCAGGGATCCCTGGATGCTTCTGAGGCTCCGAGTCCAGGAATACAGCCTCCCTGAGCATCTCCAGGCCCGGCCCAAGGCCAAGGCTGATTCTCACTGCTCCACATATGGAGGCAGCAGCGGTGGCTCAGTGGTCCAAGTTCATGGGAAGTGAGACCAAAACCTCCCCACGGGCTCTGCATTGGGGATATTCACACTTGCCATGGGGTCAGAGTGTGATTTTCTGCCATCACTTTTGCTCTTCACCAGGCTGCAGGTGCTTCAGCAATGGGCCCCCCACAGCCTGACTTGCCCAAATTAAATACAAGCTCCCTCCTTGTTCTGACATGGCCTGAGGCTGCAGGCTTGTTCTCACACTCCAGTGGCAAGAGCAGGGACAGGGCAGTGGTTTCTCACTGCACCTGAGATGCTCAGAGGACACCTTCCCTGAAGTCCTCTTCTCTGCACCTCAGTAGGTGTTCAGATCCTCAAGACTTGGTGACCCAGGTCTCCTTCCATCTTCCTCACCTCATCTCCCTCTGGATTTGAACAGGTGACCCAGATGGTCCATGTATTAGTTTTCTCTGGCTGCGTAACAAATTACCACAAATCTAGTGGCTTCCAAGAACAGCCATCAGCTACTCCTGGTTTCTCTGGGTTGGGAGTCTGGGCCCAGCTCAGCCGGTCCTGTGCTCAAAAACCTGGGAAGACTTTGAGCATAGGACTGGCTAAGCCCAGGTTGACTCTAAGGCCAGCTACATTCTCATCAGGGGAGGCAACTGGGACAGAATCTGCTCCCAATTTCCCTGAAAGAATTCATTTCCTAGCTGCTTTATCACTGGGGCCTGGGCTTTTTGCCCCCTACCAGGTGAGCCCCTCCACTGTCTGCTCGCAGTAGGTGTTTTTGCTTCTTTAGGACCAACAGGGAGAATCTCTCTCCAGTTTGCTAAGATGGCATCTTGTATAATATAATGTAATCATGCAAGTGACATTCTATTACCTTTACCAAATTATTTGTTAGGAGCCAAAGCTTTTCTCCCATGTTTGGGGGGAAGAGTTTGTGCATGAGTGTGACTGTTTGGGGTTACCTTACTGTATGACCTCAACAGCCCATAAACACAAAGTTTTCTTTTGTAACCAAATCCATTTTTCAGCCTCTTGTTTTAAAGCTGTATAAATTTTGTTGAAGCAGAGTAAGAAATTGGAGACTTGGTCTTATTCTTTCAGTGTCCCTCTCCATATCTTAGTTCATTGTGTCTTCTAGGGGAGTATTAATATGACCAACTGCTGTTCTTGCCAAAACTAGCCTGCCTGTAAGTTCTTTGACTACTGTCCCAAATCAAATCATGTACTCTATTTCATTTCTTTCATAGGATGCCTGCATTATCTTTGTCTACCTCAGTAACCAGATCTCTACTGACTTATCTGCATGAAGCTGTATTTTCTTCATAAACTCCAATTAAACAACATATTGGAACAGATTGAATGCAGAATTAAATCTGAGAGTCCAACTGCCTTTACTAAAACAGAGATTAAAGAGATTTGCTGTAATTTATAATGATGGCTCACTTCATAACTTTTTTTGTAATTTTGTAAAATGATTTCATTAAAAATGTTATTTATATTTAGATGTGATGGGACTACTGTCATTATTTGCAATTTAATTGATAAGTAAATATTTTAATTTTTCAGTTATAATTAATAAATTAAATATTTATAGCTATACTCCACATAAACATAAGATTTGGGGGGTCTCTATCGTTTTGAAGGCTATTAGTGGTCATGAAACCAGTATTTTTAGGTCAACTGGCCTAGGAATGTAGCTCACAAAAAATAAAAACAGCAGTTTTTCCCAAGCAGTCAGAAGTTTGATAATGATTCTTTCTTCCTTATGTTGTTATCTTGTTACTGAGTTTTGGGCAGACCCCCTAACCCAACCTAGGGTATGTCACCACTAATGGTTAGCACCCAGCACCAGGACTACATCTCTCTACTCATTCTCAGGACATTTCCTGAAGTTTTACATCTAAATTGGTCACATGTGTAAATATTCCTTTCTATGTTTTCCTTGGTAAATATCTGCCCCCTTTATTTCTCTTTTGATGTCTCATTTTTTGGGCATCACTTCAAAAAATAATATTTAATATCAAGAGTGATGTCAGCAAAATACAGAGCTCTTCAGCTGGTTAAGGAGTGTAAAGAAATACAAGGTAAATTAGACCTGAATGTGGTTCTTATAGGAGAACAAGGGGATCAGGAGTCTTTTCCTTGGGGGTTTCTCCAAGATGAAACCCAGGAGTTCCACCACTGGCTCCAAACCAGGCCCACTCCCTCAGCCTGATGGCCTCTGAACTGGTCATCTGCTCTGCGACTTTGTTACTGTGGTCTTTGCCTGGCTGGTGATGCTGCAACCAAGAACCTGGCTAAGAAGCTAAAGGAATAGCATCCACATGGTCTAGAAAAGTAAAAGATAAGCTCGTAGCTTCTGAACAGAAAGCAGAATTCCCCTGTCTCTATAACTAGAATTTCCTCCCCAGCACCCCTAGTCCTTGAATTGAACAACTATAGAGGTGACATTTAAACCCTGCCCACCTTTGTTCAAGGTCCACAGGTCTTAAGTTCTTTGAAAAATGACCTGTGGTGTGGGCAGAGATGCTGAAAGATTGTCCTCAGGAGTTTCTCACCCCCAAGCTCCATAACTCCCCCCATTCCTGATAGAGTCAGATAAGGGAGCACTTTCCCATTCCCTGAACAACTCAAAGTCCATATTAAGTATTTGGCACCACATCTCTCTAAGACTCTCCCTCAGACAAAATCGAGGATGGAAGAGATGGAAGAGACGCTTCCATGGGAAGTAGCTGAGCTCAGAGTCCAGGTTTTCAGGATGTTTGGAGAGAACTGGACAGAGGACAAACCCTGTGTCCTCCTCTGTGTAGACAACGATGCCCATCTGATGAGAGACCCTGTCAGGGAGCCTTAGGCCAGTGGAGTACCAGCTGCTCCAGGGATTTAGCTCCATTTTCCTAACCCCGGAGCAAAGCCAGCTCAGAGGGCATCACTTAGATTTTCCCTCTCCAGAGAGCGCACTCCATGGGCTTCTCCTCGGGTTTTGCTCTCCCAAGGTCTTAAAAATTTTACGCTTAGTTGAGGGGGGCAAGGGAAACACCTGATTTTCTGTTCATAAACACTTTACATGTCTTTCCATTCTTAATAGTGGACTTACATGTATGTAACGAAATATTACATTTAAACATTGGGAATTGTTCTTTATTTCACAATTTGTTCTCCTCATAACGGTACACTGTTCATTTTTACTCTTTCTGTGAAAAGATTCAACTTCTGTGGAAATAATTACCAAGTATTTCTCAACTTATATTTAAAACTTTTATTTTATAACTTGATTTTAAAACATTTCTCACTTTGGTGCAACATTTCTTCTTTCTTCAGCTTTCTTATATAATTTTCCAAAACAGACATCTTCTTTAGAGACACATTTTATAATTTAAAAATTATAATAAATCAACTTAATGTTTCTTGTTGAGGGCTCTCATCTGAAATTATTTGTTCTCACAATTTCATGACTGTGACAGGTAGGCAGATGGCTTCCTTGGCCTTTGCCCCAGGCTTTTCTTCCATAATTACTAATTGAGATACTAATCAGTTGACTTTAAGATAAGGAGATTATCAGGGGAGCCTTAATTTAACTCCATTACCATTTTTAAGGCAGAATGTTCTCCAGCTGATGATAGAAGGGAACGTGGGTTTCCACACAAAAGGAGAGCAGTCTTTTGGGGCTGAGAGCAAACTCCAGCAAGGAAATAGCCCATCGTAAGGACTGTCCACATAATGATGAACCTTACTATATGGTGAATAGTCAGGCTTACTGGGAGATACAAGTGATCCCATGTGCTTTTGAAGGCAGGGACATTTGTCCAGCTGTCTGCAGAGAGACACAGCAGAGAGAGAAGGCTGAGAGGGTCAAAGGTGAGAGGCACGTGATCTGCATTGCAGGAGGGGCCCCATGGAAAGCAGCAGCGGAAGCAGGGAGCTTCTCCAGCCAGGAGTGGGCGACTGCAGTCCTGCAATTACAGGGAACAAAAGTCAGCTAACAACCTGAATCATCTGGGAAGAGGAGGTCTCCCTGGGGCCTCCAGGTGAGACTACATTCAGCTGACACCTTGATTTTGACCTTGCCATGCTTTGAGCACAAGAGCCAGTTGAAACTTCCTGTTTTCCAAAACCAGATTCACAAAAATGATAGATAAAAAATGAGTGTGGTTTCAAGCCACTGTGCTTGTGTGAATTATACAATAGAAATAAAACATAAAATAAAAATAAGGTCTATGAATGTAAAACATGTTTTAAAATGGACAAAATAAATGCAAAAAAGTTTCTGAAGGCACTGGCATCAGGCAGCACCATACAATGTTCCCATTGTAGTGGAGGAGAATGAGATGAGAATTGTTTTGGTTTTAATTTCAAAGCCATTTTTAAGCCTCATGTGAAAAGGCTCTACAATTTCCCTACCTACTGACTGCAGAAGGGGGTGCTCCAGCTGATGGACTTGGGGAGCAAAGCTCTTGGCACCTCCACCCTGACTGGGCTCCCCTCTTCCTCATGCTCCTTGCTCACTGCTGAGGTGAGACACCCTGTTATTGTTTCATGGGGGACCCCTTTCTTGACTCCCCCACTGGCTCACCTAGAGACTTCACCCTGAATTCACAGTCTTCCTTTTCTAATTCAGGGTCCCATGCTCCATCTGCCCTGTCTCAGCCTCCCTCAGTGTCCAGGGCTCTGGGACAGGCAGTCACCATCTCCTGTGTCAGGAGCAGCAGCAACATTTTGACTTGTCATCATGTGTCCAGATACCAAGAGCACCCGGACACAGCCCCCAACCACTCATTTATCATGTCAGCAAACAGCCCTCAGGGATCCCTGGTGGCTTCTGGGAACAGAGCCTTCCTGAGCATCTCAGCGCTCCAGCCTGAGGACAAGTGGATTATCACTATTTGTCCTGGGAGAGCAATAGCATTTACACACGTGGTCCAACCAAGTTCATGGGGAAGGAAGAGGAAAACCTCCCCAGAACTCAGGGTCTCAGAGATTCACACCATCCATGCGGCCAGTGATTCCTTCCTGCTGTCCATTGTGCTCATCAATCCAGACTGCAGGTGCTTCAGCAAAGGGGCTGTTTCTCCTTAGGATGACATGAGAAGTATCAGTTGTCTCCCAGGGAACCTGGGTTAGAAAAATAAAAGTGACCCAGTGATCCATGTCTTAGTTTTCCATTGCTGTGAAATGACTTCCACAAGCAGGTGCCTGCAAACAGCTCCCTTGTATTAGGTCCCAGATTGCCTGGGTCAGGGGCCTGGGCCCCTCTTGGCTGCTCCTGTCTGTGCAGGGACTTACCAGGGTGAATCTAGGCCCTGGGACAACTGCAGCATCCTCAGGAGGCTCACCTGGGGAAGTATCTGCAGGGCTGCCGTGTAGTTGTCTCCATGGGGCATTCACAGCAGGGGCCTCTGCCTCCTCTACAGTCTGCTAAGAAGGAGTCTTATAAAATAGCTGAATTTAGAGAGGGACATCCCAGGACCTTTGCTGTATTTTATTGTTTAGAAAAAAGTCTCAGCTTCTTCCCAGATTTGAGAGGAGGGGCACATCTTCCACAGCCCATGAACAAGGAGTGTGTGTTTGTGTTGGTTTGTTTTGATTTCAAATCCAAATCCATTTTTGAGCCTCCTGTGAAAAGACCCTGCAAAGTTTTTTTAAAACACTTTTTATTGTGAAATTTAACATATATACATAACAATGGTAACATTCAAAATACGATTTAACAAGTGGTTAGAAAATTTCAGAGTGTTATGGATCATAGTTCCACAGTTTCAATTCTTTCCTTTTTATGAAATATAAGATATATACAGAAAGGTGATAACATTCAAAGTACAATTTAACGGGTGGGTATAGAGCAAATTTCAAAGAATGTTTTGGGTTACACTTCCACCATTTCAGTAATTTCCTTCTAGCTATTCTAATACTCAACATCTAAAAAAAATTATACAAAAAATCAGTATTCATAATCCTTTGTTAAATCCTATCTTGTCTGTTGCTACCCCTTCCTCTGGTTTAATCACTTTCTCGATCTTCTGGGGTGCCTAGGCAGTGGCCCTCCTAACTTGTTCATATTGAGAATGAGGGTGCTGCACTGGGGGGGGCATCTGGTGGCTGCACAGGCTGCTGATGGCCATCCTTCCGGATTCCCAACACCATCATGGTTGGAATGCTTTGAGAAATGTCTTTGCTGTCATTTCAAGGAGACCCTGGGCATCTCCTCTGAGATCTGTGTGGGGTTTTTCCATCTGGGGGGCCTTGGCTGCCACTTGAACTGCCGTTCTGGTGGCACAGAAGGCCTTCCAGGCCCATGAGGCCCCTCTGGGTGCCAGGCCTGTGGCTTTCCATGTCCTCGGGTGTCTCCTTGGAGGGTGGAAGCACCACGTGCCTGTGCTCACAGAGGGACTCGGGGCCTGGGGGAGGCTCGGAAGTCCCCCAGCCCCACCTGCAGAAAATAAAATCTTGACTCATGTTTCTCTTCATGAACTCTCTAACTCTTCTTTTCTTTAACACTCTTTACAAAAGAATCTTCCAAATTGTTGTTAAAAGATTCCCTGGTGGGGCTGGGGGCGGAGGTAGGGGGCACAACTGCTTTGGGTGCATGGGGTTTTATTTTGGCATGGTGAAAACATTTTGGAATTCAGTAGGGGTGGCAGTTGCACAACATTGTGATCCTACTAAATGACACCAAATCATGGGCTTTAAAGTTGTTGACTTTATGTTATTTGAATTTCTCCTCGATTAAAAAGAAAATTCCCCTGGAGAATTTAGAATACTTTTCAATTTTCAAAATGCTAAATGCTGTTCATCTTGCCAGGAACATGGCTAACATTTGAGGTGGCCTCGTTTTCCTGGTGAAGGCCTCAGTGGGATCCAGGCATGTGTATGGTGAGGGACACCCCCACATGGCCCCTGAGTCTCCAAAGTGGGCAGGGGCTCCAGGAAAGGGGTGGAGACAGTACTCTTGGTGAAGGTCAGGTGTGAATCTCTGCAGGGCAGCTTCCTGAGGTTGGTGCCTGCCAGGCTTTCCTGTCTCAGCAGGAAGGCTGAGCAGCTTACAGGAAGTGGGTGCAGGAGAGGAAGGGTTGGCCCAGCATTCTTTTTTTGTAATGTAATTTTATTGAAATATATCCACACACATACAATCATCCAAAGTGTACAACTGTTCACAGTTTTATCATATAGTTGTACATTCAAAACCACAACCAATTTTTGAACATTTTCATTACTCCAAAAAATAAAAATGAAAATAAGAATAAAAATAAAAGAGAACACTCAAATCATTCCATACCCCTCCTCCCCCTCCATTTACTTACTTTTAAATGTTTTTAACTGAAATATAGTAACATACCATACAATCATCCAAAGTGTAAAACAACTATTCAGAATATCATCATATAGTTGTGCATTCATCACAATTTTTGAACGTCTTCATTATTTCAAAAAATAAAAATAAGTATAAAAATAAAAGTAAAAAGAACACCCAAAACATCCCATACACCCCTCCCCTTTATTACTCATTTACTTTTTGTCTCCATTTCTCTACTTATGTAACCATACTCTGGGTAAAGGGAGTGTGAGCCATAAGGTTTATTACATTTAAACATTGGGAATTGTTCTTTATTTCACAATTTGTTCTCCTCATAACTGTATACTGTTCATTTTTACTCCTATCAGCTATATAGTTATACGATCGCCTTCAAGAATCAAGGATACTGGATTGCATTTCAACAGTTTCAGATATTTCCTTCAAACTATTCTAATAAACTAAAAAGGGTTATCTATATAACCCATAAGATTTACCTCCAAAATGACATCTCGACTCCATTTGAAATCTCTCAGCCACTCAAACTTTGTTTCAATTCTCTTCCCACTTTTGGTCCGGAAGTCTTTCTCAATAACATGATGCAGGGTCCAGGCTCATCCCCAGGAGTCATGTTCCACATTGCCAGGGAGATTTATACTCCTGGGCATCATGACCCACACAGTGCGGAGGGCAATGAGTTTACCTGCCGAGTTGCCTTAGAGACAGACCACATCTGAGCAACGAAACAGGGCCTCTGGGCATGATTCTTAGGCACAATTATGAGTAGGCTTAGCTTCTCCTTTGCTACAGTAACAAGCTTTACAAGGGCAAGCCCCATGATTGAGGGCTCAGCCTACTAAGCTGGTGGTCCCCAATGCTGGTAAGAATATCAGGAATTCCCCAGCTGGGGAAGTTAGTATTTCCACACTTGTCCACAGTCCTTCATGGGGGCTTTGCAAATACTTTTTATTCTCTGCCCAAATTACTCTGTGTTGTATTGGGGCTTATTGCTAACCTGTACAAACAAGGTCTCACTCTCTAGTCAAGAGTCCATGTAATTATGGCATTTGAGTAAACTGACCAAACAAGTTAAATTATATAGTGTGCTACAGAAAATAGAGATTTTGCACCATATAACCGTCTCTTCCTTTGGTCCCATACAGAAGTCAATGATATAAAACATGGTTGATATCATCCTGTACCCTTTAGTTTGATCTACCCCAATCTCAACCAAGTCTATTTCATTTATATCTCCAATTGAAGTCTGATCTCCTTTCCAGTCTCTTTAACAGTTAATTCGTGGGGGTGATGCCAACACTCCCAGCTGCCGAATTCTGGCTCTGGGTTCCTGGTGCCACACAGACACCCAAAGCTCCAGGGACTGACCATGTTACACACAAAAATGTCAGACTCTCAAAATTTAGAAATAACTGTTATAACTCATGAATAAATGTGACTGCTTTAAGAGCTTACAATCTAGGAACCTTTACATAAGCCTTCCCCTTATAGCCCATGCTCCCAGATTCAATTTTCAGAGTTTACACATTGTCATTAGTCCATATTAGTGAGGCATTATAATGTTTGTCTTTTCATTTCTGGTTTATTTCACTCAACCTACTATCCTGATGGTCCATTCACTTCGTTACATACCTCATAACTTTATTCCTTCTTGAGCTCCCTCATGCAAAAACATTCTGATATTTGTGCATTTAATCACACTCATTGACCACTCCAGGGTTCACTAAGTTATAGATTCCCAGTCTTTATCTTCTATCTTTCCTTCTGGTCTCATACAGACCCCTAACCTTCCTCTTTCAACCACATTCACAGACATGTTTGTTCAGTGCACTTACAATATTGTGCTACTATCACCCAGGATTGTACTATCCATTTCTAGATCTACACAATCAACCTTCTAGAATATTCTATACTCCTTCAACATCAGAAGTCTGATCTCTACCCTCTTTCTATTTCCTGATACCTTCACTTCTACACTCTTCTCCAAACCTCTCTCTCCTGCCTTTTTCTATCTGCCTGTAGCACTCCCTTTAGTATTTCCGGTACTGGAGGTCTCCTGTTCACAGACTCTCTCAGTGTCTGTTTATCTGTAAATATTTTAAACTCTCCCTCATTTTTTGAAGCACAGTTTTGCTGGATATAGGATTCTTGGTTGGCAGTTTTTCTCTTTCAGTATCTCACATATGTCATGCTACTGCGTTCTCACCTCTATGTTTTCTGTTGAGAGATCCTCACTTAGTCTTATAGAGCTTCCTTTGTATGTGCTGGATTGCTTTTCTCTTGCTGCTTTCAGAATTCTTTTTGTCTTGCCATTTGAAAATCTGTTTAGTATCTTGGAGTAAGTCTATTTGGATCAATTCTATTTGGGTTCTTCTGTGCTTGGCCCAGCATTCTTGTCTCAAATGTATCTTCTGGGGTGAGGGGCTGCCAGCAGCAGGCACAGATCTGCCATGCTCTGTGAGAGACATGCAGGGGCCCCAGTTACCTGACTTGGTATCAGTCACCTTGGCTCTCTGAGCCTCCGTTTCCCCAAATGTACTTGATCTAGCTGAGCCAGAGAGCCCATGTGGTTCTGGCTCCCTCCCCCTCCTGGCACAGAGTAGGTGCTCAGGAAGCATCTGTGGGTGAAGAAAGCAATCTTGGGGCAGATCATGGGGGCTGCCCTCCAGGCCAGCTCTGGTGCTGTCTCAGCACCCCCACCCCAACCAGCCAAGGACACAGCTGCAGTCCCTGGCTTGCCTCCTGACACCCATTCCACACTCTTTGCTGGGCATTTGGGCGCCACATTTGAGCTTGAATTTGAAGTTCAAACCAGGCAGAAGTGTCTTGAGTCCCCCCACCAGGGTCCCTGTGCTGGTATTGAGGGTGACCTTCTGAGTGACACACGGATGCCCCCGCCCTGGGCCCAGGCTGGGAGGAAACTGGGTTGGAGACACAGAGCTGCTCTTCTCAGCGGCAGGAAAGTGCCGACTTGTGGCACTTGGGGTGGGAGGGGAGAATGTGCCTAGGGAGCCACTCGCTGGGGAGCCAGGCAGCTGGCCTGAGGGATGTGGCACTTGGGGGCCAGGTGGGCATGTTCGCGCCCCTCCCTTAGTGTGTTTCCAGGCCCATGTGCCTGTTTAAGAACCCTTGGCACTCCCTCCTCCCAAGTGCAGCTCGCCCTGAGCCCTCCTGGCAGCAGCCAGGCCTTGGGCCCCGGGTGCTCCGGCCTCTCCCGGACCTTGGGGCGAGACAGGGGAAAGGGGCGCCCCGACCACGCAGGCGGCCCGAGGCCCGCGGGCCCAGCTTGGCGCAGGGTCTGCAGGGAAGCCCCCGCGCGACTAGGTGGAGCCCGACCCGCAGGCTTCAGCTGGACCCGCCTGCACACCAGATGGGGACGCTGCAGGGCTCCGGGTTCCCCCTGGTCCCCAAAACAGCACAGTGCGCAACAGGGGTTCCCGGGCTCTGAGGAAGCGCAGAAGCCGGCGGGGAAGGAGCCGTGTCTCAGCCTTCACCGTCGTCGGCCTTGGCAGCCCCGAGTGGACGCTACGGCATCGCGCTCACGGCCCGCGGCTTTCCGAGAGACCCGGGTCAGCCGAGCGCACGAGCGTCTGCCAGTCCGGCCAACCGGGCCCGCGGGTGGCCGGCGCCGCGTTGCCACCCTATCTGTAGGCGTCACCGCCGCCACCGCCGCCGCGATCGCTATCACCAGGCGGCCCCGGGAGGTTCGCGCCCGGCCTCGTCCTGGCCTCCTCGCTGCCACCGCGGCGCGGGCTCGGGAGCCGGCGGCGAGGCGGGCCCGGGAGCGGTCACACAGGGAGGCCGTCCGCCACCTCTGGGCGCGCCAATTCGCGCGTCCCGGGGCGGCCCCGGCTGGCAGCGTTGATGCGGCGCCCGGCGGCCCGCGCGCAACCTTGAGCCTGGTCCTTGGCGGCGGCTGCGGCGCGATGGCCCCTGAAAACCCGACCGGAGCGAGCGCGGGAGGCAGCGGCAGATCCGAGGCGATCAACGGGACCCCGCGCGGCCGAGGGGCTGCGCAGTCAGGCAGCGGCGGTCGGGACCCGGCCAGCGCGCTGCTTTGGGGGCGGCGGGCCGATTCATGGGGCCGCCGGGCCGCCCCCCACGCCCGCGCCCCGCAGCCTGCCATGGTGGCTGAGCGGCTGGAGCTGCGGCCGAGGCGGCCCGAGATGATTTTTAACCTCCTGGCCCCACGCCCGCCACCCCCGCACCCGTCGTCCCCGCGCCCTTTTGGGAACCGGCCGGCTCGGGGTCCGGGTGCGGGGGCCGTGGCCCCTCCCGCATCGAGCTGCGAGACCCGGCCCAAGCCGAAGTCCGCCATCCCCCAAGCCCGTCCCCTGCACCAGCGATCCACGGCCGGCCGGGCGGGGGTTCGCGGGAGCCGCCAGCGAGCACTGCGCGCCCCTAGTCGCGCTTTCCGGGGAGAGGGGCTCGGCCGCGTGCCCTGCATTACGTTGGTCCCCTCCCTTCTCTGGGCCATCCAAGCTCGGGGATCCCGGGTCCCCGTGCTTGGGACTCCGCTGCGGGCTCACACGGTGTTGGCGAGACTCTTGGGGCTGGAGGGGCTCTTTGGCCTAGAGACCCCCGCACTGAGCTCCAGGCACAAGGCGCTCTCGCAGGAGGCTCCGGGGACCCCGGGGACCCAGATCACACTGTCGGAAACTTCCCAGTCCCGGGCTCCCCTCTGGCGCATTCCCAGCGCACTGTGCACTGCCCTTTAGTCTGACAGGCAGAGGCTGGATGTCTGAGACAGGAGGCGCCTGCCGCCTGTGGTCGCCAGTGCTTCCTTTCTGTAGTCAAATGCCAGCCAGCAGGTGCCCCGCGCGCCAGCCACGCCAACGCTGGCGTGTTGGCAGTGATGCTCCAGCACAGAGAGGGCTGGTGCCGCGGGTTCCTGGAGGCTGATCTCATTAGCTCGGGTTCCTCCAAAGGGCTTTGCCAACTTCAGCCACTTCTCTGCTTAATAAAGGAGCTGCTGGCCACCCGGGGAAGCGGGTAGGGTTGGGAAGGAGGTGCCAGGTGGAATCACATTGTTGGTGCAGGTGCAGGTGCAGGCAGAGGCGGGAGCAGGCCCAAAAGGGGAAGGCGGCCATGGGAGGGTTCCTGGCCTGCCTAGCCAGGGTGAACAAGTCCTTCCTAAAATCGTCTGCTTTCCCCCCAGCTTACTGACCCACTTCACCAGTGGGCCCCCAGGGCTGGCTCTCCAGCCTTCCTGTTCCCTAGCCACTTGCCCCAGGTCCCCGGAGGGCTGTTCTCAGCTGGTGGCTGGTGCCCACACCCAGCAGACCCATGCCCAGCAGACTAGGGGACCCACCTGGAGCTCTCCAGGCCTCGGTGCTGCCCAGCTCTTCCACTGGCCCCAAGTTCTCACTGCCCCTTCCTGTTGATCTTTCCTTCTCTGGGAAATGAGCTGTTGGTGGAGGCCATGCTCAGGTCTCAGTGCTTTCTTCTGAGGTCAGAAGCCCAAGTCAGGTCATGGTTTTTCTGTGCTGCCAGGATTTTCTCTCACTTGTAAGCTGTGGTTGATGACAGAGCAGAGCTACCAGCTGATCCAATGGTGCAAGGCGGGGGGGCCCTCTCAGGCTCACCCTTGAGTGTGTCCAGGACGCTGCCACGTTCCCAGGATCTGGGTTGTAAGGCGACGGCACTATTTGGTCAGAAAGACAGAGTACCTGTCTGTTGGATGGGAAGGTGGAGGGTAGAGCATGCTAATGCTTAGAAGAATAATTGTGTGCACATGTGGATTGGATTTTGAGGAAAGATGTCTTGACCACTCTGCAGAAAGAGGATTTACCCAAAGCAGCCACATGTGCATCCACCTTGTGTGTGCCAGTGACTGAGGGGGATGTGGCCCATGGGGCCGGGGTCAGGCGCATTCTTAGAAGGTACAGGTGCCTTTTAAATGGCAGCCAGGTGGCAGGGTGCAAGTGCGGGCCTGCCCGGCCTCCAGCATCCTTGCAAGTCATGCTTTACGAATCCTAAAACTGTTGCACTTGCCCCACTGGATTCCTGTAGGCTTGGCTCATGTGCCAGTTTGGATCTATTATGTCCCCCAAGGAAAAGCCATGATGATTCAATCCAATCTCGTGGGCAATTGGGATTAGGTTGTTTCCATTTCCATGGAGTTGTGACCCACCCAACTGTGAGTGACACCTTTAGTTACGGTGTGACCTCTGATTGAATATTTCCATGGAGGCATGGCCCCACCCATTCCACATGGGCTTTGATTAGTTCGCTGGAGCCCTGTAAAAGCTCAGACAGAAGGAGCTCAGACAGAAGGAGCCCACAGCTAGCTGCTGCTGTGAGACACATTTTGAAGATGGTCATTGGAAGCTGATACTGACATTTTGGAGAACGTCATTTTGAATCGCAACCTGGTAGCAAGCAGACACCAGCCCTGTGCCTTCCCAGCTAACACAGGTACCCTGTTGTTGATGCATTACCTTGGATACTTTATGGCCTTAAGACTGGAACTTTGTAACCAAATAACCCCCATTTATAAAAGCCAATCCATTTCTGTTGTTTTGCAAAATGGCAGTATTAGCAAAGGAGAACAGCTCATTTAAGAAAGGTCAGGGCTTGAGTTGCATCCCCTTCTGGCTGAGATGACACTTGAGCTCAGGAGCCCTGGCAGAGACCTCAGGGATGTGAAGCTTTGGGGAGGGTGGCAGGGACCCTGGCCTGTGGCCCTCTCTAGAAACCAGGTTCCCAGGAGAAACCCCGGGACCCACTCCTGGCTGACCGCCCACTGGCTCAGGTCCACTTCCCCCCGCGTCCCAGCTGGCAGGAGGGAGAGGAGGTGGCTGGTGGACAATTGTTACTTGTTGTCTGTGGATGAGTGGGAAAGAGCTGTTTAAATAGCCATTTCCCTGAGTCTGTTTTCTTCAGAGGGGAAGAATGCGGAACCCAGGGAGCTGTTTTGCCTCAGTTCTGCTTTTGTTTGGAGCTGCAGGCCGCCCCATGGCTAATCCACGCCCCTCGGGCCGGTCTGTCGGCCAGTATTCCTGATGCAGAACCCAGGGAGCGGCCTGCTGGACATGGGCCGCAGTGGGCAGGGACACAGAGGATGGAGTGGCATGCCGGGGCCCTGGGCAGCACCCCATCCTCCCCTCTGCCTCCCTTGGGTGCCCCCACCCTCCTCTGCCTTGGGGGACCCTCCTTTGCTTCTGATGGGAGGGCAGGTACTTTGCTTTTGTGACCACAGTGCACGTGGGCTGGGGTGGACCCTGGGGAATATGGGAACCTCGTTTAAAACAGAGTCACTTAATCAGGAAGCGGAGGGTGTCCTGTCAGTGTGCCCTGAGGGGGCAGGGGGCAGCCGTGCCTTTACCTCCTTAGGTGTATCTGCTCTCAAAGCACAGAATTATGAAAATACTTTCCACCTGCCTTTTGCAAAGACTTTATCCCATTTTTCTCTGTGTCTTTGAATACCTTGACAGATCATGGCACTGCACGAAGGTTAACGGGACTCCGTGTTGATACTTAATGTAATCGCAGGAATAAAAAAAAATAATCCAACAAAAAGCTGAAGCGACTCCATTGGGCCATGACTGTGGAGTGGTATGTGGGCTTTGGGACCTGAAGCAGGTGCTGGAAGGTCGGAAATCTTTCTAGCCCCTTCTCCTTTCTGAATAGAAGGGAAAGTCCTTTAGATGTGGATTGGAGGGTAAATTCTATTTGTCAACCCTTGTGCTACTGGGGCGTGTGGCAGGTGGGCTGCACATGCTACAGAAATAAAGCTTCTGGTGCTTGTTGAGAACGTGCTGGGGCGACGAGTGTGTGTCTGTCTGTGCTTGTGTCTGTCTGTCCTTGGGTTGTGCACCCGGGGCCTTGACCTCTGTGCCAGTTTGAATGTATTGTGTCCCCCAAATGCCATTATCTTTGATGCAATCTTGTGGGGCAGACATTTTGGTGCTAATTAGATTTGCTTGGAATGTGCCCCACCCAGCTGTGGGTGATGACTCTGATGAGATATTCCCATTGAGGCATGGCCCCACCCATTCAGGGTGGGCCTTGATCAGTGGAGCCATATAAATGAGCTGACTCAAAGAGAAGGAACTCAGTGCAGCTGTGAATGATGTTTTGAAGAGGAGCTGCAGACAAAAGGGACACTTTGAAGAAAGCACAGGAGCTGCAGATGAGAGAAAGTTTGAAGACGGCCATTGAAAGCAGACTGTTGCTCTGGAGAAGCTGAGAGAGGACAAATACCCCAAGTGCAACTAAGAGTGACCTTTTTGAGGAACTGCAGCCTAGAGAGGAACATCCTGGGAGAAAGCCATTTTGAAACCAGAACTCGGAGCAGATGCCAGCCATGTGCCTTCCCAGCTAACGGAGGTTTTCCAGACACCACTGGCCATCCTCTAGTGAAGGTACCTGATTGTTGATGTGTTATCTTGGACACTTTATGGCCTTAAGACTGTAACTGTGTAGCCAAATAAACCCCCTTTTTATAAAAGCCAATCCGTCTCTGGTGTTTTGCATTCTGCAGCATTAGGAAACTAGAACAACCCCAGAACTGCCTGCCGAGAGTATGGGTTGGCAGACTGTGGATTTAATGCCCAGTGGTCAGTGTCCACGCTGGTCAGTTAGCGAGTGACTTGGTGAGTGGAGTGTTGTTTGGTAAACCTGTGGCTGGTGAGAAGTAGGGAGCTTAACCTCGTGAAAGCATCTGACTGTGCAGCTTTAGTTTTGAGTCTGTGACCTGATTGTTAATTGACGAAGGCTTTAAAACGTAGCAGACACTACAAATTTGTGTATTTTTAATGTAGACTGGTTTATTTTTTTTTAATGTAAAGAGAATCTTGGATTGAAAAACACAGTTTCTGACACTGGGAGACCCTGAGAAATATTCATCAAATGGGGAAACTGTTTCCTGTTACACACACATGCCTGTGTCCCAGGGTCATGAGCATGTGGGGGGAGGGGGGCTTGTGGACAGCCCCTGTGGGCCCTGCCCGCTCACCTGTGCCCGTGGGTTGGGGGAGGGTCAGGAGGCCCCAACTGAGACCCTTTCAGAGCAGGGGACCCTCCGAGTTGAAGCTGGAGACCACGCTGCCTCCACTCTCAGATCCTGCAGGGAAAGAAAAGGGAAGCAGTGTGTGTTAGGGGTGGGGTGTTCAAGGGCAGAGGGGATTTCAGGAGCCCTGTGCTCTCCAATCCTACACCCATGCTGGGCCCCAGCCTTCCCTTACTCACATCACGGGGATATGCGCTCCAAGCCAGGCTCCAGTTTCCACCTGTCTACACCACAGGTATATTAGTTCCAAGCTGAACCCAGCCTCCATCCATCTACGTGATAGGGATATGGACTCTGAGCCAGACCCCAGCCTCCACCCACCTACGCCGCAGGAATATGGACTCTGAGGCAGGCCCCTGACCTCCACACCTCTACATTGTGAGAATATGGGCTCCAAGCTGGGCCCCAGCCTACATCCGTCTACACTGTGGGGATATGGGCTCCGAGCCAGGCTCTAGGCTCCACCCATCTAACTCACAGATATATGTACTCCAAGCTGTGCCCCATGCCTCCTCCTGTCTACACCACAGTTATTTGAGCTCTGAGCTGGTCCCTAGCCTCCATTGTTTATACTTCAGGTATATGGGCTCTGAGCCATGCCTCATATCACAACCTGTCTACACTGTGGCATATGGGTTCCAAGCTGGGCCCAAGCTTCTACCTATCTTCACTGTGGGGATATGGGCTCCAAGCTGGGCCCCAGGCTCTACCTGTCTACATCACAGGTAGATGGGAGCTGAGCCAGGCCCCAGCCTCCACCTGTCTACATTGAGGGAATATAAGCTCTGACCTGGGCCCAGCCTCCACCTGTCTACTCCACACTTACATGGGCTCAAAGCTGGGCCCTAGCTTCTACCAGTCTACATTGTGAGAATAGTGGCTCCAAGTCAGGACCAAGCATCCACCTGTCCACCCCACAGGTATATGGGTTCCAAGCTGGACCCCAGCTTACATCTGTGTAAATTGCAGGTTTATGGGCTCTGAAACAGGACCCAGCCTCCACCTGCTTACCCCGCAGATATATGGGTCTGAGCCGGGACCCAGCTTCCACCTATCTACACTGTGGAGATATGGGCTCTGAACAGGGCCCCACCTCCACCTGTCTACACTGTGGAGATATGGGCTCTGAACTGAGCCTCAGCCTCCACCCATATACACTTTGGGGATATGGGATCTGAGCTGCACCCAGGCCTCCACCCATCAATCCCACAGGTATATAGGCTTCAGGCTGGGCCCCACCCCCCACCTGTCTACACTGTGGGGATATGGGTTCTGAGCCTTGCCCCAGCCTCTTCCCATCTACACTGTGTAGATATAAGCTCTAGCTGTGCCCTAGCCTCCACCTGTCTACCCCTCATGAATATGGGTACCAAGCTGGGCCCCACGCATCTACCCATCTACACTGTGTTCATATGGGATCCGACCTGGGCCCAGCCTGTACCCATCTACACTGTGGGTATATGGGCTCTGAGCTGGGCCCCAGCCTTTAGCTATTTATTGCATAGATATGTGGGCTCCAAGATGGGCCACAAACATCCTCCTGTCTACATCACAGTTATTTCAGCTTCAAATGAGGCACCAGCATCCACCTGTCTACACCACATTTATATAGGCTCCAAACAAGGCCCCAGGCCCCCACCCATCTACATTATTGGAAACTGGGCTCCAAGCTGGCTCTGAGCCTCCACCCTTCTAAATTGCAGACATATAGCCTCTGAGCTGTGCTGCAATCTCTAACTGTCTACCCCAAGGTATATGGGGTCTAAGCGGAACCCCAAGCTCCTCCTGTCTACTCCACAGGTATATGTGCTCCAGGCTGGGTTCCATGCCTCTACCTGTCTACACTGAGCAGATATGGTCTATGAGCTAGGACCCAGCCTCTACCTGTCTACAATGGATACTGGCTCTGAGCTGTGCCCCAGCCTTCTGTGGGGATATGGGATTAAGCCAGGCCCCAGCCTCCTCAACCCATCTACACTGTGTGGATGTGGGCTCTGTTCCAGTTTGCTAATGCTTCCATTTTGCAAAACACCAGAAAAAGATAGGCTTATATTAGAGGGGTTTATTTGGTTACAAAGTTACCATCTCAAGGCCATGAAAATGTCCAAATAAAGGCATCAACATGAGTATACCTTCATCAAAGGAAGGCCAACGGTGTCCAGAAAACCTCTGTTAGCTGGGATGACACTTGGCTGGCGTCTGCTGATCCCGAGTTGTGTCCCAGCTCCTCCTTCAGCTCCTGTGCTTTATTCAAAATGTTGCCCTTGGGGCATTTTGGCCTCTCTTAGCTCCCCCGGAGGACTCCAGTGATTAAATCAAGACCCAACCTGAATGGTTGGGGCCACACCTCCATGGAAATAATCTAATGAAAGGTATTACCCACAATTGTCACATCTCCATGGAAACAACCTAATCCAAAGATTCTACCCTAATCAATACTAATACATCTGCCCTCACAAGACTGCATTAAAGAACATGGCATTTTGGGGGACATAGTACATCCAAACCGGCCTCCACCTGTCTACACTGTGTACATATGGGCTCTGAGTCCTGCCCCAGCCTCCACCCATCTACACAGTGGGGATTTGGGCTCAAGCTGGGCCCCAGCCTCATCCTCTCTAACCCACAGGTATAAAGGCTCCAAGCTGGGTGCCAGCCTCCACCCACCTACATTGCAGAAATAGGGGCTCCCAGCCATGCCCCAGCCTCCCCCTCTTTAACCCACAGGTATATGGGCTACAAGCTGGACCCCAGCCTCCACCTGTCTACCCAAAAGGTATCTATACTTCAAACTAGGCTCCAGCCTAAAATCTTCTACAACGTGAAGATATGTGATCTGAAATGGGCTCAGCCTCCACCAATATACATACAGGTATATGGGCTCCAAGATGGGCCCTAGCCTCCACCCATCTACACTGTTGGGATATGGGCTCTGAGAGGGGACCCAGCTACCACCTGTCTACACTGTGGGGATATGGGCTCCAAGCTTGGCCCAATTCTCCACCTTTCTACCCCACAGGTATATGGGCTCTGTTCTAATTTGCTAATGCTGCTGGAATGCAAAACACCAGAGTTGGATTGGCTTTTATAAAATGGGTTTATTTGGTTACACAGTTACAGTCTTAAGGCCATAAAGTGTCCAAGGTAACACATCAGCAATCGGGTACCTTCACTGGAGGATGGCCAATGGCGTCCGGAAAACCTCTGTTAGCTGGGAAGGCACGTGGCTGGCATCTGCTCCGAAGTTCTGGTTTCAAAATGGCTTTCTCCCAGGATGTTCCTCTCTAGGCTGCAGTTCCTCAAAAATGTCACACTTAGTTGCACTTGGGGTATTTGTCCTCTTTTAGCTTCTCCAGAGCAAGAGTCTGCTTTCAATGGCTGTCTTCAAACTCTCATCTGCAGCTCCTGTGCTTTCTTCAAAGTGTCCCTCTTGGCTGTAGCTCCTCTTCAAAATGTCACTCACAGCTGCACTGTGTTCCCCCTATCCGTCAGCTCATTTATATGGCTCCAGTGACTCAACATAGACCCACCCTGAATCGGTGGAGCAACACCTCCATGGAAATTATCCAGTCAGAGTCATCACCCACAGCTGAGTGGGGCACATCTCCACAGAAACACTCAAAGAATTACAATCTAATCAACACTGATAATGTCTGCCCACGAAAGATTACATCAAAGATAATGGCATCTGGGGGACACAATAGATTCAAACTGGCACAGGCTCCAAGCTGGCCCCAACCTCCACCTGTCTACACCACAAGTGTATGGGCTCCAAGATGGGGCCCAGCCTATACTCATCAACACTGTGGGTATATGGGCTCAGACTGGGATCCAGCCTCCACTTGTCTACACTGCAGGTATATGGGCTCCATGCTTGGACCCTGCCCATACCCGTCTACATTGTGGGGATATGGGCTCCAAGCTGGGCACCATGCCTCCACCCATAAACACAGTAGGGATCTGGACCCCGAAGCAGGCCCAAACCTCCACCTGTGTACAGCACAGGTATATGGACTCCAAGCTGGGCCCCAGCCTCCACCCTCTACATTGAGGTAATATGGGCTCTGAGCAGGGTCCCAACTTTCTACCTGTCTACCCCAGAGATACCTGGGCTCTAAGCTCAGCCTCATGCTTACGCTATCTGCACTATGGAGATATGGGCTCCGAGCCAGACCCTAGCATCCACGTGTCTACCATAGTTATATGGGCTCCAAGATAGATCATATCTTCCACCTGTCTAGATCACAAGTATATAGTCCTCAAGCCATTCCACCACCTCCATCAGTCTACATTTTGGGAATATGGGCTCAGAGCTGGACAGTAGCCCCCATCTGTCTACCCCAGAGGTACATGGACTCCAAGCTGGGCCCAAGCCTCTAGCTATGTACATGACAGGTATATGGTCTCCAAGCTGGACCACAAGTCAAATCTGTCTACACTGTGGGGATATAGGCTAAGCTGGGTCCCAGCCTCTACCTGTCTATACCATGGTTATATGGCTCCAACATGAAACCAGCCTCCTACCCATCTACAATGTGGGGATATTGGCTCAGAGTCTGGTCCCTGCCTCACCTCTCTATCCCACAGGTATATGGGTCCAAGCTCGGCCCCAGCCTCCACCTATATGCATTGTGGAAATTTGGGCTCCAGGCTGGGTCTCAACCTCCACCTGTCAAAACCACAGTTGTCTGGACTCTGAGCCAGGCTCCAGGCTCCACCTGTCAAAAGCAGAATTATACAGGCTCCAAGCTGGTCCCAAGCTTCCATTTGTCTATACCTCAGGTATGTAGGCTCCAAGCTGGGCCCCATGCCTCCACCCATCTACACAAAGGGGTGATGATCTCTGAACTGGGCCCTAGTCTCCAGCCATCTACCACAATGGTATATGGGCTCTAAGCTGTGCCCCAGCTGACACTTGTCTACACTGTGGGGATATGGGCTCCCAGTTGGGCCCTAGCTTCTACCAATCTACCCCACAGGTATATGGGAACCAAACTGGATCCCAGCTTCCACCCATCTACGTTGTGGGAATATGGGCTCTGAGCCAAGCCCTAGCCTCCACCTGTCTACACCAAGGGTATATTGGCTCCAAGCTGGGCCCCAGCCTCCACGCATCTACACTGCGGGGATATGGGCTCTGACGCTGACCCCAGCCTCCACCTGTCTAACCCATGTGTATATTGGCTCCAAGCTGGGCCCCACACCTCCACCTGTCTACACTTTGGGGATATGTGCTCCAAGCCAGTGCCAGCATCCACTAATCTACACTGTGGGGATATGGGCACCATGCCAGGCCCCAGCTGCCACCTGTTTACCACACAAATACATATGTCCCAGCTTCCACTTGTCTAAACTGTTTGGATATGGGCTCCAAGCTGGACCCCACAATCCATCTGTCCAGACTGTGATGATACGGACACCGAGCCAGGCCCCCACCTCCACCTTTCTACACTTGGTATAGGGGTTCTGAGCCATACCGCAGCATCCACCTGTCTGTACTGTGGGCATAGGGGCTCCAAGATGGGGCCAGCCTCCACATATCTATTGCACAATTATATGGGCTCCAGGCTGTTGCCTAGCATCCACCCATCTCCACACATGTATATGGACTCTGAGCCAGGTCCCAGCCTCCACCTGTCTACCCTACAGGTAGATGGGCTCCAAGATGGGCCCCAGCCTCCACACATGTACACTGTGGGGATATGGGCCCCAGGCCTGTCCCTAGGCTACATCTGTCTACCCCATAGTTATATGGGCTCTGAACCAGGCCCCAGCCTCTATTTGTTTTCAACACAGGAATATAGGTCAAGAGCCAGTCTCCAACCTCCACCTGTCAACACTGCAGGTATGTAGTCTCCAAGCTGGGCCCCACACCTCCAGCCATCTGCATTGCAGGAATATAGGCTCTGAGCCATGCCCAAGCATCCCCCTCTCTACATAATGGGTATATGGTCTACAAGCTGGACTCCAGCCTCCACCTGTCTACACTATAGGTATATGGGCTCCAAGCTGGGCCCCAGCCTCCACCTGTCTTCACTGCAGAAATATGGGCTCCAAGCCAGGCTCCAAGCTTGCCCCAGTCTCCATTTGTCAACACCACAGCCATATGGGCTCCCAGCTGTTAACAGCCTTTGCCTATCTACATTGTGGGAATATTGTCTTGGATCCAAGTATCAGCCTATACCTGTCCACACCACAGGTATATGGGCTAGAAACTTGGCACCACAATTCTACCTGTCTATATTGTGGGAATATGGGCTCTGAACCAGGTCCTAGCTTCCACCTGTCTTCCCCACAGTTTTGTGGGCACCAGGCTGGGCCCCAATCTTCACATGTCTACACAATAGTTACATGGACACCAAGCCGGGCCCCAGCATCCACCCATTTCCCCACAGGTATTTGAGCTCCAAATTTTCCCCAGGCCTCCTCCTGTCTACACCACAGTTTTATTGGCTCTAAATCATGCCCCATCCTCTACCCTTCAACTCTGTACATACATGAGCTCTGAATCAGGCCCCAGCCACCACCTGTCTACATCACAGGTATTTGGTCTTCAAGCCAGGTCCCATGCCTCCACTCGTCTACACTGTGGGAATTTGAAGTATGAGTCAGAACCTAGCCTCCACCTGTCTACCCCAAGGTATATGGGTTCCAGGCTGGCCGCAGCCTCCATCTGTCTACACCACAGTTATATGTGCTCAAAGCTTGGCCACAGTCTACACTTTTCTAAGCTGTGGGGAGATGGGATCCAAGCCAGCCAAATCTTGACCTGTCTACACAACAAGTATATGTGCTACAGCCAGGCCCCAGCCTACCACCATCTACACTGCTGGAATATGGGCTCTGAGCCAGGTCTCAGCATCCAGCTGTGTACACCAGTTATATGGGCTCTGAGCTGAGCCCCAGTCTCCATCTATCTACCTCAGAGGTATATGTGCTCCAAGTTCTATGCTGCCCTCACCTGTCTAAACCACAAGTATATGGACTCCAAGCTGGGCCCAGGCCTCCAACTTTCTACACTGTAGGACATGGGCTATAAGGTGGGCCCCAGACCTTCAACACTATGGACATATGGGCTTCAAGCCAGGCACCAGCATCCACCCATCTACACTGTGGAGATATGAGTTCTGAGCCGGAACCCAGCCTTCACCTGTCTACCCCACAGGTATATGGGCTACAACCTGTGCCCCATGCTTCTGCCTGTCTACACTGTGGGAATATGGGCTCAAAGCCGGGCACCAGAGTCTTTCCATCTACACTGTGGTCTTATGGGCTCTGAGATGGGACCCAGTTTCCCCCCAATTCCCCTACAGGTATTTGGCTTCCAAGCTGGGCCCCAGCTTCCACCAGTCTAACCAAAGATATATGGGCTCTGATCCGGGCCATAGCCTCTACCCGTCTATACTGTGGGGATATGGGCTCTGAACCAGGCCCCTGCTCCCACCCATCTACATTGCAGAATATGGGCTCTTAGCTGGGCCCTAGCCTCTACTCATCTATATTGTGGGGATATGGGCTCTGAGCCAGACCCCAGCCTCCAAGTGTCTACACTCTGGGGATATGGGCTATGAGCTTGGCCCCACCTTCCACCTTTCTACATTGCAGAAATATGGGTGCCAAACCAGGCCCCAGCCTCCAACTGTCTACACTCTGGGTATATGGGCTATGAGCTTTGCCCCACCCTCCACCATTCTACATTGCAGAAATATGGGTGCCAAACCAGGCCCCAGCCTCCACCTGTCTACAACACAGGTATACAGGCTCCAAGCAAGGCACCACACCTCCACCTGTCTATACTGTGGGTTATGTGCTCTGAGCTGGGCCCCAGCATCCACCAGTATGGAGATGTGGGCTCCAAACTGAGCCCCAGCCTCCATTTAGAAACACTGTGGAGATATGAGCTCCGAACCTGGCCCCAGGCTACAACTGTCTACACCAAAGTAGACAAGCTGGGCTCCAGCTTCCACCCATCTAAACTGTGGGGATATGTGCTCTGAGCTGGGCCCTTACCATTACCCATCTATCCCACAGGTATATGGGCTCCTAGCTCTCCCCAGCAACCACCTTTCTACTCCACAGACATATGGGTTCCCAGTCGGGACCCATCCCCCACCTGTCCACCCCAGAGTTATACAGGCTCCAAGCTGGGCCCCAACATCCACACATTGGCATTGTGGGAATGTTGTCTCCAAGTCAGGCCCCACCCTTCACCTGTCTACCCCACAGATTATGGGCTGTAAGCTGGACCCCAGCCTCCACAAATCGATACCACAGGTATATGGGTTCCAATCTTGTCCCATGCCTCCACCTGTCTAAACAACAGTTGTTTGGGCTCCAATCCAGGCCCAAGCTTCTGTGTGTCTACACCACAGGTATGTGGACTCCAAGCTGGGCCCCAGGCCTCCAACTTTCCACACTGTCGAACATGGGCAACTTTGATGAACGTGTTCAATGAACTCCTCAGGGATGAACTGGCAGCTTCGATGAACTCCTCAGGAAATGCTTTGCTGGTTAGCCAAAGAAGAAGTGAAGGTCCTCTATCTGTCTTGCTTAAAAGTCTTCAACTGATTGGATTAAATACAGCTGATTGCATTCTCTCATTGTGGAAGTCACACCCTTCATTGATGCAATCAGTCGCAGCTGCAGTGATTTAACAAACCATCCTTCCAGTTTATTAACCAGCCACAAATGTCCTTGCAGCAATAGTTAGGCCAGTGCTTGCTTGACCAGACACCTGGATACCATTACCTGGCCAAGTTGACACATGAACCTAACCATCACAGTCCACCCCTTGTCAATTTGGCAGTTATACACATCACCTTAAACCATATTTTATCTCTAAGTAGAGAACAATAACAGGCATATATTTTGCCTAACAATATTCTGCTGTCCTGTGTACAACCAGAAATGCACTAAATCTCTCCAGAATAGGGTGCAAGTCCTTGGGTGATATTAACTCTTAAAATTGATTTCCTTTTACTTAAATACTGCAAAATGAACAATATAGCTTATGTCATATGATAAGGGGATAAGAGAGAAAAAAAGCAAAGACATTTGCTTTACAGGCAAATACAAACATACTTAAAGCAAGGAGGAAATATTCATGCCATCATAGTCCTCATTTCTGTAACTGGTCACATGGTCTTAGATCATGTATATAACTACCTTCTTCCACTACCCATTCCATATTTCCTTTACATCAGCAAGCTGGCTGTGGTTCTTTGCCTGGCAGGGTGACCCAAACCTTCATTCCTGAAGTTTCTTGGCCATTAGTAGTCCTGCCTGGATTGGGTTGTTGCAGTTTTCCTTTGATTTTAATCACGGGTCATGGTAGTACTAAGAGATGCCCTAGGGGATTTCCTGTATTTCAGGAAAACTCTTCTTTACCTCCATGTGTAGTTGCAGTGCTATTTCCCCTTGATAGTCAGGATCAATTTCCCCACCCAGTACAGAATCCCCTTCCTTGCTTGTTGATTCAGAGGCATAAGAAGCCCAAAGTGGCCAGGTAGCAGTCTTGCCTTCTAATTCAATGGAATTATTGTTGTGTTTTCTTCCACCAGAAAACTCCTCCTTTTGGAATTAAGACTTGTAAACCAGCAGAGCTTAAGCTTGCAGGGACAGGAACCAAAAATTTACCTAGTGGATCACTAGGAGTGATAGTGAGTGGTGCCACTCCTGTTTCCACCCCCTGATTCCTGGAACTATGAAACCTGTGTATGGGAGAAATAGCACCATAGAGTGGATGTTGATTCAGAGCATACCCAGCCTCCTGGAGAACACTGCTCCAGCCCTGCAAGGTATTGCCACCTAGTTGGCGCTGTAATTGAGTCTTCAACAGGCCATTCCACCATTCTATCAACTCAGCTGCCTCTGGATGATGGGGAACATGGTAAGACCAGAAGATTCCAAGAGCATGTGCCCATTCCCTTACTTGATTTGCTGTGAAGTGGGTTCCTTGGTCAGAAGCAATGCTGTGTGGAATACTATGACAGTAGATAAGGCATTCTGTAAGTCCATGGATGGTAGTTTTGGCAGAAGAATTTCGTATAGGGAAGGCAAACCCATATTGGGAGTATGTGTCTATTCCAGGAAGAACAAATTGCTGCCCCTTTCATGATGAAAGTGCTCCAGTGTAATCAACCTGCCAGTAGTTAGCAGGCTGATCACCTCGGGGAATGATGCCATATAGGGATTGTGTGTGGGTCTCTGCTGCTGGCATATTAGGCACTCAGCACTGGCTGTGGCCAGGTCACCCTTGGTGAGTGAAGACCGTGTTGTTGAACCCATGCATAACCTCCATCCCTACCACCATGACCACTTTGTTCATGAGCCCATTGGGCAATGACAGGAGTGGCTGGGGAAAGAGGCTGATTGTTATCCACCAAATGTGTCCTGAAAAGAATTAGAAGTATCCCTCAAGCCATTTACCTCAGAACATTCTGCTGTAGTTTCATCTCATGAAATAGGATTAATCTCTCCAGACAGAGAAGTGAGCGCTGCTTCCTCAGGGGAGGTGATTACAGGTTTAGCAGGCACTGAAGGGTTAATGTCTTTAGGTGGAGGTTGGATGGAAGGCTCCTTAAGGCAGACTGGAGGTTGGGAAGCTGTTTCTTCAAAGCAGGCTGGAGGCTGGCTAGCTGTCTCATCAGGGCAGAATGGTGGTGGCCTTATCAAACAAAGACTCAGCAGTATCCAGGGTTCCAATGTCCTCACTGCCATTATTAACAATCCAAATGACCCCATCTCAAGTCTCAGGATCCCATTGTTTTCCAATCAATGCCTTTACTTTAACAGCAGATACCCTGCAAGGTTGAGATTTTAGTTTATGTTGTAAATCTGCTACTCACACAATGAGATTCTGAGTCTGGTTTTCAGAAATCTGAAGTCTGAAGCCACAGGAAATAAGATTTTCTTTCAGGACACACATAGAAACCTTTACATTTGTCATGTGGCACTCAAGTTTTAAATTTGAAACCTTTAGCTTGTCCCTTTCTCTTATAACTTTATCCAGCATAACTAAGAGCAACCAGCCAATATCATTATACCTCTGAACTCTGCAAAACTCTGTTAAGGTGTCAAAAACACTGTCACTCAGAGCCTTGTTTCATACAAGAGTATGATTAGGAGAATCAGATGGTGATATTTTGCATATCTCCTTTGCCAACTCAAGCCATGGACTGTTAGTACCATCTTGATTATTGGAAATGGAGTCATTATTGCCTTTGAATCTAATCAGAGTAGAAAACCAATAGTAAAAGCCCATTTTAAGATTCTGTTTCTCAAGAATCATCCAACTTCTGGTACCAAGTTGGATTCTCTATGAGAACAGAATCAACAAGAGATATCTATAAATATAAGATTTTATAAAAGTGTCTCATGCAACTGTGGGTATGTATGAGTCAAAATTCTGTAGGCAGGCAGCAGACTAGCAAATACAATGAAGGTGTTCAATGAACTCCTCAGGCAGCGAATTGGCAATTTTAATGAAGTGCTCGATGAACTCCTCAGGAAACGCTTCGCTGGCTAACTGAAGAAGAAATGAAGGTCTTCTAACTTTCTCACTTAAAAGTCTTCAACTGATTGGATTAAATCCAGCTAATTGAATTTTCTCATTGTGGAAGACACACCCTTCATTTATGTAATCAGTCACAGCTGCAGCTAATTGACTGATGATGCAGGAAACCAGCTTTCTGGTTTATTAACCAGCCACAATTGCTCTTGCAGTAATGGTTAGGCCAGTGCTTGCTTGACCAGACAGCTGAGTACCATCACCTGGCCAAGCTGACACATGGACCTAACCATCACAGGATACAAGCTGGTTCCCAGCCTCCACCTATCTAAGCCACAGGTATAGGGACTCCAAGCTTGGCTCCATGACTGCACCCATGTAAACTGTTGGGATATGGGCTCAGACACAGGCCCTAGCCTCCACCTCCCTACCCAAGAGTATGTTGGCTCCAAGTTGGGCCCCATCCTCCACCTGTCTACACCACAAATATATGGGCTCCAAGCCTGGCTACATCCTTTACCCATCTACACTGTAGGGATATGGGCTTTGAGCTGGGACCCAGACTGTACCCTTCTTCCCCACATATATTTGGGCTCTGATTTGGGCCTCAGCCTCCACCTGTGTGCTTCAGAGTTATATGGGTTCCAATCTGGGCCCCTCACCTCTGTCTGTATACAGTGTGGGTATAGTTGCTCTGAACCAGGCTGTTGCCTCCAACCACCTGTCTACACCACATGTATATGGCCACCGAGCTGGGCCCAGGCCTTCCCCTGTCTAGCCCAGGCTTATATGGGCTCCTTGCTTTGGCATATGACTCCACCTGTCTACACTGTGGGCTATGGGCTCTGAGGTGAGCCCTTGCCTCCACTCATGTACCTCACAGGTATGTGAGCTCCAAGATGTGCCCCAGACTCCAACTGTCTCCACCACAGGTCTATGGGCTCCAAGCTGGACCCTAACCTCCCTCTGTCTACATTGCGGGAATATTTGTTCCAAGCCAGGACCCAGCTTCCATCTGTCCATACCACAGGTATGTGGGCTCCAAGCCAGGCCCATGCCCAAAACCCATCCACACTTTGGGGATATGGGCTCTGAGCTGTATCCAACTTCTACCTCTCTACCCCACAGGTGTTTGGGCTACAATCTGGACCCCAGCCTACAACTGTCAGCACCACAGGTATATGTGCTCTGAGTGGGGCACAGCCTCCACCTGTTCTACCCCATGGGTACATGGGCTTCCAGATGGGCCTCAGCCTCCATGTGGTCCAAGCTGGACCACAGCATCTGCCTCTCTACTCTATGGGAACATGGGCTCCAAGGTGGATCCCAGCCTCTACCTGTCTACACCACAGGTATATTGGATCCAAGATTGACCCAGCTCCTCCACCCATCTACACTTTAGGGATATGGGCACAAAGCCAGGTCCTAGCCTCCACCCATCAACAGTGTGTGGATATGCACTGTAAATTGGGCTCCAGCCTCCACACATTCATCCCACAGATATATGGGCTCCTTTCTGTGCCCTAGCATTCACATGTCTACACTACATATATGGGCTCCAAACCAGGCCCCAGCCTCAACCTGTCAACACTACAGGTATATGTTTTCCAAGCTGGGCCCCAGCCTCCACCCATCTACATTGTGGCAATATTGGCTCTGAGCTGTGCCCCAGCATCCATCTGTCTACCCAACAGGTGTCTGGGCTCTAAGCTGGGCCCCAGAGTAAACCCATCCACATTGTGGGAATATGGGCTTCAAGCCAGGCCCGGGCCTCCACTTGTCTACACCAAACTTATTCAGGCTCTGAGCTGGGTCCCAGCTTCCACCCATTCACATTGAGGGAATATATGCTCTGAGCTGGGCCCCAGCCTCCACCTGTCTACTCTACAGGTATATGGGTTCCATGTTTGGCCTCAGCCTCTGAGCTGTCTATAGTTTGGTGATATGGGCTCTGAGCTAGGCCCCAGCCTCTACCCATCTACCCCACAGGTATATGTTCTCCTAGCTGGGCCCCAGCCTCCACCTTCTACACTGTGGTGATTGGGGCTTGAGCTGGGCCCCAGCCACCACCCATCTACCCATATTTATATGGGCTCCCAGCTGTCTCCCACACCTCCAACCATCTACACTGTGTGGATATAGGCTCTGACTTGGGCCTCAGACTTTACTCATCTACACTGTGGGAATATGGGCTACAAGCTGGGCCCCAACCCACACCTCCACCTGTCTACACCACAGTTATTTGTACACTGAGTCAGGCTCCAGCCTTGACATCTTAACACCACACGTATGTGGGCTCTGCTATAGGCCCCAACGTCCGCCAGTGTATACCACAGGTATATGGGCTCTGAGCCAGGTCACAGGCTTCCACCCATCTACATTGTGGGAATATAGGCTCTGAGCCACACCAAGCCTCCAGCTTCTGCCTCAAGGTTTATGGGCTCTAAGTGGAACTGGAGGCTTCTCCCGTCAACACCACACATATATGGGCTCCAAGCTGAGTCCCAGCATCCACCCATCTACACTGTGGGTGTATGGGCTCAGAACTGTGGCCCAGTCTCCACCTGTCTACACCAAAGGTATATGGGAACAGAGCAGGACCCCAGCCTCTACCTGTCTACACCATATGTAGAAATAAAATACTTATTCTAAGAAGCCCATTACAGAAAGCCTCAAAGACTTGCAATTTGGGCCCAGGCAAGGGCAGAGCTAAGATAGCTCTAAGAGACAAAGCAATAAGTATAGAGATGGAGAAAATTCACTAAACACCATAACTTCCCAAGAAGAGGGGGCATGGCCCAGCTCCAGTGGCAGCCCTCCTTTGGAGAACTCAGACAAAGGGCCTGGAATTCAGAAACCAGCTTCAGGGTCAGTGTGTCACCAGGAGAACTAAAGGCACCACAGCTCCTTACATGGGTGGAGGAGCTGCAGGTTGGAAAATGCCACCTGCTGGATAGCATAGGAAAAGCACCAAGTCTAGAGGCCTCATAGGAGGGTCTCATTCTCAAGGAAACTCCATAACCTCCTCCTGAGACTTGGGCCTTTCTGAACTGGGAAAACCTGACTGATGGGCATATATGAGGAGACCCTCACACAAAAGGCTACATAGAGGCAGGGAAAGAAACAGAAAAACAAGAGGTGAAAAACTCTGATCAACTAAATAGAACCTAAGGTAGAGGCCTAGAATAAAGTGAACTAAACACCAGAGATTAGGGAACAAAACCAATCAACAAGAAAACCATAGGTAAAAGAGAGAAAATGAACTCCAGAATAAACTAATCAAGAAAGTCAGATGTCTAGACAGCTCAAGAGAATGAGCCATACTAGGAAACATGAAAATATGGACCAACCAAAGGAACAAATTAATAGTTCAACCAAAATACAGGAGTTGAGACAACTAATGCTAAATCAATTCAATGAACTGAAGGAAGAACTAATTAAAGATGTCTAAACAAATCTCCTAAAAAATTCAAAAATCAAGTCAATGAACTGAGGGAAGATATAGCAAAAGAGATGAAGGATATAAGGAAGACACTGGATGACCATAAAGAATAATTGATAAACTTGAAAAAATGAATAGCAGAACTTATGGGAATGAAGGACATAATGGAGGTGACGAAAAAGACAATGAAGGGATACAGCAGTAGATCTGACCAGACAGAAGAAAGGATCAGTGAATTGGAAGACCAGACATTTGAATTCATACACACAGAAGAACAGATGGTGAAAAGAATGGAAAAATACAAGCAGGGTCTTAGGGAGCTGAGTGACAACATGAAGTGCACAAATATATGTTTTATGGGTATCCCAGAGGAAGAAGAGAGGGGGAAAGGGGCAGAAAGAATAATAGAAGAAATAATCACTGAAAACTTTGCAACTCTTATGAAAGACAGAAAATTAGAGAGTCAGTAAGCACAGTGTACCACAAACAGAATAGACCCCAATAGACCTACTCCAAGAAACTTACTGATCAGATTGTCCAACATCAAAGACAGAGAGAGAATTCTGAAAGCAGCAAGAGAAAAGTAATCCATCACATACAAGGGAAGCTCGATAAGATTATGTACAGATTTCTCTGCAGAAGCCATGGAGGCAAGAAGACAGTGGCATGATATATTTAAGATACTGAAAGAGAAGAACTGTCAACCAAGAATTCTATGTCTGGCACAACTGTCCTTCAAAAATGAGGGAGAGGTTAAAATATTTTCAGACAAACATACACTGAGAGAGTTTGTGAATAAGAGACCAGCACTGCAAGAAATACACAAGAGCTACAGGCTGATAGGAAAAGACAGGAGAAAGAGGTTTGGAGAAGAGTGTATAAATGAAGATTATCAGGAAGGCTAAAAGGAGAGAGAGGAAAAAATAAGACATGACATATAAAATCCCAAAGACAAAATGATAGATGAAAGTACTGCTCTTAGTAATACACTAAATATTAATGGATTAAACTACCCAATAAAAATATACAGACTGGCAGAATGGATTAAAAAACAGGACCCATCTATATACTGTCTACAAGAAACTTACTTTAGATACAAGGACAAAAATAGGCTGAAAGTGAAAGGTTGGAAAAAGTGATTTTATGCAAAGGGCAAAGAGAAAAAAGTGGGAGTAACTATATTAATATCAGACAAAGTAGACTTCAGAAGTAAAATTCTTAAAAGAGACAAAGGACACTATATATTAATAAAAGGTCAATCATCAAGAAAACATAACAATCATAAATATTTATGCATCAAGCCAGAGTGCCCCAAAATTCATGAGGCAAACACTGAGAACACTGAAAGGATAAGTAGATAACTCCACAATAATAGTTAGAGACTTCAATACACCACTCTCATCAATGGATAGAACATCTAGACAGAGGATTGATAAGAAAACAAAGATTATGAATTGTATAAGTGCACTAGACTTGACAGACATTTAGAGAACACTACACCCCACAACAGCAGGATACACATTTTCTCAAATGTTCATGGAACATTCTCTAGGATAGACCACATGTTGCATCATAAAGCAAGTCTCAACAAATTTAAAAACATTGATATTATAAAAAACACTTTCTTGATTCATAACAGAATGAAGTTGGAAATAAATAACAAGTAGAAGATTGTAAAATTTAAAAATATGTGGAGACTAAACATATTCTTGGAAAACCAATGGGTAAAGGAAGAAATTACAAGAGAAATTATTAAATACCTCAAGGCAAAAAACAATGAAAACACAACACATCAAAATTTATGGGATATAGCAAAGGCAGTGCTGAGAGGGAAATTTATTGCCATAAATGCTTATGTTAGAAGAGAGAGCAAAGACTGAGGAATTAGCTCCCATCTTCAGGAGCTAGAGAAAGAATAGCAAACTAACCCCAAAACAAACAGAAGGAAAGAAATAACAAAGATAAGAGCATAAATAAATGAAATGGAGAACAAAAAAATAGAATCAACAAAACCAGAAACTGATTCTTTGAGAAATTCAACAAAATTGATGGACCCCTAGCTAGGCTAACAACCACAACAACAACAAGAACAAAAACACCAAAAAGAGAGAGAGAGGGAAGATGCAAATAAATGTAATCAGAAATGGGAAAGGAAACATAACTACTGACCCTGCAGAAATAAAGGAGCTAATGAGAAGATACTATGGGCAACTATATGCTAATAAACTAGACAACTTACATGAAATGGACAACTTTTCTAAAATAGCATAAACAACCAATATTGACCCAAGAAGAAATAGATGACCTCAACAAACCAATCACAAGCAAAGAGATTGAGTCAGTCATCAAAAAGCTCCCAAAAAAGAAAAGCCCAGGACTAGATGGCTTCACATGTGTGAATTCTACCAAGCATTCAAGAAAGAATTAGTACCAATGCTGCTCAAACTCTTCAAAAAAATTGAAGAAGAAGGAAAGCTACCCAACTCATTCTATGAAGCCAACATCACCCTAATACCAAAATCAGACAAAGATACTACAAAAAAAGAAAACTATAGACCAATCTCTTTAATGAATATAGATGCAAAAATCCTCAACAAAATACTCGCAAATCAAATCCAGCAGCACATTAAAAGAATTATACACCACAACCAAGCGGGGTTTATTCCAGGTATGCAAGGCTGGTTCATCACAAGAATATTGGTTGATGTAGTATACCACACCAGTAAATCAAAGCAGAATAACCACGTGATCAACTTGATTGATGCCAAAAAGGCATTTGATAAAACTCAAATCCTTTCTTGATGAAAACACTTCAAAGGATAGGAATAGAAGGGAATTTTCTCAATATGATAAAGGCAATATATAAAAAACCCACCAATAACATCATACTCAATGGGGAGAGACTGAAGGCTTTCCCTCTAAGATCAGGAACTCAGAGATGCCAACTGTCACCATTGTTATTCAACATTGTGCTGGAAGTGCTAGCTAGAGCAATTAGGCAAGAAAAAGAAATAAAAAGGCATCCAAATTGGAGAGGAAAAAGTAAAACTTTGTTTGCAGATGACATGATTCTATATGTAGAAAATCCAGAAAACTCTACAGCAAAGCTATTAGAGCTAATCAATGAATACAACAAAGTGGCAGGCTACAAGATCAACATGCAAAAATCTGTAATGTTCTTATACACAAGTAATGTGCACAAGAGGAAGAAATAAAAAAAAATCCATTTACAATAGTAACCAAAAGAATCAAGAATTTAGGAATAAACTTAACGAAGGCCACAAAAGACCTATATAAAGAAAACTACAAGAAACTGCAAGTGCCCTGAATAGCCAAAAATATCTTGAGAAAGAGGAATGAAGTGGGAGGTCTCACACTACCTGACTTTGAAGTATATTATAAAGCTACAGTGCCCAAAACAGCCTGGTATTTGCATAAGGACAGAGATACTGATAAATGGAATCAAATTGAGTGTTCAGAAATAGACTCTCACATCTATGGACAAATGATCTTTGACAAGGTAGTAAAGCCAAAGCAACTGGGACAGAGCAGCCGCTTCAATGAATGGTGTTTAGAGAACTGGATAGCCATTTCCAAAAGAATGAAAAAGGACCCCTATCTCACACCATATACAAAAATTAACTCAAAATGGATCAAAGACCTAGACATTAGCATCACACCATAAGACTATTAGAAGAAAATATTGGGAAATATCTTAAAGATCTTGTGATAGGAGGTGGTTTACTAGACCTTACACCCAAACCATGAGCAACCAAAGAACAAATAGACAATGGGATCTCCTCAAAATCAAACACTGTTGTAAATCAAAGGACTGTTAGAAAACAAAAAAGGCAGCTGACACAATGGGAGACAATATTTGGAAACCACATGTCAGATAAGTGTTTAATTTCTGGAATATATAAAATGATCCTACAACTCAACAACAGAAAGACAAACAATCAAATTAAAAAATGGGCAAAAGACATGGACAGACATTTTTCTGAAGAAGAAATACAAATGGTTCAAAAACATGAAAAAAATGCTCAACTTCACTGGTTTTTTAGGGAAATGCAAGTCAAAACCACAATGAGATACCATCTCACACCTAACAGAATGGCTGTCATCCAAAAAACAGAAATTTACAAGTGCTGGAGAGGATGTGGAGAAAGAGGCACACTTATTCATTGTTGGTGGGAGTGTAGAATGGTGCAACCACTCTGGAAGACAGTGTGGAGCTTCCTCAGGAAGTAAAGTATAAATATGCCATATGACCCAGCTATTCCATTGCTAGGAATATATTCAAAAGAACTGAAAGTTAAGACACAGACATTTGTAATCCGATATTTTTTGAGGCATTATTCATGATTGCCAAGAGATGGAAGCATCCCAAATGTCCATCAATAGACAAGTGGATAAACAAACTGTGGTATATACACATGATGGAATATTATGCAGCTGTAAGACAGAACAAAGACATGGAACATGTAATAACATGGATGAACCTTGAGGACATTATGTTGAGTGAAGTTAGCCAGAAAAAAAGGGCAAATATGGTATGGTCTCACTAATATGAACTAATATTAATGAGTAAGCTTTGAGAGTTAAAAGCTGATAACACAGGCTACCAGGAGAGAGAAAGAGAGTAGAGATCAGGCATTTGATGCTGAAGGACTACAGAATGTTTAGCAGGATTGATTGTATAGATCCAGAAATAGATGGCATAATACTGTGTGATGGTAGCACAACATTGTAAGTACACTGAACAAAGATGTCTGTGAGTAAAACTGAGAGGTGGGATAGGGGAATGTATGACACCAGAGGTAAAGATAAAGACTGGGACCGTATAACTTGGCAAAAAGTGAAGTGGCCAATGACTGTTACTAAATGTACAAATATAAAATGTTATTGCATGTGGGAGAACAAATGAATGTCAACCCTGCAGTGTTGAAAAAGGGATGGTAATTGGGAAAAACATAATCAAAGCAAACTGGAGTCTATAGTCAACAGTATCATTGTAGTATGCTTCCATTAAATGTAACAAAGACAATATACCAAAGTTAAATGTGTATGAGAAGGGGAAATAAGGGAGGAATATGGGATTCTTGGTACTGGTGTTTTCTGTCCTTACTATTATGTTGCATTGTATGACACTTTATTTTTCTTCTTATTCTCTTTTTTATTATTCACCAAAAAAAAAAAAAAAACACTTTTTCATAGTAATCAGTATGTTCAAGTGCTGGCTGTGGTGATAAATGTACAACTATAGGATGATACCATATGATGATACCATGAACAACTGTACTGTACATTGTGGATAATTGTATGGTATGTGAATATATCTATATAAAATTGTAGGAAAAATATAAATAGGGGTAAAAGTGTTGGAGAAAACCTGGAGAGAGGGATGTACTTATTTACTGTTGATGAAGAGGCAGAATGGTGTAGCCTTTCTGGAGGTCAGTGTGGTGGTTCCACAAGAAGCTAAGTATGTGGGGGCCCTAAGGTCCTGCAACCTCATTATGGGGCATGTACTTGGAAGATATGAGAGCAGAGACATGAATGGACATTTGCACATTGGTGTTTACAGAGGCAGTATGCATGATTTGCAGTGGGTGGAGGTGGCCTAAGAGCACACCAACTGAGGGACAGAATGGCGAATTGTGGTGTATGCAAACAATGGAATATTTAGCAACTTCCAGAAGGAGTGAAGCTGTGAGAAATGCAATGTGGTGAAGGGATCCTGTAGACAGCATTTTGAGTGAAGTAAGCCAGAAACAAAGGCAAACACTATAATGTCTCACCAATATGGACTAACTATGATGTGTAAACTCAGAATTGAATCTAAAAGCACAGCCTTTCAGGGAAATGATTAGTGTAATGGTCTCTAGATTGTAAGCTCTTACAGCAGTCAAATCTATTCCTGAATTCTAAGGGCTATCTCCAAACTCAGATGCTGATCACTTTGTGTATAACCCGATTGGGTGTGACACCTGAAACTCAGAGCTACAGCTCAACAGGTATGAATGTCAGTATTAAGGCATACAGCAACTATTTAAAAAAAAAAGCTGAAGAAAAGCCTAGATTTCAACTAGCGATATGAATGAAGCAGACCTGGTTAAAACTATGGCACATTGGACCAAAGAGTAAAGGTTGAAACTGACTGTGTGTTAAAACTTCAACTTCCATGTGAGACCAAGGGAAGAGATGTTTATTTGTTGTAAGATCTATATTTTCTAAACACTATAACTTCTGCAGTCAGTTGGATCAAACACCACAAGTACATGGAACTTTGAATAGGTAGTGAGATACGGTAGGTTAGAGTGAAATAGCAACACATCCCAAAGTAATTTGGGCAGAGCATGAAATATATATATGCAGGGCCCCCCTGAGGAGCTGGGGAAAATGTAGAAGTGTTGGACTACCTCACCTGGATTGTTGCTGATGTTCTCACAAACATTGAGGACTGACAGCTTGGCATGCCAAGCCCTCTATCTCAGGGCTCACCCTTATGAGGCTGGTTGCTGCAAAGGAGAGGCTAAACCTGTTTATGATTGTGCCTGAGAGTCTCCCCCTGAGTGCCTCTTTGTTGCTCAGATGTGGCCCTCTCTCTCTAACTAAGCCACCTTGGCCATTGATCTCACTGCTCACCCTGCTACATGGACAATAGCAACCAAAAGAATCAAGTATTTAGGAATAAACTTAACAAAGTTTATTACACCTGACTCCCAGGGGTGTAAATCTCCCTGGCAATACAGGATATGACTCCTGGGAATGAATCTGGACCTGGCAGCATGGGATTGAGAACATCTTCTTGACCAAAAGGGGGATGCAAAATGAAATGAAATAAAGCTTCAGTGGCTGAGAGATTTCAAATGGAGTCAAGAGGTCACTCTGGTGGACACTCTTATGCACTATATAGATAACCCTTTTTAGGTTAATGTATTGGAATAGCTAGAAGTAAACACCTGAAACAATCAAACTTCAACCCAGTAGCCTGGACTCAACGATGATTGTATAACATTATAGCTAACAATGGGTGACAGTGTGATAGTGAAAACCTTGTGGATTGCACACCCTGTATCCAGTGTATAAAAATGGGGACAAAAACTAATTGAAATATGGGTGGGATGGGGATGATGATTTGGGTGTTCTTTTTTACTTTTATTATTTATTCTTTCTGGTGTAAGGAAAACGTTCAAAAATAGATTGGGGTGATGAGTGCACAACTATATGATGATAATGTGAACAGTTGATTGTGCACCATGGATGTTTGTATTGTATGTGAATATACCTCAATAAAACTGAATTAAAAAATAATACATCTCACAAGATAATGCTTGCAAATCAACTGGCATAAAATATGATCTCAATAAAAAGTGTCTCTGTGGTTACCTTATTAAGTCTCTGCCTCTATACTAGTCTCTCTATCTTATAATAAAAGATCTTTGTGCATTCATGCAGACTGGCTTTTCCTTCAAAATGCACATGTTTGTTGTCCCAGAACATTGATACTAAAACCAGGTATCTGTCCTAAGGGAATAAACAGAAATATGTACAAATATTTCTACATGAAAGGTGTATATATAATTGGGGAAAACTAAAAAATTTTCTACAAGGATAGGGGATTGGTAAATTATGACATGGGAAAATTTATCATCACATTCTATGAAGCAATTAAAACTGACCTAAAAGCAAAAGCATGCAGTGCTTCAGAGTGAGCTATACAACCAGGCAACCTGGGTTTGCATCCCAGCACCACTAGGCATGAGTTTCATAACCATGGACAATTTTCTCTCTCTGTATCTCATTTGGAAAAAGGGGATAATTCTGGTACCTACCTAATAGGGCTGTTGATAGTAGAAGAGTTAATGCCTGAAAAGTATTAGAACACTGCCTTGGCACATAGTGAGTGCCAAATAAGGCTTAAGTCCTATATTGTTGGAAAATGTAACTAAAACAAATCCTTAGCCAGTCTTCCCAAAATATTCTGCTAGGAATGATTAAGAGATGATAACTACAGGTTAAAAACAATAAAGAGTAATTTCATGCAAACAATTTGAAAATCACGGCTTCCTAGAAAAGTATAAATGAAGTAAATTGACAAACTCTGAGCAAACTAATAACCAAGGCAGAATATATATATATATATGTATATCCTCGAGGAAAAACACTAAAACAGAATTCTTACATCAAACTCTTAATCAAACCTGATAATATGTATTATGAAGATGATGCAGCTAAAAATGCTCAGACTTGAATCTTTAAAATAGCACAAAGAGAATAATTAACCATGCTGAATATTCTGTAAGTGTGGTGGAAAGGGAAGGTTTAGAATCATCTGTGTCACCAGAAGGAAAATTGGAGGTTAAAACATGGGAATGTGTAACACAGTGAATCTTGTAGTCTACAATGTCTGTGATTAACTGTACAAATATTTAAAAGTTCTTTCATGAACTAGAGCAAATGTCTGACACTAGTAAAAGGAGTTAATAACAGAGGGATATTGGAAAAAGCATACCTATTGCAAACTATGGACTATAGTTAATAGTAATACTTTAATACTCTTTCATCAACAGTAAGAAATGTACCACACCAATAATATAGGTCAATTATAGGGGGATAAGGGGTATGGGAGGATTTGGGTTTTCTTTTTTCTTATTGTTTCTTTTCTGGAGAAATAAAAATATTCTAAAATTGATCATAGGGAATACTGCACAACCATGTGATGGTACTATGAGCTAGTAATTGTAAACTTCAGATGATTTGTAAGTTGTGTGAATAAATCTCAATAAAATTGCATTAAAAATTAAAAGCCAAAAAATTAAAAGTTATAGACCAGTTGCACTCATGTATGAATATAGAATTATTTATCAAAATATTAGTGAATCAAATATAGTTGTCTACTAGCCCATAAAACTAACAGTAAACCATGAATAAGTCAGCTTTAACAAGAATTAATGATGCTCAGCAATGGGAAATTAAAGTACTTGATTACCAAATAAAGGGGAAAAAGCCTAAGGTGACAACCTGAATTCCTGAGGAGTCAGACATGGAAAATAATTTTTCATTGGAAAACAAAAGCCTGAAAAATATTCCCGAAAAGTCAGAAGCCAAGTATGGTAGACAGATTTGCCCTCAAAGATGTCCACTAATCCCTGGAGCCTGTGAATATGTTTCCATAATTGGCAAAAGGGACTTTGTGGTTTTGGACTTTAAAATAGGGAGATTAATTTAGATGATCCAGGTGGGTCCAATCTAATCATATGTGCCCTTAAAGGCAGAGAACTTTCTCCAGCTGGTAGCAGCAGTGAGTTGCAGCAGGAAAGGTAGACAGGATTGATGCAACAGGAGAAGTCAGATTCCCAGCAAGAGAATTGATCAGCCTGAGTCTGGTTCTGAGACATAGGAGACAAGTTCAGTGAGTGGAGAGAGACCTCCAGGACCTATGGCACTTGCAGGGTGACAGCAAGCAAGGAAACAGGTATCCTAGTCCCATAATTGACCAACAAACTGAGTACGTATGGAAGCAAATTCTTCCCCAGAGCCTCCAGGAAGGTAGACAGCCTGCCAACACCTTAATTTTTACCAGAGAGACCCATGTTAGACATCTGGCCTACAGGACTGTGAGCTAACAAATAAGTGTTTTTGTTTTTGTTGGTTCCCTTGGGTTTGCATAGAGCATTTTGCAAAGTTTTTTCACATAGTTCTCTCTCTAATTATCATATGGCACATCTATGATGTTAAGTAAGGCTGACTTCAGTCTCCCCATTTTTACTGTGTGGTTCCTGAGACTCAGAGAGGTTCCATGACTCAAACCCCAAAGTGAGTTTGAGCCAGAGCTGGGACCAGACCCATGTCTTCCACCTCATCATCTAGTGATTTTTCCACTCTGCCAAGAAAGTTTCTCCTGGATATTACATTTTTTTAAATAAACTTTTTATTTTGAGATCACTGTAGGTTCCCATGCTGTTGTAAAAAATAATGCAGGCAGACCCCATATGTCAGTTACATGATTTTCCCCAATGGTTGCTTCTTGCAAAACTATGGTACAATATCACAACAGGGATATTCACACTGATACAATGAAGACCCAGAACATTTCTGTTTTCGTTTCCCAGCTGTTAACACAAAAACCATATGTTTGCTTGTCTTGAGCAATAGGAATTTACTGACTACAGTTCTGAGGCTAAGGGAGGTACAAAATCGAGGAATGAGCAAGGCAATGCTATCTTCCCAAAGACTATGGAGTTCTAGGACAGGCTGCCAGCAAATCTTGGTCCTGGCATTTGTGTCAGAGGGCAATACATATGGTGGCCTCTTCTGACTTCTCTCTGCATCTGACTTTCCCTCTCCCTGTAAAAGACCCAGAAATCCAGGTTAAGGGTCAACCTGATTCAGAAGGTCCACATCTTAACTGAAGTTAATATCTCAAATAGCTCTTATTTGCAATCAGTCCACACCCACCAGAATGCAGGCCAAGACAAAGAACATATCCAGACTGGGGTATAGAATTCAATTAACAACATTTTCCATCCCCTCAAGAGTCCCCCGCCCCATGTCACCTAGGAGTTGTTTAAAGCCATTAAGTTTGTGGTAATTTGTTACAACAGAAATAAAAAATGAATACACCAAGTTCATAGGCTCCACTGATTAACCAACTGCAAGCAAACCCAAATAACACAGTTAAAATGCTCATATTCCATTTCAAATAGTGACCCTTAACTATAAATGTAATGCACATAAGAATGTGAAATCCTTAAACATTTATTTGAAAATTCCTATATAAATTTGATGTGTGCCTTGGTTCATGTACATTTCCAAGTTGAACTACAGGATTTCCCTGTGTGTGTTGATAATTTTTTTCTTTTCATTTTTAGGCAGTTTCTGGCAGTAATGAGATAATAGTTCCTCATCAATGGTCCCTTTTTATTTTCCTGTAATTAAATGTTGGTTTCTCAGTAGTTGTCACTAATTACATTTCCAATTCTGGTTCTTTTATCTTGAAAATAACAATTGAATTTTTTAAATAATAAAGGTACATAGTGTAAAAGTCAAACAATATAAGGCTTATACTGAAAAACAGGAATCTTCCTGTCTGACCTCTCCAAACCACTGATTTGTGTTCACCATGTAAAAGCCTTCTTCCTGCCATTTACCTCCATGTTTTTAAATAACATTCTTATACTGCTATTTATTGATATTTCTATTTTATGATATTTTCTACTACTTTGAAAGTTGAGGATATTTCTCTTTTATTCCACCTCCCTTCTACCCACATACTTTCCACCCCTTTTCTTCCAGATTACCTATGATCATTTTTTTATTAAATAATTGGCACTTGCATTATCATGTCTACATAAATACTGCACACCAATGCACAATGTGGTATTACTAGGATTACAATTCTAAAGAAAATTTAGTTTTATCTGGAGTTGAAAATTGCTTTTGTTTTCATTTCCTTATTTTTTAATATATTATACTGGATGCCTCAGAACATCTATGCCACAGCTGAAAAATTCCTCTGATTATGGTCAAAACACATCAAGTAAGTATCAGTTCCATTGTTTCTCTGGTGATATCCCTCCTGCAGCTCTGCCCAACTGCTGCCAACTTCACTGGGTGAACTCTTGGGCTGCTGCACTGCTGTATTACCCAGAATTGCCTTCATATCATCCTACAGGTTCCACTTTTCCTAGAAGCCATAGCTTTTACTTTCTTAGTTTACTACCTCATTTTTTTCTGGCCATCCTGAGAAAGAGTACATGGAAAGCAAATGTTTTTGTCCTTATAGGTCTGGCATCTCTAGTCTACACTCCTATTTGATAATGTTGCTGGTTATGCCTTTTTAGGTAGGAAATTATTTTCTGTAAAAAACTTGAAGGCATACTGCATTGTTTTTTTTCTCTCCTGGTTCCATTTTTTTCTTTCTGTTTATTTTGATGGCTCATTCCCAGTCAATATTTTTTCAAATGTCTATTGATGTTTGCTGTCTGTATTAAAAGTAAGTCCTTAAAACTCTGCAAATAGAGGGGCAGAGCAAAATGGCTGCATAGAGAGGTGTGGAATTTAGTTAGTCCTCTAGATCAACTAGCAACCAGGAACAACTAGTAAATAATCTGGAACAACTGTTGGGAGACATCCATGAATGGGCACACATTGTACATGAGCCTGGAATGGGTGGTGCAGCTGAGATTAAAGCACAGAATCATAAGTAAATCTCTGTAAACCTAGAGCTGAAGCCCCATCCCCTTCAGACAGGGGAGGCAGAGCTGAAACACTGCCATGTGAAAAAAGAAACAGGTTTCAGGGAAAGTAACTCAACCAAGCTCCAACTGCAGTTTTAATTAACACATTTGGACTACTGAACACAAGCTATAAACATGGAGGAGGAAGGGAAAGAGATTCTTTCCATCTGGGAGGAGGCAGGGATGATGGGAAAAATACATAAATAAAGGAAAACAGAGACTTTTCAGAATACTGGAAGGTGACTGTGTCCCATGAAAGCTGACAGACTGGGGACTGGCTCTGTAAAGGGACTTTTACTCTTTTCCCATTTTTTTTTCTCTCACTCTAAGCAGCCAACTAGAGGAAGCCTCAGGCACCTTCAGTTCTCTTCTGACCTAGACAACAGTGGAGTTAAAGACAAAGAAGGAATTCAAACAGAGAAGATAACTCCCTTGGGGGCATATCTTCCCTATGAAAAGGGGAGTGGGACAAACTCAAGTGGCTACCCTCCCTCAGAGAAATCAGACCCTACTGCTTGTGGGAAAACAAACCAGAAACAACTTAAGCTTGGATTCTGAAACTCTCAGACCCTCACCAGGTCAGGGGCCACTGTGAATTAAAGGGACCACATATCTTTACACTGGTGGGGAGCTACATGCTGACAACTGCAACCTGCTGGGCTGCAAAGGGAAAGCACAGAGTCTAGATGCCTTACAGGAATGTCTGTCAATCTTCTAGGACCCACCCTCAGGGAAACCTAATGCTGAATACACAGCCTCTTCCTGAGACCTGAGCCCCTCTGCTCTGGGAAAATCTGACTGGGGCATTCAAGGAAATCAGATGCCTAGGAAACAAAATCACAGTAGGAAAAATGAAGATATGGTCCAGTCAAAGGAATAAACTTTTAATTCAACTGAGATACAGGAATTGAACAACTAATTATTAATCAAACAAATCTCCTAAATCAATTCAAAAGTCAATTCAATGAATTGAGGGAAGATATGGCAAAAGAGATGAAGGATATAAAGAAGACACTGGGTGAACACTAGAAATAAATGGAAAATTTGAAAAACAGTGGGCAGAACTTATGGGAATGAAAAGCAAAACACAAGAGTTGAATGACACAGTGGTGACATAAAACAGTACATTTCAAGAGGCAGAAGAAAAGGTTCATGAATTGGAGAACAGGATATCTGAAACCCTACACACAGAACAATAGATGGGGAAAAGAATGGAGAGATATGAGCAACTTCTCAGGGAACTGAGTGACAACATGTAGTGCATGAATGTAAGTGTCATGTGTGTCCTAGAATGGGAAGAGAAGGGAAAAGGGGCAGAGGCAATAATGGAGGAAATAGTCACTGAAAATTTCCCATCCCTTATGAAAGACATAAAATTACAGATTCAAGAAGTGCAGCAATCTCCGAACAGAATAGATCCAAATAGACTTACACCAAGACACTTAATATTCAGATTATCAAATGTCAAAGGCAAAGAGAGAATTCTGCAAGCAGCAAGAGAAAAGCAATCCACAACACACAAGGGAATACTGCCACCATAAACACCAGTGTGCAAATGTCCATTCATGTCCCTGCTCTCAGATCTTCCAAGCATATACCCCATAGGGGGGTTGCAGGACCTTGCGACACCCACATACCTAGCTTCTTGTGGAGCCACCACACTGTCTTCCAGATAGTCTACATCATTCTACTCCCCACCAACAATGAATGCATACATCTCTCTCTCCAAGCTCTGTACTTGTGTCCCTCTGTTTATATTTTTCCCTGCAATTTTATAAGGATATATTCAAATATCATATAATCATCCACAGTGTACAATGAATTGTTTACAGTATCATCATATAGTTGTGCATTTGTCACCACAATTAGCACTTACATATATTCATTACTCAGAGAAAGAACTGAAACAAAAGAATAATAAAAAGGATAAAAAAAAAGTAAAAATAAGATAAAACACAGCCACAAAGAAAGAGGAAGAGTGAGTAAACTAAAAAGACAAATGAAAGGAAAAAAGAAAGAAAAAAGGCAACCAAAAAGGCACAAAAGAAAAGGTTAAGATAAAATAAAATACCAGTAAAAGTCAGACAGCAACACTAATGCCAAGAATCCAATACCCCTCCCTTATGTCCCCCTCCTATATGCATTTAGCCTTGGTACATTGCCTCTGTTACAATTAAAGAAGGCATGTTGCAATGTTACTGTTAACTGTAGAAATTAGTTCACATTGATTGTGTTTTTCCCCCAATACCACCCCTTTTTAACACCTTGCAAAGTTGACACTCATTTGTTCTCCCTCATGCAAAAACATATTTTATATTTTGTCACAATCATTGACCTCTCTAGGATTCATTAAGCCACACAGTCCCAGTCTTTATCTTCTACCTTTCCTTCTGGTGTCCTACATGCCCCTAACTTTTCTCTTTTCAATGGTAGTCACAGTCAACTTTGTTCAGTGTGCTTACATTATGGCGCTACCATCTCCCAACACTGTAATTCAAACCTCTCATGTCTTTTCCTGTCTGTGGTACTCCATTTAGTATTTCCTGTACAGCAGATATCTTGTTCACAAACTCTCTCATTGACTGTTTGTCAGAGAATATTGTAAACTCCCTCATATTTAAAGGACAGTTTTGCCAGATATAAAATTCTTGGTTTGTGGTTTTTCTCTTTCAGTGTCTTAACATATCATACCACTGCCTTCTAACCTCCTTTGTTTCCACTGAGAAATCTGTACTTGTGTACTTGTGGATGGAGGTCACTTGGGGGTACATTGATGAACAGAATGGTGAACTGTGGTGTATGCATACAATAGAATATTGAGCAGCTACAAGAAGAAATGAAGCTGTGAGACATGCAACTAAGTGAATGGATCTTGAGTACAGCATTTTGAGTGAAGCATGCCAGAAATGAGAGGACAAACATAATGCCTCATTAATATGGGCTAATGACAATGTGTAAACTCTGAGAACTAAATCTTAAGGGACACCTTATCAGGGGAATGCTTATTGTAATGGTCCATAGATTGTAAGCTTTTATAGTAGCCACATCTATTTCTGAGTTGTAGTGGTTATCTCTAAATCCTTAGATGCTGAGCTCCTTGTGTGTAACCTGGTCAATCTCTGGTACTTTGGGTATCTGTGTGACATCTGCAACTTGGAGCTAGAGCTTGGCATCTATGAATATCAATATTACCCCATAAGGCAACTGTTGAGAGAGCTGAAAAAGTTTAGACTCCAATTAGATATGAACTAAGCAGATATGGTTAGGACTAAGGCAAATCAGGCCCAAGGGTAAAGGATGATACCGACTGGGTTTTGAAACTACAACTTTTGTGTGAGACCAAGGGAGGAGATATTTATTTGGTGCAGGATCTATATTTTCTGTGGCACACTAGATGATTTAACCTGTAGGATCAGCTTGTATGAACACCATAGGTGCATGGAGCTATGACAGGGAAGTGGGACTTGATGAGTTAGTACAGACTGGGGTGAAATTCTGATACATCCCAGAGTGATATGGACAGAGAGTAAAAGTGTATTTGTGAGGCCCCCTGAGGAACTGGGGAGAAATGTGGGAATGTTGGACCTCCCCTCCTGGGTTATTGTGGATTTTACTGCAAACATTGAAAATTGCAATTTAGTGGGCATCTCCCTTGTGAGCTAGTTGCTGCAAAGATGCTGAGCCTACTTATAATTGTGCCTAGGAATCCTCCCCAGTGAGCCTCTATGTTGTTCAGATGTGGCCCTCCTCTCTCTATGCTCACCTGTGAGGTGAACTCATTACTGCCCCCTTACATGGGATATGACACCCAGGGGTGTAAATTCCCCTGCAATGCAGGAAGTGACTCCTGGGGATGAGTCTGGATCCAGCACTGTGGGATTCAGAGGATCTTCTTGACCCAAAAGGGGAAGAGAGATGAAACAAAATAAGGTTCCAGTGGCTAAGAGATTTCAAATGGAGTTGAGAGGACACTCTGCAGTGTATTCTTATGCACTATATAGATATCACCTTTCAGTTTGTTGGAATGGATAGAGGAAAATACCTGAAGCTATCGAACTGCAATACAGTGACCTTATTCTGGAAGATGATTATATAACTTTGTAGCTTGCACAGTGTGATGTGTGATTGCGAAAAACTTTTGGCTCACACTTCCTTTATCCAGTGTATGGACAGCTGAGTGGAAAAATGGGGACAGAAATTAGATGAAGGATAGGGTGGGATGGAGGGGATGGAAAGATCTAGGTGTTCTTTTTGCTATTATTTTTATTTTGGAGTAAGGAAAAGGTTAAAAATTGATTCTGGTGATGAACACAAAAATGTATGATCATGCTGTGAATAATTGATTGTACACTGTGGGTGACTTAGGGTCAGTGAAAATATCTAAAAAAAAAAACTGTATTTAAAAAAAGTAAATGGAAAATGGGGAGGGGGAGTGTGCCAGTTTGAATGTATTATGTCCCCCCAAATGCCATTATCTTTGATGTAATCTTGTGTAGACACACCTATCAATTTTAATTAGATTGTAATTCTTTGAGTGTTTCCATGGAGAATGTGCCCCACCCAACTGTGGGTGATGACTCTGATGAGACAATTTCCATGGAGGCATGGCCCACACATTCAGCATGGGCCTTGATTACTGGAACACTATATAAGCACAGACAGAAGGAGTGAGCTTGCTATAGCCAAGAGGGACACTTTGAAGAAAGCACAGGAACTGCAGAAGAGTGACATTTTGAAGATGGCTGTTGGAAGCAGACTCGTGCTCCAGAGAAGCTAAGAGAGGACAAATGCCCCAAGAGCAACTGAGAGTGACATTTTGAAGAGGAGCTGTGGCCTAGAGAGGAAATTCTGGGGAGAAAGCCATTTTGAAACCAGAACTTTGGAGCAGATGCCAGCCACATGCCTTCCCAGCTAACAGAGGTTTTCTGGACGCCATTGGCCACTCTCCAGTGAAGGTACCAATTGTTGATTGTTACCTTGGACACTTTATGGCCTTAAGATTGTAACTGTGCAACCAAATAAACCCCCTTCTATAAAAGCCAATCCATCTCTGGTGTTTCGCATTCCAGCAGCATTAGCAAACTAGAACAGATTTTGGTACCAGGGAAGTGGGTTGCTTTTGCTGCTGGGTTTGCAAATACCACATATGTTGGAACAGCTTTTTAAATGGATAAGGGGAATATTCTGGAAGAATTGTGAGGAGCTTGATAGAAAAGACCTAAACTGCTTTGAAGAGACTGTTTACGGAAATATGGACTCTAAAGATACTTCTGATGAGGCCTTGAACAGAAATGATGAATGTGTTGTGAACTGGAAAAGAGGAGATCCTTATTTTTAAGTGGCAGAGAATTTGGCAAAATTGAGTCCTGGTGTCAGATGGAAGGAAGAATTTGAAAGCGAAAACCTGGATTACTTAGCTGAGGAGATCTCCAGACTAAATGTGGAGGATGTACCCTGGCTTCTCCTTGCAGCTTACAGTAAAATGCGAGAGGACAGAGATAAGCTGAGAAATGAGCTCTTGGTTTCAAAGAAACCAGCCTTTTATTGTATACATTGGATGGATTATTTGGTATTTGAGTATAGTTCAATAAAATTACATTAAAAAAGAAAAATAATAGTAAGGTGTCCTAGTTTGCTAATGCTGCAGAATGCAAAACACCAGAGATGGATAGGCTTTTATAAAATGGGGGTTTATTTGGCTATACAGTTACAGTCTTAAGGCCACAAAACGTCCAAGGTAACACATCAGTAATCGGGTACCTTCACTGGAGACGGCCAATGGCGTCCGGAAAACCTCTCTTAGCTGGGAAGGCACATGGCTGGCGTCTGCTCCAAAGTTCTGGTTTCAAAATGGCTTCTCCCAGGACATTCCCCTCTAGCAAACTTGCTCCTCTTCAAATAACATCACTCACAGCTGCACTGCGTTCAGTCTCTTTGAGTCAGCATGCTTTATATGGCTCCACTGATCAAAGCCCACCCTGAATGGGTGGGGTCACGCCTCCATGGGAGTATCCCACCAAAGTCACCACCCACAGCTGGGTGGGGCACATTCCAAGCAAATCTAACCAGCACCAAAACGTCTGTTCCACAAGACCACAAAGATAATGGCATTTGGGGGACACAATACATTCAAACTGGCACATTCCACCCCCTGGACCCCAAAATGACATTATCTTTCCAAATACAAAATACATTCATTTCATCACAATATCACAAAAACTTAAGTCATTTCAGTAACAATAGTTAAGTACAAGATCCCATCAAAATCAAATATAGGCGTGGTCAGTCCTAAGGCATACTTTTCCTTTAGCTTTGGATCTGTGGACTTAGAACAAGTTATATGCTTCCAATATACAAAGGAGGGACATTCATAGGATAAACATTTCCATTGCCATAAGGAGAAACAGTAAGGAAAACAGGGTTAACAGGACCAAAACAGTTCCTAAAACCTGCAGGACAAACTCCATTAGATTTCAAAGTCTGAGAGTCATTAACAGAACAACGTTGCATCCTTGGGGCTTGAGAGAGCGGGAGCCTAACCCTTCCTAAGGGCCTTTTCGGCAGCCCTTTCCTCTCCAAACGCTTAGGTGAGTACTCCAACATATCCACACATTGGGGAGACCACCTTCTTGGCCCCACCCTCCTCAAACATCGGGGCAGCTCCCGGATTCCCTTCCATCTCCGGGGTACACGCTCAACCCCTTCAGAACAGTGGGGTGGCAGCCAGGCTCTCCCCAATTCCCGGGGAATGTGCTCCAACCTCTTTGTGACCTGAGGTGGCAAAACTCTTCCAGAGCATCGAGGCGGAAAGCCCACCCTCAACCTCCAGGGCAAACTCACCCTTTCTATGGATGTGGGCTCCTCCGCTCTCCCAGCCCGAGACCTCCTGACTCCAGACCTCAACCTCCATGGCTCTGTCTTTGAAGAAATTTTTCCTTTAATTTTTTCCTTGTCTGTCTCCTCCAGTCCAGACTGGCAATGCCTCTGTCTATAAGGATCTTGCAAAAATTCTGTTGGCTTTGCATGAAGCACGCAGGGGTCAAAGCCATCAGACAATAGGACTTTCCACAAATCCTTTCTGCTTAACTCCTTTTCCAATCTTGGCTTGTACTGAAATGGCGGCTGGGTTCCATGTTTGGTTACATCCTCATGTTGGTCTGTAGCTTCTGGGATTCCACCCCCTGGAAGCTCGTAATTTTCAGCTTCTGGTCTCTTTGAACCCAAGAGTACAGTTCTAAGTTTATCTCTTTCTGCTCGCATTTTACTATAAGCTGCAAGGAGAAGCCAGGGTATATCCTCCACAGGTAGTCTGGAGATCTCCTCAGCTAAGTATTCCAGTTTGTCACTTTTAAATTCTTCCTTCCATCTGATACCAGGACTCAATTTTGCCAAATTCTCTGCCACTTTAAAACAAGGTTTGCCTTTCTTCCAGTTCACAACAACACATTGATCATCTCTGTTCAAGGCCTCATCAGAAGTATCTTTAGAGTCCATATTTCCACAAACAGTCTCTTTAAAGCAGTTTTGGCCTTTTCTATCAAGCTCCTCACAATTCTTCCATAGTCCTCCCCTTATCCATTTAAAAAGCTGTTCCAACATGTTTGGTATTTGCAAACTCAGCAGCACCAACACCCCACTCTCGGTACCAAAATCTGTCCTAGTTTGCTAATGCTGCAGAATGCAAAACACCAGAGATGGATAGGCTTTTATAAAATGGGGGTTTATTTGGCTATACAGTTACAGTCTTAAGGCCACAAAACGTCCAAGGTAACACATCAGTAATCGGGTACCTTCACTGGAGACGGCCAATGGCGTCCGGAAAACCTCTCTTAGCTGGGAAGGCACATGGCTGGCGTCTGCTCCAAAGTTCTGGTTTCAAAATGGCTTCTCCCAGGACATTCCCCTCTAGCAAACTTGCTCCTCTTCAAATAACATCACTCACAGCTGCACTGCGTTCAGTCTCTTTGAGTCAGCATGCTTTATATGGCTCCACTGATCAAAGCCCACCCTGAATGGGTGGGGTCACGCCTCCATGGGAGTATCCCACCAAAGTCACCACCCACAGCTGGGTGGGGCACATTCCAAGCAAATCTAACCAGCACCAAAACGTCTGTTCCACAAGACCACAAAGATAATGGCATTTGGGGGACACAATACATTCAAACTGGCACATTAGGCAATAAAAAAGCTGAATAGAACCTCTAAGAGCAGCCTTGTCAGCTGGTGAACTTTACTGGAGGAAAACCAAATTTTTCACTGAATGGTGCTAGGTCTCTTTCCATTAGGTAGTCAGTTTCCTGAGAGAGGACTCTTCCTAGGCAGAATCAGGAGCTGGTAATAATGGATAGAAAGTATTGAGTGCCCATTTGATATGGGTGATCTTGGTTTTATGTGGATAGGAATCCATTGGTGTATGATATTTTGCTGTTTAAGTACAGACTCCTAAGCAGTAAATTCTTATAACTCACCCAGCTTGCTATATTTTAAGAAGCAAGGAGAGTGGAGAGTGAGAGAGAAGAAAAAACAGTTTGAGGCTATTTGAATGGGAGTGCTGATGGTGGAATATGGAGTCTATGTATGGGGAGAAATGAAGATACCAGAGCACACAGGCAGAGTGAGGAAGTTGGGGAGAACTTTGTGTTGGCAGTCTCTTAAGAAAAGAATTTCAATGGTGGGGACAGTAGAGTAAGTGATCTAAAAAAAAACGGGAGGCAGTGATCCAAGACTGAAATGAATAAAATTGGGAATTTATGGGGACTATGTTATGGGTGATATGGTCCAAGGTGTAGAGAAAGGGTCAATGGATAGAAAGCAAGCCAAAAAAGCATGTGGCTGTCCATCAGCTAATGAAATGACTTAAAAATATGGTGTATCCACACAATGGGATATGGTTCAGCAAAAGAATGAAGTACTGATACATGCTATGCCATGAATGGAATTTGTAAACATTATGCTAAGTGAAGGAACCTAGTTGCAAAAGACCACATATTGAATGATTTCATTTATGTGAAAAAATATTTATGTATTGCCTGAGAATTTAAATTTTATTTATTGTCTGAGATTTGCTTAACAAGGTCCACTCCTCATCTCAAGCTGATTGTCCTGTAAAGCAAAAACATCTCATTTATTTCAATCTGATCATATTTTTTCTTATATACATTTTCTCCTCTATGATATTTCCAGGGCCCCTCATGAATGTATTACTGTTGCCTGCTTCTATGTGTCTCTATGTAATGAAAACAAACTTGTCTTCAGACCTCTGATAAAGATCTCTGAATTTAATTAACTGTGTACAGTTATCCTTTATTTAACTGGTGGAAGCTGAATTTTAATAAAAGAGGAAGACTTTCCCTTATCTTTTGAAACACTGATTGCAAATCTCTGGATCTACACTGTATATAACCTTAGTTTAGTTTAATGTAGTTCGGTGAACATCTTTGGATAATCTGTGTGCAAACATATTTATTTAAACTGTGAGAAGACTGATTACCCAACCCAGACATTTTGTCAGATACTTTCTCTATTTACTCTGACTTTTAATCCTTACAATGACCTCATATAACCGATGTCATACATGTTTCTTAGACAACAAAACTGTGGGTCTTAGTAGGCTTTACAGAAATTCTTTCTCTATTGTACACTGGAGCCCTTCTCTGGTGCTTGCATTGCTAGTGATCATGAGCCTTGTGCCATTTAATGTATGTATTTCTCTTCTAGGACATATTAAGCTCTTGAAGTTAGGGGCTTGTCATATCCCTTCCAAACTGGGCACCCACAAGATGTTCAATGCACATCTGCAAAACTGACATTTCTGGCTTTCTATAAACAAACTCTTTCCTTGTCTAGAAGAGAAACCTGCTGTCCAGCTCAGTGTGGGGAGATGATGAAGCCCAGTGTGTGTCCTAAAAACCTTAGGAGAGTCACAGTGTCCTCAACCAGGTTCACCCCTTCATTGCAAAGTCTGTGGAATGGATGAGAGAAAGGATGGGTACACATTACAAGTCCATTCATGCAGTCCAGATCTTTCTCACCAGTTGGTGGAGGTGGATGTGTTGGGTGAGGCCCTAAAGGCTGCCAGGGTGGAGGAGGTGGCCCATATTGCAACAGTGGTGAGAGAGGGCCTCCCACAGGGTAGTGCAGTTGGGGGAATCCTGGAAAAAATGGAAATCCTCCTGCATCCATTTTGTTCTGCACAATAGAAGCGGTTAAAGTTTTGAAATACTTTGATGTCACAGACAAAAGCACCATCACCCCCAAAAGCCAAAACACACTGAAGCAGGTGTGAGGATCCACAAACCCACCACCAACCCCACCATCATTTTCCAAAAGAGAAGAATCACTGCCAGAAACCATGCTCCCCCCATTAGTTCCACTGTCAGCTTAGGGCAGTGGATGGACACCACCATACATGGCTAAGCCTGTGCCTGCAAAGTAACCCAGGACAAAGGGCATGCCTAGAGGATTTGTAGAGGAAGTCCACATATAATACAAAAGTGTATTCCATGCAGACAGGTATCATTTTCAGAATGTTCCCAGCCATCCCTTTACCAGCACCACACAAATGGTTGTTGACTTATGAACAACCCAGAGAAAGAAAGGAAATGTCCATGGGATTTTTAGATACTCTTCAGAAACCTTTCATGTATCTTATCATGCCTTGTCTCTGATTTTCAGAACTCAGCAAGACAAGGATGACCATCCTGCTGTAAATTTTAGGGAACAGAAGCTCTGAGAGGAATCAGATTATTTGCCAATCTGCCTATGAGGCACTGCTCATCCCCTCCTGTCAGTGCCATCTTGATTATTGAAAATGGAGTCATTAGTGCCTTTGAATCTAATCAGAGTAGAAAACCAATGGTAAAAACACTTTTTAATATGAGAGGGAGTTTAAAATATTCTCTGACAAACAGGCAATGAGAGAATTTGTGAACAAGATGCCTGTTGTACAGGAAACACTAAAGGGAGCACTACAGACAAATAGTGAAAGACAGGAATGAGAGGTTTGGAAAATAATTTTGGGTTATGGTAGCATAGCAATTTAAGTACATCGAACAAAGATGACTATGAATATGATTGAAAGAGGAAGGTCAGGAGCATGTGGGACACCAGAAGGAAAGAGGAAAGATGAAGACTGGAACTGTGTCACTCAGTGAAACCTAGCATGTTCAACAATTGTGATAAAATGTATAAATATGTTTTCACATGAGGGAGAACAAATGAATGTCAACCTTGCAGGGTGTTGAAAATGGGGTGGTATTGGGGAAAAATGCAATCAATGCAAGCTGGAGACTATAGTTAACAGAAACTTTGTCTTGGATGTAGCAGAGCCAGTGTATCAAAGCTAACTGCCTGTGGGAGGGGATTATAGGCAAGGGGTATGGGACTCTTGGCATTGGTGATGTGGTCTGACCTTTTTATTCTACTTTATTTTAATTCTATCTTTCATTTCATTGCTTTTTAGCTGTCATTTTTCTTCTTTCTTTTTCTTTTTCCTTTCTCTCTCTACCTTCTTTGACTCTTCATCCTTCTTGGTGGAAGAAATGGAGATGTCCTTATACAGATACTGGTGATGGTGGTGAATACATAAATATGTAACTATACAGGGAACCACTGATTGTTTACTTAGGATGGAAAGTATGGTAGGTGAACAAAAACATCTTTAAAAAAACAGGTTGATGAAGAAATCTTGAGGGCAATATACTGAGTGAAATAAGCCAGACACACAGGGACAAATATTGCATGGTCTCACTGATATGAACTAATCATAACATGTAAACACATAGACATGAAATATAAGTTAACAGGATATAGAACAAGGCTAAAGAATGGGGAGCAGTTGATTATTATGAACAGAAGTTCAACTACGTTGAACCTAAGTTTTTGGAAGTGGACAGAGGTGATGGTAGCATGCTATTGTGAGAATAACTAACAGTGCTGAATGGTCTGTAAATGTGATGGAAAGGGTAAGCTCAGAGTCACATATATCACCAGAAGGAAAGTTGGAGGTTAAAAGACTGGAATGTATAAAACATTGAACCTTATGGTGGACAATGTCCATGATTAACTGTACAAATATTAGAAATCTCTTTCATGAACTAGAACAAATGTATGGCACTATAACTAGAAGCTAATAATAGAGGGGTATATAGGGAAAAGTATACCTATTGCAAACTATGTACTACAGTTAACAGTATTAAAATTCTTTCATCAACAGAAACAAATGTACTATACCAATACTATGATCTAAAAATTGGAAAAAAATTAACTGTGGTGATAGATGCACAGCTGTATGATGGTACCATGGACAATTGATTGTGTATTTTGGATGTTTGGATAATTGTATGGTATTTGAACAATCTCAATAAAATTAAAAAAAAACAACATTTTAAGATTCTGTTTCTCAAGAACTACTCCAAGTATCAAGCTGTACTAGTTAGGGTTCTCTAGGGAAACAGAACCAACAAAAGATATCTGTAAATATAAGATTTTATAAAAGTGTCTCATGCAACCATGGGGATGCGTGAGTTCAAATTCCCTAGGGTGGGATGCATGAACCCAAATTCTGTAAGGCAGGTAGCAAACTGTCAACTCTAAATAAGATGTCCAGTGAACTATTCAGGAGACTCTGTCTAGCTGAAGAAGAAGTGAAAGTTCTCTCTCTTCTCCCTTAAAAGTCTTCAACTGATTGGATGAAATCCAACTGATTGAATCCTCTCATTGTGGAAGACATTGATGTAATCAGCCCTAGGTGCAGTCAATTGACTGATCTGGTTTGTTAACCAGCCATAAATGTCCTTGCAGTAATGGTTAGGCCAGTGCTTGTTTGACCAGACACCTGGGCACCATCACCTGGCCAAATTGACACATAAACCTAACCATCACACTGTAGCACTGGAGTGGGGACAGAAATGGGTGTTTTCAGCCCAAGAAGAAGTTGTTGCCTTAGTTTGCTGTGGCTGCCATAACAAAGAATCACAAGCTAGATGGATTTAAACAACAGAAACTGTCTCAAATTTCTGGAGACTAGAAGTCTAAAATCAAAATGTTAGCAGGGCCAAGCTTCCTTCCAAGTCTACAGAGAAGACTGTTTCATCCCACTTCTAACTTTTGGTGGTTTGTGAGCAATCCATGGTGTTCTCTGCCTCTGTCGTGCCATGGTGTCATCTTATTATAAGGACACCAGTCATCCTGGATTAACGGTCCAACTTCCTCCATTATGAGCTTATTTTAACTTGCCTCCCTCCATTGGTAATGACCCTATATCTAAATAAAGTTATGTTCTGAGGTACTAGAGTTTAGGACTTCAAAATAGCTTTTTGGAGGACATAATTTAATCCATAACATTCTGCCCTCTGGCCCCCAAATTTCATATCATTCATACATGTAAAATAAATCACCCCATCTGTGTAAAATCAGAAAAAGTGTAAACAATCCAGCATCCAGCATCAGCATCAGCATCAACTCTAAGTGCAACCCCACATCTAATTAGGATGGGTGTGAAACCTAAAGAACAAGTCCTCTGTTTCAAGAATAAAATGGTGGGGCAGATGTAGGACAGGCATTCCCATACCAAAAAGAGAAACTGGAAGGGAAAAAGGGATCACAGGTCCTAGGCAAGTCTGAAACTCATTAAATTTCAAGGCCTCAGGACAATATTCCGTAGCTTGATGCTCAATCCTCTGGGCACCCTGGGACAACAGCCACACTTTCTCTGAAAACAAGTCCAGACTTCAGATACTAGAGCAGAGGACCTTTCCTTTCCAGCCAAGGATCTGCCTTCATCCCAGACCTCTGCATTCCTGGTTCTGCCTTTGGCATCTCTTCCTTTATTTCACCCCATCTCTGTCCCTTTCAATCCAGGATGGCAGTGTTTCTGCTGATACAAAATTCTCAAAAACCTTGTTGATCTACTGTCATACTGGCAGGGTCTAAGCCATTAGATGAGAGCATACTCCACAGATATTTCCTGGATAACTGTGTCTCATTCCTGGTTTCTGTAGATATGGTTGGTTGGATCCACAAATCAGACACAAATAATCTTCTTAGCAAATAAATGGTTGTCCAACCACATCCATGGATCTGTTTTCAGAGTAAGGTATATAGATAGGCTGAGAATTTTCCAAATCAATTGCTGACTCCTTTTTGCTTGAAAGTTAATGTTTCAATTTATCTCTTTCCATTCACATTTTACTGCAAGCAGTAAGGAGAAACCAGGCTATACCTTCCACACTTTGCTTGCACATCTTAAATGAACATCTAAGCTCATTGCTTACAAGTTCTGCTTTCCTTCCAACATCAGAACACAATTCTTCCAAGTTCTCTGACACTTTATACAAAGGAATGCCTTTCCTCCAATTCCCAACAATACCTTGATCATTTTTTTCTAAGCGCTCACCATTAGCACCATTAACATTCATATTTCCAGCTGCATTCTGTTCATGATGATCTACATATTCTTGAAGACAGTACAACCTTTCCCCAGCTCTCCTAACTATTGAGCCATTCCCAGAATCACCTTTAGCATCCATGTTTCTACTAAGAGTCTCTACAAGGCAATCTAGACTTTTACTATCAAGCTCCTCAAAATTCTTCTGGCCTCTAACCACTACCCAATTACAAAGTCACTTCCAAAATTTTAGTTATTTGTTACAACAGCAACCCACTTCCTGGTACCAAAAACTGTCCCAGTTTGCTATGGCTGCTCTTACAAAATACAACCAACTGGGTGGCTTAAAACAAATTTATCATCTCAGTGTTCTGGGGCTGAAAGTCCAAAATCATGATGTTGGCATGGACCAGCTTCCTTCCAAGTCCACAGGGAAGAATCTGTTCCATGTCTCTTCTAGCTTCTGGTGGTTTGCTGACAATCCATGGCATTCTTTGCCTCAGTCATCCCATGGTGTTACACCCCTCTCTCTGGACCCAAACTTCCTCTTCTTCTAAGGACACCAGTCCCAACCTTCTCCAGTGTGATCTTATTTAAACTTGCCTACATCCATTGGTAAATACCTTGTTTCCAAATAAGGTTACATCTGAAGTACTGGGGATTAGGACTTCAACATATCATTTTGCAGGACACAATTCAATCCATAACAATTATTTAGCAAAATGGGGACAGTTTAGAATATCTTCAGAAAATGCTATTGTGCACAAGTAATTGTTTAACAAACAGGAAATTCACATGATTATCTTCCAGTGTGAGTAGAGGGGTCTGTAAGTGTCTCCCATTAAGAATCTGTGCTAAACAAACAAACAAACAAACAAAAACAAAATAAAACAAAAAAAAAAACAAAGAATCTGTGCCAGGCCTATAACATCACATGATGACACACCATCTGGTCATTGAAGCAGTACCTGTTCAAGGAGGTCCAACAGACACCTGATTCATTGGCCTATTTAGCCTGTGCATCACCACCTGATGGCTACTTAGGATAGTACATGGTGTATGACTGAAGACTACAAGAAATTTTGCACAAGAAATGCAGAAGAGTTAAGCAATGTGCACATGCCCTGATCCTGGGGTCACATTTCAAACTTTGCTAATCTGCTGATCTGAATCAGAATCTTGCACTTATATCATCTGACTAAATAGATTTGAGAAAAGATGGTATGCTTTTCAGGACTCTGATTTATATAATCTATGGAATTAATTTTCTTTATCTGGTCCTTCTCAATCTTAAGGTGAACACTTTCTTTCTGAGCCCATGTGCTTCAAGTTTCATCTTTGTTTCACTACCATGAGATTCACAAAGGGTACTTTTAAATTAAAACAAAAATTCCTATTAATTCCCAGGAAGTATAACAAACATTGTGCATTATTCCAACAAGACATCATGCAGGTTTCATATTATAAGACACCAAACACTTCTTCCTGAGGAAAGCAAAGGCATATGATGAAATTTCTGCAAGAAGTATAGGCAACTTTGCCTGTGCAAATTTGAAGCAATTTGTTGAATGAATATCTTGTAATTTCTCTCTAATTTTTACTTTTTCCAACAATTGCATATAGGATAGACAGAATATATATATTAGAATTTCAAAGGAAACATGGAGTGATAGACTAAAAAGAAGAAGCATCAATTCATACCCCATTCCTAACCCCTAAATTTCAAGTAAATGCAATTTACCCAGCTTGGACCTAGGAGAAAAGTGAAGTGCATAAAGAAATAAGCAATGAAGGAAATACTTGAAGGCATAAATATTTCATGCATCCTAGCCTTTCTGCTTACAAGACAGAGTGCTAGATGAACAGATGACAAGGGGAAGGCAAAGAAGATGGAAATTTTTTCAAGTAAAACAGCACAAATGAATTTCTTAAATGACATCACTAATTTTACTTATAAATTCTCCCTTCTTCACTAAGAGGGGAAGGACTGTTCAACCTGGGAGAACTCTCAAAATCATCTCTCTTATACTTTTAGCTCCTATAAATTTCTAGGAGGGCAGTGCTGAGTGATGTGAAAATTAAATATGGTTGTGGAAAAAAAAATCTTCCTAAGCCCTTAAAGATAAAAAGTCATTGTGGTATTATTACTGGAAGTTCTAGATTCAGAAGAAGGCTGAGCCTCCCAGACTCCCACTCTTACTCCTCTAGACAGCATGGGAAAACATGGGACTCAAATAACACGATAAACAAAGAGGCTCAAAGGCCAAATTCTGGTAACACTTAGCAGCAAAACTCTTACCAAGTCCAGATATCTGACATTATGTTGTCTCTCAGATTCCATGGACAAATGCATAGGTTGACTTATATCATCCAATACTTTCTTAAGTCCTACAGCTGTTGTGATGATATCCAATGACAAATCATATTGAGTTCTTTAAGAATTAATCATTACATTTACTTCTAATTTTATCATGGTGAACTAAGACAACTGTCTTATTTTAGAACTAAAGATCTGTTTATTCATCCCTTAAACATGCAAAAATCTACTTATTTTTCTTGATGGCAATGTGGGACAATGTAAAATAAAAATGCTAACGCTTCAGTTACCTGAAATCTCTTATTTCTCAACTCACCCATAATGAGATCCAACTAGGAATCATTTAAATAGGCTCTAAATAACAAAGTAAATGTAAAATATTTGCATTATGATACACCTTATCCCTAACCAGAAAGCATCATAGAACTTTTACTCAGATTTGGCAAATAGTGAATTGACAAACAATTCCAACCAACCAGCTTCAACAGATTTTCCAGATCACTGAAATCAGAGGTCATCAAATCATGTGCTAGAGAAAATGCATAATCAACCACAGAAATGTCAACCAATATCTTCCAGGACAGACAAAAGTGCTTCTAAAAATCGAATCATCTCCTGAAGAGATCACTGCATTACAGCTCAATAAAATCCAGGCAAGACAAGACCCATGTAATACCATAAAAAGACAAACATCCTTGTCATCTTGAACAGAGTTCCTCACTCAAATATTATAAATGGTGATCAGATGCTGAGGCTAGTCCAAATTTTGCTGAGATGATGGATTATTATTGTATTCATAAACACCATTTATAATAATGGTGCTATAAGGAAATGCATCCAGGAGATGGTGATCTTCCTTTTCCCCATCTCACACTACCCAAACAGGCAAGGAAGAGAAGGAGGTGCAATGGACAGGCAGCTAAGGGTAAGGACAAGGGTTCCAGGAGCCAAGCACTGCAGCTGAGAAGCAGGCTCAAGACTCAGAAAGCAGAGCCCCATGAAAATATGAACCTTGATTGGGTGTTTGAAATGAGAGAAAGACAATGGGAAATAGGAAATGCTTTCCCCTTCTTCCTATACATTCCACTTTTGAGTCTGACTTTTCCTCCCCCTGAAGGAAATCCCCATGGGCAGCAAAGGGAAAACAGACACTGCAGAAAGCAACAGAGAAAGACATTTGCTTTCCAAGGAATATTTCAATCAATATGCAAGGAAAAAAATTCATTTACCATGATAGGGCCATTACAAAAAACAAAACAGGAAAACCACACCCAAGTTTAGAAAGATTTGTGTGCAAAGCTTCCAGCCATTTTAACTGGTAAGATTGTCATGTGCAAAGTTCATTTTATGCAAAATTATTTGCTCCAAATTATATTATAAAATGGAGGCATTAGGGCCATCACCAAGTACACTAAGATCTTACTCTCTCTTCAATTAACATAAAAAAAGAAACTAAATTATACACCAAGTCCAAAGTCGCCTCTCCATTGAGTGTGGTGGAAAGATGAGTGAATATGAAAGAACATGACAGAAGATACTGCTTTTACTGGGAATCTAAAATCACTTCACACCCTAGGATGATTTATGAATATCAACTAACTTGCCCCAACAGTTGGGCTCTGTCTGTTAAGCAAGATTTCAGGCTTTATACTGTTGTATTGCATAATAAACATTAAAAATGCTTTCATTGCAAAGTGATTTCTTACTTCTTCTATAGGTCAAAAACACATGGGTTTATATGATTACATGGATAAGTATATTAACTTAATTTCTCTACCATTGTGCATATTGGTTGTTGCCACATTTTCACTCTAACAAATACTGCTCCATTAAATAGCCACTAACAAGGCATTTGAATGCATGTCTGACCAGTTCTTCAATCTAGATTTCTAGAACTGGACTTACAGTGATTATAAAGTTATGAACATTTTTAATGTTTCAGATACATAATATGAAACTGGTATTCAGGATGTTTGTAAGAACTCACCATTCTAAAGTGCATTAAAGTGCCTACCAAATACTTAAAATATAGTTTTTGATAAATAGAATTTATACATAGACTTTTTCTCAGTTAATACTGTTTCCTTGTACCTTCTGTTCCTTACTAATACAGTTATTTTACAGGGTCAACTTCAATTGAAGGCATACATATTTCACGGCATCCTCAGCCTTCCTCCTTCTAAGGCAGGGTGCTAGCTGAATAGATGATGTACAGAAAGGAAAGAAGGTAGCAATTTTTTTCAATTAAAACAGCACAACTGAATTTTTTAAATGGCAGATTGAAAACATTGTAAATTCACTTATAAAATTCTCCCTTCTTCATTAAGAGGGCTAGGACTGTTCAACTTGGAAAGAACTCCCAAGAATCATCTCTCTTATAGTTTCTTAAATCTTGTCCATTTCTAGAAGAGCAGTGCTGAGTAATGTGAAAATTAACTACAGTTTTGGAAAAAATTACTTCCTAAGCTCTTAAATATAAAAAGCCATTGTGGTATTAATATTGGAAGTTCTAGATTCAGAAGAAGGTTGAGCTTCCCAGACCTCTACTCTTACTGCTGTTGACAGGAAGGGATAATATAGGGCTCAAATGACCCAATGAAGAAAAAGGGACTAAAGCCAAATTATGATAATACATAGCAACAAAACCCTTACCAAGCCCAGATTTTTGACACTTTGACATATATCAGATTCTGAGGATAGATGCATAGGTTGACTTATGTCATCTAGGATTTGGTTAAGCCCTACAGCTGTCATGATATTATCCTACAACAAATCATATTGAGTTCTGTAAGAATTAATCATTACATTTACTTCTAATTTTAGCATGGTGAATTAAGGCAAATGTCTTGTTTTGGAACTGAAGATCTGTTTACTCATCCCTTAAACATGCACAAATCTACTTCTCTTTCATGATGGAAATGTGGGAAAATGTAAAATAAAAATGCTAAAGCTTCAGTTACCTGATCACTTATTTCTCAACTCAGCCATAATGAGATCCAACTAGGAATTGTTTAAATAGGATCTAAATTACAAAATAAAGGTAAAATATTTGCATTATGATACACTTCTTTTCCTAACCAGAAAGCTTCTCTCTTATAGTTTTTGAAATCTTGAGCATTTCTAGGAGAACAGTGCTGAGTGATGTGAAAATTATCCATGGTTGTGGAAAAAATTACTTCCTAAGCCTTTAAATATAAAAAGCTATTGTGGAGATGACGCGCGGAGGCCGGCAGAGGAGCCTCCACTTCCTGGAACCCTCGGCCGGGGCCGCTGGCTGCAGTCAGTGGCGGATCCCGGAGCCCGCGGCTGCCGCCATGTCCCACCAGACCGGCATCCAAGCTAGTGAAGATGTTAAAGATATCTTTGCCAGAGCAAGAAATGGAAAATACAGACTTCTGAAAATATCTATTGAAAATGAGCAACTTGTGATTGGGTCATGTAGTCAACCTTCAGATTCCTGGGATAAGGATTATGATTCCTTTGTTCTACCCCTCCTGGAGGACAAACAACCATGCTATATATTATTCAGATTAGATTCCCAGAATGCCCAGGGATATGAATGGATATTCATTGCATGGTCTCCAGATCATTCTCATGTTCGTCAGAAAATGTTGTATGCAGCAACAAGAGCAACTCTAAAGAAGGAGTTTGGAGGTGGCCACATTAAAGATGAAGTATTTGGAACAGTAAAGGAAGATGTATCATTACATGGATATAAAAAATATTTGCTATCACAATCTTCCCCTGCCCCGTTGACTGCAGCAGAGGAAGAATTACGACAAATTAAAATTAATGAGGTACAAACTGATGTGAGTGTGGACACTAAGCATCAAACACTACAAGGGGTAGCATTTCCTATTTCTCAGGAAGCTTTTCAGGCTTTGGAAAAATTGAATAACAGACAGCTCAACTATGTGCAGTTGGAAATAGATATAAAAAATGAAATTATAATTTTGGCCAACACAACAAATACAGAACTAAAAGATTTGCCAAAGAGGATTCCCAGAGATTCAGCACGTTATCACTTCTTTCTGTATAAACATTCCCATGAAGGAGACTATTTGGAGTCCATAGTTTTTATTTATTCAATGCCTGGATATACATGTAGTATAAGAGAACGGATGTTGTATTCTAGCTGCAAGAGCCCTCTGCTAGAAATTGTAGAACGACAACTACAAATGGATGTAATTGGAAAGATTGAGATAGATAATGGGGATGAATTGACTGCAGACTTCCTTTATGAAGAAGTACACCCCAAGCAACATGCTCATAAGCAAAGTTTTGCGAAACCAAAAGGTCCTGCAGGAAAAAGAGGAATTCGAAGACTAATTCGCGGTCCAGCTGAAACTGAAGCAACTACTGATTGAAATCATTATATTAAACATTACTAGTTTTATAAAAGTCTAGCTTTTAGTACAGGATACCTGAAATCATTCCATGTTGATATAAAGTAGGGAAAAATTGTAATTTTTAAAAAATAGCACTTTTCACTTCTGTGTTTTTAAAATTAATGTTATAGAAGATTCAATGATTTCTATTTTTGAGTTAAAGCCAGAAAATGGTTCAACATAGTAGTATTTAATTTTGGCACACTTTTCATAGAGTGATGATTCAACACTTTCACATGATTCATGTAATTCTTAAACGAGAAATACCTTAAAATATTCATACTGTTTAGTGAATATGTTAAGGACCAGATTAGATTATTTTCTAAGCTCAGAATTTCCTGTGCCTAGGAAAAGGTGGAAAGTTGCTTATTCTGAGGAGCAGTGCTAACTTTCAGATTGTGGGATCATGTCTGCAGTTTTTAAAAACATAGTGCTCTATTGCAGCTGTCTTTTCTATTTGACATTTTTTTAAATGGCATTGAAATGTCAGATCAGCTCACTCTGAAACCTTAAGGGTCCCATATATTTTCTATACTGCAGATTTTCTGATATTGAAAGACAACGTTTAAACAGCCTTAGTAAATTCTCTTTATAGTGCATTAAAAATTTTCCATATCTAAAGTCACTTAATTTTAAGTACCATGAGACCAAATATTTATGTTCAGATAGAAATTTAATGTTTAAAGCAAACAAAACTAAAGCCAAAAATGTTGAAAAAGTTTTAAATATCAAGATTGACTTTTTCCTCTGAAACCATATATTTATAGGCACAATGTGTTCTTTATCACTTTAGAACAAATATTCAGATTTAATAGAATCATTTTAAGGTTTAAGTACTTATCATCCTAACAAAGATTATAAATTTGGTTTAAGAATTTTGTTTTAATTCAATTTAGATCTTATTTCAAAACACACAACTGTTTTTTTTAATATCATTGCATTTTCAGTTTTAACTCTAGAGACATGTTGAGCCTCATTTTTCTTTGATACTTGAAATAGAGGGAACTAAGACACTTCATGTTTAATCTGCTAAACCTGCTCCAAGAGCCATAATTTTGAAGAGTTGTTTTCTAAATGAACTGAGGGATCCAGGATTTGGAAATTCTTTATCTAAACCTTATGCTGCATAAAATGAATATCAGACATGTACATTTCATAGTATAAAATATGAAGCACTCATTTCTAAACCTTATTATCTAAGGTTTATGCACCTTTCTGACATTCAATGTGTGTTCAAGTAAAAAAGCGTATTAGAATAATTATGGGTTGACAGATTTTTTTAAAAGTAGAAATAACTACTTGTGTGGGGTTTTGTTTGTTTACAAATAATCAGACTATAATATTTAAACATGCAAAATAATCCACAGTAATGTTGCACTTTTTTACTCAAGATAAACACTTTAAGTTGTTCCATGGGTACACTCATTAGACGTGACATATGCACAAATTATTGCATTGAGAAGCCTGAAGCTATGTTGCAGACCATAGCTGCAGCTGTTATTTGCAGTCAGGAAGAATATTACCTGTCATGAGGGTATAAAATAATTCAGTAGTGAATGTTCTGCACCATCCATGTGCAATTATACTTTTAAATTCCACTACACTACAAGAAGGTAAATGGACATTCCAGAATATAGATGTGATCATACAGTCTTAAACTAATTATTATTAAGCCAATGATTGCTGAAAATCAGTGATGCATTTGTTATAGATTATAACTGATTGTTTACAGAATGTTTTAGGTGGCATCATCTAAATCTAGATGGTGAATAAAGTATTCCAGATAAATTTAGATAGCAGTAAAGAATTACATGCCTTCTGTGGACATTTTATAAGTGCATTTTATATTACAATAAAGATTTTTCTCTTTGGAAAAAAAAAAAAAAAAAAAGCTATTGTGGTTGGAGGGGGGAAATGGCAGCATAGAGAGGTGTGGAATTTAGTGAGTCCCCTGGAACAACCAATAAACAACCAGGAACAACTAGTAAATAATTTGGAACAACTGCTGAGGGACAACCATGACTGTCCACACATTGTACATAAACCTGGATTGGGTGTAATGGCTGAGATCGCAGCATAAAATCTGTAAGTAAAATCTGTGGGACTGCACTGGGAGCCCCTTCCTTCCATGGCATGCTGAGCTGTAAGTCGTCACTGTGGGAGAAAGCAGCATCCCTGGAGCATGTGAATATAGCTCAGACTGGCTCCAACTGGGGTTTTAATTAACAAATGTGGGCTGCTGAATACAAGCTACAAACACAGACAAACCCGTAATATGCAGCAAAGTACCCTGAGGTTGCCTGCAGTGGAGATGAGGGGGGACTGATGGAAAAAATAAAAAAATAAAAAAAGAAGGAAAAATAGAGAAGGTTTTAAAGATGACTGGCCTGAGAGAGCCAGAAAATGCCTGTGCCCCAGGAAAGGAAGCCCAGAAGACTGAGTGCTCTCTCTGACTGATGGGCAAAACTGGGGGGTCATGGACTAGCTCTGAAAGGGGGCTTTTTTTCCCTTTTTCTCTCTCAACCTGAGTGGGTCAGTGGAGACAGCCTCAGCCATTTTCAGTTTGCAGTGCTCTGACCCAGACAGGGGTTGTTTTAACACAGTCAGAGAGACAAAGGAGTAATTCAAATGCAGACGATAGCTCTCTAGGAAGTGTAGCTCCCCTAAGAGGAAGGAGGTAGGGTCCAGCTCTCATGCTGGACCTCCCTTCAGAACTCAGACCCCAGGGCCTTGGGGAAAGTAGTCAAACAGAAACAATTAAAGGGGCCACATCTCTTTACACCAGTTGGGAGTGACAGGCTGACAGGCACCACCTGCTGGGCAGGTTAGGAAAAGGACAGCAGGTAGAGACCTCACAGGAAACTGTCAAACTCTAAGACACACCCTCAGGGAGACTTGACACTGAATATAGCACCATTCTGTGACCTGAACTTGTTCTGGTCTGGGAAAACTTGATTGGGGTAACCAAGGAAACCAGTTGCCTAGACAACAGAAAATACAACCTACAATAAGGAAAATGAAGATATGGCCCAATCAAAGGAACAAACTTATAGTTCAACTGAGACAGAGGAATTGAAACAACTAATGACAAATCAATTTAAAAAGTTTAGGGAAGATGTAGCAAAAGAGATGAAGAGTATAATGAAAACACTGGGTGAACATGAGGTAGAAATCAAAAGTTTGAAAACACAGCTGGCAGCATCTATGGAAATGGAAGGCACAACACAAGAGATGAAAAACATAGTGGAGACATACAACAGCAGATCTCAAGAGGCAGAAAAAAACACTCAGGAACTGGAGAATAAGGCACCTGAAATCCTACACACAAAAGAACAGATAGGGAAAAGAATGGAAAAATATGAGTAATGTCTCAGAAAACAGAATGGCAACATGAAACACATGAATGCATGTGTCAAGGGTGTCCCAGAAGGAGAAGAGAAGGGAAAAGGGGCAGAAGAAATTATAGAGGATGTAGTCAATGAAAATTTCCCATCTCTTATGAAACATATAAAATTACACATCCAAGAAGCACAGCATAACCCAAACAGAATAGATCTGAATAGGCCCACACAAAGACACTTAACAATAAGATTATCAAATGTCAAAGGCAAAGAGAGAATCCTGGAAGCAGCAAGAGCAAAGCAATGCATCATGTACAAAGGAAACTTGATAAGACTATGTGTGGACTTCTCAGTAGAAACCATAGAGGCAAGAAGTATGTAGTGTGATATATTTAAGATGCTGAAAGAGAAAAACTGCCAGCCAAGAATCTTATATCTAGCATAACAATCCTTCAAATATGAGGGAGAGTTTAAACTATTCTCTGACAAACAGACAGTGAGAGAGTTTGAGAACAAGATACCTTCTCTACAGGAAATACTAAAGGGGGCACTACAAACAGATAGAAAAAGACAGGAGTGAGAGGTGTGGAACATAATTTTTGGGTGATGGTAGCACAACAATGTAAGTACACTGAGAAAAGATGACTGTGAATATGGTTGAAAGAAGAAGGTTAGGAGCATATGGGACCCCAGAAGGAAAGAGGAAAGATAAAAACTGGGACTGTATAACTAGTGAAACCTACAGTGTTCAACAGTTGCGATAAAATGTACAAATATGTTTTAACATGAGGGACAACAAATGAATGTCAAACTTGCAAGCTGTTAAAAATGGGGCGGTTTTTGGTAAAAAAACAAATACAACAATGCAAACTAGAGACTGCAGTTAACAGAAACATTTTATTATGCATCCTTCAATGTAACAAAGGCAATATACCAAAACTAAATGCCAATAGGAAGGGGATATAAGGGAGGGAAATGAGAGTCTGGGCATTGGTGATGCTGTCTGACTCTCTTATTGTACTTAATTTAATTGTATCTTTCCTCTTGTTGCCTTTTAACTGTCATTTTTTTCTTTTTCTTTTCTCTCTCTACCTTCTTTGACTCTTCCTCCTTTTTGTGGAAGAAATGGAGATGTCCTCATATAGACAGTGGTGATGGTGGTGAATGCATAAATATGTGATTATACAGGGAACCAATTGTTCACTTAAGATGGAATGTATGGTGGGTGAACAAAACCATCTATAAACAGCAGGGGGTTGATGAAGAAACCTTGAGGGCACTATATTGAGTGAAAGAATTCAGACACAAAAGGACAAATATTGTATGGTCTCACTGATATGAACTATTTATAACATGTAAATCCATAGATATGAAATATATGTTAACAGGACATAGAACGAGGCTAAAACATGGGAAGCAGTTGCTTCTTATGAGCAGAATGTTTAACTAGGCTGAACTTAAGTGTTTGGAAATGGACAAAGAAGATGGCAGCATGTTATTGTGAGAATAACAACAGTGCTGAATGTTGTGTGAATGTGGTGGAAAGGGGAAGCTTAAACCCACATATGTCACCAGAAGGAAAGTTGGAGGTTAAAATATGGGAATGTATAAAACAGTGAACCTTGTGGTGGAAAATGTCTGTGATTAACTGTACAAATATTAGAAATCTCTTTCATGAACTAGAACAAATGTACAACACTATAACTAGAAGTTAATAATAGAGGGGTATATAGGGAAAATGTACATATTGCAAGCTATGTACTACACTTAGTAGTATTTTAACATTCTTTCATCAACAGTAACCAGTGCACCATGCCAATACTGTGAGTCAATAATGCAGGGGCTTGTTAGGGGAATGGGAGGATTTGAGTTTACTTTTGTGTTTTTACTTCTTTTCTGGAGTAATGAAAATGTTCTAAAAATTGAAAAGCAATTAATTGTGGTGATGGTTGCACAGCTGTATAATGGTACCATGGGCAATTGATTGTGCACTTTGGATGACTGTATGGTATGTTGACCAATCTCAAAAAAAATTAAATTTTATTTAAAAAAAAAGCCATTGTGGTATTAGTACTGGAAGTTCTAGATTCAGAAGGTTGAGTTTACCAAACTCCCACTATGACTGCTATCAATGGTATGGGAAAATGTAGGGAACAAATAACCCAATGAACAGAAGACTCTAAAGCCAAATTATGGTGACAGCAGCAAAACTCTTACCAAGTCTGAATTTTTGACATTTTGATGTCCCTTAGATTCTGAGGACAGATGCGTAGGTTGACTTATGTCATCCAGGATTTTGTTAAGACCTGCACCTCTTGTGATGTTATCCTATAACAAATCTGTTTACTCATCCCTTAAACAAGCACAAATCTATTTATCTTTCATAATGGAAATGTAGGAAAACGTAAAATAAAAATGCTAAAGCTTCAGTTACCTGATCACTTATTTCTCAACTCAGCCACAATGAGATCCAGAACTAGGAATTGTTTCAAAATGCTCCACACAACAAAATGAATATAAATCTTTGGATTGAGATACACCTCTTTATCTAAACAGAAAGCAACATAGACATCTAAATCAGAATTGGCAAATGCTGAATTGACAAACAATTCCACCAGCCAGTTCCTATGGTTTTCCCAGACCACTGAAATCAGATGTCATCAAACCATGTGCTATGGAAAATGCACAAACCACCACAGAAGCATCAGCTAACATCTTCCTGAATGGACAAAATTGCTTCTAAAACTGCAATAATCCCCTGAAGACATCACTACATTAGAGTTCAATAAATCCAGGCAGGATCCCATTTAATACCATGTAAAGATAAACATCCTTGTCATCTGGAACATAGTTCCTCATTCAAATGTTACAAATGGTGGTGAGATGCTAAGGCTAGTCCAAAACACTTGCTGAGGTGTTGTAATATTATTGTGTATCTAAATGCAATTTATAATAATGGGGCTGTAGGGGAATGCATTCAGGAGATGGTCATCTTTTTCCACATCTCACAGTACCCAAACATGCAAGGAAGATAAGGAGGGGTGATGGACAGGCAGCTGAGAGAAAGGACAAGGGTTCCAGGAACCAAGCACTGCAGCCAGGGAGTAAGCTCAAAACAAAGACAGAAGAGCCCCATGAAAATAAGAGTGGGAAATAGGAAATGCTCTCCCCTTCCTATTATTCATTCTCCTTTTGACTCTGACCTTTTCCTTCCTCTGAAGGAAATCCCCATGGACAGCAAAGGGAAAATGGACCCTTCAGAAAGTGAGGGGAAAGACCTTTGCTTTCCAAGGAATTTTCCAAACAACGTACAAGGAATAAAATTCATTTACCATGAAAGGGCCATTATGATAAAGAAAACAGGAAAAGCACACTCAAGTTAAGAAAGATCTGTGTCTAAAGCTCCTGGCCATTTTAACTGTAAGCTTCAGTCATCTGCAAAGCTCATTTTATGCAGAATCATTTGTTCCTAACTGTATTGTAAATCTGAGGCACTAGGGCCATCATCAGCTATACTAAGGACTTACTCCCTCTTCAATTAAAATAATAAAAAGAACCTAAAGTATACACCGAGTCCAAAGTCACCTCTCTGTTGAATGTGGTAGAAAGATAAGTCAATATGACAGAACATGAACAGAAGACACTACTTTTAACTGGAATCTAAAATCACTTCATTCCATAAAGGTGAGTTATAAATTTCAACTAACTTGGCCCTACAGTTAGGCTCTGTCTGTTAACCAGGACTTTGAGTTTTATACCATTGTACTGCATAATAAACACTATAAATGCTTTCATTGCAAAGTGATTTATTACTTCTTCTATAAGTCAAAAACAGATGTGTTTATGTGACTACCTGGATAGGTATATTATTTTAGCAATTCCCGAACCATTGTGCATATTGGGTTTTGCCACATTTTCACTCTAACACATACTCTTCCATTAAATATCCACACACAAGGCCTTTGAATGCATGTCTGACTAGTTCTTCAATCTAGATTTCTAGAAGTGGTCTTATAATGAATAAAAAGATATAAACTTTTTTAAGGTTTAAGATAATTTATGAAACTGTTATTCAGGATGGTTGTAAGAACTTAAAAGTCTACAGTGTATGAAAGTGCCTGCTTAATATTTAATACATAGCTTTGGATAAAAAAAATTATATTGAAGTTTTCCCATAGAGTACACAGGTGTCTTGTTGCTTGTGTTCTTCAATAAAACAGCTATTTTACAAGGTTAGCTTCAATTTCAAACATTAATGTGTATTCACATTATTAATCTAAAAGGAAACAAAGGAACCATGACTATCAAAGTGCTGCTTTTTATAACTTACAGTGTGCCTATATGTTAATTTAATATATTCACAATTAGAATGACTCTCCACAATAAAATGGCCACTGAGATAATTCCTATGGAGGCAGAGATGTTCAGAGAAATTCCATAAACATCAGTTCCCGATAGAAGATTGTAAGGCAGAACATCAATTAGCTGAAATTATAATATTTGAAATAGTGAGAAGCCTAAAGAAATATAGAATATAGGAGACACAATGCATCATTGATAGATACTCTAAATCTGCTCCCAAGCAATAACTACACCCCTGAAATACTCTCCAAGGGATTGTGCTACTGAAGAAAAATTTGAAGTTGGCAGCTTTTGTGTATGTGCTTGTGTGTTTGGTCACTGTGATGTTATATATTGCAAAACCGGGAATCTTTAAGTAGGAAACAGTTTCTAGTTTGATTGGGTCCTACCTGGTTCTATGTCTAACTCTATACTGGAATCTGTCTGAATGACATTTTTTCTGGGATAAGCTTATTGTTATCACTTAAAGATCAGCATAAGAAAAAAAATTTAATGCAATAGAGAGATGACTTGATTTAGACATAATCAGCTGTCAAGTCTGTAGATAGAATCAATATGATCATATTAAGAGGACACTAATAAAGTGTGATTTCTCCAAATTCTTCATTTTCATTCTAGTACACTCTTACGTGAATGAAGACAAAGACTTCCTCTAAGTTCAAACTGCTCCTGATAACTGATCTAGATAGACTAGTTTGGATTTAACTGTATGTTCTTCAAAATTTGATACCTTAACACCAAATGTTTCTTGGAAGACAGCATGAAATAGTGAAACTCTTTCAGCAGAATATGACAACAGTGGAAAGGAACAAATTAGGGAGCATACAACTTGACGAGTTAATCTAAAAAATACTATTCTAAGCAGAGGAAGCAAGACATAACATAGTACAAATGGCATGGTTCCATTTATAAGAAATTTTGTAATTTATAAGGATTGCCATAGTATTAGGGGGAAGTGTGCACAGATCTCTGAAATTTAGTTTGAAAAGCATGAAAAATAAGATGGATTGATGGGTGGATGGATGGGTGGATGGATGGATGGAGGCATGAACAGACAGGTTTGTGATTAAGCACACATATAAACTGTTAAACATTCAACCTCATTGTGTTTGAAAATGTTGATATTAAGCAAAATCAAAATACTGTGTAAATGGCAATTCTTTTGAACGACAGTAGTAGTTGTTCCAAAAATGACTGCTATTATTGGACTAGATGTTTGTACAATTTTAGTCACAATCCTAAATGCATTTTTATTCCAAAACATTGTATCATGGTATTACAAACTACAAGTAAATGCTGGAACAATCCCAAAGAGAAGCTGCTTTGGGGGTTTATGTAATATGGTTATGGCCATATGGGAAAACCAGCTTCACTATCTTTTCAAGGTAAAGGATAAATGAGTTGTGGCATTACTACTCAGCAATGAAAAGAAATAAATTTTAATACAATAAAGATCATGGATAAATCTCAAAACAATTATGCTAGAGTTTCCTGTCAAAGCCAGGCCATTTGCTATCTCAGCTGTTCCTCCACTTGGGATTCAGATGACCTCAGCTTTGCTTCAAAAGTCCCAGTTGTGGCAACATGGAGGTCATTTAGGACTGCAAGACAACAATTCTTTGACCTTGGTTTCAATAATTCTAATAATGGGGGATATTGAGAGCAGGAAGGCTGAGTAGGCAGCTCCGAACAAATGGGCAATAACGACATGAAAAGACATTCAACATCATTAGCCATTAGGGAAATGGAATTCAAAAACACCAGTGAGATACCATTTCAAACCCACTAAATGACTATTAATAAAAAGTCAGAAAATAACCAGTGTGGACAATGATATGGAGAATCGAAACACTTGTGCATTCCTGGTGTGAGTGTAAAATGTTGCAGCCATATTGTCCTGTCTTACAGGTGGAAAAGAGTTTGGTGGTTCTTCAGAAAGCTAAATATACAATTATCATACAACCCATCAATTCCACTCATAGGTATATACCCAAAAACATTGGAAGCAGGGACTCAAACAGATATTTGTACAACAATGATCATAGCAGTATTATTCATGCTAGCCAAAAAGGGAAACAACCCAGGTGTCCATTCACAGATGAATGGATAAACTAAATGTGATATATATGTAGAATGGCGTATTATTCAGTCATAAATGGAATGAATCTCTGATACATGCTATAATATGGATGTACATTGAAAACATCATGCTAAGTGAAATAAGCCAGGCAAAAAAGGACAAATATTGTATGATTCCATTTATATGAAATTATTTAGAACAAGTAAATTCACAGAGATTAAAAGTAGACATGGGTTACCAGAAGCTGAGTGGGTGGGAGAGTAGGGGTGGGGGTAGAATTGGGAGTTATTGCTTCAAGGTTAAAGAGTTTCTGTTATGGGTGTAAAGTTTTGGTAATAGATGGTGGTGATGGTGATGGTTAAAAAACATTGTAAATGTATCCAATGCCACTGAATTAGTAAATGATGAGGTTCGTGTGGGACAGTGAGGGGGAGGGGAGGGGATGGCAGGATAGATTACAAAGGATCTCAAGGAAACATTTGGGGGTGATGGCTATGTTCACTATCTTGACCGAAAAGATATTTTCATGGGTAGATACATATGTCAAAATTCAGTAAATTGTACAACTTAAATAGATGCATTTTGTATGTATTACTTGGAGGCAAATAGAGCAGTAGAAAAATCAGTGATCAAATAAACACTCAGAGACTTCCAAAAATTGTTAGAATTCAACTTATGAACTTATATGCCAGATTATATTTGGGAATAAAAAAGAGAAATCCAGAACTTACATCAGTCAGTAAGTCTAGCTTTCCTTGAGTGAACTCATAAACTGCTTGGGTCAAATCTGTTGAAAAATAGCTAAAAATGTACCCAACCTATAGAAAGGATGGGTAAAAGGGAAAAAGCAAAATTACAATTCTGTACAACAGATAGACATGACAGAATGCAGACCAGTGAGGAGACATGTAAGACAGGTCAATATTGACATGGTTGAGAGGCAAGATGGATGCCCTTATAATTACATAACTATTTAATTATTGCAATGAAATCAAGTACAGAATATTAAGAGAAAATGATTGAAGTTTCCTTTCAGCATTCAGCTTCATTCTGAACACAGGACACATTATATCAGATTTTTTAAGAAAACAAAAGAGCTGCAAAACAGGGGACTATTATCTATTGTGTGATTAAAACTATCAGAACCCAATCTGGTTAGAAGCCTAATTCCAAATAACCACTGGCAAGAATTTACCTTTAACTTTCTTGAATGTATGATCAACACAAAAAAAAAAAGGCAAAGAAAGCATTTTTTCAAAAACTACATTTTACAAATATTCTTGGAGAAAATAAACATTTAGTGTATTCATAATAATCCACACACCAAGCTTCAGTTCCACATGAATTAAAACCACTCTAGAAAGTACCCTCTGAGCCACATAACACTGTCATCTTCAGCCCCGCAGCTGAGGGGTGGAAAGAGAGCACTCTTGGAAAACACACACTGGCTTTGGTAGCCAAGGTCAGAGAGGGAATGACAGCTCTCAGTGTGATCACTAAAGATGTGAGTCAAAAGAATAAAAGGGAAAACTGCCATTTTAGTCACATACTGGTAAAATATCCCAGCCATGGGCCTTCTCCTTCTGTCTGCTTCCTGTCTGGACAGCCAGTATCAGAAGTGGACCATGAGTGCAATTAGACCTTACAGGCCACTAAAAGCTTCAGTAAAGATGGTTCATATCCAGGACCATTAGAAATCAATAAATTGTGCAGAATTCAAAAGAAGACACAGAAATAAGAATCATTTTGAGAGCTAAGAAAGGGAACTTTAAGTTTCCCATGTAAAAGACTTGAAAATGAGAGAGGAAATTGAGGGAAAATAGACTTTTTCCTTCTGGGGAAAATCTAAATGAGAGAATCCAGGAAAGGAAAAGAAATCAGAGATATGTGAAGACAGCAAAGATGCTCACCTCTGTTCAGACTTATTCCCTGAGATCATGGGAATGGAAATAATCTTGATGTCCAACCACCTCTCCAATGCTTGGTTTTATCTCCTTATATTATCTCTGCCAAGGAGTCATTTATTTGATTTGAAAAAGCAAGTATCACATTGCTTCAACTGAACAAATTCTGTATAAGCAATTACAGGATACTTGTAAATAAGAATCACTTCTACATTGTAAAGAAATGGTCCTGGAAGGGAAGAGAGTGGACAAGGCCTTACAGAGCTCATGACTTTCAAGGGGAGGCAAAGCCAGGTGAACAAACTAATAGGAAAGCAAGGCAGTAAAAACAATAGCCTTCTAAGCAGTGCCAGCAAAGCACCTTGGAAACAGTTTTAGAATAAGGATTCCTGTGGCTTGTCCTGGAGGATGCACTTCCTAAAATTGGGGACAAGAGTTGACCTCAAATCAGCCACTGGGATTGTAGAGGTGACATGGCCATAAACAAGGGTGATGGTGGGAAATGCAAGACAGGTGAATTTATCCAGAAGCTCAAAGATAGGTTAGGGAGAGAGAGTTTAACCTCTCTGTGAAAAATGAAGCATAGGTAGCCCCCTCCCCCCACCAATAAAAATTCCAAGAGATAGTCAAGAAATCTCCTCCATTGGTAGGCTCCACAGAAATCAGATTCTTCTTAGCAGGTAGTGATTCATGTGTGATTCTACCTATAGGTAACTCTCTGTTGGGTCTCTCTAGATCCCCACCTGGGAATCTGGGACATGCCAGTCCAAAAAACAATATCTACTTCTCCTTGTGTGGTTTCTCCAAATCCCTTTGCTTGTTTGTTTGTTTTTGTTTGTTTTTGTAAAGGGTATGCTAGTTTTTTAAAGAGTGAAACTTTTACAGTTGTAACTAGGTATTTCTCTGTTTGGACAAACCACCTAAGGACATTAAGGAAAGACTTCTACTTTGGGTAAATCAGCAGTCTGCATATGACACATTTTACTTAAGAAAGAACATCAACTCCTCCCCCTCCCAATCAGTGCCCCTTTCTCCTTATTATAAACATCCAACCAGGCTACAGCTACTTATCTCCACATCTGATGGAATTCTCAGGGCTCCCATCAAACCAGTTGACACTTATCCCCTGTGGGAAATTTGCAGCAACAAAGGTCATCTGAAGGAGCAGAAGGAAAGTGATGACTCAGAAGTTGTTAAAAGCCAACAAAAAAATAAGAAAATGTGGAGTACAGATGGACATTTGGCTTTGTTTAATAGACAAGCAGTAACACCCGTGATGAAGTATCACCATTCCTAGGGATACCACACTTTCAGGAATAATCTACTTCTAGAAAAAAAGCAAAGTACACATGGGATGAAGTCTAAACTGGATGAGCCTGAAGCAAGATCTTGCCCAGAGCTTCCAGGAGCAAGAAGTTACTGCCCATGTTTCCTAGTAAATAAAGTACCTTACTTTTTGAAGCCAGGATTAAACTTTTCATGTTTTCACCATTTCAACCTTTCCTGTGCCTGGAACAAGCAGGCAGGACCCCTAGCTAGATGTGGACAGCAGTTCAGGCTGGTTAGGAAAACTGCGCTGAGGTCCTAGACATGCAAGGGAGGACCTAGAACCCCAAAACCTCTAGAAAAACCAAATTCCTAAAACACAGTATATAAACAGCTCAATGATAAAGAAGGGCCTTAGGCTTGTGCAATGTTTACTCACACCGGCAGTTGGGTGTCCCTGCACCTGCCAGAGCAACCTGAGCAGGAGCAGCCAGAAGAGCTGCCCCAGGGCCCCCATGTCGGGGCCACCAGGACTCTGGGCTGGAGGTGGAGGCCAGACAGAGGAGGGGCAATGGCAGGGGAAGGGGGCTGGAGGAGGGGGAGGGGGGTGGAGGGTGGGGCAGAATTGGGGGTGGGGATCTGGGAAGGAATGAGATGAAGTGGAGATGCTGGAGAGGATGGAAGTGGGTTCAGAGATAAGTCAGCAGGTTAGAAGCTCAGCACTTCCTAACAGGTCAGCAGAGCTCAAGTAGCAGGAAAGAGGGACTCACAGGAGTAGGAGGAGGACAATAGCTCCATCTTCCTCTGAGTCTTCTCCTGTTTGATGGCTTCCTTGGCAACGTGGCTTTTTAAACCCTCTCCTTCATCCAATTATCTGCTGTCTCCCCCACACAACCGCATTCTTAGAAAGCCCCCTCCCCCACCTCCACCTGATCCCCACCACACACCATCCCAATGATAGCTCCTCTCTGGAGCCTTTCCAGCCTTCTGACTTCTGGTCCTTCCCAGCCCAGCTCATTCCGTCCACCCAGCCCATACCTCCAGCTTGATGGATCACTCCTTCCTCTACTGAATTCCCTTGTTTTCCACCCATGTTTCCAAAGTCAGTCTTTCTGCTAAGTTTCCACTGGAGAGTTCCCAAGTATAAAAATCAAAACAGCCACCCCAGGAAAGGTTAGCTACAGTGAAATTTGCATTTACCCAGAGGCAGTTGCTCCACACTGTAGTATCTGCTGAGGTTAACAGTCAACTTCAAAGATCAATGAAACCCCTTGGTTGGATCCCCTAAGTAAATGGACTCCTGTAGCCCCTGTGACTGTTCTAGCATAAACATGTGGTCATGTCTTGCCTCTGCTCAGAGTCTTCCTCTCATTTCCAAGTCTGAACTTCTGACCTTACTGGAGAGTGAGGAACTCAAGAGCTGACTGGGATATATCAAAAGGAGGCAGGAGCCAGCTTGAAGGGGCTGCCACTGACCCAATCAGGACAATCTGAGCATCAAAATGAAACATGGCAGGAATGGCTTATAACACATTGAATGCTAATAAATAAAAGTATCCAGGAGTCACCCATACCCATAAAGAAATGTTTAAATAGGAGGTTGAGAGAGGAGAAATTCCTTTTGTACGGGAGATTACCAAGAAATGAAGGTAAAAAGAATAATGGAAATAGCAAATTAACAAACTTGCTAAAGGATATTGTTGTGTAATTTTTTTGCTTGAAGGTCTTCACTATCAGAGTTGAACTGGCTTCAGAAGATATGCTGGAAAAGTTTGTGTAGGATTGGTATTTTTTCCTCTTTGAATATTTTAAAGAATTCATGGCTGGTGGCAGGTGTGTGATGCACTGGGCAGCTGGGGTGGTGCAGGGCATTGCCAGTTGGCTCCAGGCAACCTCAGTGCCAAGGCAAAGGATAAAGGGGCCCCCTGCTTGGTGACAGATGTGTGTGGCATGACCAGTATGCGAGAAGAAAGATCTTGTTGGGTAAAGCTCAGATTCACAGTTGCATAAGCCATCACCTGGAATGCCTTCAAAGCCATGATGTGTGGTTTTATGAACAGTTAGATCTCATCTATCAACCTAAAGAGGAGACACTTCAGCAGCAAGCCCAACAGCTCTACTGGCTATTGTATCAGTTCAGTTGTCTTATTCATCAACTACAAAGAGCTAGCCATCCAAGTCTCTGCGTGTTTGGAGAGACTGGGCAGTTTGACCCTCAAATCTGAAGATTCCACTGTCCTGCTCTTTGACACAAATATAACTGCTCTGCATCAGACCATCACCACATTTGAAGACCATCCAAATCCCTGAGTACCTGATGAATCATGCTAGTTCATCAATAGCTGGCCCTTCCTGTAGAAAAGTGGTTATATCCCAATGCCAGAAAAGAAGTCATTAGTCTGCACCACAGTTGTCCCCCTGGGTGAGTGGCTCCTTGGAATCAAATGCACCAATGGTCACCAGGCTCTTCACATGCCCAGTATCCATCCCAGGACTGGCTTTCCCCAAAGTAGACATGAAAGAATAGCCAAACTGCCCCCCAGAGCCTGCAATTTCTTCAGTAACATCTGGTGCAACCTAAAGAATTTGGAAAACTGGCTCAGGAGTCAGCAGCAAGAAGTTCCTGAAAAAACAAGTAACCAAAGTGTAACATCTATTTGACTGCTAGTTCTTTCTCTATTGAAATTGAAAAGGTCAGTGTTCTAGTTTGCTAATGCTGCTGGGATGCAAAACACCAGAAATGGATTGGCTTTTATAAAAGGGGGTTTATTTGGTTACACAGTTACAATCTTAAGGCCATAAAGTGTCAACAATTGGGTACCTTCACTGGAGGATGGCCAGTGGTGTCCTGAAAATCTTTGTTAGCTGGGAAGGCATGTGGCTGGCATCTGATCCAGAGTTCTTATTTCAAAATGGCTTTCTCCCAGGATGTTCCTCTCTAGGCTTCAGCTTCTCTCCAAAATGTCACTCTCAATTGCTCTTGGAGCATTTGTCCCCTCTTAGCTTCTCTAGAGCAAAAGTCTGCTTTCAAAGACTGTCTCCAAAATGTCTCTGTAAACTGCAGTTCCTCTCTCAGCTCCTGTGCATTCTTCAAAGTGTCCCTCTTGGCTGTAGCAAGTTTGCTCCTTCTGTCTGAGCTTATATACAGCTCCAGTAAACTCATCAAGGCCCATGCTGAATGGGTGGGGCCACACCTCCATGGAAATATCCAATCAGAGTCATCACCCACAGTTGGGTGGGGCATATCTCCATGGAAACACTCGAAGAATTATAATCTAATCAACACTGACACATCTGCCCCCACAAAATTGCATCAAAGATAATGGCATTTTGGGGAACATAATACATTCAGACTGGCACAGTCAGTGACCTAGAGCTTCTTGAGGAAGAAGAGATGGATCTTTCTGATTGGCTAATGACTCTCCAGGAACCCTGTAAGCTGAGAAGCCTGAGAGTGGCAATTGTGAAACCAGTAAGAAGTCTAAGCTCTTGTTCAAGATTTTCCAGGAATCATACAGTGTGAGTGATTGTCTTGTCGAGCCCAATTCCTATACTAATTGTTGGGGCATCCAGACCAAAGGTGTGAAGATTGAAAACTTGGGCAATCTGAAGTGCCTGAATGACCACTTAAAGGCCAAGAAACCACTATCTATCCCCAGCAAGATTACTGAGGATTGGCTTGTCCAGATGCATCCAGAACCATATAAAGTAGAGGAGGTATGCAAAGCCAATGAGCCCTGCCCAAGTATTTCAGAATGTGTGTTTTATGAGAATTGTGGGAAGGAAGCTCTGTGTAAGTAGATTCTGAAGAAAGAAAAAAAGGATAAAAATGGGATGCCTGTGGATACAAAACCTGAGCCTGAGAAGCTTAAAGATTCCCTGAATATGTGACTCTGTCTTTGCAGAAAAGAGGCAACAGAAAGGCTAAGGCACCAAAGACAATGGAACCTGTTCCACTTTGCTAATGCCACTGTTTTGTAAAACAGCAGATATGGTTGGCTTTTATAAACATAGTTTATTTGGTGACAAAGTTACAGTCTTATGGTGATGCAAATGTCCAAAGGCATCAACAGTAGGGTATTGTTATGCAAAACTTCCCACCCCCATCATAATTCCCATTTATCTTACCCTAAACACCCCTGACATCATCTCATCTTAACTCTGATGTCATCTCATCTTACCCTGAGCAAACCAATCCCCTGATGTCAACTCCTTACTTCTTTTTTTTTTTTTTTTTTTTTTTAATCATCATTTTATTGAGATATATTCACATACCACGCAGTCATACAAAACAAATTGTACTTTCGATTGTTTACAGTACCATTACATAGTTGTACATTCATCACCTAAATCAATCCCTGACACCTTCATTAGCACACACACAAAAATAACAAGAATAATAATTAGAGTGAAAAAGAGCAATTGAAGTAAAAAAGAACACTGGGTACCTTTGTCTGTTTGTTTCCTTCCCCTACTTTTCTACACATCCATCCATAAACTAGACAAAGTGGTGTTTGGTCCTTATGGCTTTCCCAATCCCATTGTCACCCCTCATAAGCTACATTTTTATACAACTGTCTTCGAGATTCATGGGTTCTGGGTTGTACAACTCCTTACTTCTTTATCTTACCCCAAACCCCCTCCCAAAAGCTATAAAACTGTACTCACACCTTTGTTCTGGGCTGTTGCCACCTTAGTCTCCGGCCTGCCTGCACACAGGCACATAATGTAGCTTCTTTAATAGAGCTCCTTTAATCTCTTCTCTTCCCAGTGGAAAAACCTAACATTTTGATGTCGAAAACTGGAATCATGAGAGAAGACAAAATTTCCATCAAAAGAATCAGAACCGAGAGGAGGGGCAAGATGGTAGACTGGTGAGCTGTATGTTTTAGTTACTCCTCCAGGAAAGTAGGTAAAAAGCCAGGAACTGCGTGGACTGGACACCACAGAGCAATCTGTCTTTGGGCATACTTCATACAACACTCATGAAAACGTGGAACTGCTGAGATCAGCGAAATCTGTAAGTTTTTGCGGCCAGGGGACCCGCGCCCCTCCCTGCCAGGCTCAGTCCCGGGGGAGGAGGGGCTGTCAGCTCCAGGAAGGAGAAGGGAGAATTGCAGTGGCTGCTCTTACCGGAAACTCATTCTACTGATTCAAACTCCAACCATAGATAGACTGAGGCCAGACACCAGAGACTCTGAGAGCAGCCAGCCCAGCAGAGAGGAGACAGGCATAGAAAAAAAACAACACGAAAAACTCCAAAATAAAAACAGAGGATTTTTGGAGTTCTGGTGAACACAGAAAGGGGAAGGGCGGAGATCAGGCCTTGAGGCGCATATGCAAATCCCGAAGCAAGGCTGATCTCTCTGCCCTGGGCACTTTTCCTTAATGGCCCTGGTTGCTTTGTCTATTAGCATTTCAATAACCCATTAGATCTCTGAGGAGGGCCGTTTTTTTTTTTTTTTTTAAATCCTTTTTGCTTATTCTAAAACAATTACTCTAACAAGCTCAATACAGAAAGCTTCAAAGAATTGAAATTTGGGCACGTCAAGTCAAGAGCAGAACTAAGAGAGCTCTGAGACAAAAGGCAATAATCCAGTGGCTGAGAAAATTCACTAAACAACACAACTTCCCAAGAAAAGGGGGGTGTCCGCTCACAGCCACCATCCTGGTGGACAGGAAACACTCCTGCCCATCGCCAGCCCCATAGCCCAGAGCTGCCCCAGACAACCCAGTGTGACGGAAGTGCATCAAATAACAGGCACACACCACAAAACTGGGCGTGGACATTAGCCTTCCCTGCAACCTCAGCTGAATGTCCCAGAGCTGGGAAGGGGGAGCAGTGTGAATTAACAGAGCCCCATTCAGCCATCATTTGAGCAGACTGGGAGCCTCCCAACACAGCCCAGCAGCCCAGAACTGCCCTGGGGGGACGGCACTCACCTGCGACATAGCACAGTCATCCCTCAACAGAGGACCCGGGGTGCACAGCCTGGAAGAGGGGCCCACTTGCAAGTCTCAGGAGCCATACGCCAATACCAAAGACTTGTGGGTCAGTGGCAGAGACAAACTGCGGCAGGACTGAACTGAAGGATTAGACTATTGCAGTAGCTTTAAAACTCTAGGATCATCAGGGAGATTTGATTGTTAGGGCCACCCCCCCTCCCCGACTGCCCAGAAACACGCCCCACATACAGGGCAGGCAACACCAACTACACACGCAAGCTTGGGACACCAATTGGGCCCCACAAGACTCACTCCCCCACTCACCAAAAAGGCTAAGCAGGGGAGATCTGGCTTGTGGAGAACAGGTGGCTCGTGGACGCCACCTGCTGGTTAGTTAGAGAAAGTGTACTCCACGAAGCTGTAGATCTGATAAATTAGAGATAAGGACTTCAACTGGTCTACAAACCCTAAAAGAACCCTATCAAGGTCAGCAAATGCCACGAGGCCAAAAACAACAGAAAATTATAAAGCATATGAAAAAACCAGACGATATGGATAACCCAAGCCCAAGCACCCAAATCAAAAGACCAGAAGAGACACACCTAGAGCAGCTACTCAAAGAACTAAAGATGAACAATGAGACCCTAGTACGGGATATGAAGGAAATCAAGAAGACCCTAGAAGAGCATAAAGAAGACATTGCAAGAATAAATAAAAAAATGGATGATCTTATGGAAATTAAAGAAACTGTTGACCAAATTAAAAAGATTCTGGACACTCATAGTACAAGACTAGAGGAAGTTGAACAACGAATCAGTGACCTGGAAGATGACAGAATGGAAAATGAAAACATAAAAGAAAGAATGGGGAAAAAAATTGAAAAACTCGAAATGGACCTCAGGGATATGATAGATAATATGAAACGTCCGAATATAAGACTCATTGGTGTCCCAGAAGGGGAAGAAAAGGGTAAAGGTCTAGGAAGAGTATTCAAAGAAATTGTTGGGGAAAACTTCCCAAATCTTCTAAACAACATAAATACACAAATCATAAATGCTCAGCGAACTCCAAATAGAATAAATCCAAAAAAACACACTCCGAGACATATACTGATCACACTGTCAAACATAGAAGAGAAGGAGCAAGTTCTGAAAGCAGCAAGAGAAAAGCAATTCACCACATACAAAGGAAACAGCATAAGACTAAGTAGTGACTACTCAGCAGCCACCATGGAGGCGAGAAGGCAGTGGCACGATATATTTAAAATTCTGAGTGAGAGGAATTTCCAGCCAAGAATACTTTATCCAGCAAAGCTCTCCTTCAAATTTGAGGGAGAGCTTAAATTTTTCACAGACAAAGAAATGCTGAGAGAATTTGCTAACAAGAGACCTGCCCTACTGGAGATACTAAAGGGAGCCCTACAGACAGAGAAACAAAGACAGGACAGAGAGACTTGGAGAAAGGTTCAGTACTAAAGAGATTCGGTATGGGTACAATAAAGGATATTAATAGAGAGAGGGAAAAATATGGCAATCATAATCCAAAGGATAAGATGGCCGATTCAAGAAATGCCTTCACGGTTTTAACGTTGAATGTAAACGGATTAAACTCCCCAATTAAAAGATATAGATTCGCAGAATGGATCAAAAAAAATGAACCATCAATATGTTGCATACAAGAGACTCATCTTAGACACAGGGACACAAAGAAACTGAAAGTGAAAGGATGGAAAAAAATATTTCATGCAAGCTACAGCCAAAAGAAAGCAGGTGTAGCAATATTAATCTCAGATAAAATAGACTTCAAATGCAGGGATGTTTTGAGAGACAAAGAAGGCCACTACATACTAATAAAAGGGGCAATTCAGCAAGAAGAAATAACAATCGTAAATGTCTATGCACCCAATCAAGGTGCCACAAAATACATGAGAGAAACATTGGCAAAACTAAAGGAAGCAATTGATGTTTCCACAATAATTGTGGGAGACTTCAACACAACACTCTCTCCTATAGATAGATCAACCAGACAGAAGACCAATAAGGAAATTGAAAACCTAAACAACCTGATAAATGAATTAGATTTAACAGACATCTACAGGACATTACATCCCAAATCAACAGGATACACATACTTTTCTAGTGCTCACGGAACTTTCTCCAGAATAGATCATATGCTGGGACATAAAACAAGCCTCAATAAATTTAAAAAGATTGAAATTATTCAAAGCACATTCTCTGACCACAATGGAATACAATTAGAAGTCAATAACCATCAGAGACTTAGAAAATTCACAAATACCTGGAGGTTAAACAACACACTCCTAAACAATCAGTGGGTTAAAGAAGAAATAGCAAGAGAAATTGCTAAATATATAGAGACGAATGAAAATGAGAACACAACATACCAAAACCTATGGGATGCAGCAAAAGCAGTGCTAAGGGGGAAATTTATAGCACTAAACGCATATATTAAAAAGGAAGAAAGAGCCAAAATCAAAGAACTAATGGATCAACTGAAGAAGCTAGAAAATGAACAGCAAACCAATCCTAAACCAAGTACAAGAAAAGAAATAACAAGGATTAAAGCAGAAATAAATGACATAGAGAACAAAAAAACAATAGAAAGGATAAATATCACCAAAAGTTGGTTCTTTGAGAAGATCAACAAGATTGACAAGCCCCTAGCTAGACTGACAAAATCAAAAAGAGAGAAGACCCATATAAACAAAATAATGAATGAAAAAGGTGACATAACTGCAGATCCTGAAGAAATTAAAAAAATTATAAGAGGATATTATGAACAACTGTATGGCAACAAACTGGATAATGTAGAAGAAATGGACAATTTCCTGGAAACATATGAACAACCTAGACTGACCAGAGAAGAAATAGAAGACCTCAACCAACCCATCACAAGCAAAGAGATCCAATCAGTCATCAAAAATCTTCCCACAAATAAATGCCCAGGGCCAGATGGCTTCACAGGGGAATTCTACCAACTTTCCAGAAAGAACTGACACCAATCTTACTCAAACTCTTTCAAAACATTGAAAAAAATGGAACACTACCTAATTCATTTTATGAAGCTAACATCAATCTAATACCAAAACCAGGCAAAGATGCTACAAAAAAGGAAAACTACCGGCCAATCTCCCTAATGAATATAGATGCAAAAATCCTCAACAAAATACTTGCAAATCGAATCCAAAGACACATTAAAAAAATCATACACCATGACCAAGTGGGGTTCATTCCAGGCATGCAAGGATGGTTCAACATAAGAAAAACAATCAATGTATTACAACACATTAAAAACTCGAAAGGGAAAAATCAATTGATCATCTCAATAGATGCTGAAAAAGCATTTGACAAAATCCAACATCCGTTTTTGATAAAAACACTTCAAAAGGTAGGAATTGAAGGAAACTTCCTCAACATGATAAAGAGCATATATGAAAAACCCACAGCCAGCATAGTACTCAATGGTGAGAGACTGAAAGCCTTCCCTCTAAGATTAGGAACAAGACAAGGATGCCCGCTGTCACCACTGTTATTCAACATTGTGCTGGAAGTGCTAGCCAGGGCAATCCGGCAAGACAAAGAAATAAAAGGCATCCAAATTGGAAAAGAAGAAGTAAAACTGTCATTGTTTGCAGATGATATGATCTTATATCTAGAAAACCCTGAGAAATCAACGATACACCTACTAGAGCTAATAAACAAATTTAGCAAAGTAGCGGGATACAAGATTAATGCACATAAGTCAGTAATGTTTCTATATGCTAGAAATGAACAAACTGAAGAGACACTCAAGAAAAAGATACCATTTTCAATAGCAACTAAAAAAATCAAGTACCTAGGAATAAACTTAACCAAAGATGTAAAAGACCTATACAAAGAAAACTACATAACTCTACTAAAAGAAATAGAAGTGGACCTTAAAAGATGGAAAAATATTCCATGTTCATGGATAGGAAGGCTAAATGTCATTAAGATGTCAATTCTACCCAAACTCATCTACAGATTCAATGCAATCCCAATCAAAATTCCAACAACCTACTTTGCAGACTTGGAAAAGCTAGTTATCAAATTTATTTGGAAAGGGAAGATGCCTCGAATTGCTAAAGACACTCTAAAAAAGAAAAACGAAGTGGGAGGACTTACACTCCCTGACTTTGAAGCTTATTATAAAGCCACAGTTGCCAAAACAGCATGGTACTGGCACAAAGATAGACATATAGATCAATGGAATCGAATTGAGAATTCAGAGATAGACCCTCAGATCTATGGCCGACTGATCTTTGATAAGGCCCCCAAAGTCACCGAACTGAGCCATAATGGTCTTTTCAACAAATGGGGCTGGGAGAGTTGGATATCCATATCCAAAAGAATGAAAGAGGACCCCTACCTCACCCCCTACACAAAAATTAACTCAAAATGGACCAAAGATCTCAATATAAAAGAAAGTACCATTAAACTCCTAGAAGATAATGTAGGAAAACATCTTCAAGACCTTGTATTAGGAGGCCACTTCCTAGACTTTACACCCAAAGCACAAGCAACAAAAGAGAAAATAGATAAATGGGAACTCCTCAAGCTTAGAAGTTTCTGCACCTCAAAGGAATTTCTCAAAAAGGTAAAGAGGCAGCCAACTCAATGGGAAAAAATTTTTGGAAACCATGTATCTGACAAAAGACTGATATCTTGCATATACAAAGAAATCCTACAACTCAATGACAATAGTACAGTCGGCCCAATTATAAAATGGGCAAAAGATATGAAAAGACAGTTCTCTGAAGAGGAAATACAAATGGCCAAGAAACACATGAAAAAATGTTCAGCTTCACTAGCTATTAGAGAGATGCAAATTAAGACCACAATGAGATACCATCTAACACCGGTTAGAATGGCTGCCATTAAACAAACAGGAAACTACAAATGCTGGAGGGGATGTGGAGAAATTGGAACTCTTATTCATTGTTGGTGGGACTGTATAATGGTTCAGCCACTCTGGAAGTCAGTCTGGCAGTTCCTTAGAAAACTAGAGATAGAGCTACCATTCGATCCAGCGATTGCACTTCTCGGGATATACCCGGAAGATCGGAAAGCAGTGACACGAACAGATATCTGCACGCCAATGTTCATAGCAGCATTATTCACAATTGCCAAGAGATGGAAACAACCCAAATGTCCATCAACAGATGAGTGGATAAATAAAATGTGGTATATACACACGATGGAATACTACGCGGCAGTAAGAAGGAATGATCTGGTGAAACATATGACAACATGGATGAACCTTGAAGACATAATGCTGAGCGAAATAAGCCAGGCACAAAAAGAGAAATATTATATGCTACCACTAATGTGAACTTTGAAAAATGTAAAACAAATGGTTTATAATGTAGAATGTAGGGGAACTAGCAGTAGAGAGCAATTAAGGAAGGGGGAACAATAATCCAAGAAGAACAGATAAGCTATTTAACGTTCTGGGGATGCCCAGAAATGACTATGGTCTGTTAATTTCTGATGGATGTAGTAGGAACAAGTTCACTGAAATGTTGCTATAGTATGTAACTTTCTTGGGGTAAAGTAGGAACATGTTGGAAGTTAAGCAGTTATCTTAGGTTAGTTGTCTTTTTCTTACTCCCTTGCTATGGTCTCTTTGAAATGTTCTTTTATTGTATGTTTGTTTTTTTTTGTTTTCTTTTTAACTTTTTTTTTTTCATACAGTTGATTTGAAAAAAGAAGGGAAAGTTAAAAAAAAAAAAAAGAAAAAAGACAAACAAGGAAAAAAAAAAAAAAAAAAAAAAAAAAACGGTGTTGTGCCCCCTTGAGGAGCCTGTGGAGAATGCAGGGGTATTCGCCTACCCCACCCCCATGGTTGCTAACATGACCACAGACATAGGGGACTGGTGGTTTGATGGGTTGAGCCCTCTACCATAAGTTTTACCCTTGGGAAGACGGTTGCTGCAAAGGAGAGGCTAGGCCTCCCTGTATTTGTGCCTAAGAGTCTCCTCCTGAATGCCTCTTTGTTGCTCAGATGTGGCCCTCTCTCTCTGGCTAAGCCAACTTGAAAGGTGAAATCACTGCCCTCCCCCCTACGTGGGATCAGACACCCAGGGAAGTGAATCTCCCTGGCAACGTGGAATATGACTCCCGGGGAGGAATGTAGACCCGGCATCGTGGGATGGAGAACATCTTCTTGACCAAAAGGGGGATGTGAAAGGAAATGAAATAAGCTTCAGTGGCAGAAAGATTCCAAAACGAGCCGAGAGATCACTCTGGTGGGCACTCTTACGCACACTTTAGACAACCTTTTTTAGGTTCTAAAGAATTGGGGTAGCTGGTGGTGGATACCTGAAACTATTAAACTACAACCCAGAACCCATGAATCTCGAAGACAGTTGTATAAAAATGTAGCTTATGAGGGGTGACAGTGGGATTGGGAATGCCATAAGGACCAAACTCCACTTTGTCTAGTTTATGGATCGATGTGTAGAAAAGTAGGGGAAGCAAACAAACAGACAAAGGTACCTAGTGTTCTTTTTTACTTCAATTGCTCTTTTTCACTCTAATTATTATTCTTGTTATTTTTGTGTGTGTGCTAATGAAGGTGTCAGGGATTGATTTAGGTGATGAATGTACAACTATGTAATGGTACTGTAAACAATCGAAAGTACAATTTGTTTTGTATGACTGCGTGGTATGTGAATATATCTCAATAAAATGATGTTTAAAAAAAAAAAAAAAAAAAAAAAAAAAAAAAAAGAATCAGAACCCACTTGCCTGACTTCAGCACCAACACTGGCATATCACCTCCAGGTAAGGAGAAAGCACTTTCTCTCTCTCTGGCACTCTCTGTTTTATCCAGGACAACATTCCTGGGAATACTAGCACTAGGTGGGAGCTGCCCCAACTGGGTCTGGGACCCTAGAAGTGAGTAGGACAGTGGGATGCCACTATCCACTCCTCCATCACTGTACTGTAGCTTAGGAACTCTGAAGGGGGATGCCATCTCAATTGTTCCTAAGCTTAAAAGCTGGAATTTCTCCTTAGTCCTTACCATCATTAGGCTCATTTTCTATTACAATTCTGCATGGCCACAATCAACCTGGATAGAAAGCAGAAACCTTAATCTCCAAATTCTTTTTAACCTTGACAATTACTGTCAGCATCTTGGCAAGCAGAGTAAAGTCTCATATATCCACCAATGGTGTCCAAAAAACTTCTGTTAGCTGGGAAGCCACATGGCTGATGTCTGCTTGCTCCTAGTTGCATTTCAAAATGGTGTTCTCCAAAATGTCTCTCTAAGCTGTGGCTGCTGCAGCAAGCTCCTTCTGTCTGAGCTTTTATAGGGATCTAGTAAACTAATCAAGGCACATACTGAATGGGCAGGGCCATACCTCCATGGAAATAATCTAACCAAAGGTATTACCCACAGTTGGGTGGGTCACATTTCCATGGAAACAACCCAATCCAGGGATTCAAAACTAATATGTCTGCCCCCCCCCCAAGACTGCATTAAAGAACATGGCATTTGGGGGGACATATTACATCCAAACCAGCACAAAACCTTTTAGAATTGCTGATTCCTTCCAAGTTATAAGGAACAGTCCCTTGTCAGAAGGGCTCATCAGATCTTCTTACAAAGAAGAAAGTCTCAGGGAAGTGTCTAGGACTCAGGAGAGAGCTGCCTAGGAAGTGGTATCCCCAAGCAAACAAATGTTTGTGATCCCCACAGCTTCTTCCTGGTATCCTTTTAATACAGTTGACTGGGTCTTGCCAGGAAAGAATACAGGAAATCTTAGCCAGTGCTCTGGAGAAGACAAGTGGTTACTTTGAAAGAAGGCCCAGGAAGTATTCCTTACTTCTCCCCTGCTGGAGGAACATAACTTTCCCCAGATAGTTATGGCCTCCCAGCAGTTTTTGATCTCTTTGCCTCTACGCAGCTTAAAGCTGATAAAGAAAAGTTATTGTATAGGACTCCACTACAGATGGGAAGAATGCAATAAAAAGTCAAGCAACTTTTCTACGGATTATTGAGCATCCATGAGCTGAGTGACTGTGGTTTATCAAAACATTGTTTCTTGGTTTGACCAGTCAGCTTGTTTCCTTTCCTGCCTTATTTGTGAAGGGACAAGTCTTCAAATTATGAGTTCCCATATAAAAGAAAAAGTCTGTTTGTTAAACTGAAGCTGAGGTGATTCAGGTCCTTCTTACAGAACTATTATTTAATTCACTCCTACAGTAGAAACACAGCATGTTGTTGGATAGGTCTTTTTTCTAAGCCTCCTTAGATTGGGTTGTGAATAGAAGTATATTAAAGCACTGTATCTTAAAAAATGAAATATTTCTGTGGAAAAGTGTGTTGAAGTATCATAACACTACTAAATTTTCCTTTTTGATGAACTTCCTTAAATGCTTCCTTTGCTGTGGATTTTCTTCCATTAGTCATCTGAAATGGTATATTTCACACAAATATCCTTGCTAATATAGTGATTTTCTTCCTTACCAAAATGTGTATCAATAATCTTGGCAATTTTTGACATTATTTACAAAGTATTTTAGCCTATTAGTCAGTTTTACATTACTACAAAATTTCTCTTTATTCCCTTTTTTAACTTTTATTTAAGTGTCCCATGAGCACTTGTAGAAGGGTTCTGTATTATTTCAAGACCATAGTCCGAGCAGTCTTGCCTCTTTCAAAATATTCTGCTGACCTACAGGCAAAAGTGTCTCAGTGCTGACTTATCAAATAGCAAAAGGTAAAGATGAGGGAAATGTAGTACTTGAACTGTTCACTCTTATATGGATGGTTGGTGCATTCTGAGTAAATGGAAGGCGAACTACTGAACTTGACACATGGTGCTTTTAACTAGGGATGCATTACGTGTCCTCCCACTGCAAGTATAGCACACTGGCACCTCCAAAAGTAAAACACTGTGATATTTTAATGAATAGGCTGTTTTGGAGTGCTTTGGAGTATTTATTGAAGTTTTATGAAAACTATTGATGTGTTTTCTCAATCTTCTTAAAATCATGTCCATGCTTTAAGAAGTTTCTCTGTAGAAGAGTAATTGGATTTATATTGTAAAGTTCTCAAAAAATTAATTGTATATGTTTGTGTAATGCATATACTATAAATACACATATATCTACATGTAGTATTTCCCTCATTTTCCATCTGCTGAGGTGTTCTCTCCTCTACTTCTTCAAACCAACATGCTGATGAGCTGCTGTCTGAATTTTAGCCACTCCATCACATGGCAGCAACTGGGGTCTGCCCTCAGGCCAAAAGTTGTAAAATCTGAATATTTACCCAGTGCCTTTACCTTCATCCAAGTTTTGACTTCCTTCCTGTGTCTGTCTGCTTTTGTTCATTTTCTCATGCTGTTAATAATTAATATTTTTGCTAGAATTATAGTTCTCTTCTGAATGGTTGGAGTGATAGGAGCTACCCCATTATTCCCAGCAGGGTAACTCCTATGTTTCTTTTTAAAAGACACCCCCAACATACAGTTATAAAACCCAAAATGTAACATTAGTTACTTAATATTTTCAAATATCCAAAGTTCAGACTTCCATAATTGTCTAAAATTTTCTAGTTTGTTTGAATTGTGATCCCAATAAGGTGTTCATGATGAAATCAGTTGATATACTCCTTGAGTTATTTTCATCTATAGTTTCATTTCTTATCACCTTTACTGTATGTTTTTATTGTAGAAACTGGATGAATTGCCTTCAATTTTGGTGATTACATTCCCATGGAGTCTTTCATACGGTCCTCTGTCTTTTCTGTCAAGTGGTAGTTTTGTCTAAAGTTCAGTCCAATTTGTAGAAAACCACTTAATAGTGAGATATTCTTGCAGTAGGAAGCATATAATGTCAGGAGGTTTCTATTTTTATGATATCAGCTGCCATTTCTGTGGCCATAAAATATATTAGTACTCAAATTCTAAAATTCTTTCTTCATTTATTGACTGGTATGTTTTCACAATGCATAACTTAACCTTATTAACTTTAATACAGATTTATAGAAAATGCTACAAAGGTGTTTGATTCTTTCCCTTAATTTATCAGTTTTCAAATTAAATGGTCTGGAATGAGACTTGGTCAGCATCCTTTAATGGTGCCTAATTAGCTCTTTTTTGCTTTTGAGTGTTGATATGACTCCATGACTTTGGAAGTTTTTAATGTATTTCAATCTACTGAAGTTATTGTATATAATTATTATTATTATCAAATTTGTCCCATCTTTGGGTAGTGAAAGCCCATCAATAAATAGTCGTGTGAATGGATAATTCAAGAATTGTGTATTACATGCCTGAAGCAGTGTTAACAGAGTGTTTGACAGATAACACTCTAGTGATTCACACTTGCAACCAGCTCAATTAGACAGAGAATTTCCAAATTACTCACAAGAGTTCAGAGCATACCTGAACAGGGTAATTGACAGTTAAGACTTTAATGTTATTCTTTAAAGAAGCACTGTTAAAAAGAGAATTCTCAAAATTTTTACCACCAAGTTTAGAATATACTCAATTTATGGCTAAATTTAGGGTTTATCACATTTCACATCTTAGTGAATCAGCTTTGCAATTAACTCTGTTAAACACATATTAGCTCTTAACACTAGGTAGTGTGTTGGTTGCTCTATAGTGAATCAATCTCATGACTGGGTCTGTTAAACACAGTTTTTCAACATTGCTCACTATAGAAATTATCACACGCACATCACAGTGTTAAAGAGAATGCTTGGCAGAGATAACACTATAGTGTTTTATTCACACAGTTTCATCTGCTAAACACACTATTTAAATAATTGTTAATTGAAGTCCAGAGGAGGTGGGGCAAGATGGCAGCATAGAGAGGAGTGGAAGCTAAGTAGTCCCCCTGGAACAACTACAAAAAAACAGAAACTACTAGGAAATAATCCAGAATAACTGCGGGGGAGGGGGACTGTGCCGGTTTGAGTGTATTGTGTCCCCCAAATGCCATTATCTTTGTGGTCTTGTGTGGGGCAGACGCTTGGGTGTTGGTTAGATTTGCTTGGAGTGTGCCCCACCCAGCTGTGGGAGATAATTTTGATGAGATGTTCCCATGGAGGCGTGGCCCCGCCCATTCGGGGTGGGCCTTGATCAGTGGAGCTACATAAATGAGCTGACTCAGGGGGAGGAAACAAGTGCAGCTGGGAGTGATGTTTTGAAGAGGAGCAAGCTTGCTACAGAGGAACGTCCTGGGAGAAAGCCATTTTGAGGCCGGAGCTTTGGAGCAGACGCCAGCTGCCTTCCCAGCTAACAATGGTTTTCCGGATGCCATTGGCCATCCTCCGGTGAAGGTACCCGATTGCTGAGGTGTTACCTTGGACGCTTTGTGGCCTTAAGACTGTAACTGTGTAGTGAAATAAACCCCTGTTTTATAGAGGCCTGTCCATCTCTGGTGTTTTGCATTCTGCAGCATTAGCAAACTAGGACAGGGACAAACGAGACTGTCCACTCATCATACACCAACCTGAATTGGGAGGAATGCCCAAGAACACAGCATAAAATCTGTAAGTAAAACCTGCGGATCCAAGTTGCAAGACCCCCTCCCCCATAGCCTGAGCTGCAAAGCCTCGTGGTGCCAGAGAGAAGCTCTCTCCCAGCAAGCGAATATAGCTCAGCTGAGCTCCAACTGGGGTTTTAAGTAGCGAGTGTGAACTGCTCACTACAGGTATGCATCCCCCAAAAACAGACAGAAGCTTTGGGTGACGACTGACCTTGGAGAGCCGGAGGGTTGCCTTGGACTGGGTCTGAAGGGGACTATCTGTTTCTTTTTTGGCTCAATGGAGAAAGCCCCAGTCATTTTCAGTTTCTAGGGCTGTGACTTGGGGAAGGGTGGAGACAGCACAAGCAGAGAGCGAGACCACTGAAATACTAATGACCTCCACCTGGGGGATCTGTCTTCTCTAGGAGGAAAGGGGTTGGGCCCTTTCCATTCAGAACCAGACCCCAGAGCCTGGGGAAACACAGCCATACCTCCTCACACCAGTCAAAAATTATAGGCTAACAGGCATCACTTGCTGGGTAGAAAAGCACAGTGACCTGAGGCATCAAAGGGTGGAGCAATTTTCTAAGACACACCCACAGGGAAACCAGATACTGAATATTTCTTCCCTCTGGGACCTGAGCCTGTTCTGGTCTGGGAAAACCTGATTTGGATAACCAAGGAAACCATGATTAGGCAACAGAAAATTACAACCTACACTAAGAAAAACAAAGTTATGGCCCAGTCAAAGGAACAAACGTACACTTCAACTGAGATACAGGAATTTAAACAACTAATGCTAAATCAATTCAAAAAGTTTAGACAAGATATTGCAAAAGAGATAGAGGCTATAAAGAAAACACTGGGCATATATACGGCAGAAATCAAAAGTTCAAAAAAACTACTAGTAGAATCTATGGAAATGAAAAGCACAACACAAGAGATGAAAGACACAATGGGAACATACAACAGCAGATCTCAAGAGGCAGAAGAAAACACTCAAGAACTGGAGAACAAAACACCTGAAAGCCTACATGCAAAGGAGCAGATGGAGAAAAGAATGAAAAAATATGAGCAATGTCTCCTGGAACTCAAGGATGAAACAAAGTACAAAAATGTACGTATCATTGGTGTCCCAGAAGGAGAAGAGAAGGGAAAGGGGGCAGAAGCAATAATACAGGAAATAATTAATGAAAATTTCCCATCTCTTATGGAAGACATAAAATTACAGATCCAAGAAGCGCAGCGTACTCCAAACAGAAGAGATATGAATAGGCCTACGCCAAGACACTTAATAATCAGATTATCAAATGTCAAAGACAAAGAGAGAATTCTGAAAGCAGCAAGAGAAAAGCAATCCATCACATACAAAGGAAGCTTAATAAGACTATGTGCGGATCTCTCAGCAGAAACCATGGAGGCAAGAAGGAAGTGGTGTGATATATTTAAGATACTGAAAGAGAAAAACCGCCAACCAAGAATCCTATATCCAGCAAAGCTGTCCTTCAAATATGAGAGAGAGCTCAAAATATTTTCTGACAAACAGACAATGAGAGACTTTGTGAACAAGCCCTACAGGAAATACTAAAGGGAACACTACAGGGTGATAGAAGACAGGAGTGCGTGGTTTGGAACACAATTTTGGGAGATGGTAGCACAAAAATGTAAGTACACTGAAAAAAGGTAACTATGAATATGGATGAGAGAGGAAGGTTGGGAGCATGTGAGACACCAGAAGAAAGGAGGAAAGATAAAGACTGGGACTGTGTAACTTGGTGAAATCTAGAGTGTTCAACAATTGTGAGAAAATATACAAATACATTCTTTTACAAGGGAGAACAAGCAAATGTCAACCTTGCAAGGTGTTAAAAATGGGGAGGCATTGGGGGAGGGATGCAATCAGCATAAACTAGAGATTGTAACTAATAAAATCATTATATTATGCTTCCTTTAATGTAACAAAGGTGATATACCAAGGTAAATGCAGATAAGAGGGGGGGATAGGGGAGGCATGTTAGACACTTGACATTGGTGGTATTGTCTGATTCTTTATTCTACTTTGATTTAAGGTTATTTTTCCTTTTGCTGTTTCCTAGCTGTTATTTTTTTTTTTGTTTCCTCTTTCTTTTGCCTCTCTACCTTCTTTGACTCTCCCTCCTGCCTTGTGGAAGAAATGTAGATGCCCTTATATAGATAGTGGTGAAGGTGGTGAACACATAAATGTATGACCATGCAGAGAACCATTGATTATTTACTTGGGATGGAATGTATGGTGAGTGAACAAAACCATATTAAAAAAAAATGGGTTGATGACAAAACCTCGAGGGCAATATACTGAGTGAAATAAGCCAGACACATAAGGACAATTATGGCAGGGTCTCACTGATAGGAACTAATTATAATATGTAAACTCATAGACATGAAATATAAGGTACCAAGATATAGGATGAGGCTTAAGAATGGGGAGTGGTTGCTTAGTATGAGCAGAATGTTCAGCCAGGATGAACTTAAATGTTTGGAAATGAACAGCGGTGTTGGTAGCAAGATGTGAGAATAACTAACAGTGCCGAATGGTGGGTGAATGAGGTGGAAAGGGGAAGCTCGGAGTCATATATGTTACCAGAAGGAAAGCTGGAGGTCAAAAGATGGAAATGTATAAAACTGAATCCTATGGTGGGCAATGTCCATGATCAACTGTACAAATACTAGAAATCGCTTCCATGAACCAGAACAAATGTATGACAATACAATTAGAAGTTAATAATAGAGGGGCATATAGGGAAGAACTATATACCTATTACAAACTATATACTATTGTTAGTAGTATTTCAACATTTTTTCATAAACAGTAACAAATGTACTATATCAATACTACGAGTCAACAATTGAGAGGGGTTGGTTAGGGATAGGGGAGGATTAGAGTTTCCTTTTCTTTTTTTCTTTTTTCATCTTTCACTTTATTTCTTGTCTGGAGTAATGAAAAGTTTCTAAAAATTGAACAAAAATTAAGTGTGATGGATGCACTGTATGTATGAGGGTACCCAGGGGCAAGTGATTGTACACTTTGGATCTTTGGATAATTGTATGGTATCTGAACAATCTCAATAAAAATGAAAAAGAATAATAATTGTTAATTGAAAATATTTTGGATTTACCAAACAGTGCTAAAAATAATGTTTGACATAGTTAGCATAATAGTGAAGCTTTATCACATCCAGTTCTGCATTTAATCACAGAATTTCCACATTTCTCAGTAGAGTTTAGTAGATTCACAGCACAGCTCTGTAAAGGGTTTTTCACAGATATAACACCATTGTATTTCATTTACACATTTAGCTGTGTTGAACACAGTTTTTTAACATTTGACATAAAAGTGTATCAGAGGGACCATGCAGAGCTAAAAACAGTGTTTGGCAGATATAACATTATAGTGTCATTCAAGCACTGAGCCCAATTAAATACTAAGGTTAACTAAATGTCCATTGACAGATGGATGGGTAAGAAAATTTGTTTTGTACACATAATGGAATATTATGTACTCATAAAAAGGAATGAAGTTCTAATATATGCTACAACATGGAAGAATCTTGAAGACACAAAGACAAATATATTGTATGATCTCACATAAATGAAATACCTAGAATAGGCACATTTCATACAGAGAGCTAGTAGACTATAGGTTACCACTGACATGGTGAGGGGGCGGAGTGGGAAGAAGAAATTAATGCTTAATGGGTGCAGAGCTTCTATTTGAGGTGATGAAAAAGTTGGAATAATGGATTTACATGATAATAGCACAATATTGTGAATGTAACTAATACAATGTATTGTATACTTGAGTGTGGTTAAAATGGGAAATTTTGAGTTGTATGTATGTTACTACAATAAGAAGTCTTTTAAAAAAATTTCTTAGATTCACTTCGTAATTTCTTCCTCCCAACCTGCCCCCAAAACCCATTCCCTGGCAAATTCTCTTCCTTCCTTCTGTCCCCATTGATTAGTTTACATTTTCTACAATTTTGTACTAACACTATCATTCAAAATGCATTTTGTCATCCAGGTTTCACAATCAGCATAATTATTCTGAGATTGATTTATCATGTTGTGAGTATCAGTATTTCTTTACTTTTTATTGCTGAGCAGCCTTCCATTGAACAAGTAAACTAAACTTTGTTCATCAGTTCTCAGATTGATGGATATTTGAGTTCTTTCCAGTTATGGGCTACAATAAAAAGTTGCTATGATGTGTGTATAAGACCTTGTATGGATAGATGCTTTCTTGGGCCTTGGGAAATATTTAGGAGTACAGTGTATGATTTATACAGTATATGCTAATACATATCCTATATGAAAAATATATATCAATTTCTTATAAATATTATGCAACTAAGCACAGTTAACATACACACATATATTTGATATATGTTCAATATTAAAAGAAACTGCTAATCTATTAGATTTTGTAGATTTTTTGTAGGTTCCATTGGATTTTTTTACATAGATAAGCATGTCATTGGCATAAAGGCATAATTTTATTTCTTCCCTTCCAATCTATATGTATTTGATTTATTGTTCATTTGTTTACTTGTTTACACCTGCTATCACTTAGCTAGAACCTACAATGCAATGTTGAATAGAAGTAGCAAAAGCCTATACATCCTTGTCATTTTCCTGATCTCAGGGTGAAAGCATATTCGGTCTTTCACCATTAAGTCTGATGTTAACCATAGGTTTTTCTTAGCTGTCCTTTATCAGCTTGAGAAAGTACCTTTCTCTTAGTATGGTAAATATTTAGAGTTTTATCAGGAATGAATGTGGACTTACTCAAATATATTTTCTATGTTTAATGAAATGATCATATTGCTTTTCCTTTTTTAGTTTGTTAATATAGGGAATTTCATTTACAAATTTTTAAATATTATAGCAAAATTCCACATGTGAGGGTGGCATTGAATATGTCAGCTTGCTTTTAAAACCAACAAATCAGGGAAATTATTTTAAAAACTATTAAAAGATGACATTGACTGTTTTTCAAGATTAAAGTTTGGGATTTTGCAATTGTTTTTCATAGAAGGAAAGAACAGTTAATTTGTATTAACAGCTCATGAAGACTGGATATCCCATTAGAGTGATAATTATGCCCTTTTTCATGCCACCCCAAAGTAACTGAATAGACTTTTCCATCTCTGATTAGTATAGAGAGAAGAGAGGAAGTCCTGCATTCAGGTGGACCTGGCCTCAGATTCTAGCTGAGTGACCTTGGGACACTTACTCAACTTCTTTTCAAAAACCCAAAGGTTCATCTGTAGACTGGTGTGCAGGCTTTAAATTTACGGCCCTGAAGAGACATGGTCTTTTAATCCAATCCTGTTAGGTGGAACCTGTTGATTAGGTTGTTTCCATGGAGTCATGACCCATACAAATGTAGGGGAGACATTTTGATTAGATAATTTCCATGGAGGTGTGACCCCACCCATCCAGTGACTAGTTCACTGGAGTACTTTAAGGCAGCTCATGGAGAGGAGAAGCTGAGAGAAGCTGAGAGAGACATTCTGGGGAGAGGCTAAGATACAAAATCCAGAGTTTTCCCTGGGAGAACAAGCAAATATGCACAAGAGCTAAGAGAGGAAGTCAAAGTTTTCCCTGGAGAAGCTAAAAGGGGGCTCCCAGATACTTAGAGAGAAATTCCCCAGAAGAACCAAGCAGAGAGCTGAGAGAGGCCAAGACAGACAGAAGCCCAGAGACATTCAGGAAAAAGCCATTTTGAAACACATCCTGGGAGCAAAGGACCAGCTGATGTCAGCCACATGACTTCCCAGCTGACAGAGGTGTTCCGGATGCCATCGTCCTTTTTTCCATGAAGGCATCCTCTTATTGATGCCTTAGTTTGGACAGTTTTATTGACATTCATGAACTAAGAAAGTCCCTTCATAAAAGCCATTTCATTACTGGTATTTTGCATAAAGGCAGCTTTAGCAGACCAGTACAACTGAAAAAGACACAAACTTTGCAACAGTCAATGAAGTGATGTAATGAAAATAAGATAACCATCAGCTATAGAGCAATTAACAACACTGTTTTTTGCTGGGAAAGTGCCTTTGAATCCTGCATGCTGAATGTATCAGCATCTCTGGCAGCTCCTGAATGGCCTCCATGGCTCCAGCACCCACTGGACAGGCCCACTAGAAGTCTATCTACCACCACATGACCCCAGTGCCTGGGCCCCTGTAACACCACTTCTTCCAAGTGTCTGCCAGCTTAGGCATGGTGGCTTCTGCTACATCTAACCTTGGTTATCACACCATTCCCTGCTTGGCTCCTCAGCTCTTCCATCACCTGGGTAAGCAATTCCCTACTACAAATTTCTCTGCTGAAATACTTAGTTTCTGTTTTCCTGGTTGGATTCTCATAGCTCAGAGTCTCTTCCTGGGACCTGGCACATGACCATACTCCCAATTCATCTCCAGAGTCTCTATAGAAGGCATTAAATTGAGAAGATACTTGGCCTTAGGGATGGCCTTGGGGGCAGGTGTCTGACTCTGCAGCCTGATGAAGGTGAAGGTCAGGAACCATGACACTCTCCTACCCACCTGCAGAATAATCACACTGCTGCCCCATTGAACCAGCCTCACCTAATGTTGCTGCTGCTTCTGAGGTAATCCTAACTTGGTACTCAGTGAACCATGTCACTCTCCTAGGCCAGCTATACTTTGTGATGCCCTGTAGGTCACAGGCATTTCTTTGGGTGCACTCAGCTGCAAGTTGGGGCATTAGGGGTAACCAAAGGCCCACAGGACTTTCGGACAAAGGCTTCATCCATGAGGAACACATGGGACCAGGGAAGCCCAAAGTGGTGACTTCCGCTTCAGGCATGGAGAACTAAGTGATTCAGACCAGCCTTCCCAGTGGAGGAAACTCAAATGTGGATAAAAAAATCATTTTAGGAGTTTCAAAGAGCTAACTAGTGATCTAGGCACCACCAGGGAAAGGTCTACAAATATTACTCTGCAACATTTGTGGGCCTGGAGGAAGTCATTGCAAGATTTCACTGTGCTCTTGACAGTCTCATGGGGCTATAGAGGAAGAGTGAAGTCTGGGGCTGCCAAAAGTGGGGAACTTGATAACCCCATGGACCACAGATCTTCAACTTGGTTTAAGGTAGTTCTCAAAATAGAGTGGAAGAGAGGGTCAGGGAATGCTAGGTCTCTCAGAATATACTTTCTTTTGGTATAGATATTTTATTGGAGCCAGTTAAGTATTTTATGTAATGATAAAACCAAATTTAGTTGATGAAAGCAAACTTTAAAACTTGAAAATCAAATGAAATAATGAACCAATGATAGAGTTGATGGCATATTGACAAAAAAGAGAAATAAATTTTGAATGGCTTTAAAATACAGTAATTGGACTGTATTTTCCAAATGTAACATACCCTAGGTACTAAAGAATTTTTAAAAAGGATTTTAAACTGTTTTCTGTAATGAAAATGCTGGTAAAATATTAGTATTATTATTCTGAGAGAGTTGTACATGTATTGTGGAATAAAGGAGTAAGAATGTATGTTGGTGTGATTGGGAACTAGAATTGTTAGCATCAAAGAAAAACAAATGCAGAAGATGTCCAAGAGGTCAATAAAAACCCTGTAGTACTGAATTTGATTTGGAGTATAAATATGACAAACATGAACTGATGGTAATTTTAACTTTCAAAAAAAAAAAGAACATGAATTTTCTAGATCCACTGACCTACCCAGTAGCATTAAGCACCCCTAGCTCTCAGGTAGTAATCTTCAAATATTATTTCCCAGTAAAGGAATCAAGATGCTTTAGAGTAATGGCTGATACCAGGTTTGGTAAATGCACAAAAGAATCCTATCAAAGAAGATTTCAAAGACTTCTATGACTGGTTCCTAAGAACTCAGGCAAACTGGAACCTTTCACTGTTGCTAAAATTTTAGCATCATTTACATAACAATTGTAGTGGGTTAAATCATGCATACAAAAATTCATGCATAGATAATGGCACTTCGATAACTCCATCAGCTTTGAAGGATGCTAAGGAGCCAATCCATTATTTTGAAAAAAACTAAATTAAGAGAAAAGATCAAGCATTATCCTAGCATTCTTCTGTGTACTGTACCTCAAGGATGCCAAAAAAATTATATTGGGAAGCTTTTATTAAAGATATTAAAGAAGTACTCCAGCTAATATAAATGAAGATGGGAAGACAGAATGAAAAATTACCATTTTGCAAACTCTAAGGACAAAATAGATTGAGACAATGATCATTAATGGCTGCTAAAATGGTAAAAAGAGAACCAGGCATTACATTACTTTATCCCCAAAAGAAATGCACATCACCACTGATACAGTCAAGACAAAGTATCAAACAGTAAAGTACTAACAAAAAAGGGAAACAAGGACACAGAAGGAACATGTTAAATACCTCCACTGGAATACAATCAGTAAAGGCCAGACTGTTAAAAACTCTACTTGAAAATTTAACAGGCAACTGCTATATGACCCAGCAATTGCTCTCATGGGCATTTATGCCAAAGAAATGAAAACTCAGGTTCACACAAATCCTACAGATGAGTGTTTGTAGCAGCTCTATGTTTGTGACCAAAAACTGGAAACATACCTGAGGTCAACAAAGGAATGGTTAAAGGAATGAGGACAAAACTGATGAACAAATAATACATTCTGGGGAATATGAACCAGCAATAAAAGAAGGATGGAACTATTGTTATACATAAGAACTTGGATGAATCTACAGGGAATTGTGCCATGCATAAAAAAGCCAATCTGAAAAGCTTTCATACATACTGCATGATTTATTTCTATAACATTTTAAAGTAAGAAAAATGTTTAAATGGGAGACAAATCAGTGGTTGCTAGGGTTTGGGGATGTGGTGGGAAGCAGCTGGAAAGAAGTGGGTGTGCTGGTAACAGGGCAACATGAGGGAACACTGTGATGCTGGAACTCTGGAGTGGATACATGAACCTACACAGGTCATAAAATTGTATAGAACTTACACAGATAAACACACAAATGAACATGAGTGAAACTGGAGAACTCTGAGAGAGATCAGTGGGTCATCTCTATGTCAATATCCTGGTTCTGATAGTGTACAGCAGTTTTGCAAAATGTCACCTTTTATTCCTGAGTAAAACCATTTTAGAAGAATAAATATAAAATTACAAGTGCTGGAGAAGATGTGGAGAAAGTTATACCTATTCACTTGTTGGTAGGAAAGTAGAACTGTGCAGCCCCTCTGGAGGGCAGTGCGGTGGTTCTGCAGCAAGTTGACATTGCCATATTGTCCCACAATCCTGTTAGTAGGTATATACTCAGGAGAATGTAAGCTGCAACACAAAGAGACATTTTCACACCAGTGATTATGATGACATTATTCATGATTGGAAATGGATGGAGGTGACACAAGCATTCATGGCTTGATGAGCAGAAGGAGGAACTGTGGTGTATAAGTAAAATGGAATATTGTGTGGCTGAAAAAAGGAATGAAGTTGTGAAGCACACAATGGAGATGAATGAACCTTGAGGAGATTATGTTGAGAAAAATAAGCCAGAAACCAAAAGACAAGTATTGTAAGGTCTCACTAACACGAACTAAGTATAATGAGCAAACTCCGAGAATTAAATTTGAGAACATATGTTACCAGGAGATAGAAAGTGGGCAGAGTTTGGGAAATAGATAATTAAGGGGTACAGAATGTTCATTAAGACTCCTTGTAAAGGTTCAGCAGTGCCAAGTATTATGTGATGGTAGCACAATACTGTAAGTGTAATTAACAAAGCTGAGTGTGAGTATGGTAGTAAGAGGAAGGCTAGAATTGTATATGTCATCAGAAGAAAAGCGAAAGGATAAAAATGGGACTGTACAAGTTAGTGAAATCCAGTGTGGGCAATGATGGTGGTTAATTATACAAATATAAGAAAGTTCTTATATGAACTAGAACAAACATATGTCACTATTAAAAGGTGTTAATAATAGGGTGGTATATAGGGAAAATACAATTAATGTAAACTAAGCCCTATAGTTAACAGCAATGTTGCAATAGTCTTTCATTAATTGTAGCAAAGGCACTATACCAAAGCTAAATGTCAATAATAGGAGGATATAAGGGGTATGGGATTTTTTTTTCTTCAGAAGTAATAAGAATGTTTTTATACTGACTCTTGTTTGAATGCATAACTATGTGATTACACCAAGAGACATTGATTGCACTCTTAGGATGGATTGTATAGTGCATGAATAAAACTGTTAAAAACGAAAGAAAGAAAAAAAGTCACCATTTAGAGAAACCTAGCAAAATGTACAAAGGAGATCTACATATTATTTCCACAACTGTACATGAATATACAATTATCTCAATAACAATAACAATTAAAAATTATAAAAGTAAGTAAACCAGGAGAGAACTTTCTCCAGCTGCAGCAGAAGTGAGCTGCAGCAGGAAAGGAAAAAAAGATTGAGACATGGAAAGAGAAGTCAGATTCCCAACAAGAGAAGAATTCAATGTTCCGTTTCTCATTCTGAGATGTAGGGGGGGCATCTTCAAAGACTGAAGAGGGACCCTTAGGACTTCATAGCAGCTGCTGGATGATAGCAAACAAGAAACAGTTATCCTAGACCCTTAATGGAGCAACAAACTGAGTAAGTATAGAAGTGAATTCTTCCCTAAAACCTCCAGGAAGGTAGGCAGCCCTGCCAACACCTTAATTTTAACCAGTGAGACCCATGTTGGACTCCTGGCCTACCAGACTGTGAGCCAACAAATAGGTGTTTTTGTGTTTGCTTGTTCTTTTGGGATTGCAAAGAGCATGTCACAAAGGGTTTTCACATAGTTCTCTAATCTGATTATCATGGCACATCTCTGATGTTAAGTAAGGCTGACTTCAGTCTCCTCATTTTTACTGTGAGGATCCTGAGACTCAGAGAGACTCCATGACTCAAAGCCCAAAGGTGAGTGTGAGTCAGAGCTGGAACCAGATCCCTGTGTTTTAACTCATCTAGAGTATTTTCACTCTTCCAAGAGACCATCTCCTGGTTTTTAGATTTTTTTTAAATAAACTTTTTATTTGGAGATCATTGTAATTTCCCATGCTATTGTAAGAAATACACACAGATCCCATGTACCTTTTACATGGTTTTCCCCAATGGCTGCATCTTGCAAAACTCTGGTACAATATCACAGCCAGGATATATTGACATTGATACAGTGAAGACACAGAACATTTCTGTTTTTGTTTCCCAACTTCTGATACAAAAACAGTATGATGGGTTGCCTTAAACAATGGAAATTTATAGGCTACAGTTCTGAGGGTAAGAGAGGTACAAAATCAGAGCATCAGCAAGGTGATGATTTCTTCCTACAGACTATGGAGTTCTGGGACTGGCTGCCAGCAATCATTGGTCCTGGCTTTGTGTCACAGGGCAATACACATGGTGGCCTCTCCCGAGTTCTCTTTCTGTCTTTCTTTCTGCCTGTAAAGGACCCAGAAATCCAAATTAAGACCCAACCTGATTCAGTGGGTCCACAAATTAACTGAAGTTAACATTTCGAAGAGCTCTTATTTGCAGTGGGCCCAAACCTACCAGAATGCAGACCAAGATAAAAAACATGTCCAAACTGGGGTACACAATTCAATCCACCACAATTTTGATCCCCATAAGAGCCCCCCATGTCACCTAGGAGTTGTTTAAAGCCTTTAAGTTTGTGGTAATTTGTTACAAGAAAAATAAAAAATGAATACACCAAGTTCATAGGATCTACTGATTAACCAACTGCAAGTGAACACAAATAACAAACTCAATAAAAATGCCCCTAGTCCACTTCAAATACTGCCCCAAACTATATATGCAATGCACTTCACCATCTGAAATCCTTGAAAGTTTATTAACTGAAAATTCTCCATATGAATTTGATGTGTGCCTTGGTTCATGTATATTTCCAAGTTGAACTACTGGATTTCTCTGTGGGTGTACTGGTCATTTTTTTTTTTTCCCTTTTAGGCAGTTTCTAGTAGCAGTGAAGGATGGTCCCATTTTATTTTCTTATATTAAAATGTTAGTTTCTCAGCAGTTGTCACTAATTATATTTCCAATTCTGGTTCTTTTATTTTGAAAATAACTATTGAATTTTAAAACAATAAATGCATGTAGTGTAAAAGTCAAGCAATATAAGGCTTATACTGAAAAGCAGGAGTTCTGTCTCATCTCTCCCAACCCCTGATTTCTGTTCACCATGTAAAATCCTTGTTTCTGACATTTGCCTCAATATTTCTAAATGAACTTCTTATACTGCTATTTGTTGATATTCCTATTTTTACATATTTTATAATTCTGTGAAATTTGAGAGCATTGCTCTTTTACTCCACCTCCCTTCCACCCACATATTTTTCCTCCCCTATTCTTCCAAAAGACCTAGAATAATTTTTTATTAAATAATTGGCACGTGCATTATCATGTCTATATAAAAACTGCACACCAATGCACAATGTGGTATCACAAGGATTAGAATTTTAAAGAAAGCCTAATATTTAACATGGAGTTAAAAATTACTATCTTTAACTTCCTTATTTTTTAATATATCACACTGGATGCCTCAGAACATCTCTGCCACAGCTGAAAAATTCCTGATTATGGTCAAAACACATCAAGTATCAGTTCCAATGTTTCTTTGGTGATACTCCTCCTGGAGCTCTGCTCGACTGCTCCCAACTTCCCTGGGTGAACTCTTGGGCTTCTGCACTGGTTTTTTACCCCAGAATTCTCTTCCCATCATCCTAGGGGATTCCCTTTTTCCTAGAAGCCATGGTTTTTATTTTCTCAGTTTATTACCTCATTTTTTTCTGGCCTTCCTGAGAAAGATTAGATGGAAAGCAAATGTGTTTGTCCTTATACATTTGACATCTCTAGTCTACCCATAACTTTGATAATGTTGCTGGTTATGGCTTTTTAGGTAGGAAATTATTTTCTGTCAAAAAACTTGAAGGCATACTGCACTGTCTCTTTCCTCTCCTAGTTCCATTTTTTTCTTCCTGTTTATTTTGGTGGCTCATTCACAGTCAATCTTTCGTCAAATATCTGTTGATCCTTGATGTCTTTATTAAAAGTAAGTCATTAAAACTCTGCACATAATCCCCCTACCCCCACATGTGAGACATGACTCCCAGGGTGCAAGTCTCCCTGGCAATGTGTGACATGACTCCCATGGAGGAGACTGGTCCTGGCATCATGGGATTCAGGAAGACTTCTTGACCAATTTTGGGAAAAGAAAGGAAACACAATAAAGTTTAAGTGGCTAAGAGATTTCAAATAGTGTGGAGAGAGGTCAATCTGGAGGATATTCTTATGCACTAAATAGACATTCCTTTTTAGTTTCCAGTGTATTGGGATGACTTAGAAGGAAATACCTGAAATGCTTGAACTGTATTCCAGTAGACTTGATTCAAAATGATGGTTGTATAACAATACAGCTTTTCTCATATGACCATGTAATTTTGAAAACTTTGTGATTGACACTCCCATTATCAAGTGTATGGGCAGATGAATAATAAAATAAAGCCAAAAAATAAATAAGAGGGGAAATAAGGGTTATGGGATGTTTAAGGTGTTCTTGTTAATTTTTTTTTGGAGTAATAAAAATGTTCTAAAATTGATTGTGGTGATGAATGAACAACTGTATGATGATACTGTGAGCCATTGATTGTATAATTTGGATGGATTATTTGGTGTTTGAATATATTTCAATAAAATTGCATTAAAAAAGAAAAATAAAAGTAAGGCAAAAACAGCTTATTAGAAACTCTAAGAGCAGCCTTGTCAGCTGGAGAACTTTACTGGTGACAAACCAAATTTTTTCAGCAAGTGACACTAGGTCTCTTTTCATAATGTAGTCAGTTTCCAGAGGAAGGATTCCCCCTGTCTCCTAGGAGGAATAAGGAGCTGGTAATAATGGATAGAAAGAGTTCAGTGTCCACTAGATTTGGGTGATCTTAATGTTATCTTTTTTTTTCTATTTAATTTTTATTGGGATTGTTCAGATACTATACAATTTTCCAAAGATCCAAAGTGTACAATCAGTTGCCTGTGGTACCCTCATACAGCCATGCATCCATCACCGCACTTAATTTTTGTTCAATTTTTAGAACCTTTTCCTTACTCTAGACAAGAAATAAAGTGAAAGATGAAAAAAGAAAGAAAGAAAAGGAAACTCGAATCCTCCCATATCCCTAACCAACCCCCCTCAATTGTTGACTCGTAGTGTTGGTATAGTACATTTGTTACTGTTTATGAAAGAATGTTGAAATACTACCAACTGTAGTATATAGTTGGCAATAGGTATATATTTCTTCCCTATATGCCCCTCTATTATTAACTTCTAGTTGTATTGTCATACATTTGTTCTGGTTCATGGAAGAGTTTTCTAATATTTGTACAGTTAATCATGGACATTGCCCACCATAGGATTCAGTTTTACACATTCCCATCTTTTGACCTCCAACTTTCCTTCTGGTGACATATAGGACTCTGAGCTTCCCCTTTCTACCTCATTCACCCACCATTCGGCACTGTTAGTTATTCTCACATCTTGCTACTGACACCTCTGTTTATTTCCAAACATTTAAGTTCACCCTAGTTGAACATTCTACTCATAATAAGCAACCACTCCCCATTCTTAAGCCTCATCCTATATTTTGGTACCTTATATTTCATGTCTATGAGTTTGCATATTATAATTAGTTCTTATCAGTGAGAACCTGCAATATTTGTCTTTATGTGTGTGGCTTATTTCACTCAGTATATTGCCCTTGAGGTTTTGTCAGCAACCCATTTAATTTTTTAAGATGGTTTTGTTAACACACCATACATTCCATCCTAAGTAAACAATTGATGGTTCTCTGTATGGTGACATATTTATGTGTTCACCACCTTCACCACTATCTATACAAGGGCATCTACATTTCCTCCACAAGGCAGGAGGGAGAGTCAAAGAAGGTAGAGAGGCAAAGAGGAAAAAAAATGACAGCAAGGAAGTAGCAAAAGGAAAAATAACCTTAAATCAAAGTAGAGTAAAGAGTCAGACAACACCACCAATGTCAAGTGTCTAACATGCCTCCCCTATCCCCCCCTCTTATCTGCATTTACCTTGGTATATCGCCTTTGTTACATTAAAGGAAGCATAATACAATGATTCTGTTAGTTACAGTCTCTAGTTTACATTGATTGCATCCCTCCCCCAATGCCTCCCCATTTTTAACACCTTGCAAGGTTGACATTTGCTTGTTCTCCTTCATAAAAGAACATATTTGTACATTTTATCACAATTGTTGAATGCTCTAGATTTCACCAAGTTACACAGTCCCATTCTTTATCTTTCCTCCTTTCTTCTGGTGTCTCACATGCTCCCAACCTTCCTCCCTCAACTGTATTCATAGTTACCTTTGTTCAGTGTACTTACATTGTTGTGCTACCATCTCCCAAAATTGTGTTCCAAACCACGCACTCCTGTCTTCTATCACCCTGTAGTGCTCCCTTTAGTATTTCCTGTAGGACAGGTGTCTTGTTCACAAAGTCTCTCACTGTCTGTTTGTCAGAAAATATTTTGAGCTCTCCCTCATATCTGAAGGACAGCTTTGCTGGATATAGGATTCTTGGTTGGCAGTTTTTCTCTTTCAGTATCTTAAATATATCACACCACTTCCTTCTTGCCTCCATGGTTTCTGCTGAGAGATCCGCACATAGTCTTATTAAGCTTCCTTTGTATGTGATGGATTGCTTTTCTCTTGCTGCTTTCAGGATTCTCTCTTTGTCTTTGACATTTGATAATCGGATTATTAAGTGTCTTGGCGTAGGCTTATTCAGATCTATTCTGTTTGGAGTACGCTGTGCTTCTTGGATCTGTAATTTTATGTCTTTCATAAGATAAGGGAACATTTCATTGATTATTTCCCCTATCATTGCCTCTGCCCCTTTTCCCTTCTCTTGTTCTTCTGGGACACCAATGATACATACATTCTTTTTTTTTTTTTTTTAAATCTTCATTTTATTGAGATATATTCACATACCACGCAGTCATACAAAACAAATCGTACATTCGATTGTTCACAGTACCATTACATAGTTGTACATTCATCACCTAAATCAATCCCTGACACCTTCATTAGCACACACACAAAAATAATAAGAATAATAATTAAAGTGAAAAAGAGCAATTGAAGTGAAAAAGAACACTGGGTACCTTTGTCTGTTTGTTTCCTTCCCCTATTTTTCTACTCATCCATCCATAAACGAGACAAAGTGGAGTGTGGTCCTTATGGCTTTCCCAATCCCATTGTCACCCCTCATAAGCTACATTTTTATACAACTGTCTTCGAGATTCATGGGTTCTGGGTTGTAGTTTGATAGTTTCAGGTATCCACCACCAGCTACCCCAATTCTTTAGAACCTAAAAAGGGTTGTCTAAAGTGTGCGTAAGAGTGCCCACCAGAGTGACCTCTCAGCTCCTTTTGGAATCTCTCTGCTACTGAAGCTTATTTCATTTCCTTTCACATCCCCCTTTTGGTCAAGAAGATGTTCTCCGTCCCACGATGCCAGATCTACATTCCTCCCCGGGAGTCATATTCCACGTTGCCAGGGAGATTCACTCCCCTGGGTGTCCGATCCCACGTAGGGGGGAGGGCAGTGATTTCACCTTTCAAGTTGGCTTAGCCAGAGAGAGAGGGCCACATCTGAGCAACAAAGAGGCATTCAGGAGGAGGCTCTTAGGCACAACCATAGGGAGGCCTAGCCTCTCCTTTGCAGCAACCGTCTTCCCAAGGGTAAAACCTAAGGTAGAGGGCTCAGCCCATCAAACCACCAGTCCCCTATGCCTGTGGTCACATTAGCAACCATCGAGGTGGGGTAGCCCAATACCCCTGCATTCTCCACAGGCTTCTCAAGGGGGCACTACATCTTTTTTTTCCTTGTTTTTCTTTTTTTTTTTTAACTTTCCCTTCTTTTTTAAATCAACTGTATGAAAAAAATAGTTAAAAAGAAAACAAACATACAATAAAAGAACATTTCAAAGAGACCACAACAAGGGAGTAAGAAAAAGACAACTAACCTAAGATAACTGCTTAACTTCCAACATGTTCCTACTTTACCCCAAGAAAGTTACCTAATAAAGCAACATTTCTGTGAACTTGTTCCTACTATATCCATCAGAAATTAACAGACCATAGTCATTCCTGGGCATCCCCAGAACGTTAAATAGCTTATCTGTTCTCTTTGAATTATTGTTCCCCCTTCCTTTATTGCTCTCTATTGCTAGTTCCCCTACATTCTACATTATAAACCATTTGTTTTACATTTTTCAAAGTTCACATTAGTGGTAGCATATAATATTTCTCTTTTTGTGCCTGGCTTATTTCGCTCAGCATTATGTCTTCAAGGTTCATCCATGTTGTCATATGTTTCACGACATCGTTCCTTCTTACTGCCGCGTAGTATTCCATCGTGTGTATATACCACATTTTCTTTATCCACTCATCTGTTGAAGGACATTTGGGTTGCTTCCATCTCTTGGCAATTGTGAATAATGCTGCTATGAACATTGGCGTGCAGATATCTGTTCGTGTCACTGCTTTCCGATCTTCCGGGTACATACCGAGAAGTTCAATCGCTGGATCGAATGGTAACTCTATTTCTAGTTCTCTAAGGAACTGCCAGACTGACTTCCAGAGTGGCTGAACCATTATACAGTCCCACCAACAATGAATAAGACTTCCAATTCCTCCACATCCCTTCCAGCATTTGTAGTTTCCTGTTTGTTTAATGGCAGCCATTCTAATCGGTGTTAGATGGTATCTCATTGTGGTCTTAATTTGCATCTCTCTAATAGCTAGTGAAGCTGAACATTTTTTCATGTGTTTCTTGGCCATTTGATTTTCCCTTCAGAGAACTGTCTTTTCATATCTTTTGCCCATTTTATAATTGGGCTGTCTGTACTATTGTCATTGAGTTGTAGGATTTCTTTATATATGCAAGATATCAGTCTTTTGTCAGATACATGGTTTCCAAAAATTTTTTTCCATTGAGTTGGCTGCCTCTTTACCTTTTTGAGAAATTCCTTTGAGGTGCAGAAACTTCTAAGCTTGAGGAGTTCCCATTTATCTATTTTCTCTTTTGTTGCTTGTGCTTTGGGTGTAAAGTCTAGGAAGTGGCCGCCTAATACAAGGTCTTGAAGATGTTTTCCTACATTATCTTCTAGGAGTTTTATGGTACTTTCTTTTATATTGAGATCTTTCTTCCATTTTGAGTTAATTTTTGTGTAGGGGGTGAGGTAGGGGTCCTCTTTCATTCTTTTGGATATGGATATCCAACTCTCCCAGCCCCATTTGTTGAAAAGACCATTATGACTCAGTTCAGTGACTTTGGGGGCCTTATCAAAGATCAGTCAGCCATAGATCTGAGGGTCTATCTCTGAATACTCAATTCGATTCCATTGATCCATATGTCTATCTTTGTGCCAGTACCATGCTGTTTTGGCAACTGTGGCTTTATAATAAGCTTCAAAGTCAGGGAGTGTAAGTCCTCCCACTTCGTTTTTCTTTTTTAGAGTGTCTTTAGCAATTCGAGGCATCTTCCCTTTCCAAATAAATTTGATAACTAGCTTTTCCAAGTCTGCAAAGTAGGTTGTTGGAATTTTGATTGGGAATGCATTGAATCTGTAGATGAGTTTGGGTAGAATTGACATCTTAATGACATTTAGTCTTCCTATCCATGAACATGGAATATTTTTCCATCTTTTAAGGTCCCCTTCTATTTCTTTTAGTAGAGTTATGTAGTTTTCTTTGTATAGGTCTTTTACATCTTTGGTTAAGTTTATTCCTAGGTACTTGATTTTTTTAGTTGCTATTGAAAATGGTATCTTTTTCTTGAGTGTCTCTTCAGTTTGTTCATTTCTAGCATATAGAAACATTACTGACTTACGTGCATTAATCTTGTATCCCGCTACTTTGCTAAATTTATTTATTAGCTCTAGTAGCTGTATCGTCGATTTCTCTGAGTTTTCTAGATATAAGATCATATCATCTGCAAACAATGACAGTTTTACTTCTTCTTTTCCAATTTGGATGCCTTTTATTTCTTTATCTTGCTGGATTGCCCTGGCTAGCACTTCCAGCACAATGTTGAATAACAGTGGTGACAGCGGGCATCCTTGTCTTGTTCCTGATCTTAGAGGGAAGGCTTACAGTCTCTCACCATTGAGTACTATGCTGGCTGTGGGTTTTTCATATATGCTCTTTATCATGTTGAGGAAGTTTCCTTCAATTCCTACCTTTTGAAGTGTTTTTATCAAAAAGGGATGTTGGATTTTGTCAAATGCTTTTTCAGCATCTATTGAGATGATCAATTGATTTTTCCCTTTTGACTTGTTAATGTGTTGTAATACATTGATTGATTTTCTTATGGTGAACCATCCTTGCATGCCTGGAATGAACCCCACCTGGTCATGGTGTATGATTTTTTTAATGTGTCTTTGGATTCGATTTGCAAGTATTTTGTTGAGGATTTTTGCATCTATATTCATTAGGGAGATTGGCCGGTAGTTTTCCTTTTTTGTAGCATCTTTGCCTGGTTTTGGTATTAGATTGATGTTAGCTTCATAAAATGAGTTAGGTAGTGTTCCATTTTCTTCAGTGTTTTGAAAGAGTTTGAGTAAGATTGGTGTCAGTTCTTTCTGGAAAGTTTGGTAGAATTCCCCTGTGAAGCCATCTGGCCCTGGGCATTTATTTGTGGGAAGATTTTTGATGACTGATTGGATCTCTTTCCTTGTGATGGGTTGGTTGAGGTCTTCTATTTCTTCTCTGGTCAGTCTAGGTTGTTCATATGTTTCCAGGAAATTGTCCATTTCTTCTACATTATCCAGTTTGTTGTCATACAGTTGTTCATAGTATCCTCTTATAATTTTTTTAATTTCTTCAGGATCTGCACTTATGTCACCTTTTTCATTCATTATTTTGTTTATATGGGTCTTCTCTCTTTTTGATTTTGTCAGTCTAGCTAGGGGCTTGTCAATCTTGTTGATCTTCTCAAGGAACCAACTTTTGGTGATAGTTATCCTCTCTATTGTTTTTTTGTTCTCTATGTCATTTATTTCTGCTTTAATCCTTGTTATTTCTTTTCTTCTACTTGGTTTAGGATTGCTTTGCTATTCATTTTCTAGCTTCTTCAGTTGATCCATTAGTTCTTTGATTTTGGCTCTTTCTTCCTTTTTAATATATGCATTTAGTGGTATAAATTTCCCCCTTAGCACTGCTTTTTCTGCATCCCATAGGTTTTGGTATGTTCTGTTCTCATTTTCATTCGTCTTTATATATTTAGCAATTTCTCTTGCTATTTCTTCATTAACCCACTGGTTGTTTAGGAGTGTGTTGTTTAACCTCCAGGTATTTGTGAATTGTCTAAGTCTCTGATGGTTATTGACTTCTAATTGTATTCCATTGTGGTCAGAGAATATGCTTTGAATAATTTCAATCTTTTTAAATTTATTGAGGCTTGTTTTATGTCACAGCATATGATCTATTCTGGAGAAAGTTCCATGAGCACTAGAGAAGTATGTGTATCCTGGTAATTTGGGATGTAATGTCCTGTATATGTCTGTTAAATCTAATTCATTTATCAGATTGTTTAGGTTTTCAATTTCCTTATTGGTCTTCTGTCTGGTTGATCTTTCTATAGGAGAGAGTGATGTGTTGAAGTCTCCCACAATTATTGTGGAAACATCAATTGCTTCCTTTAGTTTTGCCAATGTTTCTCTCATGTATTTTGTGGCACCTTGATTGGGTGCATAGACATTTATGGTTGTTATTTCTTCTTGTTGAATTGCCCCTTTTATTAGTATGAAGTGGCCTTCTTTGTCTCTCAAAACATCCCTGCATTTAAAGTCTATTTTATCTGAGATTAATATTGCTACACCTGCTTTCTTTTGGCTGTAGCTTGCATGAAATATTTTTTTCCATCCTTTCACTTTGAGTTTCTTTGTGTCCCTGCGTCTAAGATGAGTCTCTTGTATGCAACATATTGATGGTTCATTTTTTTTGATCCATTCTGTGAATCTATATCTTTTAATTGGGGAGTTTAATCCATTTACGTTCAACGTTATAACCATGAAGGCATTTCTTGAATCAGCCATCTTATCCTTCGGTTTATGTTTGTCATATTTTTCCCTTCTCTCTATTAATATCCTTTATTGTACAAGTACCGAATCTCTTTAGTACGGAACCTTTCTCCAAGTCTCTCTGTCCTGTCTTTGGTTCTCTGTCTGTAGGGCTCCCTTTAATATCTCCAGCAGGGCAGGTCTCTTGTTAGCAAATTCTCTCAGCATTTGTTTGTCTGTGAAAAATTTAAACTCTCCCTCAAATTTGAAGGAGAGCTTTGCTGGATAAAGTATTCTTGGCTGGAAATTTTTCTCACTCAGAATTTTAAATATATTGTGCCACTGCCTTCTCGCCTCCATGGTGGCTGCTGAGTAGTCACTACTTAGTCTTATGCTGTTTCCTTTGTATGTGGTGAATTGCTTTTCTCTTGCTGCTTTCAGAACTTGCTCCTTCTCTTCTGTGTTTGACAGTGTGATCAGAATATGTCTCGGAGTGGGTTTATTTGGATTTATTCTATTTGGAGTTCGCTGAGCATTTATGATTTGTGTATTTATGTTGTTTAGAAGATTTGGGAAGTTTTCCCCAACAATTTCTTTGAATACTCTTCTTAGACCTTTACCCTTTTCTTCCCCTTCTGGAACACCAATGAGTCTTATATTTGGACGTTTCATATAATCTATCATATCCCTGAGGTCCATTTCAAATTTTTCAATTTTTTTCCCCATTCTTTCTTTTATGCTTTCTTTTTCCATTCTGTCATCTTCCAGGTCACTGATTCGTTGTTCAACTTCCTCTCGTCTTGTACTATGAGTGTCCAGAATCTTTTTAATTTGGTCAACAGTTTCTTTAATTTCCATAAGATCATCCATTTTTTTATTTAGTCTTGCAATGTCTTCTTTATGTTCTTCTAGGGTCTTCTTGATATCCTTTGTATCCCGTACTATGGTCTCATTGTTCATCTTTAGTTCTTTCAGCAGCTGCTCTAGGTGCTGTGTCTCTTCTGAACTTTTGATTTGGGTGCTTGGGCTTGGGTTATCCATATCGTCTGTTTTTTTCATATGCTTTATAATTTTCTGTTGTTTTTGGCCTCTTGGCATTTGCTGAACTTTATAGGGTTCTTTTAGGATTTGTAGACCAATTGAAGTCCTTATGTCTTATTTATCAGATTTACAGCTTCGTGGAGTACACTTTCTCTAACTAACCAGCAGGTGGTGTCCATGAGCCACCTGTTCTCCACAAGCCAGTTCTCCCCTCTTACCCTTTTTGGTGAGTGGGGGAGTGAGTCTTGTGGGGTCCAATTGGTGTACGAAGCTTGTGTGTGTAGTTGGTGTTGCCTGCCCTGTATATGTGGTGTGTTTCTGGGCAGTCAGGGAGGGGGGGTGGCCCTAACAATCAAATATCCCTGGTGATCCTAGAGTTTTAAAGCTGCTGCAATAGTCTAATCCTTCAGTTCAGTCCTGTCACAGTTTGTCTCTGCCACTGACCCACAAGTCCTTGGTATTGGCATATGGCTCCTGAGACTTGCAAGTGGGCCCCTCTTCCAGGCTGTGCACCCCGGGTCCTCTGTTGAGGGATGACTGTGCTATGTCACAGGTGAGTGCCGTCCCCCCAGGGCAGTTCTGGGCTGCTGGGCTGTGTAGGGAGGCTCCCAGTCTGCTGAAATGATGGCTGAATGGGGCTTTGTTAATTCACACTGCTCCACCTTCCCAACTCTGGGACAATCAGCTGAGGTTGCAGGGAAGGCTAATGTCCATGCCCAGTTTTGTGGTGTGTGCCTGTTATTTGAAGCGCTTCCATCACACTGGGTTGCCTGGGGCAGCTCTGGGCTATGGGGCTGGCGATGGGCAGGAGTGTTTCCCGTCCACCAGGATGATGGCTGTGAGCGGACACCCCCCTTTTCTTGGGAAGTTGTGGTGTTTAGTAAAATTTCTTGGCCACTGGATTATTGCCTTTTGTCTCAGAGCTCTCTTAGTTCTGCTCTTGTCTTGACCTGCCCAAATTGCAAGTCTTTGAAGCTTTCTGTATTGGGCTTCTTAGAGTAATTGTTTTAGAAAAAGAAAAAAGGATTAAAAAAAAAAAAAGGGCCCTCCTCAGAGATCTAATGGGTTATTGAAATGCTAAGAGACAAAGCAATTAGGGCCATTAAGGAAAGGTCCACAGGGCAGAGAGATCAGCTTTTCTTCGGGATTTGCATACGAGCCTCAGAGCCTGAGCTCTGCCCTTCCCCTTTCTATATTCACCAGAACTCCAAAAATCCTCCGCTTTTATTTTGGAGTTTTTCGTGTTGTTTTTTTCTATGCCTGTCTCCTCTCTGCTGGGCTGGCTGCTCTCAGATTCTCTGGTGTCTGGTCTCAGTCTATCTATGGTTGGAGTTTGGATCAGTAGAATGAGTTTCCGATAAGGGCTGCCACTGCAGTTCTCCCTTCTCCTTCCCGGAGCTGACAACCCCTCCTCCCACGGGACTAAGCCTGGCAGGGAGGGGTGTGGGTCCCTGGCCACAAAAACTTACAGATTTCGCTGATCTCAGCAGTTCCACATTTTCATGAGTGTTGTATGAAGTATGCCCAAAGTCCGGTTGCTCTGTGGTGTCCAGTCCACGCAGTTCCTGGCTTTCTACCTACTTTCCTGGAGGAGTAACTAAAACATACAGCTCACCAGTCCGCCATCTTGCCCCGCCTCCGATACATACATTCTTGTACTTTGTTTCATCCTTAAGTTTCTGGAGACGTTGCTCATATTTTTTCATTCTTTTCTCCATCTGCTCCTTTGCATGTAGGCTTTCAGGTGTTTTGTTCTCCAGTGAGTGTTTTCTTCTGCCTCTTGAGATCTGCTGTTGTATGTTTCCATTGTGTCTTTCATCTCTTGTGTTGTGCCTTTCATTTCCATATATTCTACCAGTTGTTTTTTTTTAACTTTTTATTTCTGCCTTATATATGCCCAGTGTTTTCTTTACAGCCTCTATCTTTTTTATAAAATCTCTAAACTTTTTGAATTGATTTAGCATTAGTTGTTTAAATTCCTGTATCTCAGTTGAAGTGTACATTTGTTCCTTTGAATGGGCCATAGCTTCATCTTTCTTAGTGTTGGTTGTAGTTTTCTGTTGTCTAGGCATCTGACCTCCTAGGCCACCCCAATCAGGTTTTCCCAGATGAGAACAGGCTCAGGTCACAGAAGGAGGAAATATTCAGTATCTGGTTTCCCTGATGGTTTTTCTTAGAGGATTGACACATGCTGTGCTTTTCTGCCTGGCAGGTGCACCTGTCAGCCTGTCACTGGTTGGTGTAAGAGGGTGTGGCCTGTGGTTCTCCTCCCCCAGGCTTTGGGTTCTGGTTCCGGAAAGGCAGGCAGTAGAGCTGGGCCCCTCCCTTTACTCTTGGGAAGCTATGCCCCCTTCAGAGAGGTCAACTTCATATCAATAAGTTCTTTGTTTCTCTGACTCTGCTGATCAAAGTGTTTTGATTTTAAAATGGCTGAGGCTGTCTGTACTGCAATGTGCTGCAGGCTGAAAATGGCTGAGGTTTTCTCCATAGAGAGAGAAAGGGACAGAAAAGCTCTCAGGTTCACTAGTCAGCCAGATATAGCACCTGATTCTCTGGGCTCCCTGTCCTGAAACAGATATGTCCCCCGACCCTCCCAAGGTCAGTTTTCACCAAAAGCCTCTGTCTGCTTGTTGAGGATTCACTGTCTGTATTGAGCAGTTAACATTAAAACCCCAGTTGGAGCTGGGCTGAGAGAGTGCTGCTCTCTAGCACCATGAGGCTTCCATGAGGGAGGGGCTCTTGGCTGTCAGCTCTCAGCGCAGGTCCACAGTTTTACTTACAGATTTTATGCTGTGATCTCAGGCATTCCTCCCAATTCAGGTTGGTGGATGATGAGTGGACAGTCACATTTTTCTCCCCACAGTTATTCCAGGTTATTTACTAGTTTTTTGGTCATTTATGAATTGTTCCAGGAGGGGTCTAACAGTCTTCCACTCCTGTCTATGCTGCCATCTTAGCTCCTTTGATCTTGATGTTATCTTGATATGAATCCATTGGAGTGTGATATTTTGCTATTTAAGTACCAACTCCTAAGAAGTAAATTCTTATAACTCACCCAGGTTGCTATATTTTAAGAAGCAAGTGGAGAGGATGAGAGAAGACAAAGAGATTGAAGGTATTTTTGTATTGAGATTGTTCACATACTATACAATTATCCAGAGATACAAAGTGTACTATGAACTGCCCACGGCACCATCATACACTTGTGTATCCATCACCAAAATTAATTTTTTTCAATATTTAGAACATTTTCATTACTCCAGAAAAGAAATAAAGACAAAGAAAGGAAACTCACATCTTCCTATACCCCTAACCAACCCCCCTCCAATATCAATTCATAGTATTGGTGTAGTACATTTGTTACTGTTGATGAAAGTATGTTAAAATACTACTAACTGTAGTATATAGTTTGCAATAGGTATTTTTTTCTTATATGCCCTTCTATTATTATATTCTAGTTATAGAGTCATACATTTGTTCTAGTTCATGAGAGACTCTCTAATACTTGTACAGTTAATCCCAGACATTATCCTCCACAAGATTCACTGTTTTATACATTCCCATCTTTTAACCTCCAACTTTCCTTCTGGTGACATGTGTGACTCTGAGCTTACCCTTTCCACCACATTCACACACTATTCATCACTGTTAGTTATTCTCACAATTTGCTACCATCACCTCTGTCCATTTCCAAACATTTAAGTTCACCCTACTTGAACATTCTGCTCATAATAAGCAACTGCTCCCCATTCCTTAGTCTCATTCTATAACCTGGTAACTTATATTCACATCTATGAGTTTACATATTATAATTTGTTTATATCAGTGAGACCTTGCAATATTTTTCCTTATGTGTCTGTCTTATTTCACTCAATATAGTGTCCTCAAGGTTTCTTCATCAACCCATTTTTTTAGATGGCTTTTTTCACACACCACACATTCCATTGTATAGTATGCCGAGTGTCTTATGACACTCTTATGCCGAGTGTTGTAAGAGGGTCCACTCCACATCTCAAACTGATTGTCCTGTAATGCAAAAAGTTCTCATTTCAATTTGAGCATATTTTTTCATATATGTGTTTTCTCCTCTATGATATTTCCAGGTCTCTTCATGAATATTTTACTGTAGGCCTGCATCTGTGTGTCTCTGTAATGCAAATTTGTCTTCAGACCTCTGATAAAGCTCTCTGAATTTAATTAACTGCATAAAATTATCCTTTATTTGTCTGGTGGAAGCTTAATTTTAATAAAAGAGGAAGACTTTCCCTTATCTTTTGAAATGGTGATTGCAAATATCTGGATCTACATTGTACATAATATTAGTTTAGTTTAATGTAGCTCAATGAACATCTTTTGATAGTCTTTTGTGTGCAAACATTTTTATTTGAACTGTGAGGAGAGTAATTGCTCACCTCAGACATTTTGTCAGATACTTTCTCTACACACTGTATCTCTTCCATCTTTACAATGACTTCATAAAGCCAATGTCATCTGTGTTTCATAGACAACAAAACTGAGGGTCTTAGAAGGCCCCACAGAAAGTCTCTCTCTTTTGCACTCTGGAGCCCTTCACTGTTGCTTTCATTACTAGTGACCATGAGCCTTTTGCCATTTAGTGTATGTCTCTCTCTTCCAGGACATCTTAAGCTCTAGAATTAGGAGCTTGTCATATCCCTTACAAAGCTTGGCATCCACAAGATGTTTGGTGCACACCTGCAGAACTGACATTTCAGAATTTCCATAAACTCTTTCCTTTTCTACTAGAGACACATGCTATCTAGTTCAGTGTGGGGAGATGATGCAGCTCACTGAGTGTCCTAAAAACCTCAGCCAGGTTCACTCCCTCATTGCAAAGCTCTGTGTAATGGATGAGAAAAGGATGGGTACACTTTACAAGTCCACTCATGTCATCCGATCATCTTACCAGTTGGTGGAGGTGGATGTATTGGATGAGGACCTAGGGGCCACCAGTGTGGAGGAGGTGGCCCATAGCACAGCAAGTGTGAGAAAGGGCCTAACATGGAGTAGCACATGGGGGGGAATCCTGGGAAAAATGGGGCTCCTCTTGCATCCATTTTCATCTGCAGAATAACAGCAATTAAAATTTTGAAATTCTTTGATGTCACAGACAAAAGCATCATCACACCCCAAAGCCAAAACCCAATGAAACAGGTGTCAAGACCCAGAACCCTGCCACCAATCCCGCCACCAGGTTTCAAAAGACTAGAATTGGTCCCAGAAACCATGATCCCCCCAGTATGTCCCACTGTCAGCCTAGGGCAGTGGACAGACACCATCACACATGGCTCTGCCTGTGCCTCAAAATTAGGCCAGGGCAAGATGCCTACCTACAGGATTTTTAGAGGAAGTCCAAAACTAATAAAAAAGTGTATTTCAGGCACAGAAGCATCATTTTCAGAACCTTCACAGCCCTCTCTTCACCAGCACCATAGCAGATGGTTGTTTACATGTGAGGAACCCAGAGAAAGAAAGGAAATGTACATGGGATTTTTAGATACGCTTCAGAGACCTTTCATGGATCTTATCATGTCTTGTCTCTGATTCTCAGAACTCAGCAAGTGACGGGTGACAGTCCTGTAAATATTAGGGAACAGAAGATCTGAGAGGAACCAGATCATTTGCCAGTCTGCCTGTGAGGTTTTGCTTATCCCCTTCCTGTCAGTGTCATCTTGATTATTGGAAATGGAGTCATTAGTGACTTTGTATCTAATCAGAGCAGAAAACCAATGGTAAAAACCCATTTTAAGAGTCTGTCTCTCAAGAACCAGTCCTAGTACTAAGCTGCATTAGGTAGAGTTCTCTAGGGAAACAGAACCAACAAGAGATATCTGTAAACATAGGATTTTACAAAAGTGTCTCATGCAACCATGGGGATACACAAGTAAAAATTCCATAGGGCAGGATACATGAATCCAAATTCTGTAGAGCAGAGAACTGGGAAATACAATGAATATGTTCAATGAACTTCTCAGGTGATGCTGGCTAGCTGACAAATAAATGAATGTTCTCTCTCTTCTCCCTTAAGTCCTCAACTGATCGGGTTAAATCAAGCTGATTGAATTATCTTATTGTGGAAGATACACCCTTCATTGATGTAATCAGCCACAGAAGCAGTAAATTGACTATGATTTAATAAACCAGCCTTCTGGTTTGTTAACAAGGCACAAATGTCCTTGCAGTAATGATTAGGCCAGTTTTGTTTGACCAGACACCTAGGCACCATCACCTGGTCAAGTTGACAGATAAACCTATCACACTGCAGCACAAGAGTGAGGAGAGAAATGGGTGTTTGCGGCCCCAGAAAGAGTTGTTGACTTAGTTTGCTCTCGCTGCCACAACAAAGAATCACAAACTACATGGCTTTATACAACAGAAACTGTCTCAAAGTTCTGGAGACTAGAAGTCCAAAACCAAGATGTTAGCAGGGCCATGGTAACTTTGAAGTCCACAGGAAGCCTCGGTTCCATGCCTCTTCCAGCTTCTGGTGGTTTGCCAGCAATCCACGGCATTTTATGCCTCTGCCATGCCATTGTGTCCACCATCTGTCTATCTGGGTCCAAATTTCTGCTTCTTATAGGGACATCAGTCATATAGGATTAAGGGTCCCAACTATTCCAGTATGATCTAATTTTAACTTGTTTCCATCCATTTATAATGGCCCTATTTCAAAATAAAGTTATGTTCTGAGGTACTGGGGATTATGACTTCAGTATAACTTTTTGGAGGATGTAATTTAATTCATAACAGTCTGCCCTCTGGACCCCCAAAATTCATACCTTCACATATGCAAAATATATTTAGCCTATTTGAATATCCCAAAAAGTGTAAGCAATCTAGCATCAACTCCAAGTTCAAACCCAAACCCACATCTAAATTAGGATAGAGGTGGACCGTATTGGGGCAAAATTCCTCTCTGTTCATGGTCCTATGAAGCCTGAGGAACAAGTCCCCTCTTTCAAAAATACAATGGTGTGGAGGGTTGGCAAGGTGGCAGAGTGGTGAGGGACAGAATTTCGTCTCTCCCCTAGAGCAGCTGGCAATTACCCAAGAACTATATGAAACAGTGTTTTTGTGGTCTCCAGTTACCAGTCACACATCGGACACAAGTTTGGAATCGGAGGAAAAGCTGAGATAGCAGCAAACATTGTAAGTTCCCGGGGCCAGGAGTCTGGAGCCCCTCCCCACCAAACCTCACAGACTGTCCTTGCTGTTGGCTCCCTGAAAGGGGGGGCAAAAACCCCCAAAAAACAGCAATCTGCTGAGGGCAAGAAGGAGGGCTCAACCCAGCCTCAACTGCAGAATTAATTAACAAATTAATTAACTAATTTTGGGGGCTGGGGGTGCTAAAGAAGGGCTGGGTTCTGAGAAGGGGGTGCACATAAAAGCAGGCACCCATTCCCAGGTTCCAAAAAAGCCATATTTCCCCCCCATACATTTTGTCCCATCTGGCTTCTCACTGACTCCTTATCTTTTCACATTTCAATAGCCCCCTGCTGTGTTGGAATTGAAGCTGTTGGAGAGGAATTTTCAGACAGTAGCCCAAAGTACATCTTTAAAATGCTCTATTCTGACACTGACAAAACTTCTAGGCTAGGGAAAGACTTTTAAATGGGACTCCTTTTTTCCTTTTTGTTTTTCTTTTCTATTTTTTAAAATCTCAAAGTAACACATGTGGTTATTTTCTATCAGAAAGCCCAGGTTGAGGGACTAGGCTGGGCTTGGGGGAAGACAGAGTACTCACAGCATCTTTGAGTTCCAGATTCACTTCTGAAGGTCTCCACCCCCATCTTTAATTGGCAACTCAGGCTGACCAAGGAATCTAGCTGGAAATGCCCCAAAGAGGAGAGGGGAGAAGCAAATAGTGTTTTTGAGAGACAACTGGAGTTCTGAGGATTGGGAGAGTGGAGGGAGGTCCAGCTCAACTGGCAGTCCTCCTTCTGGGAACTCAGATCCCAGGGGCTGGAATTCAGATTCTGGCTTCAGTCGGTCACACCCCTGACAGGATCAGAGTCACCAGGAGAACTAAAGTTTCCATACCTCCTTACACTAGTGGGGGAGCTGTGGGCTGGCAAGTGCCACCTGCTGGACAGGAGAGGAAAAGCACTGATTATAAGGCCTCATAGGAGGGTCTCACTCTCAGGAAAACTCCATTTCCTCCCAATGAGACCTGGGCCTCTCTAGACTGGGAAAATCTGACTGGGGTTGACCATATCTGAGGAGACCCTCTCACATAAAGGCTACATAGAGGCAGGGCAAGAAACAGAACAAACAAGAAGTGAAAAATTCTGATCAACTAAATAGAACCTAAGTGAGAGGTCTAGAATAAGTTGAACTGAATAACAGAGGCCAGAGAACAAAGCCAACCAACAAGAAACCCCTAGGTAAAAGATAGAAAACAAGCCCCAGAATAAACTAATCAAGAAAATCAGATGCCTAGATAACTTAAGATAACAAGCCATACCAGGAAACATGAAAATATGGACCAGCCAAAGGAACAAACTAATAGTTCAACCGAGATACAGGAGTTGAGGCAACTGATGCAAAATAAATTCAATGAACTGAAGGAAGATATAGTGAAACAGATGAAGGATATAAAGAAGACACTGGATGACCATAAAGAAGAATTCATAAGCTTGAAAAACAAATGGCAGAACTCATGGGAATGAAGGCTACAATGGAGGAGATGAAAACACAATGGAGGGACACAACAGTAGATTTGAACAGGCAGAAGAAAGGATCAGTGAACTGGAAGACAAGACATTTGAATTCATACACACAAAAGAACAGATGGTGAAAAAAATGGAAAAATACAAGCAGGGTCTTAGGGAGCTGAGTGACAATACAAAATGCACAAATATATGTGTTATGGGTATCCCAGAAGGAGAAGAGAGAGGAAAAGGGATAGAAAGAGTAATAGAAGAAATATTCACTGAAAATTTCCCAACTCTTATGAAAGACAGAAAATTAGAGATTCAAGATGTACAGCATACCCCAAATAGACTAGATCTCAAAAGACATACTCCAAGACACTTACTGATCAGATTGTCCAATGTCAAAGACAAAGAGAGGATTCTGAAGGCAGCAAGAAAAAAGCAATCCATCACATAAAAGAGAAGGTCAATAAGACTATGTACAGATTTCTCCGCAGAAACTATGGAAACAAGAAGACAGTGGCATGATATATTTAAGATGCTGAAAGAGAAAAACTGCCAACCAAGAATTCTATATCTGGCAAAACATTCCTTCAAAAATGAGGGAGAGATTAAAACATTTTCACACAAACAGACACTGAGAAAGTTTGTGGATAAGAGACCAGCACTACAAGAAATACTAAAGGGAGTGCTACAGGTTGATAGGAAAATACAGGAGAGAGAGAGTTGGAGAAGAGTGCAGAAATGAAGATTATCAGGAAAGGTAAAAGGAGAGAGAGGAAAAAATGATATGACATATAAATTCCAAAAGACAAAATGGTAGTAGAAAGTACTGCCCTTACAGTAATAATGCTAAATGTAAATGGATTAAACTCTCCAATAAAAAGACACAGACTGGAAGAATGGATTAAAAAACAGGACCCATCTATATGCTCTCTACAAGAAACTCACTTTAGATATAAGGACAAAAATAGACTGAAAGTGAAAGGTTGAAAAAAAGATATTTCACACAAAGAACAACCAGAAAAAAGCAGGAGTAGCTATATTAATATCAGACAAATTAGACTTCAAAAGTAAAACAATTAAAAGAGACAAAGAAGGACAGTATATATTAATAAAAGGGCCAGTTCATCAAGAAAACATAACAATCATAAATATTTATGCACCAAGCCAGAATGCCCCAAAATTCATGAGACAAACACTGAGATCACTGAAAGGAGAAGTAGACACCTCTACAATAATAGTTGGAGACTTCAATACACCACTTTCATCAATGGATAGAACATCTAGACACAGGATCACTAAAGAAATGGAGATGTTGAATTGTATGATAAATGAACTAGACTTGACAGACATTTAGAGAACACTACATCCAACAACAGAAGGATACAATTTTTTCTCAAGTGCTTATGGAACATTCTCTAGGATACACCACATGTTGGGTCACAAAGCAAGTCTCAAAAAATTTAAAAATATTGATATTATACAAAACACTTTCTCAGACCATAATGAAATGAAGTTGGAAATAAATAAAAGGCAGAAGATTATAAAATTCACAAATATATGGAGGCTAAACAACACCCTCTTAGAAAACCAGTGGGTAAAGGAAGAAATTACAAAATAAATTAGTAAATACCTCTAGGCAAATGACAATGAAAATACATCATATCAAAACTTATGGGATGCAGCAAAGTTGGTGCTGAGAGGGAAATTTATTGCCCTAAATGCCTATATTAAAAGAGAAGAGAGAGCAAAAATTGAAGAGTTAATTGTTCACCTGGAGGAATTAGGGAAAGAATGGCAAACTAACCCCAAAGCAAACAAAAGGGAAGAAATAACAAAGATTAGAGCAGAAATAAATGCAATTGAGAACAGGAAAACAATAGAGAGAATCAACAAAACCAGAGGTTGGTTCTTTGAGAAAATCAATAAAATTGATGGACTACTGGCTAGGCTAAGAAAAAAAAGAGAGAGCAGATGCAAATAAATGTAATCAGAAATGGGAAAGGAAATATAACTACTGACCCTGCAGAAATAAAGGAGCTAATGAGAAGATACTATGAGCAGTTATATGCTAATAAACCAGACAACTTAGATGAAATGGACAACTTCCTAGAAAAGCATAAACAACCAACATTGACTCAAGAAGAAATAGATGACCTCAACAAATCAATCACAAGTAAAGAGATTAAGTCATCAGAAAGCTACCAAAAAGGAAAAGCCCAGGACCAGATGGTTTCCCATGTGAATTCTACCAAGCGTTCAAGAAAGAATTAGTACCAATCCTGCTCAAACTCTTCAAAAAAATTGAAGAAGAGGCAAAGCTACCTAACTTATTCTATGAAGCCAACAGCACCCTAATACCAAAATTAGACAAAGATTCTACAAAAAAAGAAAATTATAGACCAATTTCTTTAGTGAGTATAGATGTAAAAATTCTCAACAAAATACTTGTAAATTGAATCCAGCAACACATTAAAAGACTTATACACCACAACCAAGTGGGATTTATTCCAAGTACGCAAGGCTGGTTCAACACAAGAAAATCAATTACTGTAATACACCACATCAATAAATCAAAGCAGAACACATGATCATCTCAATCGATACAGAAAAGGCATTCGACAAAATTCAACATCCTTTCCTGATGAAAACACTTCAAAGGATAGGAATAGAAGTGAACTTTTTCAATATGACAACGGTGATATATGAAAAACCGACAGCTAACATCATACTCAATGGGGAGAGACTGAAAGCTTTTCGTCTAAAATCTGGAACAAGACAGGGATGCCCACTATCACTATTGTTATTCAACATTGTGCTGGAAGTTCTAGCTAGAGCAATTAGGCAAGGAAAATAAATAAAAGGCATCCAAATTGGAGAGAAAGAAGTAAAACTTTCACTATTTGCAGATGACATGATTCTACATGTAGCAAATCCAGAAAAATCCACAGCAAAACTACTAGAACTAGTCAATGAATACAGCAAAGTGGCAGGCTACAAGATCAACACACAAAAATCTGTAGCGTTCCTATACACAAGTAATGTGCAACAAGAGGAGGAGATCAAGAAAAAAAATCCCATTTACAATAGCAACCAAAAGAATCAAGTATTTAGGAATTAACTTAACCAAGGACACAAAAGACCTTTACAAAGAAAACTATAAGAAACTGCTAAAAGAAATTGAGCAAGACCTTAAAAAAATGGAAGAACATACCATGCTCATGGATTGGAAGACTAAATATAGTTAAGATGACAATTTTACCTAAACTGATTTACAGATTCAATGCAATACCAATTCAAATCCCAACAATTTACTTTCCAGAAATAGAAAAACCAGTAACCAAATTTATTTGGAAAGGCAAGGTGCCCTGAATAGCCAAAAATATCTTGAGAAAGAGGAACGAAGTGGAAGGTCTCACACTACCCAACTTTGAAGCCTATTACAAAGCTACATGCTCAAAACAGCATGGTACTGGCAATAGGACAGATATACTGACCAAAGGAGTTGAATTGAGTGTTCAGAAGTAGACCCTCGCATCTACAGACACCTGATCTTTGATAAGGCAGTCAAGCCAAAGCAACTGGGAAAGAGCAGCCTCTTCAATAAATGGTGTTTGGAGAACTGGATATCCATTTCCAAAAGAATGAAAGAGGATGCCTATCTCACACCTTATACAAAAATTAACTTGAAAAAAAAATTAACTTGAAATGGATCAAAGACCTAAACATTAGCACCAAGACCATAAAACTCTTAGAAGAAAATGTAGGGCAATATCTTAAAAATCTTGTGATAGGAGGTGGTTTCTTAGACCTCACACCCAAGGTGCGAGCAACCAAAGAACAAACAGACAAATGGGATCTCCTCAAAATTAAATACCTTTGTACATCAATGGACTTTGTCAGAAAAGTCAAAAGGCAACCTACACAATGGAAGATGATAATTGGAAACCACACATCAGATAAGGGTTTAATATCCCAAATATATAAAGGAATCCTACAACTCAATAACAGAAAGACAAACAATCCAATTAAAAAATGGGCAAAAGACATGGGCACACATTTTTCTGAAGAAGAAACACAAATGGCTCAAAAACATATGAAAAATGCTCAACTTCACTGGCTATTAGGGAAACGCAAATCAAAACCACAATTAGATATCATTTCACACCTGCCAGAATGGCCATTATCCAAAAAACAGGAAATGACAAGCGCTGGAGAGGATGTGGAGAAAGAGGCACACTTATTCATTGTTGGTGGGAATGTAGAATGGTGCAACCACTGTGGAAGACAGTGTGAAGATTCCTCAGGAAGCTAAATACAGATCTGCCATATGACCTAGCTATTCCATTGCTAGGTATATACTCAGAGCAACTGAAACTTAAGACACAGACATTTGTAAACCGATGTTTATTGCAGCATTATTCATGATTGCCAAGAGATGGAAACAGCCCACATGTCCATCAATGGGCGAGTGGATAAACAAACTGTGGTATATACACATGATGGAATATTATGCAGCTGTAAGACAGAACAAAGACATGGATCATATAAGAACATAGATGAACCTTGAGGACATTATGTTGAGTAAAGTTAGCCAGAAATGAAAGGACAGATTCTGTATGGTCTCACTAATATGAACAGACATTAATGAACAAACTTTGGGAGTTAAAAGCTGACAACACAGGTGACCAGGAGATAGAAAGAGGGTAGAGATCATGCATTTGATGCTGAAGGACTACAGAATGTTTAGTGGGATTGATTGCATAGATCCAGAAATAGCATAATACTATGTGATGGTAGCACAGTGTTGTAAGTACACCAAAGATGTCTGTGATTAAAGCTGAAAGAGGTGAGATAAGAGAATGTATGACACCAGAGGTAAAGATAGATGATAAAGACTGGGTCTGTATAACTTGGCAAAAACTGGAGTGGCCAATGACTATTACTAAATATACATATATAAAAATGTTTTTGCATGTGGGAGAGCAAATGAATGTCAACCATGTAGAGTGTTGAAAAAGGGATGGTATTTTGGAAAAAACATAATCAAAGCAAACTGGATTCTATGGTCAATAGTAACATTGTAATACACCTCCATTAAATGTAACAAAGGCAATATGCCAATGCTAAGTGTATATGAGAGGGGGATATAGGGGAGGTATATGGGATTCTTGGTAGTGGTGTTATTTTCTGTCCTTACTATTACATTGGATTATATGATGTTATTTTTCTTTTTATCATCTTTTTTATTATTGCTAAAGCAAACAAACAATTTTTCTTGTAGTAATCAATATGTTCAAGTGCTGATTGTGGTGATAAATGTACAACTTTATGATGATAACATGAACAACTGATTGTACACTGTGGATAAATGTATGATATATGAATATAACTCTATAAAATTGTAGGAAAAAATATATATAGGAGTAAAAGTGTTGGAGAAAACATGGTGAGAGGGATGTACCTATCTACTGTTGATGAGCAGGTAGAATGGTGTAGCCTTTCTGAAGGTCAGTGTGGTGGTTCCACAAAAAGTTAAGTATGTGGGGACCATAAGGTCTTGCAACCCCATTATGGGGTATGTCATTTGAAGATCTGAGAGCAGAGACATGAATGGACATTTGCAAACTGGTGTTCACTGAGGCAGTAATCATGATTTGCAATGGGTGGAGGTGACCTAGGGGTCCACAGACTGAGGAACAGAATGGTGAACTGTGGTGTATGCATACAATGGAATATTGAGCAACTACGAGAAGAAGTGAAGCTGTGAGACACACAACGAGGTGAATGGATCCTGTACACAGTATTTGAGTGAAGTACGCCAGATATAAAGGCAAACACTATAATGCCTTACCAATATGGACTAACTACAATGTGTAAACTCAGAATTGAATCTTAGAACATAGCCTAATGTGGAAATGATTATTGTAATGGTCCCCAGATTGTAAGCTCTTACAGCAGTCAACTCTATTCCTGAATTGCAATGCCTATCTCTAAACTTTGAGATGCTAATCCCTTAGTGTATAACCTGATTGGTCTCTGGAAAAATGCATATCTCTGAGACACCTGAAACTCTGAGCTAGAGCTCAGCAGCTATGAATGTCAGTATTAGCACATACAGCAACTGCTAAAAAAAAAAAAGCTGAAAAAGAGCCCAGACTTCAATGAGTGATATGAATGAAGCAGATCTGGTTAAGACTAGAGCAAACCGGGCCAAAGGGTAAAGGTCAAAACTGACTGTTTTAAAACTTCAACTTCCATGTGAGACCAAGGGAAGAGATGTCTATTTGGTGCAGGATCTATATTTTCTAAACAGAATAACTCTACAGTCAGTTTGTTCAAGCACAATTACATGAAACTTTGAATAGGAAGTGAGATGCAGTAGGTTACTATAGGTTAGAGTGAAATAGTAACATATCCCAAAGTAATTTGGGCAGAGAATAAAAAATATATTTACAGCCCTCCCCCCCACCAAAGGAGCTGGGGGAAGGTGCATAAGTGTTGGACTTCCTCACCTGGATTGGTATTGATGTTGTCACAAACATTGGGACTGTCAGTTTGAAGTGCTGAGCACTCTATCATGAGACTTGCCCTTATGAAGCTCATTACTGCAAAGGAGAGGCTAAACCTGCATATAATTCTGCCTAAGAGTCTCTCCCTCAGTACCTCTTTGTTGCTCAGATGTGGCCCTCTCTCTCTCTCTAACTGAGCCACCTCAGCAGGTGAACTCACTGCCCTCCCCACTATGTGGGACCCGACTCCCAGGGGTGTAAATCTCCCTGGCAATGCAGGATATGACTCCCAGGGATGAATCTGGACCCGGCATCGTGGAATTGAGAATATCTTCTTGACCAAAAGGGGGATGCAAAATGAGGCAAAATAATTTCAGCAGCTGAGAGATTTCAAATGGAGTCAGGAGGTCACTCTGGTGGACATTCTTATGCACTATATAGGTAACACCTCTTAGGTTTTAATGTATTGGAATAACTAGAAGTAAATACCTGAAACTACCAAACTCCAACCCAGTAGTCTGGACTCCTGAAGACGAGTGTATAATATGTAGATTACAAGAGGTGACAGTGTGATTGTGAAAAACTTGTGGATCACACTCCCTTTATCTAGTGTGTGGATGGATGAGTAGAAAAAATGGGGACAAAAACTAAATGACAAATAGGGTGGTATGGGGGGGATGGTTTGGGTGTTCTGTTTTTACTTTTATTTTTTATTCTTATTCTGATTCTTTCTGATGTAAGGAAACTGTTCAGAAATAGATTGTGGTGATGAATGCATAACTATATGACCGTACTGTGAACAGTTGATTGTATAGCATGGATGATTGTATGGTAGATGAATATATTTCAATAAAACTGAATTGAAAAAAAATATAACGGTGGGATAGTTGTAGGACAGGCATTCCCATACCAAAAGGGAGAAACTGGAAGAGGAAAAGGGATCACATGTCCCAGGCAAGTCTGAAACTCGTTAGATTTCAAGGCCTTAGAACAATCTTTTGTGGCTTGCTGCTCAATCCTCTGAGCCCATGGGACAGCAGCCATACCTTCTGTGAAAACAAGTGCATACTCCAAACACTAGAGCAGAGGCCCCTTCCTTTTGGGCCAAGGAGTTGCCTTCAGACCAGACCTCTGTATTCCTGGTTCTGCCTTTGACATCTCTTCCTTCATTTCATCCCAACTTTGTTCCTCTCTGTCCAGGATGGCAGTGTTTCTGCTGATATAAAATTCTCAAAATCCTTGTCGATCTACTGTGCATGTTAACATGGTCCAAGCCGTTAGATGAGAGGTCCTCCACCGATATTCTCTGGATAATTGTATCTCCATTCCTGGTATCTGTAGAGATGGTTGGCTGGATCCCAAGTCACACACAAACCATCTTTTTAGCAAATGGCTGTCTATCCACACCCATGGATCAGTTTCCAGAGTAAATTACATAGATAGGCTGATAATTTTCCAAATCAATTTGCTGACTCCTTTTTTGCTTGAAAGTTCATGCTTCAATTTATCTCTTTCCACTCTCATTTTACTGCAAGCAACCAGGAGAAACCAGGCTGTACTTTCCACACTTAGATTGCACATCTCCTTAAATAAACATCTAAGCTCACTGCTTACAAGTTCTGCTTTCCATCCAACAGCATAACACAGTTATTCCAAGTTCTCTGACACTTTATACCAAGGATTGCCTTTCCTTCAACTCCCAATAACACCTTGATCATTTCCTTCTAATGTCTCACCATTAGCATCTCCTACAGCATTCTGTTCATGATAATCCACATATTCTCAAGGACAACACAGTGTTTCTCTTCAGCTCTCCTATATACTGAGCCCCTCCCAGAATCACCTTTAGCATCCATAATTCTACTAACAGTCTCTTCAAATCAATCTAGACTTTTACTGTCAAGCATCTCAAAATTCTTTTGGCTTCTACTCACTACCCAATTACAAAGTCACTTCCACAATTTTAGGTATTTGTTACAGCAGCACCCCACTTCCTGGTACCAAAACTGTCCTAGTTTGCTAGGGCTGCTGTTTCAAAGTACAACAAACTGCATGGCTTAAAACAAAAGAAATTTATCATCTCAGTGTTCTGGGGGTTGAAAGCACAAAATCATGATGTTGGCAGGGACATGCTTCCTTCAAAGTCCATTGGGAAGAATCTGTTCCATGTCTCTTCTAGCTTCTGGTGGTTTGCCGACAACCAATGGCATTCTTTACCTCAGTCATTTCATGGCGTTATCCCCTCTGATTGTGTGGACCCAAACTTCCTCTTCTTATAAGGACACCAGTCCCAAGATTCTCCAGTGTGCTCTTATTTAAACTTGCCTACATCCATTGGTAAAGACCCTGTTTCCAATTAAGGTTACATCTGAAGAATTGGGGATTAGGACTTCAAAAGATTGTGTGTAGGACATAATTCAATCCAAAACAATTACTTAGCAAACTATGGGGACAGTTTAGAACATCTTTAGAAAATGCTATTTTGCACAAGTAACTGATTAAGAAACAGGAAATTCACATGATTATCTTCCAGTGTGAATGCAGGTTTCTGTAAGTGTCTGCCAGTAAGAATCTGTGTGAGACCTAAATCTTCACATGATGACAATTCACCTGGTCACTGAAGCCATACCTGCTCAAGGAGGGCCATCAGATACTTGATTCTTTGGCCTAATTAGCCTGTGCATCACCACCTGAGGGCTATTTAGGATAGTACATGGTATATCACAGAACATAGAATAAAGTTCCTGAACACCACAAGAAATTATGTACAAGAAAGGCAGAAGAGATATGTAACACGTACATGCCCCAATCCTGGGGCCACATTTCAAACTTTGCTAATCTGAGGATCTGAATCAGAATCTTGAACTCACATCTTCTGACCAAACAGATGTGAGAAGACTTACGATTTTCAATTCTCTCATTTATATAATCAATGGAATTAATTTTCTTTTCCTGGTCCTTCTCAATCTTAAGGTGAATACTTTCTGATCCCAATATTTTCAAGTTTCACCTTTGCTTCACTACCATAAGCTTCAAAAAGTGTAATTGTGAACTAAAGCAAAACATTCCTATTAATTAATTTCCAAGAAGCACAACAAAATTCCAACAAGGTATCATACAGTTTTCATATTATAAGAAACCAAACATTTGTTCCTCAGGAAAGCAAAGGCACATAATGAAAATTCTGCAATAATTATAGGAGCTTTGCATTTGTTGAATTAATATATTTTAAATTCTAAATTTTTCTTTTTCCAACCTTTGCATAAAGGATAGAAGGAATATATGTATCAGAATTTGTAAACAAACACTGGGTGATAGATTAACAAGAAGAAATATCAATTCCTACCACCATTTCTACCCCCTAAATTTCAAGTAAATGCAATTTATCCAGGTTAGATGCAGGAGAAAAGTGATTTGCATAAAGAAATAGAGAAGGAAGGAAGTAATTGAAGGCATAAATATTTCATGGCATCCTCAGCCTTCCTGCTTACAAGACAGAATGCTAGAGGAACAATGACAAGGGGAAAGCAAAAAGATGGAAATTTCTTCAAATAAAACAGCACAAATAAGTTTTTTAAATGGCAGAATAAAAACACTGTTAATTTTCCTTAAAAATTCTCCCTTCTTCATTGAGAGGAGAAGGACTGTTCAACTTGGGGAGAATTCTCAAAAATCATCTCTTTTATAGTTTTAGCTTTTACAAATTTCTAGAAGGGCAGAGCTAAGTGATGTGAAAATTACCCATGGTTTTGGAAAAAAAATACTTCCTAAGCCCTTAAATATAAAAAGCCATTGTGGTATTACTACTGGAAGTTCTAGATTCAGAAGTAGGTTGAGCTTCCCAGAATCCCATTCTTAGTGCTGTCAACAGCACGGGAAAACTCAGGGCTCAAATGACACAGTGAACAAAGAGGCTCAAAAGTCAACTTAAGGTAACACTTAGCAGGAAAACTCTTACCAAGTCCAGATATATGACATTTATGATGTTTCTCAGATTCTGAGAACTGACGCATAGGTTGACTTATGTCATCCAAGATTTTATTAAGTCCTATAGCTTTTTTTTAATTTAATAAATTTTATTTTGAAATAAATTCAAACTTACAGGAACAGTTGCAAAAACAGTACAAACCCCATACATAGAACTCCAGCATACGCCAATCCCCCTCCCCTGATACCCCGATCCACCACCATTAACATCCTGTCACACCATCATTTCTTTCTTTCCCTCCCTCTCTCCCTCCCTCCGTCTCTCCCTATCTATCATCCATCATCTATTTCTCTGTCTTCTGAACATATGAGAGCAAACTGCATATGTCTTTGAACAAACAATATAATTCACATATACCTTTCCCATGGACAAGAACATTCTTTTATGTAATCCCATTAAGTGCAGCTAAGAAGTTTAAGAAATTCAACATTGATACAAAGCTTACATTATATATTTCCTTTTTTTTCCTTATGTCCCATCTGTGTCCCTTTGAGCCTCCTCTCCTCCATACTCAGATCCCATCCAGGATCCTCCTTGGCATTTAATTGTCATCTATTTAGACTGTCTTTTTTTTTTCAATTGTGGAAACATATATATACAGCCTAAATCTTCCCATTCCACCCCCTCCCTAGCATTCCATTAGTGGGATTAATCACATTTAGAATGTTGCAATGGTATCACTTTCCCACCATCCATTTCTAGAAGTTTTCCTTCACCGCAAACAGAAACCCTACACTCACTTCTTAACTCCCCATAGCCCCTTCCCCCACTTTTCGTAACCCATAATCTACTTTTCATCTCTATAGTCATATTCTCTGATATTTTCTTTGTGTTTACCATGGGGCTTAAATTTAACATCTTAAATCTATAACAATCTTGTTTTTCTTTGATACCAACTTAACTTCAATATGACACATAAACTATGTTCCTATACTCCATCATTCCCCCACCTTTATGTAGTTCTTGTCAAAATTACATATTTTACATTGAGTCCAAAACCACTGATTTATCATTACAGTTTATGTATTTTAGATCCTGTAGGAAGTAAATACTGGAGTTACAAATCAAAAATACAGTAGTATTCATATTTATATTTACCATGTGATCTTTACTGGAAATCTTTATTTCTTCATGTAGTTTCAGTCAATTGTTTAGTGTCCCTTCCCTTCAGCCTGCTGAACTCCTCTTGGCATTTCCTATAGGACTGATCTACTGGTGATGAAGTCCCTCAGCTTCTGATTATCTGGGAATGTTTTCATCTCCCCCTCATTTTTACCCTCCAGGTGTTTGTGAATTCTCCAAGTCTCTGATGGTTATTGACTTCTATTTGTATTCCATTGTGGTCAGAGAATGTGCCTTGAACAAATTCATTTTTTTTAATTTATTGAGGCTTGTTTTTATGTCCCAACATATGGTCCATTCTGGAGAAAGATCCGTGATCACTAGAGACAAATGTGTGTCCCGGTGACCTGGGATGTAATATTTTATATACATCTGTTAAAATTCTCTGTATCTCTCTCTCCTTTCTTTGTTTCTCTGTTGGTAGGGCTCCCTCTAGTATCTGAAGTAGGGCAGGTCTTTTATTAGCAAAATCTCTCAGCATTTGTTTGTCTGTGAAAAATTTAAGCTCTCCCTCAAATTTGAAGGAGAGTTTTGCTGGATAAAGTATTCTTGGCTGGAAATTTTTCTCTCTCAGAATTTTAAATATGTCATGCCACTGCCTTCTCGCCTCCATGGTGCCAATGAGTAGTCACTACTTAGTCTTATATTGTTTCCTTTGTATGTGGTGAATTGCTTTTCTCTTGCTGCTTTCAGAACTTGCTCCTTCTCTTCAGTATTTGAGTCTGATCACAATATGTCCTGGAGTGGGTTTATTTGGATTTGTTCTATTTGGAGTTTGCTGGGCATTTATGCTTTGTGTATTTATATTGTGTAGAAGGTTTGGGAAGTTTTCCCCAAAAATTTCTTTGAATACTCTTTCTAGACCTTTACCCTTCTCTTCCCCTTCTGGGATACCAATGAGTCTTAAATTTGGATGTTTTATTTTATCTATCATATCCCTGAAATCTACTTTGATTTTTTCAATTTTTTTTCCTATTCTTTCTTTTGTTCTTTCATTTTCTGTTCTGTGGTCCTCAAGGAGACTGAGTTGTTCAGCTTCCTCTAATCTTGTGTTATGAGCATCCAGAGTCTTTTTAATTTGGCCTACAGTTTCTTTAATTTCCATAAGATCTTCTATTTTTTTATTTACTCTTGCAATTTCTTCTTTATGCTCTTCTAGGGTCTTCTTTATGTCGTTTGTATCCTGTGCCATGCTCTTCTTCATGTCCTTTATATCCTGTGTCATGCTCTTGTTGCCTATCTGTAGTTCTTTGAGTAATTGTGCCAGATACTGTGTGTCTTCTGATCTTTTGATTTGGGTGTTTGGGTTTTGGTTCTCCATATCATCTGTTTTTATCAAATGCTTTAAGATTTTCTGTTGTTTTTGGCCTTTTGGAATTTGCTTTACTTGATCTCTAATTTGTCAGAACTGCAGCTTGGTGGCATACACTTTCTCTAACTAACCAGCAGATGGCATCCGTGAGTCACCTATTTCCCTCAAGTCAGTTCTCCCCAACTTTGTGTTTGTGGTGTGTGGGGATCTGATTCTTGTGGGGTTCAATTGGTGCACTAATTTGGGTGTGTTGTTGGTGCTGTCTGCTGTGAATGAGGGGCATGTGTCTGAGCAGTTAGGGAAGGAGAGCAGCTTTAATAATCAAACCTCCCAGGTGTTCCCAGAGATTTAAGGCTGTTGCAAGAGTCTAAGCCTTAATTTCAGTCTTGCCACAGATTGTCTTTGCCACTGACCCACAAGTCCTTAGTATTGGTGTAGGTTCCCTGGGATTTCTGAGCGGGTCCCTATTCCCTGCTGTGCTCTTCCAGGACCTCTGCTGAGGGAGGGCTGTGGCACGTCATAAGTGTGCACTACCCTCCAGGGAAGCCCTGGGACACCAGGCCATGCAGGGGCACTCCCAGCCCACTTCAAAGATGGTTGAATGGGACACATTAACTTCCCCTTTTTGCACAGCTCCACCCTCCCAGCTCTGGGACAATCAGCCATGGGTGTATTAAAGGCCACTGTCCATGGCTGATATTGAGGTATGTACGCTGTGCTGCAGGAAAGACTCCCCATCACACTGGGTTTCTTGGCGTGGCTCTGGTCTCTGGGCCCGGCCCCGGGCAGGAGTGTCCCCATCCCTCCGGGCAGATGGCTGCAAGTGGTGCAGTTTTTTCTCCTTTTGGCTCCCCTTTGGTCCTCTGGCCCTGAGACAATCAGCAGTGGGTGTGGGAAGGGGTATCCTCTATGCCAGACACCGAGGCGTTAGCCCAGCCCGCTCCCGCCATGCTTCACTGCAAGGCTCTCCCCATGGTATCTGCAGCCACTCCCGGGCTTTTTTTTTTTTTTTTTTAAAGAACTAGTCCATCTCCAAATGCCAACCCACCATTTCTCCACACTGAAGCACAGCTGAGGGACTTTCAGCCGACTCACTCACTCATTTCAGAATGCAGATTCCTGATTTCACCAAATGCACAGTACCTGTAGATTTAGCAGACCTTGTCTGGCTGGTGTTATGCTGGAACTGGTGTTCTGGGTCACTTTGTGGTTTTTATCTTGTATTTTTCATGGAGGTGTTTTTTTGCCCTGTCTCACTTAGCCACCCTCTTAGGCTCTCCCGTCCTATAGCTTTTGTGATATTATCCTATGATGAATCATATTAAGGTCTGTAGGAAATAATCATTACATTTGCTTCTAATTTTAGAATGGTGCACTAAGGCAAAAGTCTTCTTTTGGAACAAAAGATCTGTTTATCTGTTTACTCATCCCTTAAAAATGTACAAATCTACTTATCTTTCATAATGGAAATGTGGGACAATGAAAAATAAAAATGATAAAGCTTCAGGTACCTGGAATCACTTATTTCTCAACTCACTCATAATGAGAACCAGACTAGCAATTGTTTAAAAGGCTTTAAATAAAAAAATAAATGTAAAATATTTGGGTTGACATACACCACTTTCCCCAACCAGAAATCATCATAGAAATCACACCCACAGTTGGCCAAAGTTTAATTAACAAACAATTCCAAACAGCCAGCTGTAATGGTTTTCCCAGATCACTGAAATCAGAGGTAATCAACTCATGTGCTAGAGAAAATGCATAATCACCCAAATGTAGTTCCTCATTCAAATGTTACAAATGGTGGTCAGATGCTGGGCTACCCCAGAAAACTTGCTGAAATTTTGGAATATTATTGTATATCTAGACACCATTTAAAATAATGGTGCTATAGGAAAATGCATCCAGGAGATGGTGATTTTCCTTTTCCCCATCTTACAATACCCAAGAGGCAAGAAAGATTGGAGGCACAATGGGCAGGCAGCTGAGAGTAAGGACAAGGGCTCCAGGAGCCAAGTGCTGCAGCTGAGAAGCAGGCCCAGGACAAAGACAGCAGAGCCCCATGAAAATAGAAACTGGGGTTGGGTGTTTAAAATGAGAAAAAGACAGTGGGAAATAGAAATAATTTCCCCTTCCTCCTATCCATTCCCCTTTTGAGCTTGTGCTTTTCCTTCTTCTGAAGGAAATCCCCATGGGCAGTGAAAGGATAACAGACCCTGCAGAAAGCAGGGAGAAAGACTTTGCTTTCCAAGGAACTTTCTAATCAATATGCAGGAGCCATTACATTAAAAAAACCATACATGATTGGGCCATTACAATAAAGAAAACAGGAAAAGCACACTAAATTTTGGAAAGATTCGTGTCCAAAGCTTTCAGCTGGTAAGCTTCTGTCATATGAAAAGATTATTTCACGCAAAATTATTTGTTCCAAATTTTATCATGAAACTGAGGCATTAGGGCCATCACAAAATATACTAAGGTTTACTCTCTCTTCCATTAACAGAATAAAAAGTAACTAAATTATACACAAAGTCGAAAGTCACCTCTTCACCTTTTTAACAAATTCCTTTGAGGCACAAAAACTAAGCTTGAGGAGTCCCCATTTATTTTTTTTCTTTTGTTGCTTGTGCTTTGGGTGTAAAGTCTAGGAAGTGGCCGCCTAATACAAGGTCTTGAAGATGTTTCCCCACACTATCTTCTAGGAGTTTTATAGTACTGTTTCTTATATTGAGATCTTTGATCCACTTTGAGTTAATTTTTGTGTACAGTGTGAGGTAGGGGTCCTCCTTCATTTTTTTGGGATATGGATATCCAACTCTCCCAGCCCCATTTGTTGAAAAGACTTGTGAAGTCCCAGTTCAGTGGCTTTGGGTGCCTTAACAAAGATCAGTTGGCTGTATATCTGGGGGTCTACCTCTGAATTATCAATTTGATTCCATTGATCAATATATCTATCTTTGTGCCAGTACCATACTGTTTTGACAACTGTGGCTTTATAATAAGCTTCAAAGTCTGGAGTATAAGTCCTCCCACTTTGTTTTTCTTTTTTAGAGTGATTTTAGCAATTTGAGGCATCTTCCCTTTCCGAATAAATTTGATTACTAGCTTTTCCAAGTCTGCAAAGTAGGTTGTTGGAATTTTGACTGGGATTGCATTGAATCTGTAGATGAGTTTGGGTAGAATTGACATCTTAATGACATTTAGCTTTTGTATCCATGAACATGGAATATTATTCCATCTTTTAAGGTCCCCTTCTATTTCTTTTAGTAGAGTTATGTAGTTTTCTTTGTATAGGTCTTTTACATCTTTGGTTAAGTTTATTCCTAAGTACACAATTTTTTTAGTTGCTATTGAAAATGGTATCTTTTTCTTGAGTGTCTCTTCAGTTTGTTCATTTCTAGCATATAGAAACATTACTGACTTATGTGCATTAATCTTGTATCCTGCTATTTGGCTAAATTTGTTTATTAGCTCTAGTAGCTGTATCATCAGTTTCTCAGGGTTTTCCAGATATAAGATCATATCATCTGCAAACAATGACAGTTTTACTTCTTCCTTTCCAAATTGGATGCCTTTTATTTCTTTGTCTTGCCAGACTGCCCTGGCTAGCACTTTCAGCACAATGTTGAATAACAGTGGTGACAGCAGGCATCCTTGTCTTGTTCCTGATCTTAGAGGGAAGGCTTTCAGTCTCTCACCATTGAGTACTATGCTGGCTGTGGGTTTTTTATATTTGCCCTTTATCATATTGAGAAAGTTTCCTTCAATTCCTACCTTTTGAGTGTTTTTATCAAAAAGGGATGTTGGATTTTGTCAAATGCTTTTTCAGCATCTATTGAAATGATCATTTGATTTTTCCCTTTCGAATTTGTAATGTGTTGTAATACATTGATTGATTTTCTTATGTTGAACCATCCTTGCATGCCTGGAATTAACCCCACTTGGTCATGGTGTATGATTTCTTTAATATGTCTTTGGATTCGATTTGCAAGTGTTTTGTTGAGAATTTTTTCATCTATATTCATTAGGGAGATTTGTCCTCTCTTAGCTTCTTCAGAGCAAAAGTCTGCTTTCAAGGGCCATCTTCAAACTGTCTCTCATCTGCAGCTCCTCTCTCAGCTCCTGTGCATTCTTCAAAGTGTCCCTCTTGGCTATAGCTCCTCTTCAAAATGTCCCTCACAGCTGCACTGCATTCCTTCTGCTTTCAGCTCATTTATATGGCTCCACTGATCAAGGCCCACCCTGAATGGGTGGGGCCATGCCTCCATGGAAATATCTCATCAGAGTTATCACCTGCAGTTGGGTGGGTGCATTTCCACGCAAACTAATCCAAATGTTCCAACTTAATCCTCACTAATATGTCTGCCCCACAAAACTGCATCAAAGAATATGGCATTTTCTGGGGGACATAATATATTCAAACCAGCACAGCCACACACAAATAAATAATCAATGAGCCAAAGAAGAAATTACAAGGGAAAAATAGAAAATAATTTGAGAAGAACAAAAATGAAGATACAGAGCACGAAAAGTTATCAGATGTATCAAAGCAAAGCTTGGGGGAAAATTATAGCCATAAATGCCTATATTTAAAAAGAAGAAAGATATCAAATGAATAATATAACTTTGTATTTTAAGATACTGGAAAAACAAATGCAAACTAAACCTAATGCACAAAAGAGAAATAATAAAGATCAGAGCAGAAATTAATGAAATAATGAAGGGAAAAATGATAGAGAAAACAAAACAAAACAAAAAAGTTGGTTCTAGGAAAAGCTTAATGAAATTGACAAACCTTTAGCTAGACTGACCAAGAAAAAGAGAAGACACAAATAAATGAAATCAGAAAGAAAATACAGGGCATTCCTACTCACCTTACAGAAACAAATAGAATTATAAAGGAAAAGTATGAACAGTTGTATACTAATAAATTAGGCAACTTAGACGAAATGGAAAATTACTAGAAAGACACAAATGACTGAAACTGACCCAAGAAGAAATAGAAATATACTTCATTAGACTTATAACAACTAAAGAGATGGAACTTATAATCAAAAAAGTATCCACAAAGAAAAAATTTTCAAAACTAGATAGAGGTGGTGGTGGTATGACACTGGGAATGTACCAAATGCTACTGAATTGTTCATTTTAAAACGGTTAATTTTATATTACATGAATTACACATCAATTTAAAAAAAAGTACCCAGAAAGAAAAGCTCATGCCTAAATGGGCTCACTGGTGATTTCTAGAAAACCTGTAAAGAAGAATTAATACCAATTTCTCATAAACTTTTCAAGGAAAAGGGGAAAAATCCCGCTGTTGCATGTGTCAGGTACTAATATTACCCTGACAGCAAAACCAGAAAAAATATTACAAGTAAAAAAATACAAATGAATATTTCTTACAAATATAGACAAAATCCTCAATGAATGCTAGAATACAAAATTAAGCAACACATAAAATGGACTTTACACCATGACTAAATTGGTTACCTCAGGAATAAAAAGTTGGTTTAACATCTGAAAATCAATTAATTTAATACACGATACCAATAGATTTTTAAAAAGTAATCATGTCAATAGATGCAGAAAAAGGATTTGATGAAAACAATACTCTTTCTTGGTTAAAAAAAAAAAACAAACAAACACTGAACAACCTAGGAATAGAAGGAAATGTCCTGAACCTGAAAAAGGGAGTCTATGAAAACAATCCACAGCTAATATGAAGAGACAGTGTATGCTTTCCCCCTTAAGATTAGGAACAAGACAAGGATGCCAACTCTCACACTTCTATATACTATTATACTGGATGTTCTAGGCAGGGAAATTAGACCAGAAAAAGAAATAAAGGACATCCAAATAGAAAAAAGAAGATAAAACTCTCTATTAATAAATGATGTGAAATTGAATATACAGAATCCTAAGGAATCCACTATAAAACAATTCGATGCAGGAGATCAATATACAAAAAAATCAATTGTATTCCTATACACTTGCATTGAACAATCCAAAAATGTTACTAAGAAAATAATTCTATTTACTGTATCATCAAACAATAAAAAATCTTAAGAATTAATTTAACAAAAAAAAGGGCAAAACACTCCAAAAACTACAAAATATTGCTGAAAGAAATTAAAGATCTAAATAAATGAAAACACATCCCATGTTCATGGACTGGAAAACTTAATACTGTTAAGATGGAAATACTCCCCAAATTGATCTATATATTCAGCACAATCACTACTAAAATCCCAGCTAAATATTTTTAGAAAACGACAAATGGATCCCTAAATTTATACGGCAAATGAAGGAACCCAAAGTAGCCAAAACAGTCTTGAGAAAGTAGAACAAAGTGGGAAGACTCACACTTCGTGATTTAAAAACTTACTAAAAGCAACAATAATGAAGACTATATGGACTGGCATAAAGATTGACATGTTTATCAATGGAACAGAATTTGGAGTCTGCAAATAAACTACTTATCTTTGGTCAATTGGTTTTTTACAAGGGTGCCAAAACCATTCAATAGGGATAGAACAGCCTTTTTCAACAAATGGTGCTGAGAAAACAAGATAGCCACACCTGAAAGAATGAAATTGGTCCCCTATCTCAGACCACATAAAAAATTAATTCATAATGGATTAACAACCAAAATATAATAGCAAAAACTATAAAATTCCTAGGAAACACACATAGGACTTTCAATTCATGGCCCTGGATTTTGTAGTAGATTCTTAGATATGACACCAACAATATAAGCAACAAAAGAAAAAAAAAATTGATAAATTGGACTTCTCCAAATTAAAAATGTTTGTGCTCCAAAGGATACTATCAAAAAGAAAAGAGAGAAAAGGCAGTCCAACTAGACTCCAAGACCAAAAATATATGGGAAGCACCTACAATGAAACTAGTGGACAAAGCATCCCCTAAAACACCAACATAATTGCAGATGGGGAAAATCTACTCATAGTTACAAAACCTAAATGGTATTAATATCTGGAATAAGGAAGCAAAGGGAAGAAACAGGGTGTTTAACAGGACTAGAAAAAGAACACCCCAAAACAGCCAATAGGTATTAACTGGAAAGCAAAGATATCCAGTAGCTAAACTGTGAGGAGTTTTCCCCACTCCAATAGTGAGTAAATGCAAAGGGCCTTGGGTAAGAAATCTAAGGATGATAGGGTTTTTTTAGCCCCTTTGAACTCTTGTAATTGACCAGCCAGGTATTCCTTCCAGGACAGGACCCCCACTCAGGAGAAAAGAGGAATCAAAATTGAACAGAATAAGAGCAATTAAGGAAAAGGAAAAAGAAGGTCCAGAAAAAAGGGGAGAGTTTTATAATAAGATCCAGGAAATCTCAGAAAACAAGCTACCATATTTTTAAATACTAAATGAAAATAACAAAAGAGGGAGCTCTGTGAGGTTAGAAGAGCTATCCTGGACTCCACTCTTTTCTCAAAGTTAACAGGAGAAAAGTGAAAAGACAATCCACAATATGGGAGAAAATATGTGCAAATCATATATCTGATAAGGGATTAATATAAACAATATATAAGGTATCCTACAACTCAACAACAAAAAGACAATCCAATTAAAAAATAGGTAAAGGGTTGGAATTGACATTTCTGCAAAGATAATATACAAATGAGTGAAAAACACATGAAAATTTGCTCAACATCATTAGTAAGTAGGGAAATATTACAATGAGGAATCACTTCACTCCCACTTGGATAGCTATAGTGAAAACTTCAGGTATCAAGTGTTGGTGAGGATGTGGTAAATTTGGCACCCTCATATACTACCAGTGGGGATGTAAAATAATGGAACCACTTTGGAAAACAGTCTGGTAAGTCCTGAAAAAAGCTAAACACAGAATTACCATTTGAAGCAGAATTCCCACTCCTAGGGAAATGAAAACACAGATCTACAAAAAAACAAACAAACAAACAAAAAAAAAAGTGTACACGAATATACAGAGCAGCATTATTCATAACATCCAAAATGTAGAAACAACCCAAGTGTCCACCAACTGATGAATGGATAAACAAAATGTGGTATATCCATACAACAGAATACTATTTGGCCCTAAAAAGGAATGATACCTGCTATAACAGGATGAATTTAAAAACACACAAAGTGAAAGAAGCCAGTAACAATTTTCCATGATTCTATGTATATGAAATTTCTTGAATAGGCAACTCTACAGACACGAAAAGTAGATTACAGCTCCCACTAGGGAGCTGGGAGAGGATGATGAAGTGTACAAGGTTTTTTTTGAAGTGATGAAATGAAAATGTTCTAAAATCAATTGTAGCGATGGATGCACAACTCTGAGAATATACTAAATGCCACTGAATTGTACAATTTTAATGGATAGATTGTATGGGTATGTGAGTTATATCTCAATAAGGCAGAAGAAGAAGAAGGAGGAGGAGGAGGAAGAGGAAGGTGAAGGGAGGTTGAGGCACAGAAGTTTGGGCTGATGACAGGCTTTGAATTCTATAGAATTCATTAGAAGGACTTGGAGGTTCAAGAGTGGAGTGGACATTGAGGCAGATTAAGGGATCCTCACATCTATATCTAGTTAGGATCCTAGGAAAGGAGGAATTTCCTGCAAAGCTGGAATATAAGGAACAACTCTTACAGAAAGGCTGGTTCACATCTAATTTTAGATTGCTTGAGTCTGGCAAATTTTAATCGGTAGCCAAGGACTTGCTGTCAATGGAAAGGGCTGGGTCATCCTTTCCAGAAGATAGTTACCTGTTTCCCTTGAAAAATATTCACATGGGACCATAAAATAGCCCCAGTGGATGTAAGTGCTAAATACCATTTGCACATACCTTTTACTTCAATTTCAAAAGTGACTGATATGGGAAGAATGAGGCTAAATATGTAATTTCCAAAGAAATATGAGAAAAGGAGCATTTTGGACTCCCCACTGACTTCTCATGGGACAAGCTTTTTCAACATTCCTGACTTATTGACCCTTCTCAGAAAGAGCAAGGCTGCGACTTGCCTTGTGGTTCATCTCAGACTCATCCCCAGGAAGTGTAGTGACTAATAAGGGCCTTATGTGAATAAACTTATCACTGGTTGTATCTGGGGAAGGAACATATTCCAGGTCTCCTTCATCTAGTACCATAAGGCAGATGATTATGGCAACACCCTCTGGCTTCAGTTACCATGGAGACTTTTCAGTTGCTCATGCAACTTGGGATACAGTTGTAAACAAGATGTTAGGATATAAGAAATGATTACGTTTACTGAATAATTATATAGATATTTCTTTTTACCTTCCAGTGTATTAAAATTGGCTGAACTGTATTCCAGGTGCCTTGATCTCTAATAATGATTGTATAACTATTTGGCCTTTATCTTGTGAGGGTAAAAACTTTGTAACTGACCCTCACTTGTACCCCTTTACCCGGATTTCCAACTTTAAATTCTTATGATCACTAGTGTGCCAGTTTGAATGTATTATGTCCCCCAGAAAAAGCTATATTCTTTGATGCAATCTTGTGGGGCAGACATAATAGTGGGGATTAAGTTGGAACATTTGAATTAGGTTGTTTGCAGGGAGATGCACCCCACCCAACTGTAGATAATAATTTTGATGAGATGTTCCCATGGAGGTGTGGCCCCGCCCATTCGGGGTGGGCCTTGATCAGTGGAGCCATATAAATGAACTGACTGAGAGAAAGAAAACTCAGTGAGTGCAGCTGTGAGTGATGTTTTGAAGAGGAGCAAGCTTGCTAGAGAGGAACGTCCTGGAAGAAAGCCATTTTGAAACCAGAACTTTGGAGCAGACGCCAGCCACGTGCCTTCCCAGCTAACAGAGGTTTTCCGGACGCCATCAGCCATCCTCCAGTGAAGGTACCCGATTGCTGGTGTGTTACCTTGGACACTTTATGGCCTTAAGACTGCAACTGTGTAGCAAAATAAACCCATTTTATAAAAGCCTATCCATCTCTGGTGTTTTGCATTCTGCAGCATTAGCAAACTAGGACAGATTTTGGTACCAGAGAAGTGGGGTGCTTTTGCTGCTGAGTCTGCAAATACCAAACATGTTGGAACGGCTTTTTAAATGGATAAGGGGAAGTTTCTGGAAGAATTGTGAGGAGCTTGATAGAAAAGGCCTAAACTGCTTTAAAGAGACTGTTTGTGGAAATATGGACTCTAAAGATACTTTTGATAAGGCCTTGAACAGAAGTGATGAATATGTTGTTGTAAACTGGAAGAAAGGTGATCCTTGTTTTAAAGTGGCACAGAATTTGGCAAAATTGAGTCCTGGTGTCAGATGGAAGGAAGAATTTAAAAGTGACAACCTGTAATACTTAGCTGAGGAGATCTCCAGACTACGTGTGGAGGATATACCCTGGCTTCTCCTTGCAGCTTATAGTAAAATGCGAGTGGAGAGAGATAAACTTAGAACTGAACTCTTGGATTCAAAGAAACCAGAAGCTGATGGCTTCGAAAATTACCAGCTTCCAGGGGGTGGAATCCCAGAAGCTACAGCCCAACATGAGGACGTAACCAAACATGGAACCCAGCCGCCATTTCAGTACAAGCCAAGATTGGAGATGGAGTTAAGCAGAAAGGATTTGTGGAAAGTCCTATTGTGTGATGGCTTTGACCCCTGCGTGCTTCATGCAAAGCCAACAGAATATTTGCGAGATCTTTATAGACGGAGCCATTGCCAGTCTGGACTGGAGGAGACAGGAAAAAATTAAAGGAAAAATCTCTTCAAAGACAGAGCCATGGAGGTTGAGGTCTGGAGTCAGGAGGTCTCAGGCTGGGAGAGCAGAGCAGCCCACATGCATGGAAAGGGTGTTTGCCCTGGAGGTCGAGGGCGGGCTTTCCACCTCGATGCTCTGGAAGAGTTTTGCCACCTCAGGTCCCAAAGAGGGTGGAGCACATTTCCAGGGAATTGGGGAGAGCCTGGCTGCCACCCCACTGTTCTGAAGGGGTTGAGCGTGTGCCCCGGAGATGGAAGGGAATCTGGGAGCTGCTCCGATGTTTGAGGAGGGTGGGGCCGAGAAGGTGGTCTCCCCAATGTGTGGATATCTTGGAGCACTCACCCAAGCATTTGGAGAGGAAACAGGTGCCAAAAAGGCCCTTGGGAAGGGTTAGACTCCCGCTCTCTCAAGCCCCAAGCATGCAACATTGTTCTGTAAATGACTCTCGGACTTTCAAATCTAATGGAGTTTGTCCTGAGGGTTTTAGGAACTGCTTTGCTCCTGTTAGCCCTGTTTTCCTTACTGTTTCTCCTTATGGCAATGGAAATGTTTATTCTATGAATGTCTGTCCTTTGTATATTGGGAGCACATGACTTGTTCTAAGTTCACAGATCCACAGCTAAAGGAAAATTATGCTTTAGGACTGGGCACGCCTATAACTGATTTTGATGGGATTTTGTACGTAACTTTTGTTACTGAAATGATTTAAGTTTTTGGTTTTTGGGATATTGTGATGGAATGAATGTATTTTGTATTTGGAAAGAATATGTTTTTCTGGGGTCCAGGGGGTGGAATGTGCCAGTTTGAATGTATTATGTCCCCCAGAAAAAGCCATATTCTTTGATGCAATCTTGTGGGGCAGACATAATAGTGGGGATTAAGTTGGAACATTTGAATTAGGTTGTTTGCATGGAGATGCACCCCACCCAACTGTAGATAATAATTTTGATGAGATGTTCCCATGGAGGTGTGGCCCCACCCATTCGGGGTGAGCCTTGATCAGTGGAGCCATATAAATGAACTGACTGAGAGAGAGAAAACTCAGTGAGTGCAGCTGTGAGTGATGTTTTGAAGAGGCACAAGCTTGCTAGAGAGGAACGTCCTGGAAGAAAGCCATTTTGAAACCAGAACTTTGGAGCAGATGCCAGCCACGTGCCTTCCCAGCTAACAGAGGTTTTCCAGATGCCATCAGCCATCCTCCAGTGAAGGTACCCGATTACTGATGTGTTACCTTGGACACTTTATGGCCTTAAGACTGTAACTGTGTAGCAAAATAAACCCATTTTATAAAAGTCTATCCATCTCTGGTGTTTTGCATTCTGCAGCATTAGCAAACTAGAACAACTAGAGACAGCCCCTAATGTTTATCAGTGAAAGGATGTGAGTCAGCCCAGAGCTAACCCACCCCAATTCCCAAACTGTCTTGCTTGACAACCTGGATCTGACCAAAATTGGCTCACCTGATATGCACAGAAGATAAATTTACACCTATAAGTGACCTATACTAAATATCACACCCATCACCATATTAAGGTTGCCATTTTCTTACATACATTCTGTGACCAAGCATGGGATCAATCTGTATATGCTTAATAATTAGATCTTCTCTAACCTCATCATCTCAAGCCACTGTGCTCATTATCCTAAAACCTGCTCATCTTTTTTCAATTCAGTTTTATTGAGAGATATTCACACACCCTACAATCATCCACAGTGTACAATAAATTATTCACAGTACCATTATATAGTTGTGTATTCATTATCAAAATCAATTTTTGAACATTTTCATTGCTCAAAAAAAAATTCAAATAAGAATCAAAACGCAAGTAAAGAAGAAAACCAAAAATATCTCATGCCCCTATTGTTCATTTATTTTTTGTTGCCATTTTTCTACTAATCTATCCATGCACTAGATAAAGGGAGTGTGAGCCACAAGGATTTCACAAGCATACCGTCACACCATGTAAACTATATAGTAGTACAGTCATCCTCAAGAATCAAGGCTACTGTGGTGCAGGTCAACAGTTTCAGGTATTTCCTTCTAGCTGTTCCAACACATATTCTATGTAATGCATAAGAATAACCTCCAGAATGACCTCTCAACTCCATTTGAAATCTCTCAGCCACTGAAACCTTGTTTCATTTCCCTTCCCCTTTTTGGTCAAGAAGTCTTTCTCAATTCCACGATGCCAGATTGAGGCTCATCCCTGGGAGTCATGTCCCATGTTGCCAGGGAGATTTATACCCCTGGGAGTCATGTCCCATGTTAGGGTGAACTGCCCATTTTTTAATACCATAAAAACCATCAGAGATACTGCAGTTCAGAAAGACAGATTTTTAGGTTGATAGGCCATCTAATCCTCTGCTTCGTGCCCATGAATAAACTCTTTCTCTCTTTGAAACCCTGGTGTCTCAGGAATCAGTCATTTGAGTGCATTGGGCAAAGAACCCACAGGGTGTCATTGGTAACACCATTGGGAAGTATAATTTAAAATTTAAATCTGTTCCCAACCCAGGAAACCTCTCCACAAAGGTAGAAGAGAAAAGAAAATACTTTAGTCATTGAATAAGCATTAAACTACAACGTGATGCATCCTGGCAATCCACTAAAGAGACTGCATAGAGAAAACCTCTTTTTATGTGGCTAAGCAAACACAACCAATTACATACATGTTCTCAATATGTTTCTCATATCTTTACAACCTCAGATTGGTTTGCAATCTGGAGTCAGGCACACCCTGAAGTTATGCTCATCTCCTAGGAGACTGGGAAACAGGGGTGCTATATTCCTAGATGGCTACATTTCAAAGAAATGGCCTTGAGGAAATATTCGTGAGTTGTGAAATTTGCTAGAGGTTTATATAATGTTAAAAAAAAGATTTACATAGATTTAAAGCATTAACATAACTTACATACATACAGAGAAAGAATTTACAGCTCCATGTTTACCAAACAAAATGCTCCAAGAAAGGGCAGGGGTGCAGGGTGAACTTTTTCCCTTTTGTACCATGGAAAATTAGTTTTTCCTTTTTCAATTTGTCCAACTAAAAGGTATGACAATAGGATTGTCTCTGAAATTTTAACATAAGTATTTGGGAGGAATGAGTGAATTTACCATGAGATAAATGAACCTGTGGGATAATGCACAATCATATTCATAGGTTTGAGAATAATTTTCAAGGGATGTCTTGTAGGGAAAGCGGAACAGTATATAGAAAACAAAAGTGCTGGACAGTCAACCATTTCAAATGGAGAATAATAGCTACATATTTACACAAATAACCCAGGAGAAAGAATCTGTGGAGCTTTTTTTGCCATTGTGCAATTCTGAGGAAAAGGACAGTTTTAAAAATCTATACTTTCCACCAGCACATTTATCCAGAACTTCCATGGTTGGAAAGACTTTGCAATGGCAAGTGGTGTTAAAAAATTTGTTTAATCTGCAAATACAGAAAAAAAAAAATAACTGGGGAAAAATTGATTGAAGAGGGAAATTTTTAAAAAGAGGGCAATATCTTAAATATGCTCAGACTGGGGAGACTTGTGAGATGGTCAATATGGGGAGAGCCCCCTGATTCTGTCAAAGGTGTGAACAAACATTCCTATGAGGGAATAGCTGTATAACACCTACCATGTGCCAGCACTCATCTAAATGCTTTTCAAATACACCTTCATTCATTTGACCTCACAATAATTTTAAGAGGTGGACCCTATAAATCTTCCATGGTACAGAAAGTAGAAACTGAAGGTCAGACAATTCAAGTAGCTTGTCCAAAAGTCCACAGCATTAAAGGGTACAGTGAGGATTCTAAAACAGGTGTTTGGGCTACATTTCCAAGTTTTTAATGGTACAACAGCCAAGCAAAAAATTCATATTAGAGTCAAAATGGAAATGCTCATTCTGATTATTGTGATCCAAAGCTTATTTTGGGCAAGAATTTTATGGAAGAATTAGGCTATGTTTATCAAAAGTTTCAAAAATTTTGGTCAAAAAATTATGCTTCTCAAAGTCAATTATAAGACCATACTTCAAAATTAATGCCACTCAAAGAAAGGGATGTTTATGTTTGCTCTATACATTATAACGAAAAATTGGAAGCATGAAAAATTATGAAACTGGCAGTACTTACAAATGATGCAATACTAATCAGCTAATAAACTAGAGCCTTCAAAATTTTGCAATAGTATGTAACTGCTTATGACAGTATGCTAACTTAAAAATCACAATAAAAATAGCATACAAAGTAAATCAAAAGAAAGTAGTAAAATAGACAACAAATATAAAATAAGTGATCAATAAAGAAAAACATCACTTTTTTGGCAAATGAATGACGTTGATAAACCTCTGGCAAGAATGTCCCAGGTAAAATGAAACAAGCAATAATCAATATCAGAAATTAAATAGGAATAACACTCAGGCATATAAAGATATTAATAAGACAGTAAAAACAGTGCCAAAAATGTGAAAATTTAGATAAAATCAGAAAAACTTAAGACAATTAAAGAGCTTCACTTATATATGCACAGAATAAATAAAAAGCCTGAGTAGTCCTATAACTAGGGTGACCATGTAATACAACGTAAGAACCAAGGTGCTTTTGAGAGAGAAAGGAACATACTACTGATAATTTTCCCAGTAATATTGGCCAAAAACATGGATTCACCACCCCATGCACTCAAGGATCGATTCTGAGACATCAGGATTTCAAAGAGAGAAAAAGCATTTTGTTGGGGACGATTAAGGTAGCATGTATAAAATCCACCCTCAGCGATGCCGGAGATATGCAACATGACAGCTGGGGCTGATGTAACAACAGTTTAAGTTGCCCTCAGCCTTCTATGGAAGTGATAGCCGTTTGCGCCTAAGATTCACATCTAGAGTGCTAGCTTTACTACCTGCCTTCTATCCCAGCAACAGTAGCCACCAATCCTGTGCTAGCCTTACATCTGCCATCCGCCCTAGCAACAGCAGCAGCCAATCCTAGGCCGCCACCCGTTCGTACTAGCCACTCCCTCTACCTTAGGGTATATATACCCTGCCTCTTCAATAAAGTTTTGCAGCTTGATCAGAAACCTGTCTTGCTGTCATTCCTCGTGTCTCTTGTCCCATACCATTCTTCCCTCACAGGACTCGGAGCTTCCGTTGAACGTCCCGCCGGCCGGGACAGCATTTATTGTGTTGCACAGCACAGGAGAACAGGAAGTTAAAACCTCAGATCTGTCTCCCTGAACGGAGATTTTTACAGTATTCAAACAAAGGCAAGTGGGCTTACAGTAAAGAGCAAGGTGGTTAATTCTGGGCTGACTCATGTTACTTCACTAATAATTATTAAGGGGGCTACATGCAGAAGCACCAGGCTTCAGGGTTGTAAAATGAGATAAGGGGATACAAGCAGGGTCAGGCACAAGTTGTCTTGCTATTGTTCATTACATAAATTGAGATAGGGGAGTCCTGACAGAGCTGGTCACGAGTTACAATACAAGATATTATTCAAACATTCAGGCATCTGGGTTACAGTTCAAAGCCTTACAAGAGTTACAAGTTTTTGCTACTTCAAAGATTAATAGACATTAAGACAAAAAGGGGGATTACTAGCAGAGCCAGTCATGACTCATTAAGAAATGTTACATTTACGGGTAAGGTTTGTACAGCCATGCAAAAAAGCAGTATTAAAGCATCCAGGAATCTGGTTAACAGTCCAGGAACTTAGAGTATTTATATGTTTTTGCTCTGGCTCCCTCAATAAGTTACAGACCTCAAGAATACAGTTCAGTGAGGATTTCTGAATTTTAAGTGTTTGCCTTCTGGCTACATCAAAGGTTAACAAACTTTGGGGTAACAGTTCACCTACGGTTTGACTATTTGACTGTATATCAGGAACTTAATAGTTAAATAAAGGCTAGTTTTATAAAGTAATTCAGTTGCTATGAATAAAAACTAGTTTAAGGTAATTCAGTTGCTATGGTTATTATGTGGTTGAAGGTTTCACCAGAGACAAGCAGAAATCAGAGCGGTCCCAGGGAAACTAGGATATATGTTCCCTCCACTACAGCTGTTACTTAAATTGACTCAGGAATTCAAACCCTTCCTGTAAAGAAAACTTCAGGCATAAATTACTTCATTGGAGAGTTTTATGCAAAAAATGAAAGCAGAAATCACTCAATTTGACATACACTCTTCCAGTGATGAGTAAAAGAAAACACATGTTCTAGCCCATTTGATAAAGCCAATCAATGTGAGGCCATAAAACAGAGAAGCCATAAATTCCTAGATAACACACACACAAAAACCATAAGCGCATCTTAAAGCACACATGCACACTGATAAGCAAATTCTTAAGCACAGTAGCTATCTGTACTAAACTACTCCTGGTACATATGAACTTCAAAGAAATGTGTTCATTATGTTTCAAATCCTGACTTGGCTCTGTGCCTTCCTTGTTCTTGCTCTGTAACCCACTGGATAGCACGGAGCACTACTGTGAATGCCCTGCAACTGCCCAGGACCAGCTTCCCAGCCTGTAAGTTCCCTAATAAACTGTTACTGTTTTGCTATATGGAGTGACCTGCTTCATTTTTCAGTCTTATGTGCTCACTGAACTATGTTGGAGCCCATTCTGTAAAGGTTCACAGCCAGCCAACCAGTATTCCTGTGATACAAAAAAAGTGGCAAGGTTAACATAAAGAAAAGCAAAATTATGGGTTATTCACATTCATGAATATAGATGGAAAAATCCTAACACAGTGTTAAATACAGGAAAATAAAAAGTTAGGTTTATCTTGGTAATGAAAAATTGGTTTAACATTAGAAAATAAAACTTTTTTAAATCACCACATTAGCAGATATAAGTAAAACACACAAAATCCATAATCCTCTCAATAGCTGCAGAAAATAATTGCCCAAAATTATAGGGAAAGAATTATATATACACACACACACACACACACACACACACACACAGAAATTTAAGTGTATATGTATATATAGACATGTATACACACACATAAATAAATGACTAGGTAGCTATCACATTATTACTCTCAGGCATCTAGCAGGTTCCAAAACAATTTTTAGAACCTAAGTAATATAGAAAATTTATTATGTCTCTCTTTTGTCAACCTTACAGTTCTCAGAGAGTAGCAAATTTTAAGTATTTGGGGAATACCAATGTTATATTACCTCTTAAAGAATAACATTCAGGATTTAGCTATAACAAAGCAGAAAAAGAATGCAGCAAAGTTAGTGCTCAGAGGGAAATTTATAGCTGTAAATACCTACATTAAAAAAGAAAATCTCAAGTCAACAACCTAATTTCATATCTTGAGGAATGAGAAAAAGAAACGCAAACTGAACCTAAACATAGTAGAAGGAAGGAGATAATAAGGCTTCGAGTGGAGATAAATGAAAAAGAGACTACAAAAACAACTGAGTAAACCAACGAAATCAGAAGTTAGTTCTTTGAAAAGTTCAATAAAATTGACAAAACTTTAGCCAGACTGCCAAAGAAAAAGAAAGAAGTCTCAAATGACTAAAATCAGAAATAAAACTGAGGATATTACTACTGATCTTGCAGAAATTAAAAGGATTATAAGAGAAAACTGTAAACAATTATCTATCAACATATCAGATAATCTGGAGGAAAAGGACAAATTCCAAGAAAAACACAATTTACCTAAACTGAGTCAAGAAGGAAAACATGATCTCATTAGATCTATAACAAATAAAGAGACTGAATTAGTAACCAAAAACCTCCCAACAGAAGTCCAGGATCAGATGGCTTCACTGGTGAAGTCCACCAAATATTCAAAGAAGAATGAACACCAACCCTTCTTCAATGCTTCCAAAAAAATGGAAGAGGAGGGGCACTTCCTAACTCATTCTATAAGCATCACCTGATACCAAAGCCAAATAAAAAGACAGCACAAGGAAACTACAGACCAATTTCCCCTATGAATATAATGCAAAAATCCTCAGCATAACCATAACTATTTGAATCCAACAGCATTTTAAAAGGATTATATACCATGACCAAGGGGGATTTATTCTAGGAATGCAATGGTGGTGCAATATAAACAAATCAATTGATGTAATATACCATATTCATAGAATGAAGGGGAAACAATATCACATGATCATCTCAATTGAAGCAGAAAAGCATTTGGAAAAATCCAACACCCTTTCATGATAAAAACTCTGTAGAAATAGCAGTAGAAGTTACCTTCCTCATCATGATAAAGGGCATATATATGCAAAACACATACTGAAATGTTTAAACTTTTTCCCTCGATATCAGAGTAAAACAAGAATTCTTGCTTTCACCGCTATTGAATACTGCACCGCCAGATCTAGCCAGAGCAATTACGCAGGAAAAAAAAAAAGAAAAGAAATAAAAGGTATCCAAATTGGTAAGGAAGAAAATCTATTCTGAATCACAGATATTTTTTAAAATATCCAAACTGGTAGTTCACTAGGTGATGCTTGCAGAAAATGATAAAATCACAGACACAAAATGGCAAACTATTTTGAAAGAAATTTTAGATGTTATGTTTTGTGCAAAAAATAATTTACCTGTTACAGTGTCACAAGAAGGTATTTGAAGCCCAAACCCTGGAATGTTTTCAAATTTACATGCACTTACAGGTTATTATAACGTCGATATATCTAATCACGTAGCAAATGATAAAAACGGAACTATGCCTTACATGTATAACAAAATTCTAAACAAATTTATAATATTCTAGAATATCATGTTAGACCTGAACTACTATTGGGAATATAAGAAAAATACTTTCCTTAGTCTTTTATTGCACAAGAGATGTAGCTCATTGTGAACAAGTGTTACAATTATAAAGTATGTTCAGATTAAAAATATTTTCATAACAATGAAGAAATATTTCTTGACTTTATTGAATTGAGAGGAAAAATGGAATACAGTGTCTCTTAGGAAATGATTATTAAATAGTTAGAAAAGGATGATACTTACATAAAAATGCTTGCAGCCAGAAAAATGATAATACAACACGTACAAGAGATGTATAAAAGGTTAGAGCCATTATTTCCTCACTGAAAATAATGATGCTACATTTGTATCTTGTTCAACTCATAATCTTAGTATGCAAAACTGCTACTTCTATGAATTCAAACAATGTATTTAAATATTGTGCAAAAATACCTTTTTTTTTTTTTTTTTGCAAATTCAATGAGCAGATGGAATATTCTCATGCTTGTTCTAAAACCTACATTGTAAATCCATAAGGATTCCCAGTGGGCACCTACATCAAATGCAATCACAGCACTTCCCCCACAAATTGGCAAAATGAAATACACTATACTGAAATCAAAATCATCTTGGTGCAATCAGATTACCGAGTTTTATGCAGTTTATTAGTGTGGGATATTTTTAACCAATGGAAAATTAATGAAGCTCTTCAACAAAGAAACCTGACAAGACATACAGCTGCATACTTATTTGAAAGCCTATCCATCTGCTTAAAAGAAATAAGAAAGGAACTTTGAAAGTATGTTTGAGAAATACAAATCTTAGCAAAACAAGCAAACAGTTTTGGAAATTATGAATCACATTATGAAATATCCATTATTATGGGAAATAGGCATAGTTAAAAAAACATTATAGACATCCTAATTGCACCTTTGAAATGGCAACATTAAAATTAAACTAACTGTCCTGGATTTTGAATTTTTAACTGAAGAAAAACTATTTTTAATGAAGTCACCTGATTGACACAAAGCAGCCAGTGTATGTCTCTTAAATATTCTGACAAATTATGTCCTGTAAAAATTTCATGTTAAATTGTTTAAAGCATCATGCTATATCAAAGGTGGATAATTACAAAGATGCAAATCATGCTTTGATCTGATTCACGAATTATGCTCAGTGGAATCTTAGCCAAATTTGGAAGTACTCCTTGATAAGTTTTTTTTTTTACAATAATATTGGAGTCCTCCAAAAGTTGTTTCAGGAAGCTGAAATCAATTAAGAATTATTTATGATAGTCTCTGGGTCACGGGGAATTGTCAAACATGGCAATTCTCTCAATTATGATACAAGCTAAAATATATTTTTAATATATTATAGACGAGTGGGTTTCCACTAAATTCTGAAGGCAAAATTGTAACATTCTTCTCTGGGTATAAAGTGATTAAACTTAAAATAATGTGAATTTTAATGCACTTACCTTTCAATGTCTCAGTATTTTTCTACTACTTTAATGCTGTAGGAAAATTTCCCATAAATTTTAATTAGAAGCTTGTATATATGCAGGCGTGCATCTCTTCCCTTTGATTTCCGGTTCCACTATGGCTCCGCCAGGTGCTGGCTTGTTCCCAACGCATTCGCCTGGAAGGCACCGATATTTTGTATTTTCATTTCATGATGTTGTTTGCTTCCAAGTTCTCTAAATATAGATGGGATTTCTCCCCTGAAAAGCAATCCTTAATGTGTAAAAATAGCACAGTATCTATGCTTGTGAGCATTCAAATACCTCCAACGGGAGAGACTTTTGAAAAACAAGTCCTACTGAAACAATAAAAGAGAAAGTAAAGAACAAAATATCTAGCTAGAAACAGAACCGACAAGGAAACTCTCTGGGATCGCTATCTAATAAATGTGTCTTTTTGAGGAGCCGGGCAATGCCCAGCATTGGCAAGTTGGCCCAAGGCCTCGGTGACAGGCGCTGGTTGGTGAAAGACACAAGCTCGGGCGCCCCCTTCCGGCCGTTGGCGCGCGGGAAACGAAGCTTGGAGCTCACCGTTTAGCGGTGGTCGCGCTCCCGCTCCCGCTGAACTGTTGAACCGCTGCAATTCTCCAGGGTCCGGGCTCGGCTGACAGCACGTGCACGCTTGATAGGTACCTGCATTGGAGCCATGACCTGGAAAAGAGAAGATCTCCATACTTTTGAGGTATCTGAAAAAGATCTCTGTCGTGCTTGAATGACAGGACCGGATTGCAACTTCCTTAGAACACGTCATCAAAATCCAGAAGACACAAGGTACCTACATTTTTCTGCCATCAGATTCTTCCACAGAGACTCAACCTGTTTGAAACAGAGAACGCTCATACAACCTGAGATAAGCTATTCCTGGAGAAATTACTCTCTCTGTAGTAGGCAGGGGGAAAAATGGCTCCCAAATATATAGTCACTTCCTAAACCCCTTTCATTCATTCATTTATTCATGATGTAATAATTAGATTTTTTTCTCTTTCTTGAAAATTCTTTCTGGTGTTTTCAATATCATTCCTTCTCTCCAACATGGCCTACTCTCACATAGCCTTCCTTATGTGTTATGTATTTGTTGATTCCCATTATTGTTTTAGTTTTTATACTTCTTTTTACAGTTTCATTTAGTTTTCGTTTTCCCTCTCCTCTCATAAATTTCATTTCTAACACTTCAGTCATTTTAAATTAACTTCTCATTTATCCTGCTTCCTCTTTTCTCTTAATCTGGTGTCACCCTTTATTCACCATCCTTCTGCCCTATTTCTTTTTAATTAAAAAAAAAAAAAGAATCCTCTGTGATTTCTCTTTTTGCCTGTCTCCATTCACACATCCTCAACTCACTTCTTTGATGCATAGTCTGCATTCGATTCTTCCTCTCCTGTACTACTCCGTTATATTGTTTCTCTCCCTTTCTACCTATGATTCTTCTAAATATTGTTATGCTCATTTATTCAATAATTTCCACTTAATAATTTAACATACATTTATCTAACATCTCAAATGAGGCAGCCACATTTTGAGTTCATAAACAGAACTTTGAGGGACTTAAATTACAGTGGAAGAGAAGAAAATTGATAATTTTAATATAGTGTAATGATCACCATCAACAAAAGTACAATGCAACCTTGCCGATAAGAAAAGGTTTACACTGACCATTGGTTGACTTTGTATCAGCTCTAATCAGCTTTTCTTGTTTTTTGCTTAATTCTGTTTTATTCTCTTAAAAATGGGTTTTATACATTGTTTTCCTTCTTGTCTTTTATTTCCCTTGCTATTGAATATTTCCTCAACCATAAGAGGAAATGTTGAAAATCTGTAAGGAATATGTTTTGCTGCACAAATAATATGTAAAATGAATTAGAGTTGCCTTCAAAATTATTGTATTTCTCAGGGAACAGAAAGTCAAAAACAGACCAGAGGAAATGTAAGTAATTAATTTACAATGAATTTAGCCTTAATAACCAGTTTTAGAAGGAAAGAGCGTCCTCTAAGTAATGGTAAGTCAATTAGTTAGACTTTTTAATATTTTTGTGGATTTTAATGGCACTGCTAGGTCTCAAGCACATGCTCACACTCATTCCGTGATGTTTACACATTTGTTGTCACCTTTGTCCCCATTTCCCAATTTCTTCACACTCCCTGAGACATTCACTAATTTATTTTACTTCTTGTGCCAAATGCCGTATTTTGCTTCTGACTCTTTTGCTCAATATTATGTTTGTGGTCTGTGTACGTTCATCTATGGAGCTTTTCTTCAATTGTCTGCATGGATCACATAGTCATTTTAATTTGTTCCTTTGAAGGTTCCATCCTTTCCTGCTTCTCTGTATGCCTTGAGATTTTTCTTGTTGTTGTAAGCTGGACATTTTAATATATATCATGTTAACTTTTTATAGGTTTTTCCCCTCCCCCAGAATTTGCTGATTTTTTTGATTGGTGAAGGTTATATCAGACCATTTGTTTATTGATTTTTTTAACTATTTTTGCAAAGACTGTGTTCCTCGTCATGCATGGCCACTGAATTCTCTGTTCTTTACCATGTGCTCAACTAGTATATTGATGAGAGTTCCTTGAACACCAGGAGCTAAAAATTAAAAGCACCCCTCTCAGTCTTTGCACATTGGCTTTGCACTGCAGCACTCTTTCAGCACTTACCCAGGCTTGCTACAAATGTGGATATCAGCCAATGGTGAAAACCTAGGGTCTACTTGGGTCTTTTCTGAACACGTGTCTTACCCTAGGTATGCATGTGGCTTTCTAAATTGCCTCATATTCATGGGTGTGTTTGGATACCTTAAGTTCCCCAAAAAAAACTTCTCCTTGGATTTTCTTCCCAGGCTTTAGGTAGTCTATTGTATTTTTTGCCCTAGGCTACTGTAGGATGATCTTTCTCCTTGCGGTGTTTTCAAGCAATACCCACCACTTCTCTGCCCTGAGTATCAACATAGGCAAAACAGAGACAAGTACTTTTTGTCAGTCTTTCAGGTAGTCATCACACTGGTTAAACAGAACTACATAAAGATTCTGAGTAAGGCTCCCTTTGTTCCCTCCAGAACCAGGGGCCATTCGCCCACACTGACAATGCAAGCTGTCGTCTTCAAAACTGCTACTGAGCTGGAAATGGGGTGAGGCAGGGGCAAGTAAAAACTCCACAAACCATTCCTAACATTTTAGTTTGTTTTTTTTTTCTTGATTCAGTGCTCACTTGGTTGCTGTAAACCTTTGCCTGTTTTCCAGAGTTCTTAGAAAGTTTGGTTTTGACAGTTTCTGCTTGTTTTCCAATGTTTCTGTTTGGGGTTGGGATCTTGGAGCTGTTTAGTCTGCCATCTGCTGACATCAATGCTAAGGCAGTATATATTTCAAAAAGGAGGACAAGTATAAGCAAGTACATGGTTATACAAGGTTCTCAAATGCACACTTTTTTGAATTATAAGAAATCTAGATGAAACTAGAGTGCATATGTGAAAGATACCATGCTCAAACCTCATTTGGTGATAGTGAAGGTGTGGTTTAGGGTCAGGGTCACAATGAGTGTCAGTGTCACAGTGAGTGTAATGGATAGGGTCACAGGCAGGATTAAGCATGGGGATGTGAGAATGATGATGGAGGGATGGTTTGGTATTAGCAAATCTAATTACTAATATCAAGATCAGTATTAGCATGAGAGTGACAGTGAGGGTCTGAGTTAGGGTGAGGATGACTGTGCATTTTAGATCAATTTTAAGTTCAGTTTAAGGATCATAGTCACTATCAGGTTCATGGTGAACTTCATTTTGAGGGTAAGGGTCAGATTGAAGTCAAGTGAAGGTCAACATGCAGATGAGGTTCATGGTCAGTTTCCAGGTGAACATTAGGATGAGGTTCAAGGTGAGAGTGAAGGTAAGATTCAAGGTAAGGTCATTTCTTAGGGGAAGGTCAGTGTGAGGTCAATGTGATGGTACAGCATCTGTGGGAGCTAACAGCCAAGGTATAATAAGGGTCATGATGAGGATCATGATCAGTGTAAAGTGAGGTCAAGTTCAGGATGAGATTCATGCAAATGTCAGGGACAGCTTCAGAGCTAGGGTCAAGATGAAAGTGTTATTCAGGTTTAGGGTAATGATCATGGTGATGGTCATGTTGAACGTCAGTAAAGGGTAAGTTCCAAGGGGTGGGGAGGTCAGAGACAGTGCCAGACAACATCAGGGTTGGAGTCAGATTGAGAGTAAGGGTAATGGAGATGATGAGAATGAGGGTTAGGGTCAGGGAGAGGGCAAAGTTTAAGGACTGATTCAGGGTTATGGTAAGAGGGATGGTGTGCCAGTTTGAATGTATTATGTCCCCCAAATGCTGTTATCTTTGATGTAGTCTTGTGGGGCAGACGTTTTGATGCTGATTAGACTTGCTTGGAATGTGCCCCACTCAGCTGTGGGTGATTACTCTGATGAGATATTCCCATGGAGGCATGGCCCCACCCATTCAGGGTGGGCCTTGATCAGTGGAGCCATATAAATGAGCTGACATAAGCAGAGGGAACTCAGTGCAGCTGTGAGTGACGTTTTGAAGATGAACAAGCTTGCTAGAGAGGAACATCCTGGGAGAAAGCCATTTTGAAACCCGAACTTTGGAGGAGACGCCAACTGCCTTCCCAGCTAACAGAGGTTTTCCGTACGCCACTGGCCATCCTCCAGTGAAGGTACCCGATTGCTGATGTGTTACCTTGGACACTTTATGGCCTTGAGACTGTAACTGTATAGCCAAATAAACCCCCTTTTTATAAAAGCCAATCCATCTTTGGTGTTTTGCATTCCACAGCATTAGCAAACTAGAACAGATGCTAAGAGTGAGGGTGAGTTTGAGGATCAGGGTCTAGGGTAAGGGTCAAAATGAATATGAGAATCAGAGTTACAGAGGTGAAGCTAACGGTAGGGTCAGGGTCTCTAATTTAAAGTAAGGGCCAGTGTGAATGGCAATATGAGGGTCAGGGTCAGGTTCAATTCCAGGGTCAGGGACAAGGCAAAAGTGAGGGTCAGATCAGCGTAAGGGTCAAGTAAGATTGTCAGGAAGTGTGTTTAGGATTTCTACATCTATGTTCATGTGTGTGATTAACCCATGATTTTCCTTTTTTATATTAACCTTGCCAGTTTTTTGATATCACAGGAATGCTAGTTGTCTCCTGTGAACCTACAGAATAGGTTGTTCTGAAGTTCAACTGGCACATGAGACTGAAACATGAATCAGGTCACTCCATATAGCAAAACAGTAACGGTTTGTTAGGGAACTTACAGACTGGGAAGCTAGCCCTGGGCAGTTGCAAAATATTCAGAGTAGTGCCCCATGCCATCCAGCTGGTTACAGATCTTTATATAGGGCAAGAACAATGAAGGCTCAGAGCCAAGTTGGGGGGGGGAGCTCCCCTCTACATGGGACATAACTCCCAGGGATGCACCTGAACTGAACATCATGGGATTGAGAAAGTCTTCTTGAGCAAAAGGGGGAAAATAAAATTTCAGCAGCTGAGACACTGGAGTGGAGTTGAGAGGTCCCTTTGGAGGTTATTCTTATGCATTATATAGCTGTCCCTTTGTAGTTTTTAGTTGTTTGGAATAACTAGAAGGAAATACCTGAAACTGTTCAAATGCAGCCCAGTAGCCTTGACTCTTGAACATGACTGTGTAACTATATAGCTTACATGGTATGACTGTGAGACTGTGGGAAATTTGTGGTTCACACTCTTCATCTAGCGTATGGACAGATGAGTAGAAAAATGGGAACAAAAAATAGTTGAATAAAAGTGGGATGGGATGTTTTGAGTGTTCTTATTTGCTTGTATTTTTATTATTTTTTGGAGTAAATAAACTTCCAAATATTGATTTTGGTGTGGAAAGCATGACTATATGATGGAACTGTGAACAACTGACTGTACACTGTGGATTACTGCAGAATATGTGAATATACCTCGATAATACTGAGTCAACAAAAAATATGGGCAACTTTTAGGATAATGCGAGCAATGGCTCAAGATGTCAAGGTTAAAGATGATTTAATTATTGAGTATATGCAGATCAATTACATGCTTAGTCACAGAACCTATGTAAGAAAATGGCAGCCTTAATGTGACGATGGGTGTGACTCTTAGTGTAGGTCACTCATAGGTGTAAGTTTAAGCTATCAGGTGGGAAAATTTTGGTTAGATCTAGCTTTGTCTAGCAAGATAGTTTTGGAACTGGATGAGTTAGCTCTGGGCTGACTCACATCCTTTCATCAATAAACATTAGGGACTGTCTCTAATGATCATAAGACTTTAAAGTTGAAAAGCAGGATAAAGGGGTACAAGTGAGGGTCAGTCTCATAGTTTTTACAATCACAAGAAAAAAGGCTCTATAGCTATACAATCATTGTCAGAGATCAAGGTACCTGGATTACAGTTCAGCAAATTCAAATACACTAGAAAGTAAAAAGAAATGTCTATATAATGATTCAGCAATCAGAATCATTTCTTAAATCCTAACTTTTTTATGACAACTGTATCCAAACTTGCATGAGCAACTGAAAAGGCTCTATGGGAACTGAAATCAGAAGGGACTCATTGGTACTAAATGAAGGAGACCCAGGCTGCATGTTCCTTCCCCAGATATAACCAGTGCTCACGTTTATTCACATAAGGCCCTTATTACTCACTACACATCCTAGGGAGGAGTCTGAGATGAACCACAAGGCACATTCCCACCTTGGTTCTTTCTGAGAAGGATCAATAAGTCAGGAATGTTGAGAGATACTTCCCATGAGAAGCCACCTCTTCTCATATTTCTCAAGAAATTAAATAAATTGTCAGGATCATTCTTCCCACACCAGTCACTTTTTGAAATTGAAATAAAAGATACACGAAAATGGTAATTAGCACTTTTCATTCATTAGAGATATTTTAGGGTCCCATGTGAACACTTTTCAAGGGAAACAGATAACTATATTCTGGCAAGGTGACTCAGACTCTCCATTAACAACAATTCCCTGTTTACCATTAAAAGTTGCCAGACTCAAGGAATCTAAAATTAGATGTGAACCAGCCTTTCTGTAAGAGCTATTCCTTATATTCCAGATTTGCAGGAAATCCCTCTTTCTCTAGGTTCCTAACCGGACAGGGTTGTGAGGTTTCCTTAATCTGCCTCAATTTCCACTACTTTCCTTCTAAGTACAAATCCTTCTAATGTGTACTATAGAAGTCAAGGTTTGTCACCAGCAAAAACTTCTGTGTCCTAAACAACTTCTTCTCCTTCCTTCCTCCTCCTCCTCCTCCTCCTCCTTCTCCTGGTAACAGCTTTATTGAGATATAATTCACATGCCCATGCATTCTATCCAATAAAATTGTACAATAAAATGGCATTTAGTATTTTCTCAGAGTTGTGCATCCATCACTAGAACAACTTTTAGAACATTTTTGTTACTTCAAAAACAAGCCCTAGGTTGAAGAGCTAAGATGGCAGCATAAAGAGGTATGGAATTTGGTTAATGCCCTGGAACAACTAAAACACAATGAGGAGCAACTAGTAAATAATGTGAAATAACTGCTGAGAAACAACCACGACTGTCTACACATTGTACACCAACCTGGATTGGGAGGAATGCCTGAGATCACAACCTAGAATCTGTAAGTAAAACCTGTGGAAGCTTGCTGGGATCCCCCTCCACTCACAGCAGGCTGGGCTGCAGGACCTAGCTGTGGCAGAAAGCAGCATTCTCGGAGAGAGCGAACATAGCTCAGTCCAGATCCACCTGGGGTTTTAATTAACAAATGTGGACTGCTGAATACAAGCTACAAACATAAATAAGCAGCGAAGTTCTATGAGGTTGCTCCCAGTGGACAGGAGGTGGGGTTTATGGAGAGGGAAAAAAAAATAAAAAAATAAAAAATACAGAGACTTTTAGATACTGACCTTAGAGAGGTGGAAAACCCCTGTGCCCCAGCAGGGGGAGCCCAGACAACCAGGTGCTCTATCTGAACAACAGGTGAAATTGGGGGACCATGGACTAGCTCTGAAGGAGAGTGTATTAGTTCAGGATCTCTAGGGAAACAGAATCAAGATATATATATATAGATATGATTTTATAAGTGTCTCACGTAACTGTAGGTATGAACATGTCCAAATTCCATAGGGCAGGCAGCAGAACACTCCAATGAAGATATTTGATGAACTCCTCAGGCGGCAAACTGGCAACTTTGATGAATGTGTTCAATGAACTCCTCAGGAAATGAGCTGGCAACTTCAATGAACTCCTCAGGAAACACTTCACTGGTTAGCTGAAGTAGAAATGAAGGTCCTTTATCTGTCTTGCTTAAAGGTCTTCAACTGATTGGATTAAATCTGTGGAAGCTTGCTGGGATCCCCCTCCACTCACAGCAGGCTGGGCTGCAGGACCTAGCTGTGGCAGAAAGCTGGATTAAATACAGCTGATTACATTCTCTCATTGTGGGAGACACATCCTTCATCAATGTAATCAGTCACAGCTGCAGCCAATTGACTGATGATTTAATAAACCAACCTTCTGGTTTATTAACCAGCCAGAAATGTCCTTGCGGTAATGGTTAGGCGAGTGCTTGCTTGACCAGACACCAGGGTACCATCATCTGGCCAAATTGACACATGAACCTAACCATCACAGGGGCCTTTCTTTCTCTTTTTCAACCTGAATGGCTCAGTGGAGCCTCAGCCATTTTCAGTTCACAGCACTCTGACCCAGACAGGGGTGGAGTTGACAGAGTCAGAGAGGAAAAGAAGGTATTGAAATGCAGAAGATAGCTCCCTAGTGGGTTGTATCGTCCCTAAGAGGAAGGAGGTGGGGCCCAGCTCAAGGGCCTACCCTTCCCCTCAGAACTCAGACCCCAGGGCCTGGGGGAAACAGTCAAAACAGAAACAACCTAAGTTAAGAATTAAAGGTGCAACACTTCTTTACACCAGTCAGGAGCAACAGGCTGAGAAGTGCCACCTGCTGGGCAGGTTAGGAAAATCACAGCAGCTAAAGACCACACAGGAAATTCCGTCAATTCCTAAGACACACCCTCAAGGAGACTTGAAACTGAATATAACCCCATTCTGAGACCTGAACCCATTCTGGTCTGGGAAAATCTGATTGGGGTAACCAGGGAAGCCAGATACCTAAACAACAGAGGACTACAAACTACACTGGGAAGGGTGGAGATATGGTCCACTCAAAGAAACAAACTCATATCTCATTTAAGACAGAGTTGAGATATTGTTTCACTTTCATGAAACAGTCAATTAAAGATTTTCAAAGAAATATGCTAAGTCAAATAAAAACCAACTCAACAAGTTCAGGGAAGATGTGACAAAAGAGATGAAGTATATAAAGAAAACACTTGGTGAACAGAAGGAAGAAACTGAGATTGAAATGAAAGGTACAACATAAGAGATGAAAAATGTAATGGAGACATGCAACAACAGAGTTCAAGAAGCAAAAGAAAACACTCAGTAACTGGAAAACGAGACACCTGAAATCCTACACACAAAAGAACAGATAGGAAAAAGAATGGAAAAATATGTGCAATGCCTCAGGGAATTGAATGACAACAGGAAGCGCATGAATGTACATGTCTTGGGTGTCCCAGAAGGAGAAGAGAAGGGAAACGGGGCAGATGAAATAATAGAAGAAATAATGAATGAAAATTTCTCATCTCTTATGAAAGACAAAATTGCAGATCCAAGAAGTGCAGCATACCCCAAACATAATAGATCTGAATAGACCTATGCCAAGACACTTAATAATCAGATTATCAAACATCAAAGAAAAAGAGAGAATCCTGAAAGCTGCAAGAGAAAAGCAATTTATCACATGCAAAGGAAGCGTGATAAGATTATGTGTGGATTTCTCAGTAGAAACGATGGAGGCATGAAGAAAGTGGTGTGATATGTTTAAGATACTGAAAGAGAAAAACTGCCAACCAAGAATCCTGTATCCAACAAAACTGTCCTTCAAATATGAGGGAGAATTCAAAATATTCTCTGACAAATGTATAATGACAGAGTTTGTGAACAATATACCTGCTCTACAGGAAATACTAAAGGGAACACTACAGAAAAATAGGAAAAGACAGGAGGGAGAGGTTTGGAAAACAATTTTGGGTTATGGTAGCACAGCAATGTAAGTACACTGAACAAAATTGACTGAGAGTATGGTTGAAGGAGGAAGGTTAGGAGCATGTGGGATACCAGAAAGAAAGAGGAAAGATAAAGACTGGGACTGCATAATTTAGTGAAAACTAGAGTGCTCAACAATTGTGATAAAATGTACAAATATGTTTTTACAAGAGGGAGAACAAATGAATGTCAACCTACCAAGGTGCTAAAAATGGGGTGGTATCGGGGAAAAAATACAATCGATGCAAACAAGAGACTATAGTTAACAGAAATATTGTACTATGCTTCCTTAAATGTAACAAAAGCAATACACCAAATCTAAATGCCTATAAGAGAGGGATGTAAGAAAAGGGTATGGGACTCTTGGAATTGGTGATATTGACTGACTCTTTTATTGTACTTTAGTTAAATTCTATATTTCCTCTTTGTTGCTTTTCAGCTGCCATTTTTTCATGTTTTTCTTTTTCTTTTGTCTCTCTACCTTCTTTGACTTCCTCCTCTATGTGGAAGAAATGAAGATTTCCTTATATAGGTAGTGGTGATTGTGGTGAATGCATAAATATGCAATTATCAGGGAACATTGATGGTTTACTAAGGATGGAATGCATGATGAGTGAACAAAACCATCTTAAAAAAACAAAAACAAAAAAACAGAATGACAAAGAAAACTTGAAGGCAATGTATTGAGTGAAATGAATCAGATACAGAAGGACAAGTATTGTATGATCTCACTGATATGAATTAATTATAATATGTAAACTCATAGACATGAAATATAAGTTACTAGGATATAGTATGAGGCTAAAGAATGGGGAGAAGTTGCACATTATAAACAGAATGTCTAACTAGGTTGAACTTGAGTGTTTGGAAATGGACAGAGGTAATGGCAGCATTTTATTGTGAGAATAACTAACAGTGCTGAATGGTGTGTTAGTGTGGTGGAAGAAGGAGGCTTGGAGACATGTATGTCACCAGAAGGAAAGTTGGAGGTAAAAATATGGAATGTATAAAAAAGTGAATCTTGTGGTGGATGATGTCTGTAATTAACTGTACAAATATTAGAAATCTCTTCCATAAACTAGAACAAATGTATGACACTATAACTAGAAGTTAATAATAGAGGGGTATATAGGGAAAATGCATACCAATTGTAAACTATGTACTACAGTTAACAGCATTTTAACATTCTTTCATCATCAGTAACAAATGTCCTATACCAATACCATCAGTGAATAATGGAGGGGGTGGGGTTAGAAGTATGGGTGGATTTGAGTTTTCTTTTTTGATTTTATTTTTCTGGAATAATGGATGAACAGCTGTATGATGGTACCATGGGCAATTGATTGTGCACATTGGATGATTGTATGGCATGTGAACAATCTCAATACAATTGAATTTTTAAAAAAACAAACAAACAAAATCACCTAAATACTAGTAATTGCAAAATAACAAAGTATCTTGTAAAAAAAAAAAAAAAAAAGAAAAGAAAAAACAACCCTGTACACTTTATCTATCATGCTCCCCCCCAGCATCCCCAATTTCTCCTCTTCCCCTCAGCCCCAGGTAAGTACCACTCTACTTTCTGTGTCTATAGATTTGCCTACGCCAGAAACTTTATAAAAATAGTATCATGGAAAATTGTGACTTGTTTCTTTCACTTAGCATGTTTAGAAATTCATCCATGTTGTAGCATGTATCATTCTTTTAAGGGCCAAATAGTATTCTAATGTATGGAAATACAGCTTTTGTTTATCCATTTGTCAGTTTCTGGACATTTGGGTTGTTTCCACCTTATGGATGTTATGAATAATGCTGCGCTGAACAGTCTTGTAAATATTTTTGTATAGATATGTGTTTCACTTGACTAGGAGTGGGATTTCTGGGTCAAATGGTAATTCTGGGTTTAGCTTTTTTAGGACCTACCAGACTGTTTTCCAAAGTGGTTACATCACTTTACGTCCCCACCAGTAGTATATAAGGATGAATTTGTCATATCCTCACCAACACTTGTTCTTACATGACATTTTCATTATGCCATCCAAGTGGGAGTGAGTTGATAGCTCATTGTAGTATTTCCCTAATGACTAATGATGTTGAGCAACTGTTCATGTGTTTTTCACTCATTTATATACCATATTTGTGGAAATGTCAATTCAGATCCTTTACCTCTCTTTTAAGTGGATTGTTTGTCTTTTGTTGTTGAGTTGTAGGATAATTTATGTATTGTTTATATTAAACCCTTATCAGATATATGATTTGCACATATTTTCTCCCATACTGTGAACTGTCTTTTCACTTTTCCCCCATGAAATTTAACAAAGAAGTGGAGTCCAGGAAAGCTCTTCTACCCTCACAGATCTCCCTCTTTTGTTGTTTTCATTTAGTATTTAAAAATATGGCAGCTTGTTTACTAAGATTTCCTGGATCTTATAAACATTTCCACTTTTATCTGGACCTTCAGCTTCCTTCTTCTCTGTTCAATTTTGATTCCTTTTCCCACAGTTTCTCCTGATTGTAGGCTTCTGTCCTGGAAGGAAGATCTGTCTGGACAATTTCAAGAGTTCAGAGGGTCTAAAGAACTCCATCTCCTTTAGATCTTCTTAACCAAGGCCCATTGCATTTATGCACTGTTGGAGTGGGCAAAACTCCACCCAAATTAACTGCTGGATATCTGTACTTTCTAGTTAATACCTATTGGCTATTTGGGGGTGTCCTTTTTCTCCTTCCTGTTAAACACCCGGTTTATTCACTTTGCTTCCATCTGCCATATACTAAACCATAGAGTTTTGTAACGATGAGTGGATTTTCCCCATCTGCTAGTTTGTTGGTGTTTTAGGGGATGCTTTTTCCACTAGTTTCATTGTAGATGTTTCCCATGCATTTTTTTTAAATTTTATTTTGAAATAAATTCAAAGTTACATGAATAGTGGCAAAAACAATACTAGCCCCATACACAGAATTCCATCATACCCTGACCCCCCTCCCCCGATAGCTCAATTCACCAACTTTAACATGCTGTCACATCACTATTTCTTTCCCTACCTCCCTCTCTCCTTCCCTATCTATCATCCATTCTATATTTCTCTGTCTTCTGAACATATGAGAGTTAGCTGCACACATCCTTGAACATACACTATAATTCACATATACACTTCCCATGAACAAGAACATTGTTTTATGTAATTCCATTAAGCACAGCTAAGAAGTATATGAGATTCAACAATGATACAATGCTTACATTCTATTTTCCTTTTCCTTATGTCTCAACTGTGTCCCTTCGAGCCACTTGTCCTCCACCCTCCAATCCCATCCAAGTTCATCCTTAGCATTCAATTGTCATCTAGTTAGACTGTCTTTTTTTTTTTTTTTTCCTTTTTTCAATTGTGGAAACATATTTACAGCCTAAATCTTCCCATTCCACCCCCTCCCTAGCCTTCCATTAGTGGGATTAATCACATTTAGAATGTTGTAATGCTCTTTCCCACCATCCATTGCTAGAAATTTACCTTCACCTCAAACAGCAACCCTACACTCCTTTCTTAACTTCCCATTGCCCCTTCCCCCATTTCTCTTAACCCAAACTCTAATTTCATCTCTATGGTTATATTCTCTGAAAATTTCTTTGTGTTTACTGTGGGGCTTAAAATTAACCTCTTAAATCCCTATCAATCTTGTTTTTCTTTGATACCTCCTTCACTTCAATAGGGCACATAAACTATGTTTCTATACTCCTTCATTCCCCCACCTTTATATAGTTGTCTAAAATTACATATTTTACACTGAATTCAAAACCACTGATTTGTCCTTAGAGTTTGTGTATTTTTTTTATCATGTAGGAAGTAAATAGTACAGTTATAGTTCAAAAATTATTGACTTCTATTTGTATTCCATTGTGTTTGGAGAATGTTCTTTGAGTATATTCAATTTTTTTTTTAATTTCTTGAGGCTTGTTTTATGTCCCAGCTTATGGTCCCTTCTGGAGAAAGATCTGTAATCACTAGAGAAAATTGTGTGTCTGGTGATTTGGGATGTAAGGTACTATATATGTCTGGTAAAATTCTCTATATCTCTTTCTCCTTTCTTTGTCTCTCTGTTGGTAGGGCTTCCTTTAGAATCTGAAGTAGGGCAGGACTTTTATTGGCAAAGTCTCTCAGCATTTGTTTGTCTGTGAAAAATTTAAGCTCTCCCTCAAATTTGAAGGAGAGTTTTGCTGGATAAAGTATTCTTGGCTGGAAATTTTTCTCTCTCAGAATTTTAAATATGTCATGCCACTGCCTTCTCGCCTCCATAGTGGCCACTGAGTAGTCCCTACTTAGTCTTATCTTGTTTCCTTTGTATGTGGTGAATTGCTTTTCTCTTGCTGCTTTCAGAACTTGCTCCTTCTCTTCAGTATTTGAGAGTCTGATCAGAATATGACTTGGGGTGGGTTTATTTGCATTTGTTTTATTTGGAGTTCACTGGGCATTTATGCTTTGTGTGTTTATATTGTGTAGAAGGTTGGGGAAGTTTTCCCCAACAATTTCTTTGAATACTCTTTCTAGACCTTTACCTTTCTCTTCCCCTTCTGGGACACCAATGAGTCTTAAGTTTGGATGTTTCATTTTATCTATCATATCCCTGAGATCCATTGAGATTTTTTCAATTTTTTTCTCCATTCTTTCTTTTGTTCTTTCATTTTCTGTTCTGTGGCTTTCTAGGACACTGAGATGTTGTTTAGCTTCCCCTAGTCTTGTATTGTGAATATCCACAGTCTTTTTAATTTGGCCAACAGTTTCTTTTATTTCCATAAGATCTTCTATTTTTTTTATTTACTCTTGCAATGTCTTCTTTATGTTCTTCTAGTGTCTTTTTTATGGTGCTTATATCCTGGGCCATGGTCCTCTTGATGTCCTTTAAATCCTTTGCCATGTTTTCATTCTTTGATTGTAGTTCTTTAATTAAATTTGCGAGGAATGATGTTTCTTCTGAAATCTTGATTTGTGTGTTTGGAGCTGGATTCTCCATATCATCTGGGTTTATCATATGCATTAAGATTTTCTGTTGTTTTGGGCCTCTTCACATTTGTTTTGCTTGATAGGGTTCTTTCAAGTTGTATCAAAAAAAAAAGGGATATTGATCAAATTTTTCAGAGATACAGTTTGGTGACATACACTTTCTCTAAGTAACCAGCAGATGGCATCTGTGAGCCACCTATATTCCTCCAGTCAGTTCTCGCATAGGGAGGGGAAATGATTCATGTGTGTTCAGTTGGAGAGCTCAGCCTGGGCTTGCCGCTGGAGTCACACGCCCTGAATGTGGGGTGCACGCACGGGTGGCCAGGGAGGAAAGGCTGCTCTCTCTCCATGTCCCCTATACCACCAGACTTGGCATAGCGCCCCTGGGTTCTCCAAGCAGATCCCCCCTCCCAGCCACAATCTTCCTTCAGCTGAGGGGGATGCTGCGCTACATCATCAGTGTGCGCCGTCCCTCTAGGGAAGCCCTGGGCCACTTGGCTGTGCCACGGGGCTCTCAGCTCATTTCAGAATACAGAATGTATGAGGCTGTCTTTACTGCAATGCCTTGTGGGCTGAGATCAGCTGAGGTTTTCTCCACAGAGAGAGAGCGAGAGACAGAATATTTCCCCCAATTCTCCCAAGGTCAGTTGTCACCAAAAGCCTCTGTCTGTTTGTTGAGGATTCGCTGTCTGTATTGAGCAGTTATTATTAAAACCTCACTTGGAGCTGGGCTAAGAAAGTGCACGGTGCGGATTCCGTGAGGGAGGGGCTCCCAGCTCTAGGTTCTCGGCTCTCAGAGTGGGTCCACAACTTTACTTACAGATTTTATGCTGTGATCTCGGGCATTCCTCCCAATTCATGTTGGTGGATGTTGAGTGTACTGTCACGTTTGTCTCCCCACTACCATTCCAGGTTATTTACTGTTTTTTTGTTCATTTATGAATTGTTCTGGGGGAGACTAAGTCTTCCACTTCTTTCTATGCTGCCATCTTCCCAGAATCCCCTCCCATGCATTTTTGGTCTTGGAATCTAGTTGGACTCTCTGTTTTCTTTTCACTTTTTGATAGCATCATTTGGAGCACAAACATTTTTAATTTGGTGAAGTCCAATTTATCAATTTTTTTTTTTTTTGGTTGTTGTAGCTATTGGTGTCATATCTAAAAATCTACTGCAAAATCCAGGGTCATGAATGCAATGTCCTTTGTATGTTTCCTAGGAATTTTATAGTTTTAGCTCTTTTATTTAGGTCATTAATATATTATTAATTAATTTTTGTATGTGGTCTGAGTTAGGGGTCCAAATTCATTCTTCCACATCTGTCTATTTATTTGTCCCAGCACCATTTATTGGTGAGGCTATTCTTTCCCCATTGAATGATCTTGGCACCTTTGTCAAAATCAATTGACCAAAGATATGTCAATTTTATTTCCAGAACCCAGTTCTATTCTGTTGATCAATATGTCAGTCCTTATGCTAATCCACAATGTCTTGATTACTATTGCTTTTTTATAAGTTTTGAAATCAGGAAGTGTGGGTCTTCCAAATTTGTTCCAATTTCACAAGATTGACTACTTTAGCTTCCTTCAGTTGCCATATGAATTCTGCGATCAGCTTGTCATTTTCTGAGAATAACTTAACTAGGATTTTAGTAGGGATTGAATTGAATATGTAGATCAATTTGGGGATTACTTCCATCTTAACTGCATTAAGTCTTCTAGTCCGTAAACATTGGATGTGTTTTAATTTATTTAGATCTTTAATTTCTTTCAGCAATATTTTGTAGTTTTCAGAGTGTTTTGCACATTTTTTGTTAAAATTATTCCTAAATTTTTTATTGTCTTGATGATACAGGAAATAGAATCATTTTCTTAATTTTACTTTGGTATTTTTCAATGCAAATGTATAGGAATACAATTTGAATTTTGTGTATTTATCTCTTGTACATAATTGTTTTATAGTGGCTTTCTTAGGATTCTGGATTCTGTATATACAGGACCATGTCATCTGTGGATAGAGCATTTTATTTCTTCTTTTGCAATATGGATGCATTTCATTTCTTTTTCTTGTCTAACTTCCCTGGGTAGAGCCTCCAGTATATACAGCTGGTATCATAGAAATGAAAACATCCTGACATTATATGCTTCCTTACTGCAAGACAATATTATTACCTATTAAGAGGTTTTCTGCAAATTGGACTGAGCTTTATATAAAACTAACAATTGACAGGAAATACAAAGTACCATATAAAAGACTCCATGAGAAGGCAATCACCAAAATCAAAGGCAGGTCAGCAACTTTTTCAACAAATACGTAAAGTAAAAAGGATGGAAATTGAACCTATACATTAAAATAACTTAAGGGATATATCAACTGATTTCATCATGAGAACCTTATTTGGATCATGATTCAAACAAACTGGAAACATTTAGACAGTGTTGGAAATCTAAACTTTCACAGGATACTTGAGAATATTAAGTAATTAATGTTATTATTTTAGGTTTTACAATTGTATTTTGGTGGCATCTTTTAAAAATAAACATAGGAGTTTCACTTCAGGGGATGATGGGGTAGTTCCAATCAGACCAACCATCCAGAAGATAATAGCTATCTAATAGTAACTAACTGCTAATGGCATGAGGAAATGAACAAAAGAAGTCAGAAACAGAAGGGAAGTAAAAACTCAGATGAAGGTGAAAGCACTGTTTTCAGATTTTACACCATTTTGCCAGAGGACAGCCCACAATTGCTGTCATGTGGAGTGGGTAAAATTCAGATAGCAACTCATAATCATGTTGGTTTGAAGAATTAGAGGACAGAACATCTCAGCAGGTGGAAAATGAGGAGGGACACACTACGTATAAATATATGTGTATTTATGGTATATGAATTTTACATTCATATACAATTTAATGGGTGGTTAAGAGAAGATTGGCAAGTATAGGAGAAAGGGTTAGGGAAACTGAGAAAAGGAATCAATGGAAATGATCCAATCTGAAGACAGATTGAAAGATTGAATAAAAATGAAAAAAGATACATTGATCTGTGCTTTATTAGAAAAGAAAGATGTATGATCTAATAGTTGTTTCCACTTAGGAAAATAAGTAAATATTATAAATCACTTTATACTAATAAATTGACAGATAAAATGGAAACATTCTTTGAAAGATGTAAAGGATTCAAACTGATATTACAAGAAATAGAAAATCTGAATAGCCCTATATGAAAAAATAAACTGCAAAATTATTTTAAAGATTTGCTGACGAAGAACACTCCAGGTCCATCTGCCTTCACAGGTGAATTCTATAAAATAGTCAAAGAGGTAAAAGTACCAATCCTACAAAAACGTCTCTAAAATATTGGAGATGAAAGAACTCTTGCAAGCATATCTTCTGAGGACAGTTCAATTCTGTTTCTGAAGACCTTACAGGAAAAGAAAATTATGGAACAGCATCACTTAGCAAGTTTGTTAAGGTTGCAGTTTTACAGTTTCAGGTATGTACTTCTAGCTATTCCAATACACTAAAACCTAAAAAGGGATATCTGCATAGTGCATAAAATTGAAACAACTTACTCTGCAGAAATAGAAAAACCAATATCCAAATTTATTTGGACTGGCAAGGTGCCACAAATGGCCCCTGCAGCTGCCCCAGCATCCCTTCCCTTTCCACCTCCCTCCTCAGTGCTCTGGAGGGCAGTTTGTCTTCTTTCCCATTCCCTCTGGTTTCCCTTGGCAGTCAATCAATAAATATTTGTTGGATAAAAAAAAGAAAAGAAGAAATAGGCAAAGAATCTGAATAGATATTTCTCTAAGGAATACGTAAATCAGCCTATAAACACATGAAAAGACACCTGAGATCATTATTCATCAGGGAAATGCAAATCTAAACAACAATGAGCTATCACTAAGATGGTTACAATCAAAATGGCAGAAAATGACAAGTGTTGAGAAGAATGTGGAGAAATCAAAAACCCTCAGTCACTGCTGATAGGAATAAAAATGATGCAGCTGCGTTGGAAAAGTTTGTCAGTTTCTCAAGCAATTAAACATAGAGTTAACTACCATATGACCTAGATATTACACTCCTAGCCATATACCCAAGAGAATTGAAAAACATATGTCTACACAAAATATCTGTAGCAGCATTATTCATAACAGCCAAAAGGCAGAGGCAAACCAAATGCTCATCAACTGATGAACAGCTAAGCAAAATTTGGTATATCCATACAATTGATTATTAAACCATAAAAATAATGAAGTACTGATACATGCAACCACAAAGTATAGATTCCATTCATCTGAAATTTCCAGAACAGAAAAATCTGTAGAGATAGAAATTGAATAAGTGGTTCCCAAAGACTGAGAGTGGACATCTAGAGGTACAAATAGCTAAATATTATGGGGTTTCTTTTTGAGGTGATGAAAATGTTCTAAAATTAACTGTGGTGATGGTGGTACATATATGTGAACATACTAAAAATCATTGAATTGTACATTTCAAATGGATTAATCATATGACATTTGAACTATATCTCAAAAAAGCTGTTAAAATGAATTCTCCACAAATATTTTTCAAAATCAAGAAAATAAAAATTTTCCCACACTAGACTTTGAAAAAACTAATAACCTTGTTTATAGTTTTTGGTCAGATACTAGTGACAATATATTACTAACCCTGTTACAATATAAACTGTATTTTCATTTCCACATGTAAAGCAGAATTCATGTTCAATAGTTACATGCTCACATTCCTGGTGGAGTTGACTATGTGAGCAGTAGTTTCATCATCTGTTTTCAACTGATGTATTTGGATGTCATTGCTGATCAATTCATTCATTATCTTACTCTTAAGTGTCTGCAAGTCATTTTTAGAAACTGTATCTGCCTTGGCAATCAGTGATATAATGTTGACCTATTAAGAAGGAAGACAAACAAAATCTCATCATTGAGGATTTGTTGTTGATCCAGTAGTTCTTAAAATCAAATTATATTTTCTGACAATAAATTTGTAACTAGATAATCACTGGCCACCACTCATAGAAATGCTTTCCTTCAAAATTGTTTTTCCAAATCATCAGTGCTTTTTCAAGATTAGTCTTTTACCAGAATGAAGGTTTAGAAATCTCAGGCTTCATCTTGTTTTCAAAATCTCCTAAACTTCCAATACATCTGGAGTATATAAAATGTATGCTATTGGGTAAGTAATCTAACTCATTATCACTTGGATTTCTTACTAAACTGGATGCTAAAAAGTAAGAATAAGATATCTTTATTATCAAAACTCTAGAACAGAGGAAGTTTGTCCTTCTGCCTGTCCTTCATGCGTGCCACATACTCTAATAAATCCATCTTAATCAATGCCCCATTTTCATGGACTTTTGTCTACCTAGATGTCCTTACAGATAGATTTGCCTTTCTCAAAGTCTCCTTAAAAATATTTGTGGTAGCATACTCTAGAGGTTAAAGTGTGTATTTGTGTGGGTGTGTGTATATGTATGGTATGTTTGTGTGTGTGTGTACAGCACCTTACTAATATGTTCATTTGTAAAAATGAACTATTTCCATATTACATGTTCACGGTTGAATTTTATCCATACCTTTTTTTTCCTAGTTTTACAATCTGATCACTCCTGTTCCTGTACTTTAACATCTTAAAAATTGTACTTTGTAGAAAAATGACACCATGAAAATTCCAAAATATATTTTATTCCTGTTAAAAGAAGTTATCTTACAAAATCATGAGACACAATATTAAGTTCTGTAATAGAAAAGGAATATCTAGAAATGAGTTTTGGCTAGATTGCTTTTGTTTGACAAACTTAAGGTTGCTCAAAGTATATTAAAAATCTCTTGGGAAAATCCAAGGCTTCAATATTGTAAATGTAGATGTTCATAATTTTCTTATGTTAATATCTGATTTAAGAACTTTCAGAATCAAGAGCATACAATGGCTAAGTTAGATTCAAGCTTAACCTAAGGTTTGGGTTGTATGGGTGAGAGAGGTGGGAAAAGGGAACCTCTAGTAATGGGAAATCATTAACATATAAGAAAGAAATATTCACTATGTCAATAATGTCTTGGGTGTTCAGATTTGAGGAACAAAAGGCAACTATTTCAAGAACTAAGCAATGGGAAGCAAAGACAGTGGGCACACTCTGCAAGGCAGAATCTTTCTCACTCCTTTGAGTAATGGACCTTGTGATAATTAGGGATTTCCTATTTCTGAAAAATGGCTTCAAGATCACAGCTGCCCAGGAAATTTAAAATAAAATAAAACTCTGTCTTTGACTACTGAATGTACATCAATCAAGAAATTGAAGCAGGTTTTGAAAGCAAGCATCTTGAACCACTGCCCGTGATTTTTATTCTGCCCATGCTTTTAACTCCTGACACCTAAAGACATTTTCCCAAGGCAGAAAATCAATAAGTGTAAAAGTAAGCATTCAAAAACCTGTTTACATTAACAGCAAACCTTGTGATCTCTCTGTATATAAAGATATAAAGTATATATATAACTTCTGTTAAGTCATGACTACAAGTCACATGTTCTGATGGTCAAACATGTTCAACAGAATGATATTCCATATAATAGTTAGAAAATTTAATGAAAAGAACAGCTCTCATATAAATATCATCAAGAATCTGGTAAGCCATGGTGATTAAGTGGCCTGTTGAAAGAAAATGTATATATGTCCCAAAGCTTACATAAAAAGAATCCTGCATTCTGTAGGAAGCAGTAACTGCCTGCACATCCCTGCAATCTGAATCCTCTCTGGTAGGACCAACAGCCAGGATGATGAAAACTTCTGTTTCTCACCTTCAGTCATACAGGCAAACATTCATGGAATAGTTTGTATAAGAAAGTAGTCGAACTCAAAAATAGGTTTCCTTAGTAAAATGAAAATATATGTTACCAAAAATATATACTGAACACTAGACTTTAACCTTCTCCTTTTACATAATAGAACCAAACAATGAATTCAATTTCAAAAATATGTGCAAATAAACCACGATCTGCCTAACCACAGGATCACAGAAAAAAAAAAACTAAATTTTCATTTTAAAAATGTTTAGAAATTAAATATTTTTAGTTTTTTACCCTCATCACATTTCAAACTTATCATTTTTAAATTAAATTTCTCTGAAGAAAGAATCTAAGGTTGAAATTTAACAAATGCTTTTAAACATTAACAGAAAAATATAATTATGATATAGACCCATATTGCAGAATAACAGGTATCTATAGGCAAACACCTTCAAAATATTTCTCAAATATTAAATGATAAAATACTGATGGATTTAACAACCATGCCTTACTGTCAATGCTCTTCAAGGTTTATAGATCAACTGAGTTCAAGGAATGTTCTGTAGGTGAAATGAAGTAGAGGCACACACGGATGTGAGAATCATGGTACTCAAAGAAAGAACTTTTAATCTTCAGTTCTTCTTGGAGGTAGGCCTCAAATTGAGCATTTATGTAGTCAGCTATGTTCAATGGCTGAAAAGATGATTATTTAAGCTTTTAGCATAACAGGGTAACAAAATTTGAAGTCTGCATCTTCACCATTTAATAAACAATTAAATCTGTCTAAACAATTTGCCATAGTGACAAAAGATAATGTGCATAACATGCGATACAAAGATAACAATTCAAAACCAACAATAAGAGCTGTGCTTTACATTTTTGATAGAAATGGCAAAACGATCTATCAATTCCATGCACTCCCATCAGAAACCCGATTTTATATGTTTATGTATTTGAAAGTGCAAAGGACCAAGAATGCCCAAGACAAACTGAAGGACACTAAGGAAGACATACTCTATTGTGTATCAGGTCTTGTGATGAATCTAAAATGCCTAAGGCAGTTTGGAATTAGCCCAGCAATAGTTAAAGAGACCAATGTACAGGAGAAATTTGGGGGTTAATAGAACTTTTCTTTGTCATGAGAGAAGATGGTGGATATATAATTCTATGCATTTTTCAAAACCCATCTAGACATAACAAAAAAGTGAATTTCACTGAATGTAAAATTTAAAAAGATCAACTTAAATAAATTAATTAAACAGACCTGTGGAAGGTTAAATTATGGACCTCAATGAAAGGCATGTTATTAATCTTAATCCACGTTCCCATGGGTGTGAACTCATATGTAAAAACAACCTTTTGAAGATGTAGTTTTAGTTAAGGTATGGCCCAAAGTGAATCAGGCTAGGCCTTAATTCATATTACTGGAGTCCTTTATAAGCCAAAGAAATTTGGATACAGTCAGAGGAGGCCATACAGGAGAAGCTGCAAGTTAGTGGAAACCAGAAGCCCCAAGAGAAGGAAAGAGAGAGACGGCCATGTGCCAGGAAGCAGAGATGCAGCCAAGGAGCCCCAAGGATTGCAGGAAGTCAGCACCAGAATGCTACAGAACTGGGGAGAAAGCATGACCTTGCTGAGGCCATGGTTTTGGACACTAGCCTTTCAAGCCATAAGCCAATATATTCCTGTTGCTAAGCCAACCCTTTGTGTTGTATTTGTCATAGAGTCCTTACAAACCAAGACAAGATCCAATGAAGGAGGAAGAGAAAGGAACGGCTTTCTCAGGGTCTACAAATTAAGCATATTTAGATACCACTTCAGAAATGGAAAAGATAGCCGCAAGCCTTCTACTTTAGTTTAAATATAAATGAGCTATCCCAAAAATCTTGTCCTGGTGGGGAACAGAAGATCTGACCATCATGACTGAAGAGGACTGAGAGAAATCATTGCCTCCTCTCTGGGGGAGGTGAGAACAGCTGCGGTTATTTTGGTGTCAACCTCTGCTGAAATGTGCTGGTGAAAAAAAAGGGGGGGAACGACACGGAATTTTATAATTCTGGTGAAAGTACAATGGAAGCAAATCTGTATTATCTTTAAAAATATCAATGAGACTATGTGAGAAATCCAAAATAGAATACAAACTATAAAAAATGAGCCTAATTCTATTACAAATAAATAACATAACCACAATGAAAGGGGTGGAAAAGGAAATAACATATTAAAGAAACTATGGAAAAGAGAATTTTAACTGAATACTGTAATGCTAAGGGCAAAAAGAACAGTTCAGAAATACTGGATCCTATTTAGTAAATTTATTTCTCACACAGAAAGGGCTAGCAATTCTAAAACTCTTTTATGTGTATAAACAAGGATTAAATGAATAAGTAAATATATTTTCACTATTGGGAATGGAGAGTACAATAAAGGAAAGGGGGAGGTCTAGAATAAACCTTATAAGTAATGGATTGAAATGAGAGGTTTTTAAATATAATCAGGTTTTCAGATATAAATAGAGACAGATTTAGAAATAAATATATATGTGTATATATTGGGGTTACTATACATGCAATATTTCCACCCTCTGTCTACTGAGAGGGCCCAGAAGCATTGACAAGCCAATAGCAAAAGGAGAGTTAGTGCCCAGATCTTGCTTTCTAAATACCATTTTGATTAAAAACAACCAGAACTCCTTTGAGAAGTGGTGGACTCCAAGGGTGGCCAGGAGAAAACAGAAAATGAACCTGAAACCACTTGTAGCACATTATTTTACTGGGTAATTTGTTTCTAGAAATTTATCCATTTTATTTAGGCTACCCAAATTGTTGTCATTAAATAATTATTGATAGAATTCTCATATAATCCTTTACATTTCTGTAAAAATGGTAGGGATGCCCTACTTTCATTTCTGATTTTAGAAATTTGCATCTTAACATTCTTTCTCAGTCTGCTAAAGGTATGCTAATTTTGTCAATGTTTTTAAAAAAACAAAGTTTGGTTTTATAAATTTTCTTTGTGGTTTTTATATTTTCTGTTCCAGTTGTCCCACTTAAACCTCTTTAATTTCCCCCCTTATGCTAACTTTGGATTTAGTTTGCTTTTCTTTTTCTAGCTCTATAAGGTACAAAATCAGGTTATTGATTTGAGATCATTCTTCTTTTAACGCTGTTTTTAGCCAGTAATGTGCTGATGTATGTTTACAAAAATGCCTCTGTGGAAGGAAAGAAAAACTTCTTTGTAGCATTTGCTGATTTCTGTGGTGTGAATGTTCCCATCTTGGCTGATTTCAAACTACTCACATGACACCACTGAATGGCAGCCTTGGGAGGAGTATGATTGGTCTGAGCTGGTAGAGCTGGCTCTAGCACACCACTAAAATAATTCATATAAATCAAGTCAATATATGAAAAAATATGCTCGCTAAAGCTAACTTTAGCTAACTAGGGGAATTCCATATAATAATATGCATTGTATTAGTTAGGGTTCTCTAGGGAAACAGAATCAATGAGCGGTGTCTCTGACTATCAAATTGTAAAAGTGACTCATGCAACTGTGGGTATGCACGAGTCCAAATTCTGTAGAGCAGTCAGCAAACTGTCAACTCCAAGGAAGATGTCCAATGAACTCCTCAGGAAATGAACCAGCAACTTCGGCGAACTCCTCAGGAAATGCTTCACTGGGCAGCCGAAGAAGAAGTGAAGGTCCTCTATGTGTCTCGCTTATAAGTCTTCAACTGATTAATTGGATTAAATCTAGCAAATTGCATTCTCTCATTGTGGAAGACATGCCCTTTGGTGAGTCATCAGTCACAGCTGCGGTCAATTGACTGATGATTTAATAAACCAGCCTGTTGGTTTATTAACCAGCCTCAAATGTCCTCACAGCAATTGTTAGGCCAGTGCTTGCTTGACCAGACAGCTGGGTACCATCATCTGGCCAAGTTGACACATGAACCTAACCGTCACATGCATTCATTTCAAAAGGAGTAGGGGTCTAAAGCCACTGCTACACACAATTCATTTCCCTCTTTCCCAGATAGTTTACATATAATTCAGGAGCTATAAAAAGTCTTCATAATACCAGAGGAGAAATAAGGGAATTAGCTAAAACAGATAGAAACATCGTGGAAAAACTGTTACTAGAATTGATTACTTCAAAATTGTGAAGGAAATCAGACAACTGGAGACAAATATGCCAATTTCAAGGAATTGGTTTATGTGGTTGTTGGGGGCTGGCAAATCCAAAATCTGGAGGGGAAGTCAACAGGTTGGAATCTCCTCAGGGGTTTATTTTGCATTCCTGAAGAAGAAATTTTTGCTCCTAAGGGTTTTCGATGATTTGATGAGGCCCGCTCACATTTTCAAGGGTTAATCTCCTTTACTTAAAATCACCGCGGCCTCCACAGCAACCTCCCCTTTGCCCCTGTCTGTCCTCATCCTCCGCGTAGCTGACTTGCGCCCGGTCAGGAACAGCACCTGCCTCCTGCGGGTCAGCCCGATTCTGTCGCTTGACCTCGGGCTGGTCGTGGGCCCCGGGCCACTCGGGCCCTGGTGGGAGTGGCGGCCTCCTCCGCCCGGGCCCTCGGTCTCGGGCCACAAGCTCCTCCCCTCCCCTCCCCTCCCCCCTCCCCTCCCCCTCCCGCCGTCTTCACTGTCTCCCCGGCGGGCAGGGGGCGGCCTTGGAGACGCGCTGAGCGGCCCCCACCCCGAGGACCGTCTGCAGCAGCAGCAGCTCCCTGCCCGAGGAGAGGGCAGCGAGTGCCCCCGGGGGAAGAAGAAGGCGGTGGGGAGATCACTCCATGATCAGCCAGTCTGGGCAGCAGGTCCTGAGCCTCTGGGCCCGTCGGACGGTGCTGAGGAACTTCTCGGGTGCGGCGGTCCCAGGCATTTACAGAGCAGCGGGGAAGAAGACGGCCCCTTGGTGAGAACCGGTATAGGGAGCTGGACAGACTGTGCTCACACTAATCATCTCCTTTTCGAGGATCCCGTCTACACTTTGAGGTTTCTGTTGGGAATGTCTTACTTCACATGCGGACCCAGAGGTACAGAATGTCTGAAAATGGCAGTTACCCAGTGGAAATGAAATTGTTCAAGATGTGGGATGAGCCGAGCAACACATACAGCTTTGAGCTGCGTGGAGAGACTGCCCTCTGGTGTTCAAGTGACTGCACTACTGCACTGCACCTTCAGTGCCTCCATCCCAATGTAAGGTGCATCTGATACACTGTGTGAAGCTACGGGATGAAGCATCCTGTTTAGCTGCCAATCAGTAAATATTGGCATTGAAATCATTGATCTTAACAGTGTTGTGTTAAATTACAGGGACGTTTTAAGGAATTGATACACGTGCCAAACTTTTTCCTTTTTTGAAATATTGATCATGTAACAATTTGCAAGTAGAGATGTAGATGAGTATTGTGAACATATTTGACATGAATTCAGGAAATATAGTACGTTTTTTGTTTTGTAAGACTAAATCCCATATGAGTACTGAATACATTTTTTTTAATAGTGAGTGGGTCTGTGATTTAGGGCTTTAATGTGTTTAGGCATTATTGTTATTTAATTTATTTTATGTGGAATATAATATTTAATGGAAAAGTACCCAACAGTTTTAAGAACTAAAAATAGATCCATAGGGTGAATAATTTTCACTAACTAAACACCCTTTTAATAGTTCCCATTATGCATAAATATTCTAATTATATAATTCAGAATTTTATGGGTCACACATAAGCTTGCATGTCATAAAATATAATTTGAAAATTTTCTTATAAATTTTGTAAGAAAAAAGGTCTGAAATGCATGTTACATTCTTTAACCCTTCAAAAGAAAGTTTGTGCCATGTATCTCATGGACAAAATATCTTTACAGTTAGTATCTCAGTGGGATTATATTACTTGTTGCCCTTATCTTGAATTTTGAGAGAACAAACACACTCTTTCGTTCTGGAATATTCTGTATATTTAAAGAGTGGCCTAAATTAGGCTGTGGAAACAAAAAGCCTCATTGGTAAATAAAGGAACAAGTTTTATAGGAAGAGTAATAAAATATCTGACTTTGGATATGAGGCAACATCTCACTTTTGCTAAAGAGAATTTGGAAAATACAGTAACTAATTACAAAATTTGGAAATCAATCTCGGCAGCTCAGTAGAGTACTGAACATATATTTGATTCATTCTCAGTTGTTCAATTATTTATTCTGTTATTCAAGTTTCCTACACAGAATCTATGATGACATTTGTTAGATATTGAAAGATCCTTATTATGAAATAATTTGAGAGGTTTTTGAAATATGTAATTGTTTGTAAGAATAAAGGAAGCAGAAAAAATGTAGAGCCTGGTTGATTTTGTCTCCTAATGAGATTTTTTTTGTACCAGGTACAATGATAAATCTTTTAACTCAAAGGAAGAACCGTTGCAGATAATATGAAGTTACAGAGAATCCAAAAAATAGTCTGTGCACTGTAGCCTCACTGTCTTGTACCTTGACTTGGTAAAAAGTAGGTATTTATTAGGTCCCATTCAAATTTAAGAACTCCATTGCCTACACCGCTTTTTCTATCCAGTTTGGGGAAGTAACACACTTTTGTTTGGAAATTTGTTTTAAACAAATAATACAATACAGTAAGCAACTAGGCATTCTTGCAATCTTTGGAGTGAAAATCTTAAAAATTAAAAAAAGTCAACTTTGTAGAGGTGTAGATATTACTCACCTCTACAAAATACCTTCACAAAACATCTAGATTAATGTTTGACCAGTCAATTAGGCACCGTATTCTAGCCAAGATGACACAAAAAATTAAACATCACAGCTGCTTACCCAGAAAAAAATTAATATCTGGAAAGAAAGAATTCAAAAGAAGGAAGCATGATTACAAAAAAAAATAAGCATAATGAAGGAGCTATATGAATGAATATTCATTACCTTTGAAGAATTATGACTTAGTCCAAGGAGAAAGAAGCCAAAATCCTTGAAATAAGAAAACCTTTTAAAATTAAAATGAGGAAACACTAACCTGGCTTCTTTGTTTATTTGATGGCCATATCCCACTGTTTTCACAAAAGTCAATTTCAATTGAACATTGCTTTCCAGGAGTTCATATGTCTGAATTTTAAGTCCAATATTTGAATTAAAAGTGAAGATTTGTTGTCTTTAAAATTAGTATTAAACAATGTGTCTATAAGTGTTGATTTTCCAGTTCCAGTTTCCCCTATAATAAACATTGATACATCATCATAGGGGCTTATGTTGGCTGAGAAGAAATAACAGTCTGAACTCCAAGAGGGGTTTAAAGGGTCCCAAATACTTCAAAGACTGGAATATTCTTGAAAGTATTCACACTAGTACCGACTCCTCAGTCATGAAAATAATACCAAAGGAATATATACACTAAGCTACGTCAGCATTTTCAAGAGCACTGAAATTTTTAGCAAGATGAAAAAGTTTAAATAAAACAGCTGAAAAGATCAAAACAGATACAGACTTAAAGAATTCCACAAGATATTTCTCATACTTTTCATATACTGTTCACAATTGCCAAGAGGTGGAAACAACTCATGTGTTCTTCAACAGATGGGTGGATAAAGAAAACGTGGTATATACATGTGATGGAATACTATGCAGCAGTGAGAAGGAACAAGTTCCTGAAAACAGAAACAACATGGGTGAACCTTGAAGATACAATGCTGAGTGAAATAAGTCAGACATAAGAGAGATATTGTATGTCATCACTACTATGGACTCCACAAACAGTGTCAAATCATTCTTTTATAATGTGAAATAGAGGGGAAACAGAGATAGAAGTTAGTGAAGGGGGGATGATTACCTAATATGTAAAAACATGTTAATCAGTGTGAACTTAAAGGTATGAGTATGCACAGAGCTAATGACACTTCGTTTATGGGATTATAAGTATCAGTGCCACACTGAAGACAAACATGATGGAAAGAGTTTATAGTTGTAGCTATTATATTTAGTTCTTTAATCCATTATTAATTAATTTTTGTATGGGATCTGAGGTAGGGGTCCAATTTCTTTCTTCCATGTGTGGCTATCTGGTTGTCCCAGCACTACTTATTGATAAAACTATTCTTTCCCTATTGAATGGTCCTGTCAAATATCAATTGTCCAAAGATATATGGTTTATTTCCAGACTCCCAATTATATCCCATTGATCAGTGTGTCCATCCTTAGGCCAGTCTATAATGTCTTGACTATTGTTTGTAGTAGGTTTTGAAATCAGGAAGTGTGTTTCTTCCAACTTTGTTCTACTTGCTCAAGATTGTTTTCACTACTTTGGATTCCTTCAGTTGCCATTTGAATTTTGGGATCAGTTTGTCATTTTCTTACAATAATTTAGCTGGTATTTAGTAGGGATTGTATTGAATATATAGATCAATTTGGGGAGTGTTTCCATCTTAACAATATTAGTCTTCTGATCCATGAACATGGAAGTGTTTTCATTTGTTTCCTTCTTCTTTGATTTCTTTCAACTAATTTTGTAGTTTTTTGGTTTGTTTTGCATTTTTTGTTAAATTTATTCCTAAGTTTTTTATTGTTTTGATAATACAGTAAACAGAATTGTGTCCCTTAAATTCATTTTCAGATTTTTCGATGCAAGTGTATAGGAAAAAATGGATTTTTATAGTAATCATGTATTCTGCAACTAATTGTTGTATAGTGGATTCCTTTGTTTTCTCTATTTGCAAGATCAAATAGAGAAACTCTATTTGTGGATAGAGAGTTCTGTTTCTTCTTTTTTATTTGGACTTTTTTTTTGCTTTTTCTTGTCTAATATCCATGGCCAAAACCTTCAGTACAACATTATATGGAAATGATGAGAGTGGCATTCTTGACTTGTTCCTATCTTAGGGGGAAAGCACACACTCTCATCATTAAGCATGACGTTAGCTGTGGGTTTTTTTCATAGACTCTGTTTACCAGGTTGAGGAAGTTCCCTTCTATTCCTAGTTCGTTGAGCATTTTTATCTCTTTTAATCATGAAATAGTGTTAGATTTTGTCAAATACTTTTTGTGTCTATTGAGATGATTACTTTTATTAATCTATTGGTATGGTGTATTAAATTAATTGATTTTCAGATGCTAAACCAACCTTTTATTCCTGGGTTATCCTAATTAATCAAAGTATATGATCGATTTTATATGTTGCTTAATTTGGTATTTCTAGCATTTATTCAGATTTTGTCTATATTTGCAAATAATATTAATTTTTAGTTTTTTTCCAGAAATATTTTGTCTGGTTTGGTATCAGTGTAATATTAGCACCATAGAATGAGTTGGGAAGTGTTTCCTACACTTCCATTTCTTGGAAAATTTTATGAAGGATTGGTATGATTTCTTCCTTAGATATTTGCTAGAATTCACCAGTGAGAATATTTGGGCATGAACTTTTCTTTCTGGGCACTTTTATTAACACATTAAGGTGAAATTCACACAACATAGAATTAACCATTTTAGAATGCACAATTCAGTAGCATTTAGTACCTTCCCAGTGTTGCACAATCACCACCTCTATCTAGTTTGGAAAATTTTGGGGGGGATACTTTATTGGTTATAAGTCCCATCTCTTTAATTGTTATCAGTCTAACAAAGTCTATTTCAATTTCTACTTGAGTTAGCTTCAGTCATTTTTATCATTGTAGTAATTTGTCTATTTCATCTAAGTTACCTTATTTATTGGTATACAACTATTCACAGTTGTTCTTTATAATTCCTTTTGTTTCTATAAGGTGAGAAAAAACATTTCTAGCCAATTGTGCCATGGTCATAGAATACATGCTCTGTGATTTTGTTATGCTGAAATATATTAATACTTTTTATGGCCAAGTTGTGGTTAATTTTTATAAATGTACTATGTATGCTAAAAACAATATGTCTTCTATAGTTGGTTGGTATAATGATACATGTATGTCTTTATGCTACATTTGTGGGTGGTTCAGATTTTCTAAATCCTTGCTGAATTCTGATCTGCTTATTGTAGCAATTACTGAGAGGAGATGTGAAAATCTCCCACTCTGCATGAGGATTTGTCTGTTTCTTCTTGTAGCTATGTCATGTTTTGCTTGTGTGTTCATGGCCACTATGTATATTGTGATATTTTCTGGTGAACTGATATCATTTTGTGAAAACATTCTTTGCATTTAGTAATGCTTTTGCCTGTTAAAAAAAATTTTAAGTAAGATTACTACATTAAGAGCAGCATTCTCTAAATTAGTGTTTCAGTGATTTAACTAGTGATTTATTTTCAGAGTTTCCATATCTTTACGCTTTAGATGTGTCCCATGTAACCTGCATGCAGTTGTTATGTTTTGTTGCTTGGTGGGTTTAATTTATTCTGACAGCCTTTGGCATTTAACAAGAACATTGATCCATTTACATTCAATGTAAACCTATTATGTTTGAGTTCACTATCACGATTTTGTAATGCACTTTCTATTTGCCCAGACTTTTCTATGCTGTTTTCCTTCTCCTTTTTTTCCCCTTTCTTTTCTTTCTATCAGACTTTAAATTATGATTCTCACTGTTTCAGCATCAGGAGACACATGAAAACAGTTTATTATTAATGATATTAAGTTTGATCATTTGCTTCATGTGGTCTCCACTATCCTCATCCTCCGCCCAACTTCTTTTCACCAATGACTTGAGCATACATTGATGATTTGGGGCTCAATTATTTCATTGGTCATTGTAAGATGTCAATTTACTATTTCCATTAATCCCTTTATCTTCATTTCTTGGTAATCTCCCATACAGAAGAGATTTCTCTTCTCTCAACCTCCTATTTAAACATTTCTTTAAGAGTATTGGTGACACATGGATGATTTTACTTATTATTCAATGTGTTATAAGCCATTCCTGCCATAATGCATTTTGATGCTCAGGTTGTCCTGATGGAGTCAGTGGCAGCCCCTTCAAGCTGGTTCCTGCCTCTTTTTGATATATCCTGGTCAGCTCTTGAGTTCCTCACTGTCCAGTAAGGTCAGAAGCTCAGACTTGGAAATGAGAGGAAGATTCTGAGCAGAGGAGAGACATGACCATATGTTTATACTAGAATAGCCACAGGGGCTACAGGAGTCAATTTACTTAGGGGAACAAAATAAAGGGTTTCCTTGAGCTTTGAAGTTGACTGGTAACCTCAGCAGACATTACAGTGAGAAGCCACTGGCCCTGGGTAAATGCAACGTTCGGTGTAGCTAACCTACCCTGGGTTGGCTGTTCTGATTTTCTTATACTTGAGGACTCTCTGGTGGGAACTTAGAGAAAAGACAGACCTTGGAAACAAGGGTGGAAAACAAGGGAATTCAATAGAGGAGGGAGTGATCCATCAAGCTGGGGGCATGGGCTGGGTGGACAAAAAGAGCTGGGAAGGATCAGAAATTAGAAGATTGGAAGGCTCCAGAGAGGAGCTGTCATTTGGATGGTGCTTGGAGGGGATGAGGTAGGGGTGGGAGAGTGGTGTTCTAAGAATGCAGTCGTGTGGGGAGACAGCAGGTAATTGGAGGAAGAAGAGGGTTTAAAAAGCCACATTGCCAAGGGAGCCACCAAACAGGAGAAGACTCGGAGGAAGACAGAGCTCTCCTCCTGCTCCTGTGAGACCCTCTTTCCTGATCCTTGAATCCTGCTGATTTGTTAGCTAGTGCTGACCTGTTAACCTATTGACCTATCTCTGAACCTTCCTACCATCCTCTCCAGCATCTCCACCTGGTCCCATTCCTGCCCAGATCCCCACCTCCAGTTCTGCCCCACCCTCCACCCCACCCCTGCCCCACCTTCAGCCTCCTCCCCCTGCCATTGTTCCTCCCCTGTCCAGCCTCCATCTCCCACCTAGAGCCCTGGTGGTCCCTACATGGGGGCCCTGGGGCAGCTCTTCTGGCTGCTCCTGCTTGGGTCACTCTGGCAAGTGCCTAGACACCCAACTGCCAGTGTGAGTAAACATTGCACAAGCCTAAGGTCCTTCTTTATTGGTGAGCTCTTAATATACTGTGGTTTAGGAATTAGGTTTTTCTAGTGGTCTCTGGGTTCTAGGTCCTCCCTTGCTAGCGAGGACTTCAGTGCAGTTTTCTTAACCAGCCTGAACTGCTGTGCACATCCAGCTTGGGGTCCTGCCTGCTTGTTCCAGGCACAGGAAAGGTTGAAATTGTGAAAACATGAAAAGTTTAACCATAGTGTCAAAAAGTAAGATTTTATTTAATAGGTAACATGGGAATTAACATCTTACTCCTGGAATCACTGGGCAAGATCCTGCTTCAGGCTTGGCCAGCTTAGTCTTCAGCCCATGTGTACTTGGCTTTTTTCTAAAAGTAGATTATTCCTGAAAGTGTGGTAACTCTGAGAATGATGGTACCTCATCATTGGTGTTACTGCTTGTCTGTTAAAAAAAGCAAACTATCCTTTGCACTCTGTGTTTTCTTGTTTGTTGGCTTTTAGCAACTTCTGGGTCATCCCTTTCCTCCTGCTCCTTCAGACGCCCTTTGCTTCTGGAGATTTCCCATGGCGGATCAGTGTTAGCTGGTTTGATGGGAGCCCTGAGAATTCCATCAGATGTGGAAACATATGGCTGTAGCCTGGTTGGATGTTTATAATGAGTCCAGGGGTCACTTATTGGGAGGGGGATGAGTTAATGTCCTTTTGTAGGAAAAATGTGTCATATGCAGACTGTTGGTTTACCCAAAGTAGTAATCCTTCCTTAATATCCTTTGGTGGTTTGTCCAGACACAGAAACACCTGATTCCAACTGTAAAAGTTTCACTCTGTTTAAAAAATAAATGATTCCTTGGCAGAGATGATATATGGAGGTAAAACCAAGCATTGGAGGATGGCTGGACATCAAGATTATATCCATTCCTGTTGTCTCAGGGATTAAGATTGAACAAAGGTAAATGTATTTCCTGTCTTCATATGTCTCTGATTTCTTTTCCTTTTCCAGATACTCTCATTTAGATTTTCCTCAGAAGGAAAAAGTGTATTTTTCCTCAATCTCCTCTCTCATTTTCAAGCCTGCTATGTTGGAAACATAAAGTTCCCTCTTAGCTCTCAAAATGATTATTTCCATGTCTTCTTTTGAATTCTGCAGTGTTTATTGATTTCTGATGGTTTTGGATATTAACCATCCTTACTGCAGGTTTTAGTGGCCTGTCAGGTCTAATCACACTTGTGGTCCACTTCTGATACTGGCTGTCCAGACAGCAGCTATAAGGAGAAGGTCCACGGCTGGGATATTTTACCAGTACATGACTAAGATGGCACTTGTCCCTTGTGTGCTTTTGACCCACATCTTTAGTGATTGCACTGAGAGCTGTCACTCCCTTTCTGACCTTGGCTACCCAAAGCCAGTGCGTGTTTTCCAAGAGCACTGTCTGTCCACCCCTCAGCTGTGGGGCTGAAGATGACAGTGTTATGTGGCTCAGAGGGTTTAATTCATGCAGAACTGAAGCTTGGTGTGCAGAGTATTATGAATATACTGTACATTTATTTTCTCCAAGAACACTTGTGAAATGTAGTTTTTGAAAAAATACTTTCTTTGTCTTTTGTTTTGTTGAAAATGCATTCAAGAAATTTGAAGGTGAATTCTTGCCAGTGATTATTTGGAATTAGGTTTCCAACCAGATTGGGTTCTGGTAGTTTTAATCACACAATAGACAATAGTCCCCTGTATTGCAGCTCTTTTGTTTACTTGATAAATCTGAGATGATGTGTCCTGTGTTCAGAATGAAACTGAATACTGAAAGGAAACTTCAATGATTTTGTCCTAACAATATTCTGTACTTGATATCATGGCAATAATTAAATAATTTTGTAATTATAAGGGCAACCATCTAGACTCTCAATTATGTCAATATTGATCTTTCTTCCATGTCTCCTCACTGGTCAGCATTCTGCCATGTCTATCTGTTGTACAGAATTGTAATTGCTCTTTATCCATTTTGCCCATTCTTTCTACAGGTTGGGTATATTTTTACCTATTTTCAATGGATTTGACCCAAGCAGTTTGATTCCACTCATGAAAATTAGACTTCCTGACTGATGTTAAGTTCTGGATTTCTCTTTTTTATTCCCAAATATAAACTGGCTTATAAGTTTGTAAGTCAAATTCTAACAATTTTCGAAAGCCTCTGAATATTTGATTACTGATTTTTCTACTGCTTTATTGAGATGCGAGGAATGCACAGCAAACTGCATCCGTTTAAAGTGTACAGTTTGCTGAGTTTTGACATGTGCATATAGCCATGAAAACATCTGTTCAGTCAAGATAGTGAACATATCCATTACCCCCAAATGTTTCCTTGAAGCCCTTTGGAATCTATCCTGCCATCCCCTCCCTCCCACACCCTCTCCCACCATGGACCTCATCAATTACTGATCTGCTTTGTCAGTATAGATTACTTTTTCAGGTAGAATTTTATGTAAAGTTATCATATAGAGGATATTCTCTTTTCTCCCTGGTGTTTTCACTAACAAAATTGTTATTTTTTCATTAGGGTAACATATCTATAACATAAAATTTGCCACTTTAACCACCATTATGTGCAGAATTCAGTGGCATTGGTTACATTTGCAATGTTACATAACAATGTTATATAACCATCCATTGCCAAAACTTTACATGCAAAACAGAAATGCTTTAACCTTGAAACAGTAATTCCCAACTCTATACCCACCCCTCTTCTTACACCCTCTCAATATCTGGTAACACCTGTCTACTTCCAGTTCCTGTAAATTTGCTTGTTCTAAATAATTTCATGTAAGTGGAATCACACCATATTTTTCCTTTTGTGCCTGGCTTATTTCACTTACCATGATGTTTTCAAGGGATATCCCTGTTATACCATGCATTGGAGCCACATTCCTTTTCATGACTGCATAATATTCCATTCTATGTATATATCATATTTAGTTTATCCATTCATCTGTGATTGGACACCTGGATTGTTTCCTCTTTTAGGCTAGAGTGACTAATGCTGCTGTGAACATTGGTTTACAACTATCTGTTTGATTCTCTGCTTTTAATTTTTTTGGCTATATACCTATTAGTGGAATCGATGGGTTGTATGATAATTGTATATGTAGCTTTTTGAGGAACCACTGAATTCTTTTCCACAATGGCTGCAGGACTTTACAGTCACACCAGAAGCACACTAAAGTTTCAATTCTCCATATCATTATTCACACTGGTTATTTTCTGACTTTTAATAATAGTCATTTTTATGTGTGTGAAATGGTATCTCATTGTAGTTTGGACTTCCACTTCCCTAATAGCTACTGATGTTGAATGTCTTTTCATTTCCTTCTTGCCCATTTGTTTGGAGTTGCCTACTCAGCCATCTTGACCTCAATATCTCCCATTATTAGATTTAATGAAACCAAGGTCAAAGAAACATTGCCCTGCAGTCCTAAATGACCTCCATGTCACCACAGCTGGGACATCTGAAGCAAAGCTGAGATCCTCTGAAGCCCAAGTGGAGGAGCAGCTGGGATGGCAGGTGGCCTGCTTTGACAGGAGACTCTAGCATTGTTTTGAGATTTATCCATGATATTGAGTATATTAAAATTTGTTTCTTTTCATTGCTGGGTAGTAATACCACAACTCATTTATCCATTTCCTTGAAAAGGTAATGTGGCTGGTTTTCCCATATGGCCATAACCTTACTACATAATCCCCCAAAGCAGCCCCTCAGTGGGATTGTTCCAGCATTTACTTGTAGTTTGTAATTCCATGATACAGTGTTTTGGAATAAAAATACATTTAGGGAGAGGAGCTAAGATGGCAGCATAGAGGGGAGTGGAAGACTGTTAGTTTCCCCCCAGAACAATTCATAAATGACCAAAAACTAGTAAATAAACTGGAATAACAGTGGGGAGACAAACGTGACTGTCCACTCATCATCCAGCAACTTGAATTGGGAGGAATGCCCGAGATCATAGCATAAAATCTGTAAGTAAAACTGCAGACCTGCACTGAAAGCCGAGAGATGAAAGCCGAGAGCCCCTCCCTCACAGAAGCTGCATGGTGCACTCTCTCAGCCCAGCTCCAAGTGAGGTTTTAATATTAACTGCTCAATACAGGCAGCGAATCCTCAACAAGCAGACAGAGGCTTTTGGTGACAAGTGACCTTGGGAGAGTTGGGGGACATATCTGTCTCAGGACAGGGAGCCCAGAGGATCAGGTTCTATCTCTGGCTGACAGGTGAACCTGGGAGTTTTTCTGTTCCTTTCTCTCTGTGGAGAAAACCTCAGCTGTTCTCAGCCCCCAGTGCTTTGCAGTAAAGACAGCCTCAGACATTTTAAAATCTAAACACTTTGATCAGCAGAGTCAGAGAAAAAAAGAACTTATTGATATGCAAATGACATCTCTGCAGGGGGCATAGCTTCCCAAGAGGAAAGGGAGGGGCCCAGCTCTACTGTCAGTCTTTCAGTCTTTCCGGAACCAGACCACAAAGCCTGGGGGGGGGGGGAGCCACAGGCCACACCCTCTTACACAGGCAGTGACAGGTGCATCTGCCCAGCAGAAAAGCACAGGTGTCTCAATCCTCTAAGAAAAACCATCAGGGAAACCAGATACTGAAATATTACCTCTTTCTGTGACCTGAGCCTGTTCTCATCTGGGAAATCCTGATTGGGGTGGCCTAAGAGGTCAGATGCCTAGACAACAGAAAACTACAACCTACACTAAGAAAACCGAAGCTATGACCCAGTCAAAGGAACAAACATACCCTTCAACTGAGATACAGGAATTTAAACAACTAATGTTAAATCAATTCAAAAAGTTTAGAGAATATTTCACAAAAGAGATAGAGGCTGTAAAGAAAACACTGGGCATATATAAGGCAGAAATCAAAAGTTCAAAAAAAAAACCAGTAGAATCTATGGAAATGAAAGGCACAACACAAGAGATGAAAGACACAATGGAAACATACAACAGCAGATGTCAAGAGGCAGAAGAAAACACTCAAGAACTGGAGAACAAAACAACTGAAAGCCTACATGCAAAGGAGCAGATGGAGAAAAGAAAGAAAAAATATGAGCAATGTCTCTGGGAACTGAAAGATGAAACAAAGTACAAGAATCTACGTATCATTTGTGTCCCAGAAGGAGAGGAGAAGGGAAAAGGGACAGAGGCAATAATAGAGGAAATAATCAATGAAAATTTCCTATCTCTTAAGAAAGACATAAAACTACAGATCCAAGAAGCGCAGCGTACTCCAAACAGAATAGATCTGAATAGGCCTACGCCAAGACACTTAATAATCAGATTATCAAATGTCAAAGACGAAGAGAGAATCCTGAAAGCAGCGAGAGAAAAGCAATCCATCACATACAAAGGAAGCTTAATAAGACTATGTGCGGATCTCTCAGCAGAAACCATGGAGGCAGGAAGGAAGGGGTGTGATATATTTAAGATACTGAAAGAGAAAAACTGCCAACCAAGAATTCTATATCCAGCAAAGCTGTCCTTCAAATATGAGGGAGAGCTCAAAATATTTTCTGACAGACAATGGGAGTCTTTGTGACAAGACACCTGCCCTACAGGAAATACTAAAGGGAACACTGCAGAGTGATAGGAGAAGACAGGAGTGCGAGGTTTGGAACACAATTTTGGGAGATAGTAGCACAGCAATGTAAGTACACTGAACAAAGATAGCTATGTATATGGTTTAGAGAGGAAGATTGGGAGCAAGTGAGACACTAGAAGAAAGGAGGAAAGATAAAGAATGGGACTGTGTAACTTGGTGAAATCTAGAGTGTTCAGCAATTGTGATAAAATGTACAAATATGTTCTTTTATGAGGGAGAACAAGCAAACGTCAACCTTGCAAGGTGTTAAAAATGGGAGGCATTGGGGGAGGGATGCAATCAATGTAAACTAGAGACTGTAACTAACAGAATCATTGTATTATGCTTCCTTTAATGTAACAAAGGTGATATACCAAGGTAAATGCAGATAGGAGGGGGGGATAGGGAAGGCATGTTGGACACTTGACATTGTCTGACTCTTTACCCTATTTTGATTTGGGGTTGCTTTTCCTTTTGCTTTTCCTTTTGCTACTTCCTGGCTGTCATTTTTTTCCTCTTTCTTTTCCCTCTCTACCTTCTTTGACTCTCCCTCCTGCCTTGTGGAAGAAACACAGATGCCCTTATATAGATAGTGGTGAAGGTGGTGAACACATAAATATGTCACCATACAGAGAACCATCAATTGTTTACTTAGGATGGAATGTATGGGGTGTGAACAAAACCATCTAAAAAATGGGTTGATATCAAAACTTCAAGGGCAATATACTGAGTGAAATAAGCCAGACACATAAGGACAATTATTGCAGGGTCTCACTGATAATAACTAATTATAATACGTAAACTCATAGACATGAAATGTAAGGTACCAAGATATAGGATGAGGCTTAAGGATGGGGAGTGGTTGCTTAGTATGAACAGAATGTTCAACTAGGATGAACTTAAATGTTTGGAAATGAACAGAGGTGTTGGTAGCAAGATGTGAGAGTAACTAACAGCGCCAAATGGCATGTGAATGAGGTAGAAACAGGAAGCTTAGAGACATATATGTCACTAGAAGGAGGGTTGGAGGTCAAAAGATGGGAATGTATAAAACTGAATCCTATGGTGGGCAATGTCCATGATTAACTGTACAAATATTAGAAAGCTCTTCCATGAACCAGAACAAATATATGACAATACAACTAGAAGTTAATAATAGAGGGGCATATAGGGAAGAAATATATACCTATTGCAAACTAGATACTACAGTTTGTAGTATTTCAACATTCTTTCATAAACAGTAACAAATGTACTATACCAACACCATGAGTCAACAATGAGGGGGTTGGTTAGGGATATGGGAGAATTTGAGTTTCCTTTTTTCTTTTTTTTCCATCTTTCACTTTATTTCTTGTCTGAGTAATGAAAAGTGATCCTAAATATGAACAAAAATTAAGTGTGGTGATGGATGCCACAGCTGTATGAGGGTACCAGGGGGCAATGATTCTACCCTTTGGATCTTTGGATAATTGTATGGATCTGAACAATCCCAATAAAAATTAAAAAAAATAGATTGGGGCAATGAATGCCAACAACTATATGATGGTACTGTGAACAGTGGATGTACACCATGGATGTTGTATGATATGAGAATATATCTCAATAAAATGAATTAAAAAAATACATAGGGATTGTGTTTAAATTTTTTCAAACATCGATTCCAATAACAGCAGTCATTTTTGGAACAACTACTCCTTTTGTTCAAAAGAATTGCCATTTACATGTTATTGGTTTTGCTTACCTACCAACATTTTCAAACACAGTGAGATTGAATGTTTAACATTTTATATGCTTGATAATCACAAATGTCTGCCAATGCCTACATCCATCCATCCATCCATCCATCCATCCATCCACACATCAATCCATCTTATTTTTGATGCATTTCAAATTAAATTTCAAACATCTATGCACTTCCCCCTAATACTATGCCAGCTCTTAAATAAATTATAAAATGTCATATAAATGGAACCATGCCATATGTATTCTGTTATGTCTGGATTCCTCTGCTTAGAATAGTGTTTTTGAGATTAACTCATCAGTTTGTATGGCTCCCTAATTCATACCTTTCCATTGGTGAGCCATAGTCTACTGAAAGCATATCTATATTTAATGCTGTCTTCAAAGAAACATTTGGAGTTAAGGTATCAAGTTTTAAAGAACATGCACTTAAACCCAAATCAATTTATCTAGAGCAGTTTTCAGGAGCAGTCTGAACTTACTCAACGGGAGTCTTTGTCTTCATTCACGTATCAGTGTAATACAATGAAAATCAAGGATTTGGACAAATCGCATATTATTAGTGTCCTCTTAATATCATCATATTGATTCTATTGGCACACTTAAAAGATGATTATGACTAAATGAAGTCATCTTTCTATTGTATTAATTTTTTTTCTTATGCAGCTTTTTAAATAACAATCAACTTGTCCCAGGAAAAACATCATTCAGACAGATGCTAGTATAGAGTTAGACATAAAACCATGTAGAGCCCAGATCAACCTAGAAGCTCTTTCCTACTTGAAGACTCCCAGTTTTGCAGTATGTAACGTCACAGTTACCAAACACACACACATACACGAAACCTGCCAGCTTCAAATTTTTCTTCAGTAGCACAATCCCTTGGAGATCATTTGAAGGGTATTGTTACCCCTTGGAAGCAGCTTTAGAGTATCTAACAATGATTATTGTTTCTTCTATATTCTTTATTTCTTTAAGCATCTCACTATTTCAAATATTATAATTTCTGCTACTTGATATTCTGCCTTACAATCTTCTATTGGGAACTGTTGTTTATGGAATATCTATTAACATTGATGCCTCTGTAGGACTTATTTCAGTGGCCAATTTATTATGGAGAGTCATTCTAACTGTGAGTATATTAAACTAACATATAAGCATACCATGAGTTACTAAAAACAGCACTTTTGTAGTCATGGTTTCTTTGTTTCCTTTTAGATTAATAATGTGAATAGAAATTAATGTTTGAAATTGAAGCTAACCTTGCAAAATAGCTGTTTTAGTAAAGAACACAGAGAACAAAGAATTGTTTAATGTCAATGAGAAAATTACAATAAATTTTTATCAAAAGCTATATATTAAATATTAGGCAGGCACTTTCATACTCTGTAGAATTGTGAGTTCTTACAACCATCCTGAAAAACAGTTTCATAAAATATATCTGAAACAGTAAATATGTTTATAACTTTATTTAGTGTAACTCCACTTCTAGAAATCTAGATTAAAGAACTAGTCAGACATTCATTCAAGGGACTTGTATGTGGATATTTAGTGGAACAGTATTTGTTAGAGTGAAAATGTGGCAACAACCAATATGCACAATGGCAGGGGAATTGTTAAAATAATGTACCTGTCTACATACTCATATAAATGCATCTGTTTTGACCTGTAGAAGAAGTAAGAAATCACTTTGCAATGCAAGCATTTGTAGTGTTTATTATGCAGTACAACAGTATAAAACCCAAAGTCCTAGTTGACAGTGCACAACTGTTGGGCCAAGTTAGTTGAAATTTATAATTCACCCTTAGAGAGTAAAGGGATTTTAGATTACAGGTTAAAGCAGTGTCTTCTGTTCATCTTCTGTGATAATCACTCACCATTCTAGCACATTTAACAGAGAGGTAACTTTGGACTTGGTATAAATTTAGGTTCTTTTTATTATATTAATGGAAGTGAGATTAAGGCTTTGGTATATTTGGTGATGGCCCTAAGGCCTCAGTTTTATACCACAATTTGGAACAAATAATTTTGCATAAACAGAGCTTTGTAGATAACTGAAGCTTACCAGTTAAAATGTCCAAAAGTTTTGGGTACAAATCTTTCTGAAATTGTGTGTGCTTTTCCTGTTTACTTTATTGCAATTGATCTATCATGGTATATGAAATTTATTCCTTGCATGTTGATTGGAAAATTCCTTGGGAAGCAAACATCTTTCTCCTTTGATATCTGCAGGGTCTCTTTTCCCTTTGCTGCCCATGGGGTTTCCATCAGAGGAAAGAAAAGTTCATAATCAAAAGGGAAATGGATAATAGGAAGGGGAAAGCATTTCTTATTTCCCCACTCTGTTCTCTCATTTCAAATACCCAACAAGGGCTCTTATTTTCATGGTGTTTGCTCTCTCTGTCTTGCGCCTGCTCCCTGGCTGCAGTGTTTGGCTCCTGGAACACTTGTCCTTTCCCTTAGCTGCATATCCATTGACCTTTCTTCTGTTTCTTGCCTGAACAGGTAGTGTGTGATGGGGAAAAGAAAAATCACCATCTCCTGGATGCATTTCCTATAGCACCACTATTGTAAATGGTGTTTAGATATACAACAATATTCCAACACCTCAGCAAGTGTTTTGGACTAGCATTAGCATCTCACAACCATTTATAACATTTGAATTTAGAAACTATGTTCCAGATGACAAGAATGTTTATCTTTACATGGTATTAAATGGGGTCCTGCCTGGATTTATTGAGTTCTAATGTAGTGATGTCTTCAGGGGATGAGTGCAGTTTTAGAAGCACTTTTGTCCATTCTGGAAGATATTGGTTGTGCCTTTTCCATAAGACATGATTTGATGACATCCAATTTCAGTGGTCTTGGAAAACCCATAGGAGCTGGCTGGTTGGAATTGATTTCTCAATTCAGCATTTGCCAACTCTGAATTAGATTTCTACATTGCTTTAGGTTAGAGAAAGAAGTGTATCTCAATCCAAATATTTTATATTTATTTTGATTTTTAGAGGATTTTCAAACAATTCCTGTTTTTTAATCTCATTATAGCTGAGTTGAGAAATAAGTGATTTCCAATAACTGAAGCTTTAGCATTTTTATTTTACAGTTTCCTAAATTTCCATCATGAATGATAAGTCGATTTGTGCATGTTTAAGGAATGAGTAAACAGATCTTTGGTTTCAAAATAAGACTTTGCCTTAGTACACCATTCTAAAATTAGAAGTAATTTTATTGACCTTAATATGATTTGTTATAAGATAACTTTACAACAGGTGCAGGACTTAACCAAATCCAGCCATCTACCTCAAACTTATTTGGGCTCCAAGCTGGGCCCCATGTCTCCACCTGTCTACACCACAGGAATATGGGCCCCAAGCTGATACCCAGCCTATTTCCATCTACACTGTGTGGATATGGGCTCCAAACAAGGCCCCAGTTGCTACCACTCTACATTGTGTGAATATGGGTTCCCAGGCCTGCCTCACTCTCACTTGTCTACCCACAGATTATGGGATTCAAGCTAGACCCCAGCCACACCTGTCTACACCACAGTTATATGGGATCCAAGCTAAGCCCCACACATCCACCTGTCTACACTGTGGCGATATGGGCTCTGAGCCAGACCCAAGCCTCCACCTGCCTAACACAAAGGTATATGGTCTCTAAGTTAGACCCCATCCTCCATCTGTTTAGACCAGAGGTATATGGGCTCTAAGCTAGTCCACAGCTACCTCCTGTCTACATTGTGGGAATAAAGGCTCCGAGTTGGACCCCAGCCTCTACCTGTCCACACCACAGTTACATGGCCTCCAAGCTTGGACCCAGACTCCCAATAATCTACACCACAGGTGTATGGGCTCAGAGCCAGGCCCCAGTCTCCACCAGTCTACACCACAGGTGTATGAGCTCTGAACTTGGCCCCAGTCTCCACTAGTCTACTCTGTATATGTATGGGCTCCAAGCCTGGCCCCAACTCCCACATGTCTACACTGTGGGAATTTGGTCTCTCGGCTGGACCCCAACCTCCACTTGTCTACTCCAGAAATATGTGGCTCCAAGTTGTGCACCAGCCTTCACCCATCTACGCTGTGGGAATATGTGTCCTGAGCTGGGCCCTGGCATCCAGTTATCTACCCCAGACATATATGGGCTCCAAGGTGGGCCACCATATCCACCAGTCTATACTGTTGGATACAGGCTTCAAGCCAAGCCCCAGCCTCCACCCTTGTACCCTGTGGGGATATGGGTTCTGAACTGGATCCAAGCCTCCATCTGTCTACGCTGTAAGGATATGTGCTCTGAGCTGGGCCCAAAAATCCACCCATCTACCCCACAGGTATATGGGTTCCAAGCCAGGCCCAAACTCTGCTTGTCTATACTACAGTTATATGGGATCAAAGCTGGGCCACAGCATCCCCAGTCTAGACAAGTATGGGCTCAATGATTGGCCCTATCCTACACTGGTCTACACCATGGCAACATGGGCCCCAAGCCAGGCCCTAGCCTCCAACAATCTATCACACAGTTATATGGGTAATGAGCCAGGCCCCATGCCCAAGGCTGTCTATATTGTGGGAATATGGGCTCTAAGACTTGACCCATCCTCTGCCATCAATAATGTGGGGACATGGGCTCTGAGAGGGGACCCAGCCTCCACCCATCTACACTGTGGGGATTTGGGCTCCAAGTTGGGCCCCACCTTCCACCTGTCTACCCCACAGATATATGGGATCTAAACTGGGCCCCAGCCTCCACTCGTCTACACTGTGGGTATATAGGCTCTGAGATTTCCCCAGCCTCTTCCCTTCTACAGTGTGTGGATATGGGCTCTACTTGGGCCCCAGGCTCCACCTATCTACCCCTCATGTATATGGGTCCCAAGCTGGACCCCAAGCCTCCACCCTACTACAATGTTTAGATATGGGATCTGACCTGGACCCAGCCTACTCTTGTCTACACTGTGTGAATATGGGCTCTGAGCTGGGCCAGGCCTCCAGCCATCTTCCACACAGATACATGGGCTCCAAGCTGGGCCACATGTATCCACCTGTCTATACCACAGTTATCTGTGCTCCAAGTCAGGCTCTAGGCTCAACCTGTCTAGACCAAATATATATGGGCTCCTAGCTGGGCTCCAGCCTCCACCTGTCAGCCCTACAGGTATATGGGCTCCAAGGTGGGCCCCCAGCCCGCCGCATGTACACTGATGGGATATGGGCTTAATGTCATGACCCACCCTCCACCTGTCTTCATTACAGGAACATGGGCTCTGAGATGGGCCCCAGCATCCAGCTGTCTACACCAAAGTAATATGGGCTCCATGCTGGGTCCCAGCCTCCACCTCTCTTCACCGTGGAGATTGGGACTCTGAGCCAGATTCCAGCCTCTGCCTGTCTGCCCCACAGTTACATGGATTCCAAGCTTGACAGATGCCTCCACCTGTGTAACCAACAGGTAAATGGGCTCATCGCTAGGCCCCAGACTCCACCATCTACATTGCAGGAATATGGGCTCCTTGCTGGGCCCAGCCTCCATCCATCTTCCCCATAGGTATATGGGATCCAAGCTCAGCCCCAGCATCCACCTGTCTACTGCACAGGTATATTGGATTTGAGATTGGTTCCAGCCTCCAACTGTCTATCCCAGAGGTATATGGGCCTCAAGCTATGCCCCAGGCTCCTCCTGTGTACACATGTATATGGGCTCCAATCTGGACCAAGCCTACACTCATTTACACTGTGGGGATATGGCTCCAATCCAGGCCCCAGCCACCACCCACCTACCTCGCAAGAGTAATGTGTTCCAAGCAGGCACCCAGCCTCCTCCTGCCTACACCACATGTATATGGGTTCTAATCTGGTCTGAGCCTATACCCATTTACACTGTGGGGATAAGGGCTCTGAGCCATGCTCCAGCTTCCTCCTGTGTTCCCCACAGTTATATGGGCTCCAAGCTGGACTCCAGGCTATACTTGTCTACACTGTGTGGATATGGCTCCCAGACAAATCCATGCATTTACCTGTCTACTCAACAGGTATATGGGCTACAAGCTGGAACCCAGCCTCCAACTGTCTCTTCCAAGGGTATGTGGTTCTGAGCCAGGCCCCAGCTTACTCCTGTCTACCCACAGGTATAGGGGCTCCTTGCTTTCGCCCATGCCTCCATCCACCTACACTGTGTGGATATGGGCTCCAAGCTGGACCCCAGCCTCTACCTGTCTACCTTGTGGGGATATGAGATCCACCCTGGGCCAGAGCCTCCACTTGTCAACACAACAGTTTATATGGGCTTGTGTCAGTTTGGATGTTTTATGTCCCCTCAAATACCATGTTCTTTGGTGCAATCTTGTGTGAGCAGATGTATCAGTGTTGATTTGATTGGAATCCTTTGAATATTTCTGTGGAGATGTGACTCAATCAACTGTGGGTGAGACCTTTGATTGGATAATTTCCATGGAATTCTTACCCACCATTCAGCGTGGGTCTTAACTGAATCACTGGACTCCTATAAAAAAGCTCACAGAATGACCTCAGAGAAGCTAGGAATGACATTTTGGAGCTGCAGCCAAGAGAAACACTTTGAAGAATGCACAGGAGCTAAGAGTGGAGCTGGAACACAACTTGGGTTCAGAAAAGCCAGCCACATGCCTTTTCAGATAACAGAGGTTTTCTGGATGCCATTGGCCTTCCTTTGGTGAAAGTATACTTGTGGTGTTGCCTTCATTTGGTCATTCTCATAGCCTTCAGACTGTAACTTGGTAATCAACTATACCCCCTTTGTAAGCCAATCCATTTCTGGTATTTTGCACAATGGCAGCATTGGCAAGCTGGAACAGGATTCCAAGCTTGGCCTCAGCTTCCACCTTTCTACACCACAATATATGGGCTCCAATCTGGGCCCCACTCCTCCAGCTGTCTGGTCAAGCAAGCATGGCCTAACCATTACTGCAAGGACATTTGTGGCTGGTTAGTAAACCAGAAGGCTTGTTTATTATATCATCAGTCAATTGGCTGCAGCTGTGACTGATTACATCAACAAAGGTCATGCCTTTCACAATGAGAGAATGCAATCAGCTGGATTTAATCCAATCAGTTGAAGACTTTTAAGCGAGACAGATAGAGGACTTTTACTTCTCCTTCAGCTAACCAGGAAAGTGTTTCCTGAGGAGATCATTGAAGTTGCCAGTTTGTTTCTTGAGGAGTTCATTGAACAGGTTCATCAAAGTTGCTGGTTTGCTGCCTGAGGAGTTCATCAAACATCTTCATTGGAGTTGCCAGTTTTCTGCCTGCCCTTCAGAATTTCGACTTATGCATACCCACAGTTACATGAGACACTTTTATAAAATCTTATATTTATAGATATCTCTTGTTGATTCTGTTTCTCTAGAGAACCCTAATACAGGCTTGATGCCGGGTCCTACCTGCCATCTGTCTACACCACAAGTATATGGGTTCCATGCAGGGACCCAGGCCTCCACCTATCAACAATGTGGGGACATGGGCTGGAAGCTGGGCCCCAGCCTATGCTCATCCACACTGGGGGTACATGGGCTCCAAGCCAGTCCCCAGCCTCCACCTGTCATTCCCAAGTTATATGGTTTCCAAACGGGACCAGAGCCTCCACCCTTCTACATTGCAGGAATATGGGCCCCAAGTTGGGTCCTGTCCTCCACCACTCTACACCACAGGTATATGGGCTCAAAGCTGGGCCCCAGCTTATACCCATCTAAACTGTGGGGATATGGGCTCTGAGACAAGCCCCAGCCTCCACCCACTTACACTGCATGTATATGTGCTCCAAGCTGGGCCCAACGCCTCCACCTGTATACCCCACAGTTATTTGGGCTCCTAGCCAGGCCTAACCTACACCTGTTAACACTGCAGTTATATTGGCACCGAGCAAGGCCACAGGTTTCCACACATGAAAATTGTGGGGATATTGGCTCTGAGCTGTGTCCCAGCCCCCACCTGTCTGCGCCACAGGTATATGTGCTCCAAACTGGGACCCATGCCTCAACCCTTCTATACTGTGGGGATATGGGTTCTAAGCCAGTGTCTAGAATTCAGATGTCTACCCAAAAGTATATGGGTTCTAATCCTGCTCCATCTTCCTCCTGTCTATACCACAAGTATATGGCCTCAAGCTGGGCCCCTCCACCCATGAATACTGTGAGGATATGGGCTCTGAGGTGGGCCCCAGCCCCCACCTGTCTACTCTATAGGTATATGGGCTCTGAGCCAAGCCCCAGTCCCCACCTGTCTACGCCAAAGTTATATGGGCTTCAAACTGGTACCCACGCCTCCACCTGTCTATAATGTGGGGTGTGGGCTACAAACTGGGCTGTAGCCTCCACCTATCTACACTGTGGGTATATGTGCTCTGAGCCCGGCCCCTGCCTCCAACTGTCTATCCCACAGGTGTATGGGCTCCAAGATGGGCCTGAGCCTATACCTTTCTACACTGTGTATATATGGGTGCCAAAACATGCCCCAGCCTCCACCAATCTACCATACTGTTATATTGTCTCCAAGCTCGGCCCCATCGTCCAACTATTTCCACCATAGGTATATGGCCTATAAGCTGGAACCCAGTCTCCACCTGTCTACAACACAGTTACATGGGCAATGAGCAAGGCCCCGTGTCCCTGTCTGTCTACATTGTGGGGATAGGGGCTCCAAGCTGTGCCCCAGCCTCCAGCCATCTACAGTGTGGAGATATGGGCTCTGAGCCAGAACCCAGCCTCCACTCATCTGCACTGTGGGGACATGGGATCAAAACTGGACCCTAGACTCCACCTGTCTACACCAGAAACATATGGGCTCCAAGTTAGGTTTCACACCTCCACCTGCCTACAACACAGTTATTTTGGCTCTGAGCCAGGCCCCAGCCTCCACCTTTCTACACCACAGGTATATATGCTTAGAGATAGTCTCCATGCCTCCACCCATCTACATTGTGGGGATATGGGCTCTGAGCTGGGCCCAGCATGCACAAGTCTAAGCCACATGCATATGGGCTCCAAGCTGGACTCTAGCCTACACCTCTCTACACTGTGGGGATATGGTCTCCTTGCAAGACCCCAACCTCACCCTTACTGAACCACAGGTTTATGGGCTCTAAGCTTGGCACCATGCCTACACCTGCCAAAACCACATTTGTTTGGGTTCTGAGCCATGTCCCAGACTCCACCTATCTACACCACAGTATACAGGCTCCAAGCTGGTTCCCAGGGCTACATCCATCTATGCTGAGGGTATATGGGCTCCGAGCTAAAACACAAACTCCACCCATAAAGAATATGGGGACAGGCTATACCTGTCTACCCCACAGGTATATGGGCTCCAACCTGGGCCCCAGTCTGAAACCATCTACAATGTGGGGATATGGACTTCAAAATGGGCTCAGCCTCCAACAATATAACCACAGGTATATGGGCTATGAACCGGGCCACAGACATCACTGGTCTACACTGTGGGATATGGGCTCCGCTTCAAGCCCGAGCCTCCACCCATAAACTTTGTAGGGTTGTGGGTCCTGAGCCAGGCCCCAGGATACACCTCTTTACCCCACAGGTATATGGCCACCAAGTTGGGCCCTATGCCTCCATCTATCTACACTGTGGGAATTTGGGCTCTGATCTGAGCCCCAGCATCAACATTTCTACACCATATCTATATGGGCTCCAAGCAGGGCCCAATGCCAAACCCATCTGCACTCTAGGGATATGGGCTGTGAGCCAGAACCCTGCCTCCACCTGTGTACACCACAGTTGTGTTGCTCCAAACTGGTACCAAAGCCTTTACTGTCAACACTGGGGGATATGGGCTCTGACCTAGGCCCCCAGACTCCACCTGTCTACACCACATGTATATCTGCTCCAAGGTGGGCTCAATGCCTCCTCATGTCTACACAACAGTTATCTGGGCTCTGTGCCAGGCCCCAGTCTCTGCCTGTCTGCCCCACAGGTACATGGATTCCAAGCTAGGCCCCAAATTCACCTGTCTTCACTGAGGGTTTATGTGCTCCGAGCCAGGCCCCATCTTCCACCCATCTGCACTATGGGTATATGGGCTCGAAGGTTGTCCACAATATCCACCAGTCCACCCTCTCCACCAGTCCACCCACTGGTATATGGGCTCCGATCTGGGCCCAAGGCACCATCCATCTGCATTGCACGAATGTGGTCCCTGAGTTGAGCCCCAGCCTCCACCTGTCTATACAACAGGTTTATGGGCACCAAGCTGGGACCCATACTACACCCATCTACACCATGGGGATATGGATTCTGAGCCAGGCCCCAGCTTGCACCTATCTACACTATGGGAATATGGGCTCTGAGCTTGGCCCCAGCCTCCAACCATCTACCCTAAGGTTATTTGGGCTCCAAGCTGGGCCCCATGCCTCCACCTGTCTACACCTCAGTTATTTGTATTCTGACCCAGGCTCTAGCCTTGACCTGTCTATACCATGTGTATATGGTCAGCTATCAGCCCCAACCTCCACCTGTCTACATGACAGGTAAACTGACTGCAAGCCAGGCCACAGGCTTCCACCATCTACATTGAGGGTATATTGGCTCCAAGCTTCGCCACAGCCTCCACCTGTCTGCCCCAAGTTATATGGGCTCTAAGCAGAAAACCAGGCTCCTGCTTTCTACATCACAGGTATATGGGCTCCAAACTGGGACCCAGCCTACATCCATCTACACTGTTTGGATATGGGCTCCAAACCAGGCCCCAGCCTCCACCACTCTCTATTGCAGGATTTTTGGGTTCCCAGCCCCATCCCAATCTCCACCTGTCTACCCCACAGATTATGGGCTCCAAGCTGGACCCCAGTGTCGTCTGTCTACACCACAGTTACATGAGTTATATGTGATCAAAGCCATGCACCACACATCCAAACATCTGTACTGTGGGGATATGGGCTCTGAGATGCACCTAAACCTCCACCTGTCTACCACAAGGTATATGGGCTACAAGTTAGACCCCATCCTCCACCTGTCCACACTACAGGTATGTGGGCTCAAGCTGGACCCCAATCTCTACCAGTCCACACCTCAGGTATATGAGCTGCAAGCCAGGCACCAGCCTCCACCAGTCTACTCCACAGGTGTATGGGCTCTGAACTGGGTCACAGCTTCTATTTGTCTACTACAGAAATATATGGGCTCCAAGTTGGTCTCTAGCTCCTACCCTTCTACACTGTGTGGATATGGGCTCTGAGATGGACCCCATCATCTACCTGTCTACCCCACATGTATATGGGTTCCAAGCCGAGGCCCCCACCTCCACCTGTCTACACTGTGGGAGTATGTACTCTGAACTGGACACCAGCCTCCAGCCGTCTACCCCAGACATATATGGGCTCCAAGCTAGGCTGCACATATCCACCAGTCTACACTGTGGGGATGTGGGCTCTGAACCATGCCCTAGCATGAACCCATGTACACCGTGGGCCTAAGCATCCACCATTTTCCCCACCAGCTCCAAGCTGGGCCCAACCTCCACCTGTTTACACCAGAGTTATATGGGACCAAAGCTGGACCACAGCATCCCCTATCTAGACCACAGGTATATGGGCTTGATGATTGGCCCCATCCTACACCAGTCTACACTGTCGCAATATGGTTTCCAAGTCTGAGCCCAGCCTCCATGCATCTACATTGTGGGGATATCGGCTCAGAGTGACACCCCAGCCTCTGTCTGTCTACACCAGAGCTATGTAAGCTCCAAGCTGGGTCCCACACCCCACCCATCTATACTGTGGGCATATGGGCTCTGAGAGGGGACTGAGCCTCCACCCGTCTACACTATGGGGATATCGGCTCCAAGATGAGCCACAGCTTCCACCTATCTTCATTGCTGGAATGGGGGCAATTTACCAGCCTCTACCTCTCTATACCACAGGTATATTGGCTCCAAGCTGGTCCCCAGCTTATACCTGTCTACACTTCAGGGTATGGGATCCTAGCCAGGCACCAGCCTCCATCCATCTACTACATATGTATATGGGTTCCAATTTGGGCCCAGCCTACACCTGTCTACATTGTGGAGATACGGCTCCAAGCCAGGCCCTAGCCACGGCCCACATTCCCCACAGTTATATGGGCTCAAACCTGGGCCCTGCCTACACTCATCTAAAGTGTGGGGATATGGGGTCTGAGCTGTGCCCCAGCCTCCACCCATAAACTCTGTGGGTATATGGGCTCCAAGTCAGGCCCCAGTCTCCACCAGTCCCCCATAGTTATATGGGCTCCAAGCTGGGCCCTGTGTCTCCAAGCATCTACACTGTGGGGATATGGGCTCTGAGCCAGGCCTTAGACTCCACCTGTATACCCTACAGGTATTGGGATCCAAATTAGACCCCATCCTCCACCTGTCTACACCACAGTTTTATGGGCTCCAAAACATTCCACAGCCTTTGCCATCTACATTGTGGGAATATGTACTCTGATCTGTGCCCTAGCCTCCACCTGCCTATCCACAGGTATATGGGCTCCAAGCTATACCCAGCCACTACCTGTCCACACCACAGTTGTATGGGCTAGAAGCTTGGCACAACAACTCCACCCATTTACACTGTGGGGATATGGGCTCCAAGTCAGGCCCAAGCCTCCAGCTATCTACCCCACAGTTATATGAGCCCCAGATTAGTTCCCAGGCCTCCTGCTGTCTATACAGTAGTTATTTTGGCTCTGAGTCGAATCCCAGGCTCCACCCTACAAGACTGTATACACACGCACACGCACACACACACACACACACACACACACACACACACACACATACACACACTCACACACACACACACACACATATGCACTCCAAGCTGGCCACAGCCACCAGCTGTCTACTCCACAGGTATATGGGCTCTGAGCTGGGCCCAGCCTCCACTTGTACGCCCCACAGGTATATATACTCAAGCTGAGCCCCAGCCCCACTATCTACACCACAGGTATATGGGCTCCAAGATGGACCCCAGCATCTGCCCTTCTACACTGTGGGAATATGGGTGCCGAGATGGGTCCTAGCCTCCACCTGTCTACACCACAGTTTTTTGACCCCTTGCCAGGCTCCAGCCTCGACCTGCCTACACCACAGTTATATGGGCTCTGAGCCACTCCCCAGCCTCCACAAGTCAACCCTAAATGTATATGGGTTCCAAGGTGGACCCAAGCCCCCAGCATCTAGGTTGATGGGATATGGACTCCGAGCCGGGCCCCAGCCTCCATCCATCTATATCATAGTGGGCTCCAAGCAGGGCCCCAACATCCACCTGTTTTCATTGCAGGAATATGGGCCCCAAGCTGGGGCCCAGCTTCCATCTCTCTATACCACAGTTATATGGTCTACAAGTTGGGCTCCATTCTCCACCTGTCTTCACTGCAGGAATATGGGCTCTGAGACAGGCCCCAACATCCACTTGTCTACCCCACAAGTATATGGGCTCCAAGCTCGGCCCCAGCCTCCACCTATCTTCATTGTGGGAATATGGGCTATTGCCAGTGCCCAGTCTCCACCCATTTTCCCCACAGATGTATGGGCTCCAAGCCAGGACTCATACCTCCAGCTGTCCAACCCCCAGGTATATGGGCTTCGAGCCTGGCCCCAGCCTCTACCGAACTACCTTGTAGGAATTTGGGCTCTAAGCTGGGTCCCATGCCTCCACCTGTCTACACCACAGGTACATGGGTTCAGAGATAGTCTCCACACCTCCACCCATGTATATTGTGGGGTTATCAGCTCCTTGTCAGGCCCCAACCTTCACGCAACTATCCCACAGGTTTATGGGCACCAAGTTGGCACCATGCCTTCACCTGTCAAAACTACAGTGGTTTGGAAGCTGAGCCAGGCCCCAGTCTCCACCCATTGACACCATAAGTATATGGGCTCTAATCTGAACCCCAGCTTCTACTTGTCTATACCACAGGTATATGGGCTCCTGGCTTTCCCCAGTGGCCACCTTTCTACCCACGTATCTATGTGTTCCAAGTCAGGCCCCAGCATTCACATGTCTGCCCCTGAGTTATATGTGCTCCCACTGTGCCCAAGCACAATGGGGATATGGACCCCAAGCCAGGCCCTAGCTTCCACCTATCTACACCTGTCTACCCCGCAGTATATAGGCTCCAAATGGTGTCCCAGCCTCAATCTGTCTGCACTGTAGGGATATGGGTTCAAGCCCCATGTATATGGGTTCCAAACTGGGCCCCACACCTCCACCTGTCTAAAATACATTTATTTGTTTTCCAAGCTGGGCTCCAACCTCTACCTGTCTACACCACTGTAACATGGTCTCTGAGCCAAGTCCCAGCCTGCACCCATCTACACTGTGGGAATATGAGCTCTCAGGTGAGTACCAGCCTCCAACTATCTACTCAAATGTTATAGGGGCTCCAAGCTGGGCCCTACAGCTCCACCTGTCTACACCACAGTTATTTGTACACCAAGCCAGGCTCCAGCCTTGACATGTTTACACCACGTGTATATGGACTCTGCTATGGGCCCCAACCTCCACCTGTCTATACAACAGGTATATGGGCTCTGAGCCAGGCCACAGGCTTCCATCATCTACACTGTGGGAATATGGGTCTCAAGCTGGGCCCCAGCCTCCACCATCTACAGTGTGGGCATATAGGCTCTGAGCCACGTTGCAGCATTCACCTGTCTGCCTCAAGGTATATGAGCTCTAAGTGGAAACACAGGCTTCTCCTGTCTACAACACAGGTATATGGGCTCCAAGCTGGGCCCCAGTCTCCAGCCATCTACACAGTGGATATATGAGATCAGAATCGGGCCCCAGACTCCACAGATCTACCACATAGGTATATGGGCTCCTAGCTGGGCCCAAGGCTCCATGTTTGAACACTTGGCAGATCTGGGCTCCAAACCTGGCCCTAAAATCCACTCTTCTACTTTGCAGGAACATGGGCACAAGCCAGGTCCCAGCCTCTGCCTGTCTATACCACTGGTATCTGGGCTTCTACTGGGCACCACACTTCCACTTATCTACACTGATTGGAGTATGTGCTCTGAGTGGGCCCCAGCCTCCTCCAGTCCAAACTGTGATGACAGGGTCTCTGAACTGGGCCAAAGCCTCCACCATCTACCTCACAGGTGTATGGGCTCCAAGCTTGGCCCCAGCCTCCTCCCGTTTACACTGTGGGATATGGGCACCGAGCTAAGCTCCAGCCTCCACCCATAAGCACTGTGAGGAAATGGGCTCTGAGCCGGGCCCCATCCTCCACCTGTCTACACCACAGTACATGGGCTCAAAACTGGGCCCCAGCATAAGCCCAACTAATTTGATGGAATATGGGCTCCAAGCTGGTCCCAGCCTCTACCAGTTTACCCCAGTGGTATATGGGCTCCAAGCTGGGCTCCAGTCCTCCAGATGTCTATAGTATGGTGATATGGGCCCCAAGGCAGACCCCAGTCTCCACCTATTTGCCACACAGACATATGTGCTCTGAGCCTTTCTCTAGCCTCCAGCTGTCTGCCCCAGAGGTATATGGGCTACAAGCTTATACATGTCTAAACTGTGGGGATATGGACTCCAGCCACCACCCATCTACACCACAGTTAAATGGACTCCAAGCAGGGCCCCACTCATCCACCTGCCTACAAAACAACATTTGGGCTCTGAGCCAGGCCCTAGCTTACACCTGCCAACCCCACAAGTAAATGGGCTACAAGCTCGACCCCAGCCTCCAACTATCTGTCCCACAGGTATACAGGCTCCCAATCTGGCCCCATGCTACATCTGTCTACTGCACAGGTATATGGCACTGAATCTGGCCCCAGGCCTCCACTTGTGTAACCAACCAGTATATGGGCTCTAAACTGGGCCCAAGCCTCCACCTTTATTTACTGTTTAAATATGGGCTCCAGGCTGCCCCCCGCTTCCAACTGTCTATACTGTTGGGATATGGATACCAAGCTGGGCCTCGACCCCACTTGTCTCCACCACAGGTATACGGGAGTCAAGCTGGCCAAACACCCCCACCTATCTACACTGTGGGGATATGGTATGTGAGCTGGATCCCAGCATCCACCTGTCTAAACTCTGGGTATATGGGTTCCATGCTGGGTCACAGCAGCTACCCATCTACAGCACAGGTATATGGGCTCTGAATAAGGCCCCAGCCTCCACTTGTCTACACTGTGGTGATATGTGCTAGGAGACTAGCCCCAGCTTCCACTGCTCTGCATCTCAGGAAAATGGGCACCAAGCCGGGCCCCAAGCTTCACTTGTCTACACCCCAGGTATACGGGCACCAAGCCGGGCCTCATTCATCCTCCCGTCTGCACTGTGGGGATACGGGCTTCAAGCAGGCCCCCGGCCTCCACCAGTGTATACTGTGGGGATATGGGCTCTGCGCTGGAGCCAGTCTCCACACATCTATCCCACAGGTAGATGGGCTCCCTGCTGGGCCCCAGCATCAACCCATCCACACCACAGGTGTATGGGTCACGAGCCAGCCCCAGCCTCCACCAGTCTAAGCTGTGGGGATAGGGTCTCTGAACTGGGCTGAAGCCTCCACCATCTGTGCCACAGGTATATTGGCTACAAGCTGGACCCCAGCCTCCACCTGTCTATCCCCAAGTATATGGGCTCCAAGCTCGGTCCCAGCCTCCAACTGTGTTCACTCTGGGGATATGGACTCTGAGCCAGGCCCCAGCCTCCACCTGTCTAAATGGTTCTGATATGGGTTCCATTCTGAGCCCCATAATCCACCTGTCTATATTGTGGGGATATGGATACCGAGCCGGGCCCCAACCTCTTCCTGTCTACACTGTGTATATATGGGCTCCTTTGGGCCCTAGTATCCACTTGTCTACAATGTGGGGATATGTGGTCTGATCTGGGCCCTAGCCTCCACCTGTCTACACCAAGCCAGGCCTGTTACAATGTGGGAATATGGGCTCTGAGCTGGGCCCTGTCCTCCAACCATCTACCATGAAGTTATATGGGCTTGAAGAATGGCCCCACGCCTCCACCTGTCTACACCATAGTTATTTGGGTTCTGAGTCAGGCCCCCATATATATGGTGGGAATTTGGGCTCTGGGTTGGGTCCCAGCATCCACCTGCCTACCCCATTGGTTAGGCTCCAGGCTGGGCCACATGCCTACACCTGTCAAAACAACAGTTGTCTGGACTCCAAGCCAGGCCCTAGGCTCCACCTCCCAAAACCACAGGTATATGGCTCCAAACTGGTCCCAAGCTTCCACTTGTCTATACCTCAGGTGTGTAGGCTCCAAGCTGGGGCCCAAGCCTCCACTTGTCTACACTGTGGGGTTATTGTCTTTGAGCCGGGACCAGACTTCAGGTATCTACCACAAAGGTATATGGGCTCCAAGCTAGGCCCCACGCCTCCACCTGTCTAAACCACAGTTATCTGTGCTCTGAGCCTGGCTCCAGCATCAACCTGCCTATAACACCAGTGTCTGGGCTCCAAGCCAGGCCCCAGACTTCATTCATCTACACTGTGGGGTTATCATCTCAAGCTGAGCCCCAGCCTCCAACTTCATATACTGTAGGACATGGGCTACAGTCTGGGCCCTACCCCTCCACCCATCTACACTGTAGGCTTATGGACTTAAAGCTGGGCATCAGCATCCACCCATCTACCCTCTGGTCATATGGGCTCTGAGTTATGACCCAGCTGCCAACCATTCACTCACAGGTATCTGGGCTCCAAGATGGGCCCCAATCTCCACCTGTATACCCAAAAGATATATGGGCTCTGATCCAAGCCACAGCTTCCACCTGTCTATATTGTGGGAATATGGGCCCCTAGATGGGTCCCATTCTCCATCCATCAATATTGTGGGGTTATGGGTTCTGAGCTGGGCCAAAGCCTGCCACTGTCTACACTGAGGGTATATGGGCTCTGAGTTGGATGTTAGCCTCCACCTGTCTACCACACAGGTATATGGGCTCCAAGCTAGACACTATCCTCCACTTGTCTAGGCCACAATTATATGGGCTCCGAGCCGGGCACCAGCCTTCCCCTGTCAACCCTACAGGTATATGGGTTCCAAGCTGGGCCCCAGCCTCCACCCATCTTCATTACAGCAATATTGGCTTAGAGCCATGCCCCAGCATCCACCTGTCTACCCCTCAAGTCTATGAGCAGCAAGTTGGGCCCCAGCTTCCACCTGTCAACACCACAGGTATATGGGGTCCAATCTGGGCTGTAGCCTGTAGCTGTCTACACTGTGGGGACATGGGCTCCAAGTCAGGTCATAGACTCCCCCCATCTACCCCACAGACATAAAGGCTCTGAGCCAGGCCCAAGACTCTGACTGTCTACACCAGATATATATGGGCTCCGATCTGGGCCACAACCTCCAACCGTCTACATTGCAGAATGTGGGCTCTGAACCAAGCTATAGCCACAAGCCATGTATACTGTGGGGATATGGGTTCAGAACTGGGCCCCAACCTCCACCTGTCTAACCCACAGGTATGTGGGCTCCAAGCTGGGCCCCATGGCTAGACCCGTCTACTCTGTGGGGTTATGGGACCCGAGCCAGGTCCCAGCCTCCACCTGTCGAGCCCATGGGTATATGGGCTCCTTGCTTTGCCCCACGCCTCAACCTGTCTACACTGTTGGGATATGGGCTCAAAGACAGATACTAGCCTCTACCTGTGTACGCCAAGGTATATGAGCTCCAAGCTGGGCCCCATTTTCCCCCTTCTACGCTGTGGGAATGTGGGCTCTGGGTCAGGCCCCAGCCTCCACGTGTCTGCCCCTCATGTATATGGGTTCCAAACTGGGCCCCATGCCTCCACCCATCTATACTGTGTGGATATGGGATCCAACCTAGGCCCAGACTATAACCATCTACACTGTGGGAATATGGGCTCTGAGCTAGGCCTTGGCCTTTAGCCATCTACAGTGCAGATATATGGGCTCCAAGCTGGGCCATACGCATCCACCTGTCTATACCAGAGATGTGTGGGCACCAAGCTAGGCATCAGCCTCCACCTGTGAATCCTACAGGTGCATGGGCTCGAAGCTGGGCCCAGCCTCCATTTTCCTACACCACAGGTATATTTTCCCTAAGTGGAACCCAAGGCTCTGCCTGTCTACTCCATAGGTATATGGGCTCTGAGCCAGGCCCTAGGCTCCCCCTGTCTACACTGTGGGTATATGGGCTCTGAGCTAGGCTTAAGCCTCCACCTCTCTACCCCACATATATATGGGCTCAGTGTCGGGCACAAGCCTCCACCTGTCTACCCTACAGGTATATTGGTTCCAAGGTGGGTTCCAGCCTCCAAACATCTACATTGTGAGAAGAATGACACCAAGCCTGTCCCAGCCTCCACCTGTCTATACCATGGGGATATGGGTTCCAAGCTGGGCCACAGCTTATATACATCTACACTTAGGAGATATGGGCTCTAAGGTAGACCTCAGTCTCTACTCATCTACCCCACAGGTGTATGGGTTTGTGGTGGTTGGGTTCATGTGTCAACTTGGCTAGGTGGCACTGGCATGACAATTGCTGTGAGGATATTTGAGGCTGGTTAATAAACCAATGGGCTGGTTTGTCGGATTGTCGGATCATCAGTCAATTGACTACAGCTGACTGATGAATCATCAAGGGGCGTGCCTTCCACAGTGAGAGAATGCAATTGGCTGGATTTGGTTCGGGTGATCAGTTGGAGGCTTATAAACTGGACAGTTAGAGAACCTTCACTTCTTCTTCAGCTGCTCAGTGAAGCTTTTCCTGGGGAGCTTGTCAAAGTTGCCGGTTCGTTTCCTGAGGAGTTCGTCAAAGTTGTCGGTTCGTTTCCTGAGGAGTTCGTCAAAGTTGTCAGTTCGTTTCCTGAGGAGTTCATCAAAGTTGTCGGTTCGTTTCCCGAGGAGTTCGTCGGACGTCTTCCTTGGAGTTGACAGCTTGTTGATGGCTCTGCAGAATCTGGACTCGTGCGCTCCCGCAGTTGCATGAGTCACTTTTACAATTTGATAATCAGAGACATCTCTCATTGATTCTGTTTCCAAGGAGAACCCTAACTAATACAACTTGGTACCAAGAGTGGTTCTTGAGAAACGGAATCTTAAAATGGGCTTTTACAATTTGTTTTCTACTCTGATTAGATTCAGAGGCACTAATGACTCTATTTCCAATAATCAAGAGGGTACTAACAGTCCATGGCAGGAGTTGGCAAAGGAAATACGCAAAATAGCACCATTTGATTCTCCTAATTGTGCTCTAGTACGAAGCGAGGCTCTGGGTGACAGTATTTTCGACACGTTCATGGAGTTTTGCAGTATTAAGAGGTATAATGATGTTGGCTGGCTGCTCTTAGATACTTTGGATACAGTTGTAAGAGAAAAGGATGAACTAAAGGCTTCAAATTCAAAACGTGAATGCCATATGACAGATGTAAAGGGTTCCATCTGTGCCCTGAAAGAAAATCTTATTTCCTGCGCCCGCAGACTGGAGGTTTCTGAAAATCAGATGCAGTCTCTTATTGTGCAAGTAGCACATTTACAGCGTAAACTAAAATCTCAACCTCTCAGGGTGTCTGCTGTTAAAGTAAAGGCATTGACTGGAAAAGAATGGGATCCAGAAACTTGGGATGGGGACATATGGATTGATAATAATGACAGTGAGGACATTGGAACCCTGAATTCTGCTGGGTCATTGTTAGATTTACCTGTAGAGGGCTGTCCTGGGGAAACAGCTTCTCTGCCTCCAGTCTGCCCTAAGGAGCCTGCCACCCAACCCGCACCTAAGGAGATTAACCCTTCAATGCCTGCTAATCTTGTAATCACCTCCCCTGAGGAAGCAGCCCTCACTCTTTTGTCCGGAGAGATTAATCCTGTTCTAAGAGATGAAAATGCAACAAAGTGTCCTGAGGTGAATGGCTTGAGAGATAATTCTAACTCTTTTCATGACCCACCCCCACCACCAGTTTTTGCTTCAAGACCTATAACTAGGCTCAAATCCCAACAAGCCCCAAAGGGTGAGGTACAAAGTGTGACCCATGAGGAAGTACACTATAATCCAAAAGAACTGTATGAGTTTTCCAATTTATACAGACAGAAACCAGGGGAATATGTGTGGGAATGGATATTGAGAGTGTCGGATAATGGTGGAAGGAATATAAGGTTGGATCAGGCTGAATTTACTGATATGGGCCCACTAAGCAGAGATTCTGCATTCAATGTTGTAGCTCAAGGGGTTAGAAAGGGTGTTAACAGTTTGTTTGGGTGGCTGGCTGAAACATGGATCAAAAGGTGGCCGGCATTACCAGAGGTTGAAATGCCAGAACTGCCCTGGTATAATGTGGAGGAGGGGATTCAAAGGCTTAGAGAGATTGGAATGTTAGAGTGGATTTATCATGGAAGACCTGCTCACACAGCCCTGGAATGTCCAGAGGACACACCTTTTACCAGGAGTGTAAGGAATAAATTTGTGAAACTAGCTCCATCATCCCTGAAGAGCTCTGTAGTCGCCCTTCTCTGTAGGTCAGATATTACTGTAGGAACTGCTGTCACTGAGCTGGAATCCTTAAACACAATGGGGATAATTGGGTCCCGAGTCAGCAGAAGCCAAGTGGCTGCAGTTAATCACCACAGACAAGGTGGGCATGACTACCATAATGGAAAACAGGCTCAAAGCAGCAATCAAAATAATATGACTTGCAGAGACTTATGGCGTTGGCTAGTGGATCATGGATTACCAAGTAGTAAAATAGATGGGCAATCGACTAAATTCTTGTTTGAACTATATAAGCAGAAGAATTCTAGGCCATGTGAACAAAAATCTCCCTTGAATTACAAAAACAGAGAGTCATGGCCCCTTAATCAATTCCCAGACTTGAGACGGTTAACAGATCCAGAGCCCCTTGAATGAAGGGAAGGCCGGGTACTCTTGGAGAAGGACCCTGTCACACTGCCAAAAATTTATACTGTTAATCTTCCTCCCAGCCTTCCCCAGGGGGACCTATGGCCTTTTACCAGGGTGACTGTGCATTGGGGAAAAGGAAATGATCAGATATTTCATGGATTATTAGACACTGGGTCAGAAGTGACATTAATTCCCGGAGACCCAAAACGTCACTCTGGTCCACCAGTCAGAGTTGGGGCTTATGGAGGTCAGGTGATTGATGGAGTTTTAGCCCAGGTCCGTCTCACAGTGGGTCCAGTGGGTCCCTGGACCCATTCTGTGGTTATTTCCCCAGTGCCAGAATACATAATTGGAATAGACATACTCAGCAACTGGAAGAATCCTCACATTGGTTCCCTGACTCCTGGAGTGAGGGCTATTATGGTGGGAAAGGCCAAGTGGAAGCCACTAGAGCTGCCCCTGCCTAGCAAAGTAGTGAACCAGAAGCAATACCGGATTCCTGGAGGGATTGCAGAGATTAATGCCACTCTTAAGGACTTGAAGGATGCAGGGGTGGTGATTCCCATCACATCCCCATTCAACTCTCCTATTTGGCCTGTGCAGAAAACAGATGGGTCTTGGAGGATGACTGTGGATTATCATAAGCTTAACCAGGTGGTGACTCCAATTGCAGCTGGTGTCCCAGATGTCGTATCATTGCTTGAGCAAATCAACACATCCCCTGGTACCTGGTATGCAGCTATTGATCTGGCAAATGCTTTTTTCTCAATTGCTGTCAGCAAAGACCACCAGAAACAGTTTGCATTCAGCTGGCAAGGCCAGCAGTTTACATTCACTGTGCTACCTCAGGGTTATATCAACTCTCCAGCCCTATGTCATGATATTGTCCGCAGGGATCTTGATCATTTCTCCCTCCCACAAGACATCACACTGGTCCATTATATTGATGATATCATGTTGATTGGACCTAGTGAGCAAGAAGTAGCAACTACTCTAGATTTGTTGGTAAGGTATTTGCGTGGCAGAGAATGGGAGATAAATCCAACAAAAATACAGGGGCTTTCCACCTCAGTAAAATTTCTAGGTGTCCAGTGGTGTGGGACCTGTCGAGATATTCCTTCTAAGGTGAAGGAAAAGCTGCTACATCTGGCCCCTCCTACAACCAAAAAAGAGGCACAATGCTTAGTTGGCCTCTTTGGGTTTTGGAGACAACATATTCCTCATTTAGGTGTGCTACTGTCCCATTTACACGAGTGACTAGAAAAGCTTCTAGTTTTGAGTGGGGACTGGAGCAAGATGAGGCTCTGCAACAGGTCCAGGCTGCTGTGCAAGCTGCTCTGCCGCTTGAACCATATGATCCAGCTGATCCAATGGTGCTGGAAGTGTCAGTGGCAAATAGAGATGCTGTTTGGAGCCTTTGGCAGGCTCCTATAGGAGAATCACAACGCAGGCCCTTAGGATTTTGGAGTAAAGCTTTACCATCCTCTGCAGATAACTACTCTCCATTTGAGAAACAACTGTTGGCCTGCTACTGGGCCTTAGTAGAGACAGAACGCTTAACCATGGGCCACCAAGTTACCATGAGACCTGAGTTACCTATCATGAGCTGGGTGTTATCTGACCCACCAAGCCATAAAGTTGGGCGTGCACAGCAGCACTCTATCATAAAATGGAAATGGTATATACGAGATAGAGCTCGAGCAGGTCCTGAAGGTACAAGTAAGTTACACGAGGAAGTGGCCCAAATGCCCATGGCCCCCACTCCTTCCACCTTACCTTCTCTTTCCCAGCCCACAGCTATGGCATCTTGGGGGGTTCCTTACAGTCAGTTGACTGAGGAAGAGAAGACTCGGGCCTGGTTTACAGATGGTTCTGCACGATATGCAGGCACCACCCGAAAGTGGACAGCTGCAGCACTGCAGCCCCTTTCTGGGATATCCCTGAAGGACAGTGGTGAGGGGAAATCCTCCCAGTGGGCAGAACTTTGAGCAGTGCACCTGGTTGTTCACTTTGCTTGGAAGGAGAACTGGCCAGAGGTGCATCTGTATACTGATTCCTGGGCTGTTGCTAATGGTTTGGCTGGATGGTCAGGGACTTGGAAGGAACATGATTGGAAGATTGGTGACAAAGAAGTCTGGGGAAGGGGTATGTGGATAGACCTTTCTGAGTGGGCAAACAACATGAAGATATTTGTGTCCCATGTGAATGCTCACCAGAGGGTGACTTCAGCAGAAGAAGGTTTTAACAACCAAGTGGATAAAATGACCCGTTTGGTGGATACCAATCAGCCTCTTTCCCCAACAACTCCTGTCGTTGCCCAATGGGCTCATGAACAAAGTGGTCATGGTGGTAGGGATGGAGGTTATGCATGAGCTCAGCAACATGGACTTCCACTCACCAAGGCTGACCTGGCCACAGCCACTGTTGAGTGTCCAATTTGCCAGCAGCAGAGACCCACACTCAGTCCCCGATATGGCACCATTCCTCGGGGTGATCAGCCTGCTACCTGGTGGCAGGTTGATTACATCGGACCACTTCCATCATGGAAAGGGCAGCAATTTGTTCTTACTGGAATAGACACATACTCCGGATATGGGTTTGCCTTCCCTGCACGACATGCTTCTGCCAAAACTACGATATGTGGACTTACAGAATGCCTCATCCACCATCATGGTATTCCACACAGCATTGCTTCGGACCAAGGAACACACTTCACAGCAAATGAAGTGAGGGGATGGGCACATGCTCATGGAATTCTGTGGTCTTACCATGTTCCCCATCATCCAGAAGCAGCTGGGTTGACAGAACGGTGGAATGGCCTGTTGAAGACTCAATTACGGCGCCAACTAGGTGGCAATACCTTGCAGGGCTGGGGCAGTGTTCTCCAGGAGGCTGTGAATGCTCCACTCTATGGTGCTGTTTCTCCCATAGCCAGGATTCATGGGTCCAGGAATCAAGGGGTGGAAACAGGAGTGGCACCACTCACTATCACTCCTAGTGATCCACTAGGGAAATTTTTGCTTCCTGTCCCTGCAAGTTTAAGCTCTGCTGGTCTACAAGTCTTGGTTCCAAAAGGAGGAGTGCTTCCACCAGGAAACACAACAATAATCCCATTGAACTGGAAGTTAAGGCTGCCACCTGGCCACTTTGGGCTTCTTATGCCTCTGAATCAACAGGCAAGTAAGGGGATTACTGTACTGGCTGGGGTGATTGATCCTGACTATCAAGGGGAAATAGCAGTGCAACTACACAATGGAAGTAAAGAGGAGTTTTCCTGGAATACAGGAGATCCCCTAGGGCATCTCTTAGTACTACCACGCCCCGTGATTCAAGTCAATGGAAAACTGCAACAACCCAATCCAGGCAGGACTACCAATGGCCAAGAAACTTCAGGAATGAAGGTTTGGGTCACCCCACCAGGCAAAGAACCACAGCCAGCTGAAGTGCTTGCTGAGGGTAAAGGGCATGGAATGGGTAGTGGAAGAAGGTCGTGATAAATATGAACTATGGCCACGTGACCAGCTACAGAAACGAGGACTATGATGACATGAATATTTTCTCCTCATTTTGTTATGGTTATGTTTGTATTTGTCTGTAAAGAAAATATTTTTGCTTTCTTCTCTGTCTTATCCCCTTATCTTAAGGCATAAGCTGTAACGTTCATTTTGAAGGTACGGTTTTAGGTGATGTGTACATCTGCCAAGTTGACAAGGGGTGGACTGTGGTGGTTGGGTTCATGTGTCAACTTGGCTAGGTGGCACTGGCCTGATGATTTCTGTGAGGATATTTGAGGCTGGTTAATAAACCAACTGGCTGGTTTGTCGGATCATCAGTCAATTGACTGCAGCTGACTGATGACTCATCAAGGGGCATGCTTCCACAGTGAGAGAATGCAATTGGCTGGATTTGGTCCGGGTGATCAGTTGGAGGCTTATAAGCTGGACAGTTAGAGAACCTTCACTTCTTCTTCAGGTGCTCAGTGAAGCATTTCCTGGGGAGCTTGTCAAAGTTGCTGGTTTGTTTCCTGAGGAGTTCATCAAAGTTGTCGGTTCGTTTCCTGAGGAGTTCATCAAAGTTGCTGGTTCGTTTCCTGAGGAGTTCGTCAAAGTTGTCGGTTTGTTTCCCGAGGAGTTTGTTGGACATCTTCCTTGGAGTTGACAGCTTGTTGACGGCTCTGCAGAATTTGGACTCGTGCGCTCTCACAGTTGCGTGAGTCACTTTTACAATTTGATAATCAGAGACATCTCTCATTGATTCTGTTTCCAAGGAGAACCCTAACTAATACAGGGTTCCTGGCTGGGCCCCAGCCTCCAACTGTCTACACTGTGGGGATTTGGACTCTGAGCCAAGCCCCAAACTACACCCATGTACACTGTGGGCATTTGGGCTCTGAGCTTGCCTCCAGCCAACACCCATCTACCCCAGAGGTATATGGGTCCAAGATGGGCCCCAGCCTCCATCTGTCTACACTGTGGGGATATGGGTGCCTTGCTGGGCCCCAGCCTCCATCTGTCTATCCCACAGGTTTTGGGGCTCCAAGCTAGGAGTTGTTTGGTCTCTGTGCCAGACCCTGGGCTCTACCTGCCAAAACCACAGGTCTATGCATTTTTAGCTGGACCCCAACTTCCACCTGTCTCTACCACTGATATATGGCCTCCAAGTGAGGCCCCAAGCATCCACCCATCTACACTGTGGGGATATGGTGTCTGAGCCAGGCCCCATTCTCCAACTGTCTATGCAGAGGTATATGGGCTCTAAGCTGTGCCCCAGCCTCCACCTGTCTACACCGCAGCTGTATGGGTGCCAAAGTCTCCCCAGCTGCCACTTTTCAACCCGAGAGGTATATGGCCTCTGAGCCAGGCCTCACCTACCTCTGTCTACACTGTGGGAATGTGGACTCTGAGCAGGGCCCCTGCCTCCTGCCAACTAACCCAAAGGTATATGTGCCCCAAGCTATGCCCCATGCCTCCATCTGTCTACCCTACATGTATATGGGTTCCAAACTGGACCACATGCCTCCACCTGTCTACACTGTGTGAATGTGAGCTCTGAGCTGGGTCCCAGCCTGCACCCATCTACACTGTGGGAATATGGGCTCTGAGCTGGGCCCCAGCCTCCAGCCATCTACCCCACAGGTATATGGGCTCCAAGCTGGGGACCACACGTCCAACCTTCAACACTGAGGCTATATGGGCTCTAAACTGGACCCCAGCTTCTGTCCATCTACCCTGTGGGGTATGGGTTTTTGAGCATTGTGCAGCCTCCACCTCTCTACCCCACAAGTATATGGGCTCCGAGCTTGTTTCCAGGCCTCCATCCATCTACACAACTGTTATTTGTGATGTAAACCAGGTCCCATGCCTCCACCTGTCTACACAACATGTACATGTGCTCTGAGCCAGATACCATGCCTCCACCCCTCTATAATGTGGGACTATGGGCTGTAAGCTGGGCCCAGCCTCCACCTGTCTACCCCACAGATACATGGGCTCCAAACTAGGCCCCAGCCTAAAAATATCTACAATGTGGGCCTAGGGACTCCAAACTGGGTCTAACTTCCACCTGTCTACACCATAGTTATATGGGCTCCAAGCTAGGCCCCAGCCTCAGCCTGTCTACACAATAGGTATATGAGCTCAAAGCTGGCCCCCAGTGTATATCCATCTACACTGTGGGTATATGGACTCTGAGCTGGGCCCAAGCCTCCACCCACCTACCCCACAGATGTCTGTACTCCAAGCTGGGCCCCATGCTTCCTGCTGTTTACACAACAGTTATTTGGGCTGTAAGCCAGTCCCCAGCTTCCGCATCTCTACTTCACATGTATATGGGCCTGAAGCTTGACCATAGCCTCTACCAGTCTTCACTGTGTGAATTTGGGCTCCTAGCCAGACCCAAGACTACACCTGCCTACACCACGGGTGTTTGGGCTCGAAGATGGGCTCCAGCCAGTGCCTGTCTACACTTTTGGGATATGTTCTCCATGACAGGCCATAGCCCACACCCATCTTCACCACATGTATTTGGGCTCCAGCTGGCCCGCAGTGTCCACCTGATTATCCCACAGGTTTGTGGGCTCTGAGCCTTTATGCAGCATTCATCTGTCTATACCACAGGTGTATGGGCTCTAAGCCAGGTCCCAGGCTCCACTTGTCTACCCCACAGATATATGGGCTCCTATCTGGGCCACAGTTTCCACCCATCTACATTCTGGGAATAGGAATATGGGCTCCTACTGGGTCCCACTCTCCACCCTTCAACACTGCGGGGATATGGCTTCCAAGCCAGGACACAGCCTCTGCCTGACTACATTGGTTACAGGAATAGGGCTCCAAGCTGGATCAAAAGCCTCCACTGTCCTACACCAAGTTTTGACCCCAACATCCCCCCATCTAACTTTGGGGATATGGGCTCTGAGCCAGTTCCTAGTGTCCTCCTGTCTACATTGTGGTTATATGAGATTAATGAGCCAGGCCCTAGCTGCCACCTGTCTACCCCACAGATGAACGGGCTCCAAGATGGGTCCCAGCCTCCCCATGTCCACTGTGCTGTTATGGGCTCTGAGCCTGCTCCAGCCTTCACCCTTCTACATGGTGAGAAAATGGGCACTGAGCTAGACCCCAGCCACCACCTTTCTACACCACATGCATATGGGTTCCAAATGGTTGCCACACCACCATCCATCTGCATTGTGTGGTATGTGTTCCAAGCTGGGCCCCAGCCTCCCCCAGTCTAAACTGTGGGGATAGGGCTCAGAAAAAAGTCAAAGCCCATACCATCTACTACAGACGTACATGGTCTCCAAGCTCATCTCCAGGCTCCACTTGTCTACACTGTGGGATATGAGCCTCTACCCATAATCCTGAGTTGATATGCCCCAGCCTGGCCCTAGGTTACACCTGTCTATCCACATGTATCTGGGCTCTAACCAGGCCCCAGCCACCCCATGTTAACACCACAGGTGTATGGATTCCAAGCTGGCCCCTGCCTCTGCCATCTACACGTCTAGATCTGGCTCTGTGCTGGGCCCCAGCTGAACCTGTCTAAACTTGGGGAATATGAGCACTGACCTGGGCCCCAGCCTCAAGGCATCTATTCCACAGGTTATGGGCTCTAGTCTGGGCCCAGCCTACACCTGTCTACACTTTGGGATATGTCTCTGAGCCAAGCCCCAGCCTCCAACCATAAACACTGTGGGGGTGTGGGATCCAAGCCTGGCCCCAGCTCCACTTGCCTACCCCACATTTCTTTGTACTCCAAGCAGGATCCCAGCTTCCCAACTCTCTACCCCACAGGTATATGGGCTACAACATGGACACAGCCTCCACCTGTCTGACCACAGCCTCCACCTGTCTAACCACAGGTATAAGGACTCCAAGCCGGGCTCCCTGCAGGAGAGGGGAGTTTCCCACATGGCCAGTGCAGCCCAGGGTGCTGTGCCACTCAGATCCTTTCCAGCCTGCAGTGGTGTGCTGAGGCCTCTCCCCTGCTGAATGACTCTGTGCCCAATGTGCCCTGTTTTGGGTGACACTGATGTGTCTCCCCATTTCCCAAAGCCCCAACCCAACCCAAACTTTGGCTCAAGTGGATTTTAAAAATTGTATCTATTCTTAATCACTAGAGAGATTTCCCAATATTTTATTAAGTACAGGTATAGTGCTATAAATCTGTCTTTAGAGCTGGGATTCTCAACCAAGTGTGATTCTGCTCCTTAAGGAGTACTGAAGGCATTTGAGGTTGTCAGAATTCAGGAGGGGCACTTGGATTCATGGGTGTGAAGCCAAGGATGCTTCCAAATATGCAACAATACACAGGGTAATGCCCTGCAACAAATAATTATGGAGAGAAAACATTCATTATGAAAGGGAAAGAGAATAATGATCTAGAGAAATCCTGTTGCAATTTTTCATATCAAGCAGGTTCTCACCAAAAATCCAGTTTTTCAGTAGATACAGGGAGGATATTTCTTCTCATTTTTAGAAATAATTTGTGTGCATAGTTTAATCTGTGTTTGACACTGCGTATATTTAAATAGGGAAGATGAGGGGGCTTTTGGAGTGCTAGTCAGCTGTGCTTCTTAATCAGGATATTGGATACCAGTGTGATCTATTGTAAAGTTAATCTAACTATTATATTATATCATGCTTTTATGAAAGTGCTGTGTAATTCAATGATATGTTTAAAGAATCAACAGTTAAGAAATTGCAAATCAAGTAAATGAAATTTTTATGATATTCTTTTTATTGCATAATATTTACTAGTCATGTTCAATCAAAAGGTAATAGATATTTTGGAAGCCTTCTGTCATTTCCCTGGAAATTCATGAAGAGTACATTATTAGAGACATCCTTAGAGATAGAGAGGAGAAAAGGCCAAAACTCAAAGGTCACTGAGGATGAGTATCACTTGGGAATTTGTGGGAAGTATTCTAAGGCTCACCACGTGAAACTAGAATCAAAAACTTAGTGTGGTGCCCTGCATCTGTGTTTTAATAACTTCCTGGTAAGTCTGATGCACACTGAAGTTGAGAAGCACTTAAACTAGAGAGAAGATGTGCGCGTCCTTTTGCTACCAACATTGCAATTGATGTTCCAACAAGAAACACAAACCATACAAGAAAGCCTGAACTTAAATGGAAAATCTAA